>NC_090922.1:192512853-193137853 GCF_040938575.1 Ambystoma mexicanum
CGCAGATCCGGGCAACTTGCCTTTTAGGATTCCATGTGTAAACACTTTCCAACACCCTTTTCTTTCGTTTCAAGCCTCGGATGGCATTTTTGTAGCGTAGTTCCACGGATGTTTGTCGGATCATCAGGAGCACTGCACGGAGACACAGCCTAGTCCATGGCTGGCTAGTCATCCCGCCTCGTTAACCCAGGCAAGGTAACTTTACTCCTAGCCCTCGCAAGGGTTCGCAACCCACCCACCCGCTGCCTCATTATCCAGAATAGACTTAATGCCCATAACTCTGTGTCTCATGAGCTTGCCGCATGACCTGTTGTTTTGATTTTCTGCCGTACCTTTTATTGCTTGCACACTGTCACCAGCTTGCAGAAATCCTCACTACGATTTGTGTGTGTGCCACAGATCCTAGACTAACGCCTAATTCCATCTGTGTGACCACCCTTGATCTGCCATCCAGTAGCCCAGCCTAGACCAAACTGAGGTCCATGTATGTGCAGGAATTATTTGTTCAGTATCAGATTAGATCTTACCTCAAAGGCATATTAGCGTACTTCTTTTACAATCTTCTTGGTGTGGACTTGCATAGCTTCTGTTACAGTGCATAAGTCGTCAATATGCTTAAACCTGTCAGATTGCTACCCTCGCACTTCTATATATGTCATTAGCCCTGACTGCACTTTTACCATGCGTGATACATGCCCAGTCTGCATTGTTCTAGACCTGGCATCCACTCATGGCACATGATACTATGTCAGACTTGTGTCAGACTTGTGCTGTATACTATTGAATAATATGTTGTTTATAGAAGTGTTATCATAGTGTGAATCAACCTACTATCTTGCATTACTAACTTAGCACCTAGCATCCTAATTTAACCTCTTCTGCATCTTATGTGAACCAACACTGCTGTATATGTGACTCATGCCCTACTGCCTGACTACTGATAGGGAAAGCCCTTATTAGCGCGTTTTTTCACCTACCATACTTGTCATCGTACTTATTGCTCCGTCTCTTATGTGTCTCTTTGTGCCTGCCCACGCCTGCTTGGCATGTACGCCTAGTTGTTGCCTCACTCATTTAACCTTAGAGTGTATTTTCCAATCTAGGCATTGCACCATTGCAACCTAGCCTAAGAGTGTACTGGACTTGCATTGTACATTGTGTATTTTCCAATCTAGGCATTGCCTCATTGCAACCTAGCCTATGTGCCTGCCTACGCCTGCTTAGCTTGTACGCCTAGTTGTTGCCTCACAGCATTTAACCTTAGAGTGTATTTTCCAATTTAGGCATTGCCCCATTGCAACCTAGCCTAAGAGTGTACTGGACTTGCATTGTGCATTGTGTATTTTCCAATCTAGGCATTGCCCCATTGCAACATAGCCTAAGAGTGTACCGGACTTGTATTGTGCAACCCTGCGCCCAGACCATGATCACCTGGTTTACTCTCACCATGTTCCCCTTCTGCATCATGCTGGACAATGTACCCTGTAGCGGCAACAACTTCTTAACCTTCAACGATGGCCTAGCCAATCTTGGATGCCCTAGGCACTACCCGATCCCTTGCCCCACGCCCTTCCTACCCTCCCAGCCGCCTTTCCCACCTAACCACTACTCTCACCACACCTCCTCCGTAGACAACAGCTTCCTAGCCAGTACTATCTCTAACAAAACTCCCAATCATAGTAGACTCAGTGCTCCATGCCACACTGTGCCCCCAACACCGAATTCTCTAGAACCCTTATGCTCAACCAACCCAGACATCACAGCCCGCAACAACAGACTAGGCACTAGGCTCCCCCATACAAATAGCAACCACCCTGCCAAACACAACACCTAAACTAAGAATTTAAAGACCCCCAATAAGCCCGAACCACTCCCCCTAAAAGGAGCCTTACTCAATGTCAGATCTCTGGCCGCACACCCCACAGAAATTGCCGACACCATTCTAACAAATGATCTCAACTTCCTTGCCCTAATGGAAACATGGCTACACGAGGCATCAGGACCACATTTATCGTTAGCCATTCCTGCCAATTACTCCATCCTCAGAGCAGACAGACCTAATGGTAAGGGAGGAGGCGTAGCGATCATCTCTAAATCACTACTAGGCTTTAGACTAGTCTCCACCGTATCACTTAAATCCTGTGAGCTACTCACAGTCAAGTTACAAACCTCCCCCTCAAGTACGATCACACTTAATCTTGGTTACAACGACCCCAAGGACGCACCAGCAACATCCTGAGCAAACGCCCTAACTGAGTACGGATTCGCTCAACTCAGTATTTCACCGACTCACCAGAAAGGTAGAATTATCGACTGGGAAGCAACTCTTAACTGCTACACCACTTGTAAGGACCCCCAACCTCTCACATGGACGGATCATTACCTTATCCCTTTTGAAATTCACATCAACCATGCCGTTCCTAAAAAGTGCCCCATGGCACCAGCCTGCCCAACCAGCAACATCATCGCCAAAGCCCTATTACCCTTGGTCCTACCCACCCTTAACGCTCTACCGGACAATGCTGATCTAAACCTACTAGTTGACACCTTCAACAACTCCATGGCCACTGCCATTGATACCATTGCCCCATTGAAACTACGTAAAAGCAAGCCAATAATCCACTTGAATTCGTGGTACACCCCAGAATTTAAACTATTTAGGAAAAAGAAAGCCAAATCAGAACTCCTATGGAGAACTAACCCATCATCTGAAAACAAATCCAATCTCAAGAACATCTCCGCGCTATACAAAGGTGAGATAATTTGCACTAAAAAAGATGCCTATAACGTTAGGATAGATCAGGCAGGTTCTTCCACCAAAGAACTATTTAAAATACTAAAGGAGCTAGAAAACCCCAATCCACCTCCAGACACCTGCTCAAAAGATAAACCTTGGTGCACCAGCATCCAGAACACCCTCAACAACAAAATCACAGGACTCCAAACCAAAATTGAGGACAAACGTCAACAACTCTTCAGCAACAAGACCACTAACCCAAGCCTAAGCTCACCAACACCTATCAAAGGTAATATAGGCTTCCCCTTTAAGAAAGTAACTATCTTAGAAGTCCAAAAAATCATCACCTCCTTAAAACCATCTAACTGCAAAGGGGACAGCTGTCCTGCCGAGATAATAAAAGACGCAGCCAGAGACCTCACCTCTTTCATCACCAAGCTAATTAACCTTTCATTTGCTAACAACTCTGTCCCCAGCAACCTAAAACAATCCTGGGTTCTCCCTCTCTTAAAAAAACAATCTCTAGACCCAGCCATACTAACCAATTATAGACCCATCACCACTGTCCCTTTCCTGTTAAAAATCCTGGACAGAGTCGCCTACATCCAGATTCAGGAGTACCTAGAATCCAACCAACTGCTAGGTATACGTCAATCTGGCTCCAGACCTCAACACGGAACAGAAACCGCTCTGGTTGACCTCAAAAGCCAGCTTGATGAAATCAAAGACAAAGGCAATGCCGCAATCCTACTTCTCTTAGACCTTTCAGCGGCTTTTGATTTAGTCGATCACAAAATCATATGCAGCCACCTATCTATCGCAGCCCACTGCTCCTACTCTGCCTCCTCATGGATACAATCCTTCCTGGCGAATAGAACCATGCGAGTTTTCTCCACAACAGCAGCAGCAGACCCTATCCCCATCACATGCAGAGTCCCAAAGGCTCCTGTGTCTCCCCCACTTTGTATAATATATTTACGAAGCCGCTATTCGACAAATTGGACCGTCTGGCTGTCACCTACACTAACTATGCAGATGACACCCAGATTCTCCTCACCATCTCAGGCAACTACAATGCGGACGTCACCCGGATTAACAAAATCTTCTCCATCATTCAGGCATGGATGGCCACCCACGGCCTATGCCTGACTGATGAGAAGACGGAGCTTCTTCTGGTCGGCTCTCCCAATAACATTATCATAGATGGTAATACCAACCCCATCGTTAAAAGTGTGAAAACCCTAGGCTTCCACCTTGATGCCAACACCAACCTCTCCAAAGAAATCAACACGACTGCCTCAGCTACTGCCTATACGGGTAAGCTAATCAGGGCTAGCAGACCCTTCCTATCTTCCAACAGATGCCTCACACTTGCCAGAGCACTCATTCAGTCCAAACTGGACTACTGTAATAGCCTGTACCTAGGAGCCAACCAGTCTATAATCAACAAACTCCAGGTTCTCCAAAATAATGCTCTACGCGCAGCACTCAACATCCCAAGGCGAGAGCACATTTCCACAACTAGGAAAGCGTGTAAATGGCTTTCCATACAACAACAAATTGACCTCAAAACCATTTGCTTCACTTACAAGGCCTTAAACCACCTAGCCCCACCGTATCTCACTAATAAATTTACTTTAAAATCCGCCACCAGAAACACCAGATCATCCAACTACTTATGCCTGTTAGTGCCTAGATTTGCCTTAAAAAGAGCAGGAGGCGCTAGCTTCACAGTGCTGGCCTCCCAACTTTGGAACACCCTACCACTCAACATTAAAACTATTGAGTCCTTTCCGATCTTTAGGAAGCATGTTATTGGCTGGTTACTGAACAAACAGTAGCATTTACCTTCACTTTCTAATATCTTTAACTCCCTAGTGCCGCAACCATGCTTGTATTATATGTAAATTGTTGTACCATGTAATTTATGTAAGTTGTTGTACTATGTAAATGTATATCTCATGCCTGTAACCGCTTCCTTAAGCGCCCCTCTACCTACGGGTCCGGAGCGATATATACAAATAAATAAAACAAACAAACAAACCTACATTAAACAAAATGTTACAATTAACTTCTCTTTCTACAGGCACCCTTATTTCCGGACTGCCATACTTGGAATGAGGCAAGGACTCACTTTCCAGTGAGGAACTCCCTAAAGCTCTGCACACCGTGGCCTGCATGGGATGCTCTAAAATACTAGAGACCTTTAAACAATTAGACTGGGATGAATAAATACTTAATAGATGTCATTGTCACATAGAAAAAGAACATGTCCCTTTAAATTGAAGTATCCATGTACGTTAGAATGTACTCGATGAGCAAAAGGGAGAGATAGAGGAATGCACACACAGGCAAGGGAAGGCCTGAGCTGTGTAACACCTCGAGAAGGAGAAGTTGGCATGAACCAGGAAGCCCATGAGTTTCAAACTGGCACTATACTGACCAGGGAGATGCCAGAGCCACGGCGAATCCCCAGCGTGAGAAGACGAAATGGCAGGAGCCCAGAGCGGCGAGACGACAAAGAATCTGTGGTGGACAGCCAGTCCACAAACCATCACTGACACCACTGCAAACATGCGGCATCAGAGTGTCCGGTAACTCAGCGAAACACAGAGATGCCATGAGGAGCAGAAAAAAGTTGAGGGAGAAAATGCTGACAAAAGTAAACCTAGGGCGGCATGGAGCTAGAGAGAAACTCCTAGAGAATGCGGACCCGAAAGACGTTCTCCTTCACAATAGAATGTAAGAGGGAGAATGAGAATGACGGAAAGGCCCAGGGGGAATCATTATACTGTGCATGCAACTCATCCCAGTTGAAGTTATGAGGCAAAGTTACATCCGAAAATTATGAACTTAAAGTTTGTGATATAAGAGAACGTATTTATGAAAATCTGAATACTGAGAGAAAACCACAGTGGATCACAATATCCTGGGAAAGGGGGAAAGAAGCTTGATATTCTGTGCGAGAATAATAAAACATAAAAGAGAGAGAATATTATGAGCCAAAATTCAGAGGAACAATTCAGTTGAACAATGTAGTAAATCAAGTGGGCCACAACAAGCTGAACTATAATTGCCCAGGAAGGGAAATCCTAGCAGAAAAATTGTATTTTCCAAGGATACGCTGAAACCAGCAGCCATGAATATCGATCTTATCAGAGATTGATCCAAGAAATCACAAGAGACTATTTGAGGATTATGTATTAATAAAGAATCCTACAGACTGGTACCAGAGTTCTATGGGATATTTCTGCCTTAGAAAGGCTGCATATCAAAAAGACCAATTTGTGTGCAACCTTTAAAAGTGGAAATAGCACACTATTGGTGGGGTTTCACACCCCACCCCTGGACCTCCTCAGGAAGCCGTACCCATGACAACCCCCACCCCAGACAAACGGACCCATACACACAAACATGCATACACACCCATGTTAACCTGCTCCCCCTGCCCCTCCCTTCCACACACCACAAACAGACACATGCAGACACTCACTCACACACCAAATAAAACCCTCACCTCGGGCAACTGCATCTCTCCTCTGTTGGCACAGCTGTGCCAGTCAGCCCATGCATGCACTAATGTGCATCGCATGGGCTGACAGACGTGCCTGTCAACCCCTGCGTGCACTCATGTGCATCGCTGGGGCTGGCAGTTCGATTTTGAAAGACCGTTCAGAGCAGTCTTCCAGCAGTCTTTTAAACTCATTTTTACAAAAACAAGTAATTCACTCCATATGAGTACCAGAAGTACCCTTAGGAGAATGGAGGGTTCCATGTGATAATATCCCTGCAGAAATATCGCAATACAAATATTTTGCCATATTGTTGCGGTGATATTACCCTATGGAACCTGCGGGGGACACCCCCGCAACCCCCATATATTTTCAAAGGGAGCGGGGGTCACCCCCGCAACCCCCTCACCCATTTACCCCATAAATTATCCCCACCAAAAATATCGCCTATGGCCGTTCCCGACGACTATATGTACGGCGATATTTTTGGTAGGGATAATATTATCTGATACCGAATGGAGTCCTTCTCTTGACCTAAGTTAGTTTTCATAGTGGTAGAGTCAGTTAGGTTAGTTTTGAACAGCGGACCTATTCCTTTGGACATTTGCGAATGAATGACGAGCACCTTAGTAACATCGGCAGGGACCAGGCATGGTCAGAGGGAAAGTTAGGCCATATAAATGTACTTTAATACAATCTTGTGAAACATGTCCTTAGAGTGTCCACGTACTTCGTTGCACTCCCCACAAGCCATACAATGGACATAGCTCTCAGGATGAGCTAGACAACTTACAGTATATATGAGATTGTTATACATTTCCACATTGCTGTCTAAAAATGAAAATGAGCTTTGTTTTTTGGGTGCTTGCATTATGTTTTCCTTAACTTGTACCTTCAGCACAATGTCCCTTGATCTCACACCCAGCTTCCTCCTCTGGCGGCCCACTCAATTTAATTGGTCAATTCTCATATTGTATGGTCTGAGGATGTCCAGGATTAGGACAAACAGGAGCAAAGCCCATGCTTCCATATCTTGTTTTTCTGTACCTTCCTTCAAAGCTTTGATGCAAATGTCCTCTCGTCGTGTCCTCACATTTAACCTGTAGAGATCTCACCAGGTTTTCTAGGCCTTCAATGGTGCCCTGTGCTGACTCACAAGACCCCTGGTGGTTCAATATATATCACCCACACAATCGACCACTCTCGTGCCAAGAACTTTAACCTTCTCGAAGTTCTCTGGAATAGCCATAATGAGATCCGCTCTTAAAATATACAACTCTTCCTTCGTGCTTTAAAGTCTTTCTTGAGATCTGTTAAGATGGATTTTTAGAATCAGCCCTGTGGACAGATTCTGAGAGGCCACTCTATTAATGTTTAGCCAAACTTTATCTGGGTGGTGTGGCACAGCGCCATGGCTTAGACCTAGGAGAGTGTGGGAGTGGGCAAGGGTTCATTCAGTTTAGCAAACACAGAGCTCTCTTAATAATACAAGTTAATCACAATGTATAAAATGCAGCTGTTTATTTAGGCCTTAGACAGGCTATTAACAATTAAAAACCACAGGTAGGTATCATACCAAAACATTCACTACTATTATATGCACATTCACATTCACCTTTGGTGTGCTCTGGCTAGGAGCACTAACACTTTACTTTTAAAACACAGGAAATAAATTGGAGCAACTCTAATGTAGCAAAGCAAGTGAACAGAGAAAATAGTAAGAACCGAGTTAGAATACTAACATGTGGAAAATAAATGAGTTAGAAACACCTTGCAAAGTAGTATAAGCCACTACACCATAAAAATGATTTTCCTAGCTAGAAAGGACAGGGACTAGTGCCCCAGAGTGACAGGTCCCAATGGAGTTCCCTTCAGAAAGCTAGGAGTCTTTTGAAGAGTCTGAACAAGAGTTGCCAAAGCCAGCAGATAGTTGGAAAGTTTTTCAAAGTAGTAGAAAGTAGTAGAAATGATTGAGGAAACGTTCTTAGTACACCATCTCCCAATTCAACCACCTTAGTACCAGGGGAGGATCCTTGACCAGAATTCCATCGATCACAGTCAGGTATGGGAGAGGTAGGGTAAGGACTTTATCCCAGGAAACCCTACTGAGGTGGGGGTGGTTATGAACAGGTACTCATGTCCTGTGCTCCCACTCACTGAAGGACCATTGTGGCAGCTCCTGCAATTGCCAGGCCCGCATGATCTGTGTCTTGGTTCTGTTGAAGGAGATCCAGGGGTCATGGTGCAGAGGTCACCTTCAGCTGCAGGATTTTAGGTTCAGCTAGTCGGTGGCTCCATGCTCTGGAGGGACAGTTACTGAGACTGGACAGCTGGCACAATGAAGAAAGGACCACCTCATGGTTGATGACCATGGAGGACGCTAGGACATGATGCAAGCAGAGATCAGTGACAGCCGCTGTAAGAAAATGGTACAAAATGAACCTCATGGTGGAAACAAAGAAGCCCTTGCTTCATGCTGGTGGGTGGCAACTGCAGGGGGGGACCACTTGTTTCAATAGTCGAGGGTCTGCAGAGTCCCAAGTTTGAGCTAAGGACGGCAATTGTTGTAACAATGTAACCCATGAGGAAGCTGGTCAGCCACAGGATGTTTCGGGGACACTTCTGAAGGCTTCCAAGAGCAGGATCCTCACGCAGGGTTCGAGACTGATTGCTCCTTCCAGTCCAGGGGTCAAAGTACTGATGAGGGCCTACTGGAGGTCAGAAAAGGAGCGGGGCTTCACTGGGGTGGTTGAAGAAGACAATGCAGGTTGGCTGTGATGATGAGTTCTAGGCCTTCAACAGGAGGAGTTCTTTGCGCCAATGATGATATGTTAAATGGCTGCAAAGTCCTCCTTTTATCCAGGATTCGAGCTGGAGTCGCCCCCAAGCCCACCAACATTAAGGATCTGCATCATTGAAACTGGCAGGGTTTTGTCCCAACATGGACAGCCTCTGGCCACCACATCTGCCCAGTAACGGACACACTTAGACACGGATGTGGACTGGGATCAGACAGTTCCAGGACCCACATCTGGCCACAGACACCACCGCTTTTAGGGGAAATCCAGAGCTTTCCACAGAAAAGAGCTTAAGATATATGGCAAATCCATTCGTTAGAGTGCAGGAAAAAAAACAAAATTCATGCATCAAAGGACAGGTAAAAATCTCAGGGCACACCATTTTAGAGTATTTGGTACTCTAAACAGCATTAAATAGTACAATGCAAAAGTGCACGAGACAATTAAAGAAAAGTAGGTACAAAAAGATCTGCTGCCACCAGCCAGTTTTGGACAAATTAAGCAACTAAGCACAAGGTTATGAACAACAAAAGTATAGGGACACACAGCATCCCTACTGCACCTCACTGTAAGGCAAAGAGTGCAGTGTAAAATAAACAAAGAATTCCAAAATGGAGAACAGAGTTCTCCTGCACAGATAGCCACAGGGACTGCTCAGTGCCCCAAAATAGAGGAGCAAGGCGAGTCAAGTAAAAAGGTTTCACTTGCCTTCAAATGTCGAGACAGGTACACAACAACAGCATAATGTTTGGGGTTCCATAGATGTCTATGGAGGGGAAACAGCAAAAAGAAAATCTTTCCTAACAAGATCCATTAGCAAAGCAGATGTTCTTTCGCGAGGGTCAACATGTCTTCCTTTAGACATTTTTCTTGTCTGTGATGGTCCTCTCTGCCACCATTTATGGTGTTAAGTCTACCCTTATATCACATTGAACAACCTCAGCACCCTCAAGGAGTCTTCTAATGTTTTGAGTGGCAATTATCTTGCGTTTTTTGGCTTACATGTGCCTCCAATGGTGTTGCGCATTTATCTATAACCTTTTTTTGCTTTCTCCATCACTTTCTTGACTTTCATCTTTCTTTTTTTCCCTCTTCCCTTCTTTTCCCCATTTCTTCTCCTCTTCTTTCATCCTTCATCCTTTTGGGTGTACCTAATTTGAGCAGGAATGTGTTGTAGTTTAGCGATAGTATGCTCCAGGTGCCCTTAACTCAGAGCTACACATGCAGCTGAGTTCCTCTGTTCAATCTCCTTGCATCTGCAATCTACAATGTCCTCCAGGGTGGATGGATACCCAGCCCTCTTACTTCAAAGGCCTTCCTGATTCGCTGTGTCCTCCTCCTTCTGAGGGTGTCTCTGCAGAGGGTTGAGGCCTTCCCTCTGGGCCATGCACACAACGGGACCTGCTTGTAGAGCACCCTTCTGGGGGCTCTAGTCCTACCTCTATGGAGAGTGGATCGGAAAGCGGATCAGAAGGCGCCCCTCTTAAAGGCTTGCCCCCTCATCGCTTGCCAGGCAGCATCTACTTGCCGCCATTCGATGCCAGATTAGCGCCACCAC
Source organism: Ambystoma mexicanum (assembly GCF_040938575.1). Taxonomy (NCBI): domain Eukaryota; kingdom Metazoa; phylum Chordata; class Amphibia; order Caudata; family Ambystomatidae; genus Ambystoma; species Ambystoma mexicanum. Next base: position 192,523,459 of record NC_090922.1, read on the forward strand.
TCTCCATGATCCGGCGCAGTGCCTCATTGCTGGGTGCTCCGGGTAGCGTGTTTGGATGCCACCCGACTATCTCAATGACTGCCCATAGACATCAATGATTTCAACTTGTGAATTTCCCACGCAAGTTGGCAGGAGAACTAGGAGCAGTCCTATGTCACGCCAGGGCTCTGTGTCTTACCTCTCGGCCATCTTGGCCACACAACCCTTGAACTTTTTTGGGGTACAAATCATATGTGCTACCGATCATTTGTGCCACAAAAAGATGTGCGCTATTCAGAAAGAGCATTTTCAAGTGTGCATCATGGATGGGTGGGTGCTGGGAGCCAGTAGTACATTCATTTTGAGAGGGCATTCCCGAGACTAATGTATACAGCAGGAGTGAATTGCACAAGTTACCTTTGAGAATACGGTGACTGGTGCATTTGTCAAACAAGAGCAAATAGAAAAAGCACATCCCTGGCATTTTTGCACCTTGGTGTTTTAAACATCCATATACTAATCCCAGTCAATAGTATGCCAAGGCAAAAGAGGCTCCAGGCAATTGCTTCATCCCACTACAAAACTGCAAACACCACAAAGGCAGTAAATGCATCTATGAAGAAGCAACTAGTCACACATTAACAACAAAGATGAATTAACTGCTTACCTAGCTCGAAAACCCTTCAGCTTGCATAATGACAAAAATGACTTTGTAGTGGCATGGTATACAGAAGTGGTCATCTCACATTTATTAGAATTAACAAGGTAGGCAAGAATCCTTTTCATGATATGAAACTGGTGATTATCCCCTCATTCATCAATTATGAAGGATTAGGTCATGTCTACCTATCTATGTACTCGGTACCTAGATGTATCCTGCCTTCAAGGTAGCAATCAAACTTTGAAACACAATTGATTTAAGGAGTAAGTCAGTGTTTTGTAAATGATTGTTTGAATACAAAGTCTATACTCGTGAAATCAATAGCTCCACATTTTTGCGAATAGGAGCCTGTGCAGTATTTGGTATTCTCGATCCTTTAGGAGAGTGCACAGTCAGTAAATACTTCACCCCACCCATGAACCCCATAGTCAACCATTCATTGGGATAAAATGGGATGAACTTCTTTCTTGAAAACTTCGGATAAAGGTTTATGTGCAATGGGTTTGCTGTAAAAGATCTTGCCCCTCTTTTTTTTGATGTTACAGTTTATAAGTATCCCTTCTGTGCTGTAGTAATAGTTGTATGTAATAGCAATCACTCGAATACCCGTCTTTTTTCTTTTTTTATAGTTGTCCTCTTACATGATCCCTGTCTTCCTATTGATGAAGTTCTTGTAATTCTTATGAAGCGCGAAACATATCAGGCATATTATTGTCATCTGCTCAGAGGTCATTCATGGCACTATTAAATATGTACTAGAAGTCACAACACCTTTTGGCATGGCAAGGAAGTATCAGAGTTTTGTTTATCTCCCTGAAAGCAATATTATATATTTTTTGGGAATAGGACCTAGATTTGGCTAATGTATTATCTATGGATGGCACTGTTCCATGGTTAAACAAGACAATATAGATTGCACATGTTTATTTGTTCATCATGTTATATAAGAATGGCTTCATTGCTTTTTAAAAGAAATGTGTAATTAAACCGATTGGATCTTTGTAATGTGATATATAATTGATTTAGTTGTGTAAATGTTTATGGGTATTAGGTACTGAAGGAACACTGCATGAGACAGATGTTTATGTAGTAGTTTATGTACTTATCCCGGCAGGATCGCCTTCATCTTACTCTCCATTGGGTAGGCCAGACTCTAGCTCCTCTCGTGTTGTATATGGTTACACCTGACTTTCACCTGACCTCCTCTGAGTAAGGCAGGTGTAATCCAAATTTACAATCGTATAACCCAATCCGGGTATAAGGGTGGTGTAAGTCTGAGTAATTCTTTGTGAATTTGACCCCCTGAGTCTGGCTGCTTTGGATGAACATAAGAATCTGGAGACTATATATCAGTTTAGGTTGTCTCATATTTATATAGGACCTAATTTGAGCAATGTCTGTGAACGATAAGACAGAACAGTTTGACCTCAATTCCTTAGTGCACTCCTAGCCAAGCTGGTGGAGCTCTTCCAAATAGAGTGCAGTGAAAGCCCATATCTTAGAGTCAAATGTGACTTTCATTTGTAACTTTAGAGACTGGGGAGGGTTGATCACCATGAAATCCAGAAATAGGGATGGGGGAGTGGGTGCAGATGTTTTGCCTGATCGGATAGTGAGTCCCTCTGTTTTAAGCTGCTCATTGACATTTTATCTGTAGCTATTGCTGGGTGTCCACTAAACAGTCTTGCACAAATCATGGAAAGACTACGGGGTGGGACAACCGTGCTGTTATCCCGCAGTCCGATTGGACCTCCAATCATCAGCATGTTGGACCTACAGATAACATCTCCCAGTGGACAAAGATATATTTTAAAGAGGAGGTGGGAGAGAATACAGACCCCTGAGGTCTCCCACAAGTTAGCGGGACTGACAGTGTACTACTATATTTGTCCTCTAATATTCTATTCTGCAACTTTTGATCGTTGACTGATGCATATGTTAAATATGTGTGTTCTGTGTTAGAGCTTTTTATTAAAAAGTAGAGTTAATGAACCTTTCCATGGCCACCATATTCCAAAATATGTCCTTGTGGTCTCAAAGAGAAATCATGTTAGTTTAAGTGTGCCAGGTCTACGTTGATTTACATCCTTTGAATTTATGATGTATTTTAGCACTTCAACATTGGTGTTGTACAGTACCTTTTGGAATGAATACTAAGCTTGTTTCCACATCCTTCGCTTTGCAGTTTGTCTACCATTTTTCCGTGTTGCAGCTTAATTTATTTATTTATGTTGGCATTTGTAAAGCGCACCTAACCATGAGGCATATGGGCGATGGTCTAATATCTCTGCTATTAATATGTCTGCTATTCTATACCTCAAACATGGGTGTCGTATTTGTGCGAGAGGGCAGACATTTTGCATCCCCACAGATGTTGGCACCTTATGCCAGGCACACAGAAAATGTTGGTAGATAAAAAAGTTGTATAAGGATGAGAACTATGCCATATGCTGCTATTGGTTGTGCAAGCAGTGTTAAATGTATAATATATACGGCTGCATTCATGTTATAATAATAACACCACAACTCTCTTGGGGCCCTTAGGATAAGGTTGCTCTAATGACTTTACAAACTATGAATGCTCATATTCTCTTTATGACAGATAGATTAGATAGAGGAAACAAAATGGTAGAATTAAAATTGGAAAATACCAGGAATTACACTTAAGAGTTGAATGGTCAATGTTAAAAAGAAAATAGATGTTAGCAATATTTTTTTTAAAAAGTATCTTGTGCTTCTTAAATGGTGAAATCCATAACTATAACAATTAATTTGGGGCCTGGGCTTTCGTCTTTAACCCGTATGACTATATCCCTTGCTTAAGGCGCGTGTTGGGCGACTCAGGGGGTTGGACCAGACCACATGTTACACAATGTGTTTCCAGGGCGGTTTGTCAGGATGATGGCCAGATGCAAAGGACTGCCACATGGCTTGTACCACCTGTGCTGCCTCATTGACACAATCTGACTCCAGGCATGATGTGCAAGTGCGCAGGCCACATAAAACCTGACCATGATATTGCACTCACTGTATTGTCCCTTCAAGGCTTACCAAGGCAAAATACAGTAGCAGCAAGCTAACCATCAAGCAGAGGAAGAGTAGCGCACACCGGAGCAGATGCTGCTGCCGTCGGCTCTGATCACAGAGCTCTGAGGGAGAGTGCAAAACCACATATGTGACAGATTTACAATGGTGAACTCCCCCTGTGGAGACTCGGTCCACGTTGATATAGAGGCCAGTCAAAAGCTCTTGGGTGACTAAAATCTGAGTGATACATCCAATCCCTGAGTAGAGAACATTATCTAAACTGGCTGCAAGTATTTTCCATAAGCTTGACCCAGGGAGACACAGTGAGTGAGTAGTTTGAGAGTTTGAAGTAGCATTGCAATGTGTGGAGGTGCAGGAGGAGTTGGTGTTGCAGAACGTGTTGGGGAAGCAGGAGTGGATATAAGAGATGGTGGAGGAGGTGAGAATTTGGGAGAGTAGACATCCACCAGAAAGGGTGAGGGAGCCAGTAAAGCTTGAACAGTATTGGAGGGATACGGTTGAATTTGCATGCACCCAGGAGTGTTGCTAGGTCTGGAAAAGATCCGGGGCTACATTAATTTCAGGACTGTCCGGACTCGGGGCTAGCTAGCATTTTGGTTGTATCCCCTGAGATTATATCCGGGACTACAACCAAAAGACCCTGGGCTGTAAGCCCCTTAAGTCCCCCCCTAGCAACGCCTCTGCATGCACCTATACTGAGGTGGGCAGCGGCTTGGTGGGCTGCAACAACAGTGCTGGGAAGGAGTATCCAGCAGTACATCGCTCCTTAATCAGGCATGAATAACCCAATTGCCTCCCTTCTGGAGTCTATTGCTCCATAATAATGTTTTTCTTCTTGGGGTTGAGTGGCACACTCTGGTTCCCAGTTAAGTTTGTCTCACAGCCGGGGCAGAAAGATGTGAAGTCTTCTGCCGACCACCATATAAATGCAAATCGAGATTTGCATGCACATGCATATTCATATGTGAAAATTATTATGATACAAAGTGCTGCTCTGGAGGGCTTGTACGTTTCCCTTCTGCAAACAGCTGTAACCGAACCACACATTCCACTAATGTCACCAATTGATGAAGGATGTGAGTGTAGAGAAATATTCCTACAAAATAATTCTTGCTGAAATGATTTCTCGCAAACCAATTACCTCCAGATCAAAAGGATGACAGAGACAACCATGCCTTTCACTGTAATAAAACCGTCTAAATAGGATACACTTCCACTTCCTGTTTTTCACTCGTGAGTGGCCTGGGAGTGAAGCTGAGTACAGTCTTATGACTGTAAGAATCTGGATGCGTCATTCTTCCTGCTGTGTGATCCTCAAATGTGTACACACTAAAACACAGCTAATTACTAAATACATCAATTACAGCTAAGTTGTGATTTATTAGTACACTTTTTCCAACTTTTTGAGGAAGGGTGGATCATGTGGTGGGGTGAGGGTCACAGCAACAAAAATGTCTTTTAAAATGTTATCTTGCCTTTGCAATCTACTATTTGTTTGTGGGTGCGCAGCATACCACATGATAGAGTAGGCTGGGGGAGATGGGTAATGTCAGAGTGGGCTAGGAGTAGGGAGTGGCAGAGGGTGCATTTTGAATTGGAGCAGCTGGAAATGGAGGCCTTTTTGTTTGTTCAGCCATTTTGTTTGTTCAGCCATTTTGTTTGTTCAGCCATTCTTTGTTCAGTGTGCATGCAGACTAGGAATTGCATTGTCAGTTGTTTTATTTTCCATTGGGGAGGATGGAAAGGGAAGGTCCAAGGAACTCGAAAATCTAAATACAAAACTATTTATCTAAAACAATGACTCACACAATATTACATTTCCTATATGTTTTTAGTATTTCTTTTTACTAATTAAAAGAAAAAAATGCATGCCATTTACTTTTTATTTTGATTTGGCACATTTTAGTAAATGTGTAAAAATATATACATAATATATCTGGCATTTTACACTTTGCAGGTTTTTGTTACTCTGATATATATTTCATGAATTACTACACTGTTTGCATTCACCTTGAGTATTATTATTTTTTGTTCATATTATTTTCACATTATATTTTTCATGAATTAGTGCACTTTTTTAAATTCACCGCAATTAGTGTCATTTAGACCGATTTTTATTTTGTAGTCAGTGTGATATTTTTCATCAATGACTACAGTTTCAATGTAACTTGCATATTAGTATTTCTGATCTATACTATTTTTATTTTTGCTATTGTTGGATATTTTCTTGAGTTTTTACACTTATTCATTTACTTTAATTATTATGATTTCTGATAAATGTAATTTTTTATCATTGTGATTTTACGGTTATTGATATTTCTGATCCATATGCTTTTTTCACTTTTGTATTGTTCACAAAATATATATATATTTTAAATATAATGGGTACATTTGTGGATTGGTGTGGGTGAGTGGAATGGGTGTAGTAAAGAATCACAAGGTAGGATGGCACTGTTAGGGATAATGCCACAATTGTGTACATTGGTTGTACATTGATTGCTATCAAATTGATTGCTATGAAAAAAGACTTCCAACTTAAGTTGAAAGTAATAGACAGTATGAAGAGACTGTCATGAAATTGGCACAGTCAGTAATTTGTCAATTTTGGCTTGAAGTCAACAGATGCTGCGACCAGCTCCTGCAGTTTAGTCATTAAGGTACACATATTAGTAAAACATCCTTGCAGTATTCAAAGCCGAAGTTATTTGATGACTTAAACCAAAAGGATTGACTGTTGGTTTTGTTGTCAGTGACAATGGTAACACCATTCTGGACGAAACGGTGCATGGGAAGTATTTCCGTGTACTCTGTTTTGCGCACTCCTTGAATCTCATAGTGCTGGACTACGTGAAAAAAGACACACAGATTGCCAATATATTGACAAATATTACTTTGGGACCATTTCAGCAAATCAGTAAAAGCCCAGAAGACACTAAGAGGAACTGAAAATGGCCTTCTTCGGCTCAGCTACATACTGGAGGATTTCAACTGATAGAGATTAACCCTATATATACTTCATTGCCTCTTTAAACAGCACAAACCTATCAATGAGTGTGTGATGCAACTCCAAGGTGAGACTGAGCTTTCCATGTCTTTGACGTTTAGGCAATGGGGTCTTGTGAAACGACTCACACCTCTTCTAGCACCATTTGAATATGATACACATGCTCCCAGCAATGAAACTCAACCATCACTGATGTGATCCCTCACTGATGTGATCCCTCGGTGTGTGTGTTGAAAGACCTGATCATAAGTATGATGCTGGAAATCAGGGAAAGAGAACATTTTGAAGCTCTGGGTCTAGTCAGTGGCATATGCCAGATTTTAGAAACAAATGTCAGGATCGATCAACATAGTAATTTGTTGGCTCCAAGAAGTTAATGTGTGCAACAATTTGTGATGGTCCAATTGTTTTTTTCAGAGGGTAATAATGGTAAGATACAAGATATTGATTCAAGATTTCAGTGCATAACAGGGAGAGGTCTCACTTGCAAATTCCTAGCAAAGGAATTAGAGAAAAATCATCTCTCTCAACTTCCAAACTTAGTAATCCCACTGGACCCTCACCCTCACCCCCACCACTGAACCACACCCCTAGAACACAGAAAACACATAGGGCCTCATTATGACACTGGCGGTCGCCGTGCCAGTAAAAACGGGACGCCTGCCGCCTGAGTCATTTTTTTTACTGGCGCCTGGCAATGGGGAATTACTGGGGCATTACAACCCTGGCAGTCCCGATAATTCCCCATTGCCAGGTGCCGGAAAAAATGACTCCCTATTCCCATTCCAGCCCCATAGGACTCAATGGGAATGGGGAGGACGGAAGCACCGGCACCGTTGATAACGATGCTGGTGCTTCCGTCAAAGTCTGGGAGCGGGTGCAGTTCCACCTGCCAGCTCATACGTGGCGGGAGGGATGGCACCTGCCCACAGTTACTTGGAGTGTGCCCGTCCGGTAACAACGGTGGTAGTAGCTTACCGGCACCGTTGTTACTGGACAGGCATACTCTTAATGAGGACCATAGTGTCTTACAGTGTGTCCATGATTCATTAATGTTGAGCACAGTAACACGTTCAAATCTGTCATCTGCTTCTCCATTGCTTTCCAAGTTCAATCCAAAGCAGAGAACCCCATTTAGAAAGTTAAAGCCAAATATGGGTTCAAGACAAAGCCAGCACAATAATTGTCCATATCAAGGACAGGAGAGGAAATACTTGAGAAATAGCATCTACTTCATAGGCACAGCAAAATGGAGCAGTGGCAAAACTGAGCAGGCTAGCAATCACATATCTAGTGTGTCCATAGACAGGGGCAACTCTGAACTTGCTTTAGTGCTACAGTGGCCATCATCGGAGACATACTGACAAGTCTGTCAGGCAAACATTTAAAAGATGAACCAGCACTTCCTTCCCTACTCTTACACTGTTCCTGCGGATAAGGATTTGGAGTAAGCACATCTGGGAGATTTTGGACATGTTTCTGCTGCTCCTGACCCAGATGATTAAGAAGCAGAGGATTGCACCATTATCCACAAGTACTGCCTGGGTCGGCTGCAGAACTCTGCACTGGGGAAACGGAGATATGGCAAACAGTGGCAATTGTCACATCTACACTGATTCATCCTACATGTGTGAGTTATTCCTTCCCCAAAGATCATAGTTCTTACATATAGATAATATACCTTTTAGGAAATGCTTGATCCCTGCAAGGGAATACGGAACAGAACACTGACTACACAACCACAACAGAAAGCCAAAGTACCTGAGGTCGAGTGCATGTCTTCCGTCAACACGAAGCTTCCCTTCCAAAAGGAGTTACGCGTATTCTGTACTTTAAACACCAAAACTATATTCGATCATTTATCTCTTTTAATTTAATACATTTTTTGAATGCATCCTGTTCTTTACCCCAAATTAAGTTTTGGATGGGATATACTGCGGAAATGCAAGTTTAATGTCAGGACTCATTTTACAAATGTGAAATAATGTATTCAGTGATGAAGTCGCTGAGGAAAAGGTCGCCAGGGGCAACATTCCCGAAATTTGCACTCTGAAGAAAATCAAACACTTTTCCCAAATATTCTAGGACTGGAGTTTAAAATAGTGTATTATACCAGTCCTAAAGCAGGGCTCTGGAAGCCAGGCCCCTTTCCTTCACCGCCACTGCCAAAAGAAGCTATTTTTAGCATGCGAAGTGCTGCACCAAATCTGTGCTAAGTTACGCAGTTCTGCAGCACCTTCCGGCTGCCACAGGAGGGATCTGGAGGACATGCCCCTTTCCTTCACTGTGGCTGCCTCGAACATAAGATGCTCTTTTTGCTAAGCGCCCGTGGCAATCTGAGCTAAGTTGTGCAGTTCTGCAGCATCTACCAGATGAAATTGAGATCCTCCCGGACGACAGCAGGAATGAGGATTCATGCTCTAGGCCCAATGCTACCACCACTACTCTGTGTGCTACTAGGTCTACAAACCCTGATAACACCGGGAAATCTAATCAGTCTAAATTATTGTTTGGCCCTGTTATCAAAGGAAATAATATCAAAGAAAAATATCATGATTGCAACCCACATGCCCTGCCCAGAAACCCAAACCAGGAGGGAAGGCAACAGTTGCTTTTCTCAGTAGAATTACACAATCGGATAATTAGTCATGCACCAACCACTGATACAGGGGTACTACACATAATGGTAGGGATGAAGATGGGAGTGTTAAGGGTAACGAAACAGCACTATCTATTCTTCCCAAAAGGGAGTAAGTACTAATAAACAGGTTTGCCCAACTCATGGACACAGTCAATGCTGCTACTAATGATGGTGAGGAGGTACTTGAGAAGAGAGTCCTGGCCAACCTGGGTGAGATTGGTGAGATACCTCAGGGGTCTTGCCCTTTACGCCCAAACCCTCAGACTTTAATATCTGACAGGCAAAATAATGAACACTCACCTGTGATACCCCATGGTCCTTGCCCTTCATCCTGAGCCCGCAGATTCCAAAATCTGACATTCAAGATAATGAACCCCCATGCACACATTTTGACATCCTTGCCCTAGAGGTCAAAACCTTTTCTGTGCTAATAGAAAACCCAACTAAAGTTGTAAGTTTGCTCACTGATGAAATCAGAGGCTTCAAAGAGGGAACCTTGAAAGCTGTACCATTTAAGGTCTCTGAACCCCCCAGACAAGAGACCGGGAATTGTAATGGAAGGGCAAAGTTAGGGGAACACCTTGACACCATTCAGGGGATATTGGGGACTTTGTGAGGAATCACCCATCACTGGCAGGAACTATTAACCTAGGGAATAAATCTCACTTTACCACAGTTAATAGTCAGCCCTGTTCCCTACGGAACAAGGGGCACATGAGTGTCAAATCTAGCAAATTACACAATCCCCGAATCACTTTATCCTCCGAGGACCTACGGCTACTTGTAGGTCTGAAAAAGTGAACTCCCTGTACATGATCAATGTACCAAGTAAAAAAACAGCAGAAGAATAGAAGGGGAAGACTCACTGAAGGAAAGGTGCTTACATTGGATAAGAAGCAAAAAGGGCTGTTGGTCTGTCATTAGAAAAGACATCATGGAGGTTGCCCATCTTAAAAGTCCCCTTCATGCGGAGTACAATTATATTAAAATGTGCTCCCAAAAGATATCTGGTCTCTTAAAAAACGTAGGCCATCGAGACTGGAGTCATTTTGTCATTTCGTATGATATCATTTGTTTCCAGGAGACCTGGGTTTGTAACCCAGTGAGCATGGCTGGTTATGATAATTACGAAACGCCAGTGTTGAAACAAAGGGGAGAGACTGGGTAACCAAATGGGGGTTTGTGTTAATGGGTGAAACACCACTTAATGAGCAGGTTGAAGTACTTGCAGCAAAAATGTAGATTTAGTCTCCCTCTCAATTAAACTACCTAGTAATCGATGCCTAATTTTGGCTAACACCTACAACCGACCCTATAGCAGGAATGCTTTACTGACATTACTTGATCTCGAATCAGTATTCGTGGAATGGCCACTCTTAAACAGTAGCAAGGGTATTGTTTTGATTTTGGGTGACTTCAATCCGCTGTATGAGTAAATGGAATTTCTTGAAGAAGAGAACCAAACGTGGGACATTCCAACCAGCTAATCAGGGTAAATACGCTGTGGAAACAGCACAAATCCTATTTAGAATGGTGTGAGGGCGTGTAACAGCCATTCGGCTGATGATGTGCCATTCTCTTATACTTTCCATAGAGGGACCATCAAGATCCATGGTGACTATGTTCTTTTAGATATGATACATTTGGAAGTCACACAGGAATTGAAAGCGCTCCCTAGAAGCGAACGCGATCATATCCCGAATTCTACTGTTTTGATAATACATGTTCCAACCAGCAAGAGTGTCCTGCCCTTAGCCAATTCTGAACTGTCCAGTACCAACCACCAGGAAGAGACTGAAATGGGAAGTGATAGATCTAGAAGTTACCACGCTGAGAATTGTTTCTGACATATTCCCATTCCTAGAGATAGCTTTCGATCATGGGTTCTTTAACGATGGGATGCTTTGGGAAGGGAATAAGAAGGTATCGGAGAAGCTTAGTTACCATCCAGCCCAATCCTCCAAAATAACAAAAGATAAGGGAAAGCATAAAAGTAGTACTGGTGGGTATGACAAGAAATCCAGAAATAAAAAGTGGAATTGCTTTCTGTACTGAAATCAGAGGTCCTTGTCAAGTATTAGGAAAGAATACAAAGGAATGGTAAAACTAAAAAAGGATGCCAAACTATAACTAAATTGGAGAGTTTGATCCAACCCATGCAAAGTAAAGACCAAAAAGCACTTTGGCAGATTGCCTATTTAGGCAATCGCAAGGAGGGTAGCCAGTTTCAATTTGAAGTTACCGAAGATACTCGCTATAATAATGTTTCTAATATTTATAAAGAGGACAGACTGGCTTTCCAGGGGGGAGACTGAGAGCTTGTTGTTAGCCCCCAGTGATGCAGTGGGAGAATATTCAGTGTTTACAAAGGAAGTGGGTGTTGCGTTAGCCTCTCAATGAGGGGGTAAAGCACCTGGATCTGACAAAATACTGGTGGATGTTTACAAGTTGGAACTAAAGGACTGGATCGCCTATCTCCAACTCATCTTCAATCTGTTCTCTAGGATCAACAGAGTTCCCCACTCCATGACTCAGCCAGAGATTGTCCCTATATAAGAAGGCTGCAGACATAATCCAAGGAATTACTGCTCTATCCCGTTGCTTGATGCTATTAGTCCTTACTAGATTGGAAGAATGGGTTGAAGAATCTAATTGCATTAGCGACCCACAAGCAGGATTCAGGAAAGGGGTTAGCACCAGAGACCAGGCCTTCAGAATTGGTGTTTTCATAGAAACGTATATTGTCCTGCCTTCTGGAATGTTGTGCTTACTTTCCATTGATCTCAAGACAGCTTTTGATGGCATTCCCTGCATTGAACTTTGAAAAGCACTGCAAAGAAAGAATATTTCAGCTCATTACCAAGAGCAATTTTGCAGTTGCATACTAGTAATACTGCTATGGTCAGTTGCATGAGTAGAGCAGAGCATACTAGGCAGTTTCTCGGGCAGAAGGGTGTGAGACAGGGTTGTGTTCTGGCCCCCACACATTTCTCCATCTACTTCAAAGGCATAGTAAACTATTTGTCGCTTGATCTTGTTGATTCACCCAAGCTGGGAGGGAAACAAATTAAAAAACATCCTTATGTTTTCTGACGAAACAGTACTAATTTCCTGAACACCCGGTCGTCTTACAAGACTACTGGGGCAGTTTTTTAAATTCAGTAATGAGAAGGGTTTGAATGTCAACCCAAATAAAATGAAACATATGCAATTCCGCAAGAGGATGAGGAAATATACTACCTTAACTATCAAAAAGGAGGTATCCCAATTGTCGAAATCACGACATTTAATTATTTGGGATTGAGATTTTCCAACAAAGGTAAATGGGGCAAACACATTGATAAGGTTAACCTAACTTTGTCCCGAATATGCACAGCCATTTTGAATTTCAGCAAGACAATTGGGAAATTTACAGATCCCAGGCTGTCGGGGGCTGCAGCGTTTGGTGCCAAATTATCGGCATACTGGAGACTCTCTAGTTTAAACACAACTGAAAATCCGTTCTTAAAATGGCTACTCATGCTCCCTAAGGGTGTCCTCACCCTGATTTGCTTGTGCATTTCGAATTGGGCCTGACCACTTTAAGGGAAACAACTGGGCAAAGCTATGCTCTAATCGCAAGCTACGGAGTTACAGAGATGCCCTCATGGACCTAAAGAGGTGTGAAAGGGTCAGGAGTCTTCCAGGGTTTGATTTTCAACACTGCATCTTCTGAACTTGGAACATTTTTGGCTTGATCCAAGGCTAATACAGGGAAATAGCAATAGCATCATGAAGGACGCTTTTAGAGAATAGGCCCATACCAACAAGGTTGTCAACTGCTTGTCCTTGACTACTGGCTGGTCCTATATGGTGAACAAACCACAATGGAACTGCAAGAGCACCTGACAGGCAGAAAATCACCATATCACTTCTTAAGATTTGTTATCCCTTTTGCGAAGGTGTTTCTGAATCCCTCCAACATCTTTTATTCATGTGTCTTGGATTCTCGAGAATTAAGTAACCAAAAACATGAGGAATCATGGAGTAAGAACGCTAGACAGTGCCGGAATCCTGTGCAGGTGATAAACTCTCCAGGGTGTTAGCTGTGTCAAAACTACCTATCTAGATCCTGGAAAAAGGAGAACATCTAAACTTAAGTACTCTCATTAATGGAGCTTTTAAAGCAAATGTGAATGTAAACCTTTTTAATAATCTTTTACTGCATATGTCATGGGTTTTGTTATATGAATGTTATTTGAATATTTGCCTGCTTTTCTGGGCTTGTGTAATTTGGCCTGACTAACTGTCCTAGAATATGCTGGGGAAGGCTTTTATGTGTACAGGCAAAGAAATCTCCTCCTTGGCAATTTTTTCCCAGGTGAGTTTATCACATAGAACCTGAAATAATTGCTATTAAAAGCTATAGAAAAAGAAACCAACCCACACCAGGTCTACAGCCCCGTAGCCCAAACATCCTCCCACCTCTTTCCTTAACACTCTGACAACGATGTAGTGGCTCCGTGAGCCAAACAACATTACATGGCAAAAGTCTCAAGGGCGTGCATACACATTTTTATTATAAATAAAAGCTGTTTACTCACAGCAGTACAAAGTTAAAAAAAAGGGAAACAAAATGTTCACTAACTAGTCATAAATCACTAATAAGCATAGAAAATACTTTAAAAAGGGAAAATTGGATCAAGGGAAATCGAAATGATATAAGGCCACCCCTGCGGAAGGCACTGTCGAGCCTCTCTTCAAACGCCCAATCATGGCAATTCGATTGCCCTGCTGCTTTTACACTTCCTGGAACTTCCCATGTATTATTTTCTATGGGCCCTGATGGCTGCTGGAAAGGGGGGTTGCTGTATTTGTCGCTTGGGTGGGGGTCAGTGCAGACTGCGGTGTCTTCTGAAGGTAGTTTCCGAACCCATGCAACCATCGTTTATCTGTTGTCACAGTGACTTCCTGCACCACTGGTAGTTCAAGGCTGTGGTAGGTACAGTTTAGAGTTTTGAATTTAGAGTGTTTAGAGATTAGACAGCTGGAATGTAGACAGCCGAAATTTAGAAAGTTAGAATTTAGAATGTATAGTTAGGCTTTGAGTTTAATTTTTAGAACGGAAAGTTAGATTTTAGTTTTTAGATGATGTTCTTGTTTAGAAATATGTTCAAAGTAAAATGGGACGCAGATTTCACTATTAACTGGATCTACCTTCTCGCCATCTGATCCTGTTGCAGGCCGGTTTTTACAGCATCCTATGCCTGCTCGCCCAGGCTCATAAACAAGTCTGGCTCCCAGTGCAGCACATAGTCCCATTGATGACGTGTCTGTTTGGGGGAGTGCTTGACGCCAGTTTTCACCTCCATCCTGGTGATTACTTTCTTCCAAAATGCCTTCCTTAGTGTGAGGGGTTATGCCTTTCCACCCCACTCAAGTATACGTAAGTGACATGTAACATACCATGTATTGTACTAGGCAGGTCACCTGCACTTTGGTGCATATTGTGCTCGTAGGTGCCCTCTCCAAAACATCAACCACCCAATCACAGTCACCAAGAAGCTGCAGCCAGGTTGATCCAAAAGTCACGTCTGTTGTGCGCCTACCTGATGTTTCGCCCTTGGCTTTACCTGTGTGTGTCCCTGTAACCAGGCAACAGAGGGCAGATGAAGAAGAATAAAAAGGATGCAAGGATAGAAAGGATGCAACTTGGGATTAATGCAGGAGTAGGCACTGGACATAACAGAATGACTGGGAGATCACAACCAAAGACGTTTTTATGGGTGGGTCAATGGGGCACGTGCCCTGGGTCCCCACCCTTGGGTGGCCTGACCTGCTGCCCTTCTTGGGAGGGGGTTGGGTTGGCACTGCTTGGAGTGGGAGGAGTTGGCCAAGTCATGAGGACAGAAAACATTTTGAGTTCTTACTTTCTCTCATTTACATCATCATTTAGACACTGAAAATAAAATATATTTTGTGCGTGCACGCCTGAAAAACATTTGACACACAAAAAACGAGCATTGGCAATGCCAACAGTTTGGGCTTTTCTGCAGGCCTGGGAAAGGCACTTACCAGGCACTGCATAGTGGTATTAAATGGGCAATAATGGTAGCAGGTGCAAAATGGTGTAAGTACCTGGGCTTCTAATAGCAGTGCCTGGTAAATGCTTAATATGTATACACAAACAAAAGCTGTTGGCTTTGCCAATGTTTGTTTTAACAGGGATTCAGTGAAGGACACGCATAGTGATTATAAATCGAGTGGCTGAAGGCAGACCTGGTTGGCATTTGTATTACACCAGTAGCGTGCTTACAACTCAAATTACATTGGCAGGCACTTTAAGAGCAACATTTGATGGTAAGGCCTGATTAAAGCTAGCCGAAGGAGTTCCAATGAGCAGGTGTTTTCGGGGGGGGAGGCGCAGGAACTGAGAGGGAATGGCCGTAGGAATTAGCATAACCATGGCCAGTCAATGGGCAAATAGCCAAACAACACCTTGAAGCATTGTGTCCTTCCTCAGAGACATTTCTCCCTAACTCTACTCTAATGCAATAGGGTGGGCTTATAGGTGGCTCTGCCACCTAATACCTCAAACTAATGAGAGGACTCATTGGTCCCTCAGGGCCATGCAGCCCCACCACGTGGTAATCAATCAATTTGAGGATTGGACATGTGCTGCTCACTGCTGATAGCAGAGCGGGGACAACATTTAGGAACTAGAAAGATATATAAACACACATTGGAAATGCCAACAGTTTGGACTTTTGTATAGGCATGGGGAAGGCACTTGCCAGACACTGTGTAGTGCTATTAACTGGCCATTGATTGGCACAGGTGCAAAATGGTTTGAGTAACTGGGCGTCAATAGCAGTGCCTGCAAATGCCCACTACTTATACACAAGACAAAACTGTTGGCTTTGCCAATGCTTGTTTTTACGAGGCCTTCAGTGAAGGACATGCATAGTACTTATAAATCGAGAGGCTGAAGGCAGACCTGGTTAATACATTTTTATTACACCAGTAGCACGTTTATTACTCCAAAGAATTCATTACATCTCAGAAGACTGCTTTGAGAAAACACTGGCAGGTGCTTCGGTTACAATGTTTGACGGTAAGACTTGTTCAAAGCATGCTAAAAGAGTTTCCATGAGGAGGTGTTTTAGGCGGGGAAGGGCAGGAACTGGGTGGGGATGGCCATAGGGATTAGCATAACCATGGGTACTCAATTGGTGAATTGGTGGGCAAATAACCAAACAACACCTTCAAGCTTTGTGTCCCTCCTCATATGCCATTTCTTCCTATCTGCATTCTAATACAATAGTTTCAGCTTAAAGGTGGTGCTAAGGCACTACCTAATAGCCCAAACTAAAAAACAGTAATGATTATTGACATGGAGGTGCTTGTGCTGTCTGATGGCTTGATTCCTCCTTGCAGTGAGCCAATAAAGTGTCACTGTTCTCTCTGCCTCACCTGACTGCTTGGTGTGGCGATGGGTTTGAAAGCGAGTGAGCCCACCTGCACGAGCCTCAGAGCCAAGCAGCAGGAGGGCCCATGATTTCAGGGGCAGCAAGCCCTGGCTTCTCTCCTGACTCCTGCTTTCCTGTGCGGGTAGCACACTGCAGCAGCTTGCCTGAGGCAGCTGCTCCACCTATGCCCTCCCTCGGTGAATGGTGTAACAGGTCGCCACCACTGCTACTATTACTGGCTGTCCTCCGCCCATGACGAGCACTTTCAATTTGATGCCCACAGCCTGTCTGCCATGGAAGAACAGCCAGCCAGGAGCCTGAGGTGCTCTTCCTCGAGTCGCTCCTCCTTGCAGCTTGAGGCAAGGGAGGTGAATGGTCATGAAATTGGGGAAGGTACGTACATTTCTCATCCATGCAGGGCCATCACAAGGGGAGTACCAGTCGGAGGTGCAAATTGCCCAGACCTCGAAGGGCACGGCGGCATTGCTGGGTGGGGGTTCCTCATGTGTTTTGTTGTAGGTTATTATTTGCATAGCACTTCTGGTGTTTGTGGCCAAGTCCCAGTGACGACGATGTGGGATGTGTGGGCCTAGCATCCACATTACTGAGTTTACCAGGCAGACACTTTGATTTAAATCCTAGCTTCAGTACCTGATCAGCAAGTGTAATTCTGGAAAAATCTCTGCATCTCCGTGTGTCTAAAAGTGCAATTATCATATGTGAAACATTTTCCACCAGATGCTGTGCTGCCATGTGCCAATATCATCCCATCACTTCTAGGATTCTCTAATTTGGTCCCCACAGCCCCAGGACTAGATTGTTATGCATGCTGTAGTGCATGTTTGAGGGGGCCCTGCCTCAATATATCGCAAACATCAGCTTTTATCTGGCAGGATACGGGAGACGAGTAGTAACAGTTCACCTTTTACATTACGTTGGATTTGTAATAACCTGATCATGGTACACAAAATATACACAAAGTTAAAGGAAAAGGAAATGGGGCGCTGAGCTCTGTAAACTCCAGGATTACTTTTCTGAACCCATTGGGGCTGACTCAGTCTTTTATCCTTTCTGAGGAGGATAAAATGAGTATAATTTAGCTTAAGCACCAGGTTAGTTTAAAGTTCCCAAAATAACATGATCCTCATAGATAAAAAAAAAGAATGCTTGTCAGAGGAAAAAATGTGGTCCTCACATTGAGAGAGGGAGGCTAAGGAGGGCATTGGCAGCTTCTCACTTTAGTGGAACGTATCTCCGGCATGGCAGCCCCCCTGCCCCCAGAGCTCTTGATTGTGCAAGACACACAGTGAGAGGGCTCCTCCATCCACAGGGTCTGTACATAAGTGTGTGGTTTCAGAAAGCAGGGATGTATAGCCTGAGAGGCCAACCATTCTGAAAGCAACTGAGTATAGTTTTTTTAAAGTATTATTTTTTCTTTTAATTGTTTGTATAGCGCCTTGTACAGCACATAGGCCAGGAAAATGCTATTGGAGTCAGATACTGGGACACTTCTATGCCATGGCACATTTGATTCATAGTCCTTATTGGCCGGGGTAACCTCCCTGGAGCCTGTTTCTACAAGAGAAAACAAAAGCAAGTGACAGGCTGCATCCCCAGATGTAAGAGGAAAGTAATAGTAATGGAAATGATTCACAATAAATATGTTTTGGTGTGTGACGGTTTTCATTGCGAGTAGTTTCTCTGACAATTATGTGTTTGTCAAAATATTATAGGAGGAGCTGTACAAATTCAAATCTCACCTGGACCCTGCCGCTCAATGTTGGCAATCATTTTAAAAACCCCAAAACACTGACATGCTTACTTCTCTGTGAGTGTGCGCCCTGCAGCACGCCTGTTACAGTTCATCTTTGGTGCAGGCTTGACATCCATGCCCGAGCCATTAGAACCTTTAAATCTCAATCTGCACCTAGTTTAGGTGATGCCATGACAACAAAAGGAGAGTGATAACAGGCAGGACAAGTGTGATCCATTCATCTGCATACACTGAGATGTTGGAACTGCGGGAGGGGCCTCCACCTGGCTACCCGGCAATGAAGTTGTTACACTTCTTTACAGATTTAAACACATCATGATAACACTTAGTGTGCTGATGACGTATCGCAACCAAGTTCAGATGAGATCAAGTGAAATGCTAAATGCCCAGTTTGTGCATTCACTAAAGCGCAACCTTTGTGGCAAGTCCACCTTTCTTTGGGTAATATAATAATAAAATGCAATAATCAAAATTTAAATGAATATTGATAAGTTTGAGTTCCACCATGGTGAAGAAGATAGCTTAGCGAGTTAAGCATTTGTTGCAGCGATCTGTGTTTGTGTGCTGGGCAAGTTTTTTGTAAATACATACTGTTGATAGGAGCACTTACTGTGCTATACTAAACAACATACCTGCAATAAAAAAAAAATAGTTATGTAAACTAAAATAGCGACATTATGGTGCTGGTCTAGTTAGTGGTGATGCGTATACTTCCTCACACCCATAATGTTTACATTAAGAACAGCATTGCAAGATAAATGAGGGCTGCTGCATTTCTCAGTGTCACCCATCTACTGGTTTATGCAAAATGTGTAATGGGACGTGATGTTAGCGTTTCTCAAAACCCCAATTGCCTTCTTCATCAGTACTTTACTTTAATGTGTGCTTTCTTTGAGAAGTATCTTTCATATCATGAGTCCCCTTTGATCAATGTCCAGTTTTTTTAATCAATTCCTAAGCATGACGTATGTCACATTTTAGAATGTACAAAGTGTGAAGCATTGTCATCTGGCAAGGTTGCAATGGCCTGGCCTTTTTTGTTTTATGTTAATACATAAAATGATGCAGGTAATTTTTTTATTTATTTCAGCGCACAAAACCCAGAGGCATCTAGGCGCTAGTTATAGAAAGTGCATAGTACATTGATGAAGTGCAAGGAGGCACATATTGGTAACGGGTACAAATAGGCAAGCAACATTACTCAGCACGCACACATTGGGAAAGCCTCACCTCTTGGTGCAGGGGGCTGCATCAAATATGCAGGTACAAATATGTTAAAATCAGCATTATCAGGGTGCACAAATTGGGAAAGCCTCACCTCTTAGTGCAGGGGGCTACATCAAATATGCAGGTACACATAGGTAAAAAGTGACATTAGTCAGCACGCACAAACTGGGAAAGCCTCACCCTATGGTGCCGGGGGCTACATCAAATATGCAGGTACACATAGGTAAAAAGTGACATTAGTCAGGGTGCACAAATTGGGAAAGCCTCACCTCTTGGTGCAGGGGGCTACATCAAATATGCAGGTACACATAGGTAAAAAGTGACATTAGTCAGCACGCACAAACTGGGAAAGCCTCACCCCATGGTGCGGGGGGCTACATCAAAAATATGCAGGTACACATAGGTAAAAAGTGAGATTAGTCAGGGTGCACAAATTGGGAAAGCCTCACCTCTTGGTGCAGGGGGCTACATCAAATATGCAGGTACACATAGGTAAAAAGTGACATTAGTCAGCACGCACAAACTGGGAAAGCCTCACCCCATGGTGCGGGGGGCTACATCAAATATGCAGGTACACATAGGTAAAAAGTGACATTAGTCAGGGTGCACAAACTGGGAAAGCCTCACCCCATGGTTCCCGGGGCTACATCAAGTATGCAGGTAAAGATAGGTAAAAAAGCGACAACAGTCAGGGTGCAAAAATTGGGAAAGCCTCACCTTATGCTGTGGGGGGGGCTACTTCAGGTATGTAGGTAAGCTTGAGTGGGTCACATGCAATAGCAGCAAAAGGCTGCAAAAGGTCAAATTAGGAAGGCTGCTAGTCACATCCATTTGCAGCACAACGGTGTAAAAAGGCCAAATAGGTGGGTAGCAAGTCACATCATTAGCAGCGGGATACAGCAGGAGCATAAATAGGCTGCCAAGGCTAGTGCAACCATGTTGATGGTGTAAAGGTAAGCCCAGGACTAAGGTAAAGAGGCGAGGCTACATCGCTGGCGAGCAAAGGGGAGCAACGGTGTAAAGGGTCATAGGCGACCTCCCAGCTCAAGGAAGCATGTGGAGGGCACGTGGAGCACATGTTAAGTGGAAACAACATTTGGTAATGTGAACATCAAAAATGTGACAGTTGCAAGGTGCTTGCAAGATGCCAGCTGCAACACAGTAGCAGGCAGCCACGTTTGAGTGAAGTACAAAATAGATAGTGGCAGTATCAGGCAATGTGCCAAATGTTATAGGTTATCAAGCAATTAAAGGCGCATACAGTTGCAGGGTACTATATACATGGATGCCAATCTGTAAAACAGTGCAGTTGTAATTGCATACTTATGAGGTACAGTTGCAGAGTCAGTCATTATGGTGGTCCGATAAAGCCGCACCAAGGGATTGGGGGCCACTTTGGATGGGGGGAGATTGGTCATACATGGTGAGGCGGCACAAGGTGTTTTACGGGCACTGCAGGGTCACCATAGGGTGTAGAAGACATGATCGAGGGAAACCTGGTGAGTCCAATGTGAAGACGCGGGATGGGCAACGCGTTCTTAAGTGGAGCGGTAACCATTCGACAGAGACCAGTAAAGTCATGTTCGGGACAACCTCGGACATCAGTGACAAATGTGAAGAGGTAGAAAGAGCCCGGCATTTGGAGTATTACCTTCAAACGCCAAGAACTCCGATTGGTGAGGCAGTCATAAGTAATAGTGCAGCGGATCACTCGTGAAGGTATCGGGTGGGCTGATAGTAGGGAAGGGGTAAAGGTGTTAGAAGAAAGTAGCCAGATCAGCCAGGCCCAGATAGGGCCAGACAGGGGTGAAAGCAGGTAGGCCTGGAGCAGTGTAGATCATAATGGATGTGAATATGCCAATGAAGAGAGCCAGACAGGTGAAAGCCCTTAAGTGGAGTCCTTTGGTGGGGGCCGGCTTCACCTGCCAGCGCCCATCATCCCCTGCAAACAAAGGTCAATGCGGCCAATCTGCAACATGCAGTGGCAGAGAAAAGTAAAGGTCCTCCTGGGATCAACAGAAATGCAGTGGCCATTTTAGAAAGGACCAGATGCTCCTTGAATTGAGATGAAGGCCCACTAGGGCTTACCTGTGGCAGGGCAGCAATTGGGGCCAGGTCGGCCTGGAGCATCTCCAGATTCCCCTTTTCATCAACAGCATGCCAAAATCATAGTGTACTTTTGCCCTGCTGCATCAGTAGCTTGATCTGCAGTGCCTGCTCTACTTGTGGCATAGAGCAGATTCAAAGGTCAGAAGATGCCCACTTGACAGCCACTGCCACAGCTACATTTCTGCCAAGCACGGGCGGAATTTAAGATATATCCCCCATACCAAAATATCCATGATCATGAATAACCCATGCTGGTGGCAGTGTTAATGGTAAATAAAGCTATCCCTGAATTTTGGCATAGAGTATGGTACTACTTATGATCATGGCCACCACATCCCAATTGATATTGAACATGTGTCAGCTACTGTGTGTCAGCTCTGCTGTAGAAGGTGATGTAAATTCTGGCCAGCCGGTTGGAGACTGCCAAATGGCAGAACAGGAACCTGGAGGATCGGGTCTCTTCTTTGATCTCTTTGTGAGTGCAGGTAACACCCTCCATCAGAGGCACATGTCCTGGGCCCGGGAATCAAACGAGCACACCCATTCAAAAGGAGTAGCCTCAAAATAAGAATACTGCACCTCTAAGGCCATTTGTTCTTAGTGGGAAGGGAAAGGGTTGGGATTAGAGTAGACAGGAGGCACTGGTCAATGGGAGGAGACTTCTGCCATCTTGTTTCTCTCTGTCTCCCTTTCTCTTTCCTGGCCCTTCCACTTCCTCTAGAGCAAAGCACTTTGGGTCTGACAGCAGAAGGGCAAAGTCCACTCCGTTCAAGAACAAGGATTGGACCACTAAATCAGGCTAGCTTTAGTCAAATCACCTGGGGACTTTTGCCTTTAAAGGAAAGGGTCTCCCATCTCTTCTTTAGATTCCCTCAGATCCTCTACGATCCTCTCAAGAAACGAAGATTCACCCGAGAAGAACTCACTGGACTTCCTTTGGGAAAGTTGTGCTTTCCAAAGCCCTCAGCCTGAGGTGAAGATGGAGCCATCAAGGAAGAAGGAAGGCCTGCCCCCTACCCACTCCCAGGGCACATCGGGAGTGACCTTTGCAGCGGACCAGGACTTACCACTCTGCAACAGAATCTCCTGAAGCTGCGAGAGCAGAACCTGAATGGAACCATCCTGATCTCGAGTCCGTCTAAGGGAGCTTCACAGCAGCTGGAGGCACAAATCAGCCGATGCTCTCTGCTCTAACGAACTGGTCGCTCTGTGTTTATTGCAACGTGAATGACGGGGAAGCTGCCGGTGCTGGTTTTTGAGCTCCTCCATCAAGTCAAACTATTGCTTGCACTTCGAACCAGATCGATGCTACTTCGTGCCTTATCTAATCCAGTCACCTGCTAGGCCCAATCTGACTGCTCAACGCTGTTACCCGATCTGAATCACTGGTGAGTCACACACCGATTCTGACCAAGGATTAAAACCACGGCTCAGCCCAGCTATCCCTTGAACGGCCATTTTATTAACCTGCACATCAACAACCCCACAGTCCACCAACACGAACCATTGGAGCGTCACTACTTGATCCCTCGTAGTGGCTAAAGCATGGCTCGGCCTGGCTCAACTACAAAGCAATTCTGAAACCTCTCTGACCTGCGTCATTGAGAGAACCCCTTCTGCTGCACGGGCGACCACATTCGTCCCCACGCAGCACCCACCAAGAACTGAATCCAGGTACTCTTGACACTGAACTGCCCCCTCAGTCCACTTGAGCCCTAGAAACTGGTTAGGTCACAATCGCACCTGTTTTCAACATCAACATATCTTTTTTGCGGCTAGGAATTCTCCTACCACCCCAGGAACCACATTCAGAGGCTAGTTTCTTACATCTTCTCTGTTCTTCCTTCGGGGTGGGTGTTTGTTCAGTATTTTCTATTTGTTCTATTACAGATGGTGTGTTTCATCAAAGTATATATATTTTTATAGTACCTTTATTGGATATTCCCTTAATTTTGGACTGTGATCCTGCATTGTTTGGGTCACTACTGGTTCATTTTCACACCACTCTTAAGAGCATAGCCTTCCCACTGTCCATGTTACCACAAAAGGCAAAGGAGGTTTATCTCACAACTGTCCCTGTTTTACCTTTATGATTAAAGTCAGGTTGAATTCTTTAGCGTTGTTAATCATGGAGTCTGGAATGCTTCAAGAGGTAGAATGTTTTGATATAATTACTGATTTTGTAATATGGAAATCTAGTTGGAAATATATAGTTTGATCTTGGCAGTGTTTCAGGAACATCAACCTTGGGTAGTAGAAAGCATGTACTTACTGGGTGATTCTCCTTTCAGGATGTCTATGATTACTTGAATGTGTCTTTTGTGAGGGCATTAACTGATATGCCAAGTGAATTGTGATGTTTGTTAAATGCCTCTTTGTTTTCTCTGCTGCCGAGTCTTGTCGTGTACTTTGGACACATTCATACAGAAAAAGATTGTCAGGTTAAACTGTTAGGTTATCATTTTATTAAATAAATAAGTGGCTTAAAAATAATGAGGCTCACTACAAGTATGGCGGTGCGGAAGAACATTGGCAGGAATAGAATTATTGCCACTTTTCCTGCACCACCATAATACGAGTATGAACTGGAGTGGGGGATTTACCTATGCATCATGCTGGAGGTAATTCATCCCACTTTCGGGTGAGAATTGGCAAAATCTGTGAATTACTGCAGCAGTAATTTCGCCACCGGTAATTCTGAAAAAAATGCCCTGTAGAGTTCAATGGACTCTCAAAAACTCTGCCACTGCCACTTGTCATCCAGCGGTTATTCCACCGGACCAACTGGCAGTAACGGTAATTCCATTGGGTGGTATTCCAGTGGATTTTCTGCCAGAATACAGCCCAACTCGTAATGAGGCACAATGTTCCTTTATTTTCTTTCTAAATTAATATATCATTAAAAAGCAAAGGGAAAATATCTTCAACATAGCACCCTCTTGTGAAAACAGGTCACAGAGATGTGTAATGCTTATTTTTTATTAACAATTAGGTAATCCATTTAAAGGTTAGAAGAGTTTCTGTAGAATTTGACAAGAGGTATGTAATCCCTTCATTTTGTGGATTTGAAGGGGGCATGGGTTTCGGGGGGTGGGTGACATGAATCTCAGGGGGGCATGGTTTTGAGGGGGGTGCCAAGGCTGTCTGTGCCCCAGGCCCCACAAAGTGTTAAAATATCCATAATCACCACACCTTTATTCACACACTAAATATCACATCATAGGTTGTGGGCTTCTCAGCGCAGTGCTCTGTCATGTTTGCACATGGTATATGCTCTTTCACATTTTCACATCTGTTAAGGCTGCTGTATTTGTCCACACTTTGACCACCCTTTGAACACTTGAGTACTTTGGAAACCGTACTGAACATATCCGAGAAGCCTGATTTTCATTGATCCTCAGTTACGACTATTATCTCCTTCACACAGTGTTTTTCATCAAACCTGACGTTGACATTTACATCTGAACACCCTCATCACCCACATCAAGTAGGCAAGCAGTTTAGAGTCTGGCTTGCAGTTCAATTGGTTGCAGACATCCATGAGGATGTGATTGAATTATGAACCTTTGCATAGGACCTGGGGATGATAAAGAGACAGATGAGCATTTCTGGTAACATTCTTTCCAAAGATGTCATGCATCTCCTTTGACACCATCTGTGTGCTTTTGTCAATTAATACCCTTGTTGGGTAACCCTCTCCGTAAAACAGTGACTGCAAAAAACGTTATGATGGCTTTCAAGCTCCCCTCACCCATGACACACACCTCTACCATTTTGAATAGTCATCAACACAGGATTTACATCATAACTTAATTCCACGGCAAGTCAGGATTTCCGGTATCACGATTGGTAGAATGCGTGACATCAAGACTTTGTTGCTTTCATGGCATTCTCCATAGCCTTTGTTAATGTCCTCCAACATGCGGTCTTGGCAAGGCCACTGGTAATCATTTTGAATAACCCCTTTGGTCTTTAACATTGCCAGATGACCAACATGGGCCAAGACAGTATCTTCCCTTGGTGGCTTGACTTGGGAATCAACCTGCCGCATTTGACTATTTTCCCTCCATTTTCCCCTCAAATATGCCCAATTCATCCTTCATTTGCCTGAAACTGCTTGCCCCACCAATTTCCCCACTTTTGGGTGACTTGATACTCACTATTTTGACCTCGCCATGATAACACAATTCCTGTATGCTTTTATCTCACTCATATTTTATAATACACATGGTCCAACTTCTTCATCCTCACTCTCATGTTCTGAATCACAGACCTTCCCACCGTGCTCCTCAAAAGATTGTCAGTCAACACATGCAGATTGTATACCCTACCAAGCCCGAAGCAATCTAGGCACTGGTTACAGTAGGTGTTCTAGTATGTTTAGTGCAGAACGTGAAGAACAACATAGTTACAAAGCTGTGATTTAGATGACATTGAATACAAACAACAGCAGGGCAATTCTTAGGTGCAGAAAAGGGTTACAGGTCTTCAGAGAAGAGCCCGTTTTTTAGACCTTTACGGAAGGTCCAGAATGAAGGTTCTGACCTTAACGGTAGTGGAAGTGTGTTTCAATGCTTTGCGGCCACCAATGGGAAGCTGAGGCTGCCTGCTTTTTACAGTCTAAATCTAGGGGTTCAGAGGAGGTGCAAGTAAGTAGATTGGGTAGGGGTGGTAGATTGCAATTTGACAAAGATTCTTGACCGGTATTTTGGTGCAGTGTTAGACATTTGTGAGATATAGTCAGAGTTTTTAATTTATTTATTTATTTTATTTTATTGTTTTTTGTAACGTGCCTAATACTATACCTGAGTTCGGTCTCTAGTGTGGATCCGGGATTCGAACCTCTGTTGTTCTGTGCCGTCTTGCTTCCAAGCCCAGCACATTGCCCCAGTGCAATCCTCCATTCACCGGAGTGCTCTCGAACACTCCTGTAACGCTCACCTGGTATCCACGGGGACGTCACTCAGCCTGTTCTGACCTCTTACGACCTCGAACCCTTCCCTGGAGTCTACTCGACTGGAGACTGGGCCTGAAACACAGGATTGGTAAAGTTTAACTCCCTATTGTCTCTGTGTGCTTGAACCCCTTCTTCCCTGGGGTCCAACCCTTCCCTTTGATCCACAGCTCACCTTGTTTTCTTGGAAGGTGTGCTCTCCGTCCTGCTTTCAGCGCAGGGGCATGTTGATTGATGCGGGCTCATTGCTGCCTAGTTACTTCACTGGCAAGAGTCCGACAGGTAAGTATAATGAGTCTTTTGAACAGTTCTCTAACTTCGTTCCTTTCCTTCCTTAGATGATGGCCGGCGTCTGGGGATGGCAACGTGCTGCTGAGATGAGTAGCGCTGAAGGTGAGTGAGAGCACGATGCGCAATGCGACCCTTTCGCATTTGTATTGAACTGAGTTATTTTTCTGTGACTTTTAGGTGCCGCAACATTTTTGCAGCGTGGATGCCGGTTATGAAGAAGAATTGCGGTGAGTAAGCGCGGTATGCAGCGCCTCTAGATGTTTCCACGCTAACCTGGAGTGTCTTTTCCCTCTTGCAGATGAATGAGAAGTTCCGGAGACAGAGTTCCCCCAGAGCGGCTGGGATTAAGGTAAGCGTTTGAAGCTCGTATAGAAAAATAAAATAAAAATAAACAAAGATTTGCTGAATGCTTACTAATGCCTTTTTTCTGTTCTTTTCCCTTTTCCTTAGGAAGCGGCGTGCCGGGATGGGAATGACACCGCCGAAGATGCCCGCAGAACAGAAGGAGCGATGAATGATGGGCAGAAGCGCCGCAAGGTAAGGC
Organism: Ambystoma mexicanum; assembly: GCF_040938575.1. Taxonomy (NCBI): domain Eukaryota; kingdom Metazoa; phylum Chordata; class Amphibia; order Caudata; family Ambystomatidae; genus Ambystoma; species Ambystoma mexicanum. The sequence continues at coordinate 192,551,139 of NC_090922.1, forward strand.
TGCTCCTAACGGTGTTCTTGTTCTTGCAGGAGCTGAGCGCAGAAGAAAGATGCAGGCCTACTGGAGACCGATCTGAAAACGGTGAGTGTCACGCTGCAGGTGCAGAAAATACAAAGCATGTTTCTCAGCCTGGGCGTAGCTTAAATAGTCTCTGGGTATCCCAGGTGTCTCTGGGCTGAACCACACCCAAAAGACTAGACTGCACATGCAGTTCTGGGAACCGAAATATGTGGGGGCATCTATCTTGTCCCCATCAATGCACTACAAGTCCAATCCCCAATGTTATCCTGTGGGAGTGAGTGAGTCTGATGCCACAAGCGCCAAGTCTGACTCCAAGTGGGTCTTTGGAGGGATGGAGAGGCCCTTGAGGGCCATGTAGGTGATCGTGGCCTGGCTCCAGCCTGACATCTTGGAGGGCTGGGGACATGATGGGCAGGAATCATGACAACTCCATTCCCTCACCATCCAAAATTGAAACCTGTAGCTTGTGCTCATTTCAACAACCCGCCCACCTATTCTGCAAGCTCCTCCGCGGCCCACTTGCAGGCCAAATTTTCCTTCTCAATTACTGAATATCTTGTTTCCAAGCCCTTCAGTAGCCCAGAAGGAAATGCAAAGCCATAGTACCTTCAGTCATACTCATGCATTAGCACTACCCCTATGCCATTGTCTCTGTCATCAGAGTAGAGTATGCTCTACTGACCTGCTTCAAAATTGGATATGGCATTGGCCTTGGTGTTGTCTTTCTTTAACCGTGTAACTCATCCTTACATGCCATGGACAACTTAAAATGGATTACCTTCCTGGTTAACCTCCTCAACTTCTTGTTTTAAAAAAAAATGTATTGTGTTTTGGTTGAAACAAAACCTTTCACAAGTCATTTTAATACAGAAACAAAAACAACAATTTATGTTTCCTTCAATTTATAGTAATCATAAAACAATCATATGAATAGGTAGCTTAAAACCATCAACCATCATCCGGGAACCTTGAGGGCTTCACACCCGAGCTCACCTCCTGTGCAAAGTCCCTGGCATTCATGTAGACAAACACCTCTCCTTCAAGACACACATAGCTTAGAAGACTCAGACAGCCTGTTATGAGCTCTCGCTCCTGTGGAAAGGCAAGCCCTTCCTCCCTCTGGACGGCTTTTGATCCACATTTCAAGCACTGGTCATATCTCACCTGGATGGGGACAATGCCCTCCTTGAAGGCCTCCTGTCGTCCGACCTTGTGCACCTCTTTAGTGTCCTACACGCGGCTCCACACATTATCAAGGGTATATGCAAATAGGACCACATCACCCCATCCTTCATCGACCTTCAATGGCTCAACTGCATGCACAAATTACCTTCAAGTCCTGCTGCATCATTTATAAGGCAGTCATCCTCAAGTCACCCAGCTAGCTCGTGAAGAAACTCAGCATCTCTGACAGACAGCTGACCACCTGAAGCCAGGACACGTGCAGACTTGAAATCCACTGCTGCAAAAAGGAAGGGACCAGGAAAAAAGCCTTTTCTGTCTACAACCCAAGAATATGTAACCTCCTCCCCATCAGCATCAGACTCGTCCCCAGGCTCCAACAATTCAGAAAAAAACTCAAGCCGCACCTATTTAAGGAGTCTCTTCTCCTCAACGCCTAGTCCATCACGTAACCACATGCCACCTTACTCACTAGATGCCATCTGCCCCTCTCCTCCCAACCACCCTGTATAGTTATACCCCTCCTATGTGCCCCTCTGTATCCTACCCCCCACTGTATATCTGTTCTGTTGTTACCTCTGAAAAGTGCTCCTTTATGAATCTGCACTGTTGTATACCCCTGTAAAGCACTCCGTTGTGTATCTGCATTGTTGTATACCTCTGCAAAGCACTCCGTTGCTTCTCCACGCTAGGTCCGCACTCAATAAATACAATAATAATAATAATAATAATAATAATAATAATAATAATAACAACAACTCGTCCTAAAAAAGAGGACTTGAAAACCATCCTTCTCCTGTCATGCACCCACCCTCTGGAACTCGATCCCTGTGCCGGTTCGGAAAGCCCCCACAATTCTCCAATTTCGCAAATCTCTCAAAACATGGCTCTTTCAACAACACCTGACAGAGGAATAATTCCAATGGATGACCATACCGAAGAACAGACCTCACAGTACTGCGCTACAATTAAAAGATGCTACCCACACTCTGTACAGCGCTCCGGTATTCTGAAGCTAGGTCTGCGCTTTAAGCAATAAAAATAAATAAAACCAAAAAATAAAAACCAGCATATGAGTAATTAAAGTGCCCACTGCATTATGCTGGCATGCCGCATTACGTCATCAATGTGACCAGTGCATCATGCCCGCATTACGTCATCAAAGTGACCAGTGCATCATGCTCAGGCTCTCCATCAGAACTACTTAACATGATACAAAATACATTATTCAACATTAAATAATAGTAGATCTTTTCTCAAATAAGACATATATATGATTTTTAAACACTATGGCCCTGATGAATGGAATTATTTGCGTGTAAAACAGTGATTTGTGTGCCATTCTGCCAGCAAATCCCTGTTGGACGAATGGGGATTTGCGGGCAGAATGGCACACAAATGCCTGTCTTACACGCAAATAATTCCATGAATCAGGGCCTAAATTCATTTTCAACCTAGAGTACACAAACATAGATCTCGAATCTATAAAAAAAAAAGGTGATGTTTGCATTACTTAGACTGTACATTATATAACCTAAAGAACTTAAAAATAGCTTATTTCGCAAAGAATAAAATAGCAGTTTATTGTATTGGATATTACTCCATTATTCAATCTACAATACACAGGCTTAATCTTTAGTTAAGAAAGGTGGCACAAACGATTAATTGCACAATATTAATGTTCTTCGATTTGCCATCAAAACTATCTCCACTAATGAGGGACAGGTCTCTCTCAAATAGGCAAATCATTTTCTTGTTTTTCTCTGACAAGATGTGTACGCATTTAAAATAAAGTTCTTTGAGTTCAAAACTGCCATTTTACTCTCACCAGCTGAGTGTGCTATTGCTGCAAAGGCACTTATGTTTGGTGCAACCTCTTTCTCAGACAGTTCATGACCTAGGTATGAGAAAAAAGATTTCGTGAACTTGCATTTCTCTGAGCTTATCATCAGGCCTGACTCCTCTAGGTCATGTAATACCACTCTTCACCTGTGGTGGTGTACTTCCTGTCCTATTCCCCAAACTAAAATATCATCCTGGTAGCAACACATGCCTTTCAGATTTCACAGGTGTCAATGCATCAACCTCTAGAAAACGCTGACCGCCGGTGTCACAAAATAAACCCTCCTGCTTAACAAAGTCAATTACACTGTAAAATCCTTTCCAAGGCTAGGGCTAGGTTTATGCTCAATAAATACCCAAATGCAAAGAAATAAAATGAGTGCTGGGAGCAAGAGCTTTGATCATTCAGCTTTGGACTTTTTTTTATTATAGGAGTATATTGTTAACTATAAAAACCATTCCACAAGTTGTGCTGGACTGTTTAGGCATTTACAGACTACACAGTGTGTTTCCAGAAGATGAGTGCGGTCCATCAGCTAGCTCAATGCACTAAGTCTTGAGTAATAACGTGACCTGACACATGGGTTCGAATCCTACCTCTGCTTCAGGTGTTTTATGAGGATGTTGATTATACTAATATAACTCATAACAGTAACAAGTGTAACACAAACGCTGGCAGGAGAGTTAATTTCACAAGGGGTGTGAAAGTATTCTACTCACCGGAGATTCTGTTTCAAAATAAAGTCTCTGGGGAGAATTCATTACAAAATAATATCTCCAGAGGAAAGTCTTTGTAGGGGGTGTATGTATTTAATTCTCCAATGAAGCAAGCTGCAACTACAAAGAAGGGGCAGAGGGGCCCTCTACCAATGCAAGAGAGACTAAAGTAAAGTCCTTATTATAACCTTGGTTAAAATAATGTGTTGCTGTTCAATAAATGGAAAGAGAAATGGCATAATATGGAACATCTCTGCCTGTCATTTTTTTTTTAATCTATGTTCCATTGTCTGTGTACATTGTCTGCAACTAATTACAGACACATTTGTTACTTGCACACCACAAAATGATATTGTCAAGAGACTAATAATCTGATATAAATCTATGAAATTTCCTTCTGTTAAATATACAATGGTCAACCTATTATTTCTATGAGACTTATTATCTGATTACTATATGTGTATTGCGCATATGTATTATGGAATGGTTAATGCATTGAATGATAATGGGCCTCATAATGACTCCGGCAGTAGCCGTGCCGGTAAAAATGGCAGGCTGCCGCCGGAGTCATGTTTTTTTTCCAGCGCCTGGCAATGGGGAGTCACCAGGGCATTACAGCCCCAGCGGTCCCTACAGCCAGGCGCCGGAAAAAGAAACTCCCCATTCTCATTCGAGTCCCATTGGACTCAATGGGAATGGGGAAGACAGTAGCACTGGCACCACTCGTAAAGATATAGAAGTGTTGAACAAACAGAAAATAATATGCCTTGTGCAAAACAGGAGTGCATTGGGCAGAAGCCAGTATGTAGTGATTCAGCAGTTTTAATAGTAGGAATATGCAGTTTCTAATGGTGGTGTTCAACGGTTTTTTATAAATACAATTTGTCAGTGGGCTGAAGCAGATAAGCAAGGCGAGATGACCTTGGACAGAATGTGCTAGAAATCTGGAAACGTGCATCATTTCCCAAACCTGCTTTTTCCAGTTTTAAGGTTGTGAAATATATCTTGCGGTTTAGTTAAATTTTGGAAAAACAACCAGTCATGATGATGAGCATAAATGGGGTCATTATGACAGAAAATGATCATGTGTTTCAGGAAGTGTTTATGTCCAATAGAAACCAAGTGATGTATTTGACCTCGAAATAAATTGACCTATCAAAATAGAAGATTCATATTAGCATACAACTATTGTGTTATTTTTGCCACAATATAAGTGTTGTCTAAAATGTAAGAAGAGCTGAGATATTCTTTTGTCAGACTGTAAGATGGGTGATTAAAACAACATATTAAGGGCTAGTCGTTATTTGTGTCTGTCTTCTCACGTCATGGGTTCCCTCCCAGGGAGGCTGGCAACAGGAGATTATCCTAAGAAATTGACTTGTTAACCACATTATGGTGAACCAGTGCCACAATGTGGTATGCCGTGGGGAGATTCATTGTCCCAGAATGCTTTGCCAAGACATATAACAGTAATATCTCTTATATGAGCCAAATCTGGAAGCACCAGTTGATAGACATCTCCCACCAGAGGTGTGAGGCTACTGCACATGTCTTAGCAAGCCCCAGCAGCATGCCAGGTCAGTGATGTTGAGGGATACACCTTGTAAGAGCAAAGGTGAGAGGAATGTTTCTGCGCCACCATTTTCAGATTTCACACCTGTTTCTAGTATGCTGTGTGCATAGCAGTGGAAAAGGGGGAGCAAAGTGCAGCTTCGCTTTGTTCCCAACATGCCTAAGGCAGAGCACTTCCTATCGGCAGGACTGCTGCTTTCTTCTTTACCCACCTGTCCCTTAGTTTTACATTTTATGGGATGTGCAGACTCCTGGGTGAGCCAAGAAGTTAATGGAATTTGCACCTGTGTGGGCCGAGGCTCCGCACAGACCGGGGAAGTTGCCATGGGGTCACACTCCTGTTGGTGCTGATCTGGTGAGCTGGAGAACAGGTCTGGGGGTTCTGTCAGTTAACAGAGGGTTGCATTATTTCTGCCAGGTCCCTTCCCAGGGCATGAAGGAGTGCATAGTGGCATGCATAGCCAACTTTAATTTTCTTCTGCGGTTTGAGAGAAATTGTCATAGGGTTCCCTGACTTTCAATTTATGAATGTAACTAGGCATTTTCTTGATTAGCAAGAAATATAATTAATTTATAATTTCATTCTGTTGCCTTTGTAAAACATAAATGCGTTGCATATTTTCTCTCCTTGGCCATTTGAGTATCCCAATGACCATAATGCCGAACTCCTCCACCCAAATCCTCCACTCGAGCTTGATGTCACATAAAGTATTGTGATATGGGATGGGGATTAGAGAGAGAGGGCATTTTGCCTGCCTATCTGTGTCTCTCTTACTATCTGTTAGTACATATATTTTATGTTATGTTATGTTATTGGGACTTATACCGTGCGCTGACGCCACTTTCGTGGTCTCTTATCAATGTTAGTCGATCTCTTTTTACCTATGTACATCTGGTTTTCGCCCACTTCACTCCACATAAACTGCCCTGCTTATTGTATCCAATTCTATTCTATCTCCTTGCCACTATAGGCTCTTGTCTATTCTCAAACTTGTTGATCTTTCTGCTGCTTTTGATACGGTGGATTAGTCTACTCTCCTGTCCACCTTTCACTGTATAGATTTCTCTAGTGCTGTCCTTTTGGTTCAAATCTTATCTCTCTGAGAGATCTTTTTCTGTCTCCTGGGGTGGTAAAAATTCCCATACTTTGCCTCTAGTGCACGTGTTTCTCAAGGTTCAGTGTTTGGCCCCTTTCTATTTCCTCTTTACACATCCCCACTTTTTCTGTCGTCTCTTGCTTTCGACTCTCTTCCCGCTTCTATGCCGATGTCTCCCAGATCCTTTTTTCCTTCTCTTCATTTTCTGACTCTCTCCATGCTACTATCTCTGCCTGTCTTCTTGCAATCCAATCTTTGATGAAGACACATTTTCTACACCTTAAACCTTCAAAAACTGAAATGCTGTTCTTTCCCGCCACCACCATCCCTGCCTCTGTGTATCCCAGTCCATTCTCTTCCCTCCCACATCCCTTCCCTTCCTAACACCTCCTGGAAATCTGAGTGTGCTCTTTGATGATTCTCTTCCCTACACATTTCCAACGCTGCTCACTCCTGTCGCTTCCAACTATATAACATCTGTAAAGCTCGCACGTTCCTCATTTTTCAAGCTACTCATCTCATTATGACCTTGATTTTCTCTCATCTTGACTATTGCTACTCCCTTCTTTTTGGTCTCCTTGTGCCCTTATGCTCTGTTTTCAATTCTGCTACTTGTACTCTTTGTGGTCTTTCACCCCATACCTCTATCCTGCCCACGCTTCACTTCTTCTCTTGGCTAGCCTTTGAGCCTCGTCTACTATTGCACTTTCTCTGGATTATTGTTTTCATGGGCTCGTTCCCCCCACTTCTGTTCTATTATTTCTATGTATGTCCACACCTGCCCCCAAAGCACATTGTGAACAGCCTTGTTTTCATTGATGTTCTATAGTGGCTTCAAAACACTGGAACTCTTTGCCTCTCCACATCAGATCTGTCCCCACCTACTCTCTAACATTTATTAGTTTTCTTCTTCATGGTTATCATTTTTGATTATGCATTTTTTTTGTATTGATCTATTTATGTATTGTATGGCGCTTTGGCAAAAGCACCTAAAAAATTAATAAATACAAATACACACACACACACATGAATCCATCCATGCCTAGCTTTCTTCCACTGTCTCACTTGCTCTCTGCCTGCATCCTCATCATCGTTCCCACCCTATCTGCATGTATTTGCTGTATACTTTAAGCCTGTGACTCCTCTCGCTCTACCACTCCCGCTGGCTGTGGTCCTATTTGCCCATCATGCTACCTTTGCTTGGTCTCTGGTGGAACCTCTGTTCTGATGTAGCCATTTAAATAATTGTTTTGTGGTGTTGCTTTGCGCAGCATCAAAGCTTTTCACAGATTGGATGGTAAAGAGAGTAGCCACCGGCCCTTGTAGAGGATGAATAGGGGGACCCCGCCTGCGGGAGCATATTGCATAATGTTATGAATTACAAACCTATTCCATTCTCTTGACCGTGGACATCCTATCCATGGGGTGGAAGAGGACAAAAACATCTAGCGGTACTCTGGCTGCATCCAAAGAGGTGGCAGCGGGATGGCGGGGTCGGTAGGGGGAGGGGTGGGAGTGGGCAAGATGAGGCTTAATCTCTGGTTTGCAATCTTCTTTGGTTCCTGTTTCTCTGGGGCTTGAATGAGAAATGCCTAAAATATATATTTGTTGAAAAGTCGGCACTAGATTAATCTCTGCAGAAATATCCAAACAATTAAGTGATAGAAATATTTGATCTAACTGTGCATGCAATTTAAAAAAGATACAATTGGCACTAAAACACAAATACAAACCCATCTTAAAGATATTGGGATTGTCCTTAAATTAGACCTGTCAGTAGGTAAAAAGGAATTGTTCCTAAATGCATAGCATAAGGAATTAACCCAGCTATGTGAGGTGGGGCTTAAAGGTTTGTTTTATATTATTACCATATCCTTTAATCTTTAAAAACATGTTAATTACAAATAGCAGTAACCGAGCAAAAGAGAAATGTAGTTTTTTGGGCAAGCCCTTGCCCTTACGTCAAACACAATATAGTTAGTAGCTGCCAATACATACCTGGCTGCAGTGAGGACACTACCCAGTTTTGCTGAATGGCAATTTCGCAAATGTTGTTTTTTGCCGCTTTTCTTTAGCACAATATGGGTGGTAAGTTTTGGTAAGGTATATAGAAAGGGTTGGGGGTTCGGGGGTACAGAGGGTCTCCCTCTGCTTTTTGTGGTAAAGAAAAGTATTAAAATCTGCCAAAAAAGAAATTGGCAACATTGCCACTCACCAACAAAAATTGTGCAGAAAGTGCACAGATCCACAGTCACTTCAATTGAATAAAATGGACGGAAGTCAAACTAAAATGAAAACAAGGCCCAAGAATGGAGTAGGCTGTCGCTGATGACATGGAGTCACATGGCAACCCTACTTCCTTGTGAGATGCTCCTCTGGTCTTTCGCCCCTTTGTTCTTGGCTCCCTAATGAGTCATCCTCCTCTGGTCCATTGCCCTTCTGGTCTATGGCTGCTCTGTGCCATCACCCTGTGAAGTTGCTCTTCCTCTGGTCCCCGGTTCCCTGGTGAGTCACGGTGACAAAAAAGGGAAGCAAAAGGCTTCCTTTTTCTGAGCAGTGTTGCTGCCTAATGAACACTTTCAAAGCCCCGAATTCCCATGCTTGCATCGTGTGTGCATGCAATGAAAATTGCCACTAATTGAAGAACGATATGATAACAACAACCTCTTCAAAATCATTCTACCTCCTACCGTAACCGACAGCACATCTTGACACACAACTCGTTCACCAAAGAATTACAGAATACAAAATGGAATTCACATCATCTGAAAGCACGTGCTTTCACTAAATTCCCCTAAATGCCACCACACAGAAACATGAACACAGCACTTCACACTCCCTAAACACCATACTGACAACACCACTAACAACCACATAATCAATGCACACATTCCCTGACAGCCCTAGCTTTTCAGATCCAAGCACATCAACATTGTAAAAAAGCAACCTTGCCCTACCCGCGACTACATTAGTCTCCTACCCAGCCTCTAGCAGATCCTGAAGCTTAAAGAAATCATGAAAATGGCAAATGGCATGCTTTACAAGACTCAATAACATGGCATAACAGGAGATAGCAAAGAGATTCACTCATTCCCCTGGAGGCAGTGCTCTGGGCAGCACAAGCTACTTCAGTGACTGTCAGGAACAGGCGAGGAGAGTAATGTTGGTTCTACTGCAGCCAGTTCTCTGTACGTGAATCTCTGGTGCACTGACTGGCTCGTGAAACATATTAAACTATGTATCTGCTGGTCAGATCAAGAGTTATGGTGCTTGGGCTGGGCCAGTGCAACATTAAAGCAATTATTGGTGGCAGGTTTGGGGGGCCACTGACAGAGTTGCACAAGGGGACACCATTTTGTCCTTAACATCTTTAAATCTACCCCTTTGTGCAGTAGTCTTTTTTTCGAATAGTGTGAACTGAATCACTTCTAAGTACATTTTGTAGCTATGTCACAGTGAGAATAAATTATTTGCCCAAGATCAGACACTTGGTAAAACAGTGAAACATGGATTTTAACTCACTCAGCAATTTGGGTACTTGAGCACCTATCTTCCAAGCTTTACTTGGTACATATATTTATGTTTTGAATTTAAAGGCCTATAATAACACTGCCTTATAGAGTTTACTTGCAAAATACACAAATTGCATGGTAAAGTAGCCTGACAATATGTAAATATTTGTCAAAACAAATTAATACAGCAGAATATCATTGTAGCTTTATTTTCTACATTCTGAATGGAAAAATAGAAATCACAGAATGCAAAATAATATGACCCTAAAAAAATCCTTGTTTCACACCACTGTACTTTCAGGACTTTAGGACACACACTAAACGAAGTTGTGTAAAAGGACACTTGGGGATATTTATTTATTTATTACTATATATTTATATAGCACACCTAACCCTTAGGCGTCTGGGCGCTTGTGCTTAAGAATACGGTTACATTGTAAAAACTTGATTATAAACAGGCACGTCACTTCACCAAAATGCCAGGGGTAGCGGAAGTGACATCGCATGACCTTTGACCACTGATGACATCACAGGAAGTGATGTAATTTGACCCAACCCAGAAGTGACATCACAGGAAGCGATGGAACACAACCTTTCACCCCTCGACAAAACAAGAAGTGGCATCACATAGAATTGTTTCTAAGTACACTACGAAAAGTATGGTTACACTATCACTGTAAAGTGAGATACATTTATACAAGAATGGATCACCATATGTATCCTTAATATCAATGCGTATAGGCCCACATTGCCAAATCACTGTGAATGCAAAGCAGACGTCGAAGGCCAAACGATAATGGTGTGTTATTATATTGCACTCACGCTTAAGCCTTCATACAGAACAAATACACATACAATATCACCCAACCTGTGTTGGTATTCATTTATCAAGCTCAGCAGAGTTGACCTTGCTGGGAGTTGAACCTGCAACCTGCAGATCAGTGCATATCATTGCATTCATACATTTAAAGAATACCTTTTCCTAGTTCCACTGTGCATGCCTTGTCTGCAGAGTATGGACAAGAGCTAAGAGGGGTACCTAGTGTTCAGTGGTGGACTTGATTTGATTCTTAATGTCTTGGTTGAAGAGCCAGGTTTTAAGTGTTCTACAGAAGGACCAAAGTGAGGGGTCTGTCCTTAACTCCGAAGGCATGGCATTCCAGTAGTTGGCTGTGACAACAGGGAAGTTGGAGTCTCCTGCTTTTTGCCTTTTGTTTCTTTGCGTAGTCAGTTGCCCCATATAGGCAGATCGAATTGGTCTAGAGGACTGTGATTTGGAGATTTGGTTTGAGAGGTAGTGCTGGGCGTTATTGGACAGACATTTGTGTGTGAGATAGTATTTTGAATTTAATACGGTCTCTTACTGGGAGCCAATGAATGTTTATTTTGGTTGTGGTTATATAGTCTGATTGGGGATACTGGGTGCCGCTCTGATTGCATTATTTTGAACTATCTGAAATTTCTTAATGTTATTTGCAGAGGAGCCTGTGAAAATGGCATTACAATAGTCAATCCTGAGGATGACAAATGCTCTGGCCAGTGTGACGCAGTTCTCTACAGTTAAGAAGGGTCTGCATGCAGAGATAAGTTTAGCAGTATATGCAGAGGCTGAAGTGATGGCATTAACTTGTCGAGTAAGGGTTAGTGCTGAGTCTAGATATATCCCTAGTGTTTTGACTTCTTTGGCTACCATGAGACTATTGCTATCAATGTTGAAGGATTTGTAAGATGGTGGGAGGTTCTTTAGCTTTGAAGGGCTACCTACGATCAGAATCTCTGTTTAATCGTCATTAAGTCAGAGTTTGTGTTGAGCATCCAGGAATTCAGGGATTTGGAGTCTGCGTCGTGAACACCAGTTATTGACAGTAGTATTTGGGTGTTGTGTGCATAATTTGTGTATGTGACACCCAATTTGCTTAGTCGGTCAAAGGAAAGTTTTGTGAACGCATTGGACAATTTTGTAGAGACACAGGATCCTTGTGGGACTCTGCATGTGACTGGGGTAGAAAGTGCTGCAGCCGTAGGGGAGAAGACTCTCATGGAGTGGTTAGATAGGAATGATTCAATCCATTTTATGGCGTTATTGGGGAAATGGGCATTGCTAGCTAAGTGATGGCACAAGATGTTGTGATTCACTAAATCTAATGCCGCATAGAGGTCCAGTAAGAGATGGATGGCTAGGTCACCTCTATCTCTGATTTGATTCATTTGGAATTTTAGATCCAACAGGGCCGTTTCAGTGCTATGGCCTGGGCGGAATCCTGATTGGCAGAGGCCAAGGAGATTATGAGTTTTGAGATCGTTCTGAATTTGTACATATGCTACTCTGTCTAATATTTTTACTAGGAAGGGAACTGTTGTAATATGCCAGTAATTGTTTGGCACATTGGGGTCAAGTGTAGGTTTCTTAAGCAATGGGATTACCAAGGCTTCCTTCAGATTTTCAGGTGCTTTGTTAAAGGCAAAGGAGTTATTAATCAGTGTTGTGATAAACGGGGCCAGATTGTCTGCGCTTTCTTTGATCAGCGTGGCTGGGCAGATGTTGCCTTGGCATCGTGAGGGTTTTAGGCCCTTTATGGTTTTAATGGTTTCATCTATGGTGATAGGTGTGAATTCAAACCTAGGGTGTGTTTTTGGCAGATTGTTTTCCACAGTGTTGGGTTGAGCAGATGAAGCAAGCTTCAGTTTCTTTAGGTTAATCTGACGTTGGAGGGATGAGATTTTGTCCATGAGTGCCTTTTGTGTGCTTTCGCATGAGGCTTGGTCCTTAATGCAGTGGTCTGGGGTCTGTGTTGGTGATTCTAATTCCCGAAGAACAGAGAAGAGCTGTCACAAGTCTCTCCCCTTCTCACCTGTTTCTGTTGTGTACTTGCGACCTTCTGGGATTTCTTCTTCTTTACGGTCCGGGATTTGTATAGTCCCGAACGCCGGTCTTCGGCGTTCAGCGTGAGAGTAGCGGTTCAGTTTCCAGGAGCGTTCTAAAAGTCCAGGGTAATTCCAGGAAATTATCAAGGTATGCTCGGAGGCATGGAAGACCGTGAATCGAGCGCAGAAGGTTTCCAGGAGATTGGGGAGGAAAGGGAACAGGAGGGAATTCAAGGGACTGGGAACAAGGAATCAAGCGACAGCCCTGATCGAACTCCGGCTAAGCATGTCCAACTACAGGTAGCGGTAGCGCTGAGACGCGCAGAGCCACGGGGGTGTGTCTCCTTTGTAGGATGAGCAGCGTGGAACGCATAGACTGATCCGGAGTATTCTGTTCCGGCCGGCCATGTTGGAAGGATAACTGCATGCAATCCCCTGTGAGTCAGGGACCAGGAGGTCCAGAAAGGACGTAGACGACAGTTCATGACAGTATGCCTCCTCTGGAAACCAGCTCCTCTGGGTTTGCCCAGATGGAACAGAGGAAATCGTCGAACCAATCAGGGAGCCTTCATGTTTGACACGGGTTCCCAGGTACGCTCACTGGAGGGGTACCCTTTCCACTCAACCAGATATTGTAGTTGACCCCATTGATATCTTGAGTCACAAATCCTGGAAACCTTGTATTCCAGTTGATCATTTACAATAACAGGGGTAGACCTAGGAGCTGTTCGGGATGGCTGAATGTATGGTTTTAACAGAGAAGTGTGAAAGACTGGACGGATTCTTTTCCAAGATTCAGGTAGCCGAAGTCGAAAGGCCACTGGGTTGATGATTTCTTGTATGGAAAAGGGACCGTAGTATCTGGGAGCCAGTTTATTGGGGCGCAGGTGTCGAGGAATGAGCTTCGAGGATAACCAAACCTTATCCCCTACTGAATAGGAAGGTCCAAGTCTTCTTTTAGAGTCAGCATAACGTTTGACATCTTCTCGGGCCCGTTCTAGGTATTCCTTAACCTCCTTATGTACTGTGATGAGGTTTTCGATCCAGGAGTCTACTGCAGGTACTGGAGTAGGATGTGGGAGTACGGAGGGTAGGACTGGTGGATGGAATCTTTGGCTACAGAAGAAGGGAGTGGTCTTGATAGCTGAATGATCTGAATTGTTATAAGCTAATTCAGCCATAGGTATTAGGAGTGACCAATCGTCCTGAACTTTGGTGGTGAAACATCGTAGATATTGTTCGAGAGTATGGTTCACACGCTCTGTGGCTCCATCGGTTTGTGGATGGTAGCCAGAGGATAGGGCAAGTTGGATTCCCAGAATACGACATACTTGCTTCCAAAACTGAGATATGTACTGAGGTCCTCGGTCTGAAATGATCTTGGAAGGCAACCCATGAAGTCGGAATATGCGTTCCAGGAAGATTCCGGCAAGGTCTGATGAGGAAGGTAGCTTGGACAAGGGTGTAAAATGAGCCATATGAGTAAACAAATCAATAGTGACCATGATTGTTGTGTAGCCTCTAGAGGGTGGTAATTCCACGATAAAATCAGTGGCGATGACTTCCCAGGGTCTTGTTGGTATTGCTGGTTGGAGTAGGAGTCCGGCTGGCTTCTTATTATCGTGTTTGTTCTGATTGCAAACTGCACATGCTTGGACATGGATCCTAATATCATCCTTCATCTTGGGCCACCAAAACTGTCTTTGTACTAGATGGAGTGTGTTGGTTATCCCACGATGTCCCGAATGTAAGGTATCATGACATAGACTTGTGATCCTTTGTCTCAGTCCAGGAGTGGGAATGACTAAGCGATTATCTTTAAATAGATACCCATCCTTAGCTGTGAGATTCCATCTGTTGTTTCTCTTGTGCTCGTTCCAGAGGTCCGAAAGTCGAGTTTGGCCTTGGATATTCTCCAGGAGGGTGAGTGCTTGGGCAACAAAGATCGTGTGAGGAAACATCTTTGGAAAGGTCCGATCCTCCGAGTTTTCATAGTCAGGACGTCTGGAAAGGGCATCGGCAATAATGTTTTGTGATCCAGGGACATGATGGATGTGGAACTGGTACTGGGCAAAGAGAAAGGGCCAACGGGCCTGATGACTGTTCCTACACTCCAAAGATTGTAGAACTTGAAGATTTCGATGGTCCGTGCGGACCTGGACAGGATGCCTAGCTCCCAGGAGTAGATGTCTCCATTCTGTGAAGGCTTGGCGGATGGCTAGCAGTTCCTTTTCCAAGACAGAATAATGAGTCTCACTGGGCGTCAGGGTTCATGAAAGGTAAGCAATGGGGTGCTCCAATTTGTCCTGAAATTCCTGTTTTAGTACTGCTCCTTTGCCGTAATTAGATGCATCCGTCTCCACTAGGAATGGCTGGTTAATATCGTGTTGAGCCAGGATGGAGGCTTGAGTAAACTCTGTCTTTAATCGTTGGAATGCCTTGTCTTGATCTGTAGACCAGAGAAATGGAGCATCTTTCTTCAAGAGAGCAATGATCGGTTGAACAATTTCAGAGAAGGAAGGTATGAACTTTTGGTAAAAATTGGCAAGTCCCAGGAAAGATTGAATCTATTTCACGGATCTGGGAGCCGGCCAAGATAGCATGTCCTTTACCTTTGAAGGATCCATTCCAATTCCTTCTGGACTAAGTCCAAATCCTAGGTAATGAACAGAAGTGACGTGAAACAGGCATTTCTCTGGTTTAGCTAGGAGTTTGTGTTCACGTAATCGTTGTAAGACTGCCTTAACATGCTCTTCATGCCTTAGAAGGTCCTTGGAGTAGATCAAGATGTCATCCAGGTAGACGATAACGAAGAAGAACAGCATGTCCAAGAACACCCTATCCATGAAACGTTGAAAAACTGCTGGGGCATTAGCAAGTCCAAAGGGCATAACAGGATATTCAAAATGGCCGAAGGGAGTTCTAAAGGCTGTTTTCCATTCGTCACCTTCCTTTATACTAATGAGATGGTAAGAACCCCTTAGGTCTAATTTTGTGAAGATTACTGCACCTCTGACTGCTTCCAGGATATCCGAGATGAGTGGTAGAGGATAACGGTCTTTGAGAGTGCACTGATTTAGACCACGGTAGTCCAGACATGGTCTCAGTTCTTTGGTATCTTTCTTTGGAACGAAGAACAATGAAGCACCCGCTGGAGATTTGGACGGGCGTATGGCGCCATTTTCCAGGTTAGTATCCAGGTATTCTCAGAGAGCCTTCTTTTCAGGTTCAGATAATATAAGCATTCTGCCGAAAGGAATCACAGCTGTGGGTTCGGTATCGATGGCACAATCCTCTGGCCTGTGAGAAGGGAGAGCTTGGACTATCGCGGTCGAAAAAACATCAGAAAAGGCTTGGTAGGGCCTGTGAATCTGGATGATGTTAGAAACGGTGACTGGACTTTGTTGGTTCTCTTGAAAGTCTCTAGAAGGCTTTGATAAGGTATCCAGGGATAGGCAGTGAGCCATACAAAATTCAGATCCAAGAAACAGTGAGCCGGCTGCCCAGTTGATGTAAGGATTGTGCCTCTGCAGCCAGGGCATCCCAAGAACCATCGGATAATGGGCTGATTTAATGAGGTCAAATTTGATTCTCTCATGATTAATAGAAAGTAGAATCTCTTTAGTCTGAATGGTAATGGGTCCTGAGGAAAGAGGCCTTCCATCAATTGCTTCTACTGGTTGCATTGTAACTCGGCTTTCATGTGGAATATTATGAGCAGTGACCCAATCTTGATCTAGAAATACGCCCATAGCTCCGCAGTCAACTAATGCCAGGATGAGGTAGGATTCTGTCTTGGAAGGCGATAGTAGGGACTGCAGAATCACAAGGTTATTTTGTCCAGGAGAGTTCAAAGATGGAATTGATGTGGAGCAAACATCTCTCTCCCGACACTGTGCTCCATCTAGGTTCGGGAGCTGGCATTTCCCGAACGCCGTGGAGGAGCAATGGGACGTTCTCTCACAAGATGTTTATCGGACGCACAATACATGCATAGACCAGTATGGATTTGTCACATCCTTTCCTGAGGGGAAATGGGTCCACGAAAGGCTCCTAGTTGCACAGGTTCTGGGTCCGGGGTAGAAGGAACAGTTGTCTCTGGTCTTGGGGCATGTTCCGTGATGGTCTTTTGGAGACTTGCCTTAGACCTCCTCTTCTCTGCTCTTCTTCTTGGATTTGGAAATCTATCTGTAAGGATAGATCCATAAGAGCCTGGAAGGAGCTTGGGCGGGCCACCCTAGCAAGCTCATCTTTTATTTCTTCGTTCAGCCCCCTTTGGAAGAGTGTAAAACTAGCTTCTGGAGACCAGTCTGCTTCTTTCACAAGTTGTTTGAAACGTATTGTAGGTGAGCATATCCTGGGACCCTTGTTTAAACTCGAGTAGTCTCTCTTGAGCACTATACACCTGCTCTGGGTGATCAAACATTTCCTTAAGGGCTCTCACAAAGCCATCATAGTCATCCAGGAGAGCGTCGCTTGTATTGACTAGGGGGGTTGCCCAAGTCAATGCATTTCCAGTGAGGTGTGAAATCACACTCTAAGAGTGTAGAAGTAGTAGGGCTTGAATGTGAAGTGAACTAAACACGAATCAAGGAAGGCGCAGAGAGTCTTGGACTAACCGTCATACTTGTCCACTATTCCACCCAATATTACATTTTCTTTGGTTGCTGAATCACGTGATAGAACTAGCTGCTTTAATGCTGCGTTCTCTGCCTTGAGGTTCTGTACCTCCGTTGTTAATTCCTGCATGCCTCGCATGAGGTCTTGAATGGCGGCTTCCATCTCTGAATCTGTATCGTTTTTAAGGCGTCTCAATCTGTCACAAGTCTCTCCCCTTCTCACCTGTTACTGTTGTGTACTTGCGACATTCTGGGATTTCTTCTTCTTTACGGTCCGGGATTTGTATAGGACCGAAAGCCGGCCTTCCGCGTCCAGCGTGAGAGTAGCGGTTCCGTTTCCAGGAGCGTTCTACAAGTCCAAGGTAATTCCAGGAAGTAATCAAGGTACGCTTGGAGGCACGGAAGACCGTGAATCGAGCGCGGAAGGTTTTCCAGGAGATTGGGGAGGAAAGGGAACGGGAGGGAATTCAAGGGACTGGGAACAAGGAATCAAGCGAGAGCCCCGATAGAACTCCGGCTAAGCACGTCCGACTACAGGTAGCGGTAGCGTTGAGATGCGCAGAGCCGCGGGGGCGTGACTCTTTTGTAGGATGAGCAGCGTGGAACGCATAGACTGATCCGGAGTATTCTGTTCCGGGCGGCCATGTTGGAAGGATAACTGCATGCAATCCCCTGCGAGTCATGGACCAGGAGGTCCAGAAAGGACGTAGATGACGGTTCATGACAAGAGCTCTTTGGTGCCAGAATTGGCATTCTCAATACGCGTATTGTATGAGTTGCTCAAAGCTTGGAAGGTGGCTTCTTTGTATTATGTAGCTAGGGTGGTGAATTGTTGTTTGTTGTTGTGAGTGGGTGTTTGTTTCCAGTAACTTTCTGCATATCTTTTTTTGTTGCGTAAGTCTTTAAGCTCTGGGGTAAACCAGTGATTGATATGGGCTATGGGGTTTGCTCTGCGGGTGCCGAGGGGAGCCACTTCATTAGTAGCTGCCTACATGATCTGGTTATAGGTAGCTACCAAGGATGTGGGGTTGGTGATGTTATCTGTGTGTGCGGTGAGCAGTGAGAGCAGGGGAAGCATGTTGGCAGGCATGATGTTGCAGTGGTTGGGTCCATGGGTCGCTGATGCAAGGATGGTGGGAGTACTTGATTGTGTGGATGTGCTGATGGAGAACAGTATTGTGTTGTGGTCTGACCGAGGGCAGGGCTAGTTGTTGGAAATATTAGTGATGTAATTGTGGTCAGCAAGCCAATCCAGAATGTGGCCTTTGGCATGTCTAGGGCCCGCGGTGCGCAGGGTGAAGCCTTGTACTTCTATGGTATTGGCCAATGCTGTGGCTTGGGTTTCGGTACTGTCGTTAATTACTAGATTAAAGTCCCCTCGGATTAGAACTTTGGAGGAGGGTTTTAAGTCTGTAGTCAGTAGCACGGCTAAGTCCTCCTCAAAGGAGGAAGTGGCGCCCGGAGGCCTGTAGATGAGATGAATTGAGAGAGATGCTGTAGCAGACAGGGTTATTTTGGCAGACAACAATTCTCCTGATGGAAGACTTGGTTTCTCTTATTCTAAGGTTAGTTTCAGAGATGAAGTCAACTCCGCCTCCCTTCGAACTGGTTCTGTCTTTTCTGATGATGGAATAGCCATTCGGTAAGGCAAGTGCAAAGGACGGGCCGGCTGCAGGGTGCAACCAGGTTTCCGTTATGGCGATGAAGTCTAGATCATTGGTAGTGATGAGGTTTGAGATGTCCAGGGCGTGGGCTAGGAGGTATGGTGCATTGATAAGGGCTCCTTTGATAAGTCACTTTGGGTATAATAGGCATTACAATAGGATAGATGTCACAAATTACCTGTTCATTGTTATGAGCGGTGTTAAGAATATTTGACTATCGTCATAAAAGCAAATCATTTTGGCATGTAATGGCAGTACATGTCATGGATGTCAACTAATCTTTAAAGGGAGCTGTATTGTCTTAACCACAAAATTTGATCGGTAACTGGAACTGGGTGTGGTCTTTCAGTTCCTGCAATGTGTCCCTTGATGTGAAAGCATTTTCGCTGTATTCATTGTGCCCAAGCATCAATGGGGGCTACTGACATTTGGGCAGGAACGAACAACCCCTCCTCCAAACCACTCCACTGCCTCCTTCTGCTACCAAACTCTCCTGAACCCACTGTGCCTGTCTGTTACCGTAGTGGAACTTTGTTCCCCCGGTTGAAATAATTGCCAAATTTACTCAGCTCCATATTGCAGTCCGTTTTCATTTGTTTATATTCGAGATGTATTCAATGCACACATTACGCATCATGTTATAAACTAAGCGCGTAGCTTGAGCGGGGGTTAAGGGCATGCAGGGACAGCACAGGAAAGACATTCTGGCATGAGTGGTCTCCAACAGCGTGAGATTGACAGCGATTTACAGTGCTAATAGCATGCAGTGCGGTCCAGAAACCTCACCATTTCCTTCCCCCTTCTGCCCCGGTAGGCTCTCTTATGGAACTCAAAAGCATCGTGCTAATTTAAGCCCCATGACTTCCAGAGTAGAAGAAGGGGATTTTTATCAGTCTATCTCTATCCATCCCTGTGTGAATGCACACGAAATATACTTGAACAGCGCTTATCACTGGGGTGGACCTGTTTTCAAGTATCCCAATGAATTGAAAAGGTGAGATGCAGGGGATTGCATGATTTTCTTAATGGGCCCATGGCACTGGTAAAGTGGGGGGTCAGGATTAAAACCCCTGTTTACTGTTCCAAAGTGACACTCCAACTCTTAGAACACTTACTGGTTCACTCATTCACTCACTCACTTGGGAGACGAGCTCAAAAAATAATCACTGTGGACGTAGCCCCTGATCTTCATTGGTGGGGCACGGGTGAAAATGCCAGTTTTTAAGATATTGCTGCAAGGCAGAACAGGGTGCTGGGGGGGCAGAGTCTGGTGTACGATACAGACCTCTTTCCAATTCGGTCCATTTTAGTAGAGAAGTCTACTGTATTTCAATAATGTGAACAGTGTAAAGTATGCCAAGTAACGCTTTCTACAGAACGCAGGAGATCAAAATAAATAGAGTCTGGCCAAATTCACAAAGCTACGCTGAAATCAGTGTACTTTTAATAGACTAACACATAGAGATCTGTTAGTCAGAGGCATAGAATGAATATGTCATGAGGGGAAGGCCATACCTCAGTGTCCCAGGCCCCATTCTGCCATAATGGCCAATGCTCAGCTGTTTTGAACCCTATCCTGGCCTAATTATGGAATATATTTACTTGTTTGATATGTAAAGACTATGCAAATCACACATTTTATGTACTTTATACATAATAAAAACATCAAACCTGTTTACAAAAATGACTACAAACATGTGACATTATGTCTAGTTCTTGAAAGAAGTACAACCCATTGGGCAGGATTTCAAATGGTACCATGTCAGCTGTGGAACAATCAACCATTCTTAGTTTGAGGCTCACATCACATTTCATCCAGGTGCCTGAAGGTCTGTATTTATTAACTGTACATGAACGCAAAATAACATATGCTAATTACACTGGGACTTACAAACCATGATTTGAGAGCAATGTTTCGGAACGAGTTTATGAAACAAGAGCATAAACAAAGTATTTGGGTGAGAACAGTGGGCAATGGTTTGTTTTTCATAACGAGCTTTGAAGTATTCACACTCAACAGTTGTTTTGCATGCATATACCAAAGATTTTTTAAAACTGATCGACCTTAAAGTTACTAAGGCCGAAGAAAGAGGCTGGATGAGAAAAGAAGAGGCAGATTTTCTGATAAATGAAAATTCGACCATTCCAACCTTCTATTGTCTGCCAAAAGTACACAAAGAACTTATTAATCCACCGGGACGACCAATAGTCGCAGAAATATTTTAAATATTAGAACCTCTATCAATGTTTGCTGATCACTACCTAAAAGGATACGTAGAAACGATGTCATCTTACCTGAAAGATACAACAGACACCATCAGGAAAGTTGAGCATTTGACGTTTAACCAGAAGATTAATCTACTGAGTGGTTTAGACATAGTATCCCTATATACAAATATTCGGCAACAAGCCACACTGGAAACTATGGAAGAAGTTCTTCTAACTAGACCAGATAACGACCCGGTTCCAAACTCCTTCATCATGTGGTGCATGGAGATGACCCTAACAAGAAATTGTTTTGAATTTCTAGGCCAATTTTTCCAACAAATTGAAGGGACAGCCATTGGGGCGACCATGGCCCCTAGCCTAGCTAATCTATATTCAAATATATATGCTCCAAGTAATTCCTATAGACAACAGATCAAACTTTGGACCCGGTTCAATGATGACATCTTGATTGTCTGGGAGGGAACACCGAAAATGGACAACAATTTAATCAACTGGCTGAATACCCAGAACCATCACCTGAAATTCACCATGAGCACAAGTAACCTCTCCTCCAATTTTATGGATATTACTATCTTTCAGGAGAACAGACATCTACTAGTTAGACCTTGCCACAAACCTACAGATTGTAACACACTAATGGATTACACCAGCCACCACATTAAACACCTCAGAGACAACCTACTCTTCGGACAATTTCTACGTCTAAAAAAGAAACAGTAGCCAAAAGGAAGCTTTCGAAGAAGAGGCAAATTAATTTTCAGTGAAACTGCGAAACCGGGGATTCCCCAAGAGATTAGTAAAGAAAAAATCTGCAAAAAGGTAATTTAACAATAACAGACAAGCTCTTTTAGAAGAAAAGACACCTAAACCCAAGGATGAATGTATTGTTTGCATCACTACTTTTACCAGCCACAACCTGGTAATCCACAACATCATTTGCAAACACTGGAAAGTTTTTACTCCATCAGAACCTAATCTACAAACACCACTTGTGCTTACAATAAGAATACGTCCATAGGTAACTGTGTGAGCAAAAGTAAATTAGGGTCCAAAAGTGCCACTACCACGAGTATCATATCCTTGTGGGGATAGAACCTTATTGTAGGACACCACCCTTGTGGAGGGTGCAGCATATGCTAGCTTACTAAAACATTGAAAAAGATAGACTTCAGAACTAACAAAGCATGGAAACAAAATTGTTTTTCGAATTGAAACACAGATCATGTGATCTATTTAATTAAATGCCCCTGTGGCCATAACTACATATCAAAGACCAACAGGAAAGTTAAAACACAAAAAATAGAACACAGGAGCTGCCTCAAAAATAAGATCAAGCAAGCCCCAGTTGTCAAACACTTCATGACTCAGGACCACGGGTGGGAAGAATTCGAATGGATGGCTCTACAAGTGGTGAAGGGACAGAACAAACAGATGATAGAAGAAAAACTATTCAAATGAGAACAAGAACTGATTTTCTTGACTAAAAGTAATAAAAGAGGTCTAAACAAGGCTGAGGAGTGGCATAAAATCAAGGCATAATCTTACATAGACAACACCCGAAGGATGTATAATACACAAATGATTAGACTTATTTTCATCCATTCAGTATTTTTAATAGATAAACCTACATTGGCATCTATCTTGATGATAGATATTAAGTAATAGATACCACCTTCTCTCCTGCATAAATTATTTAGACCTCTACAGATAGAAGGAACATTTGTGCCCCGTTTAAATTGAGAGAGAATACACTCTTAGGAAGTAAATAAAAACACAATGAACTAGACTTAAACTGATTCCACAAATTTGCAAAATAGAAATGCCTAGCGATACATACCTTCTCTGGGACTCACAATAGTCTTAGACTATTGGCTAAATGGATTTACCAGATTGAAATATCGTAATTCAGCATCTATCTTAAAGATAGATAATAAGTGTAAGATACAACCACTCCTCTTGCTCTTATACTTTACACACCCAATAGAGCAACTGGATAGGTAGTGCGCTCTATGGTAATAATAATTGGAAGAATTATAAAGATTCTTGATTGTGATGTATAGCGCGAGCACTATACCCCCAGCCTAAAAGATACCTTAGCTTTTATAGTTTGAACGGGACACATTTGGTCCATTAGAGGTGAATGGTGGAATTTTATAAACTAGAAATCGAAAAAGCAAGTTCATTACTACACTCAAAGATGACTGCCAGGATTATGGGGGAAACCGAGAATCTATAAGAGCCTGACCATGATTGCCTAGGCCACCACGAGACACACAGACCAAGCAGATCAGCGAAACGCCAACGTGTTAGACCAGTTCTCCAAGGTAAGATTCTAATCTACTGGCATGGACCTGAACTTAATATACTGCCTTTTTCTGAGCAAGATATTACGGTATCTTTACAGCTGGTGATTAGCAGGCACTGATACTTTTAAAAGAGAAAGGTTCAGCTACTGGTGCAGATAGTATCTTATTCAACAGCTCTATATGAGCGCAGGCCTACTAAGGAACGTACTTATATGGCTTACTTTAATGTTTCTCCACTTACTCCAGGGGACCTTCAACTACTCAAAAGTGCATTTATACCCACAATGAGCTAACAAAACACAAAACACAAAGAGATTGAGTTATACATCCTCCACCGCGATAAACGGAACACCTCAAATGGGTGAGTAAGGTATCTAAACAATGAGACACACTATTTTTAGTATTTAGACTTAATAAAAAGAGCGTGAGACCGCCCCATTTTTTCCATGGTTACAGTGACAACCTGTGCAACGCAGTGAAATGGACCATATTGCCCATGAATAGCGGTTGGAAGAGACATAGAGATCTAATAGGTTAGTTTTAACCCTATATTGTACATACAAGCCCCTTGTTTGAAACAGAGAGGATATGACACAGAGGAGGAATGAGTGTTGATTTATTGGTAGAATATACGCACAACGGTGTGCTTTTTTCAAAATACACACAGAGTTTTAAACAGACCACCCATGCGGGAACTGGCTACCCCCACACACAACCACAGGTAAACCATCCCTTTGAATTGGTAAAGGGTCTTTTTTAGAACCCATATATTTATGATAGCACTAATAGCTATTTATTATTGTTTTTATTGGCAGACCATGATGTGGTGATACCAAGGCATGTCCACGAATCAACTATTGGAAAACAAAATAAAAACTTGAGATCAGAAGATTTATCAAATTGAGAGCCTATGCTTTATTAGTGACTTACACTTCTACCAGTGGAAAAAGTGTATTAAAATAAGTAGTGGAACTATGTTCACTGCTGGCCTGCCGCCCCAAACACCCGCTCTGCACAAACCACATCACCACGCCCCTCCCACACACAATAGAAACCCCCATACAAATGCGCCTGATGTTTACGGGAGCGTTCACTTCAGTGCACTGAAGTACACGTTTCAACTGCTTCCTACACTTTTCTTTTAAAACAAAACCTTTCCGGAATGGTTTCTATTTAAAATAAAAATATAGGAACAGTAAAACCTAATTTAAAAAAGTAGAGGAGCACCGCTCCCAACTGCTCCCGCCCACTTCGACCACTTGCTTCTACACTCCTGATGAATGCTCACCACCAACAGGAATTAGAACAGAAACATGTCGTGTTCAAGCCTATGCCAAAGGGCACAGGTGATGTGATAATATCAACACCAGGATTAGTCATTAGCATCCCAAGGAGGTTTTAATGATTACACACCCCTCTAGACATTAAAAAACCCTACATAGAATAGTCTTAGTCACTGCACTAGAACATTACCGGGATAGGACATAACAGAGCAGTCATGTTAAATGTGTTCCCATTATCATATTTCTTTCCTAACACATTGATATATGTGCATTAGCTGTCGTCCTTTTGATAAACTCTTTGCAATTCATTTTACATTGTTTTTTAACTTGTTATTTAATAAAGTTCCTATTTTGCAAAAATTGGTTTAAATTGTTCAGTATACCACATCATAGGCTGCACATTTTCTACCTCTATGTTTAGTATTAGATATTTACTCCCCCCCCCACACAGACACACCTCCCTCCCCCGGAAGAGGTAGAAACTGCACGTTGAAATGTATAAACAGGTGCAACCCGGGGTTCCCTCCTGAATCCACAGTATACATGTTGAGCACCAGAAGAGAAAACATGTTCCTATGTAGGTATGTTTGCATGTATTGAATATATACAGTGCAAACCTGGCTAGCAACCAATGACACATCATTCAAAAAAGGAGGACAATACAGAGAGAGAACAACTCAGAGGGGCAGGGTTGGGGAAGACATCAAAGAGAGTTCATCCCATTGGGCCAGATTTACATACACGTAGATCTCTAGAGATCATTTAGGACCTTGACTGCATATGGTTGAATTCTGTCTGACCTTTTGGATAGTCTATAATAGCTCAAATGCACACAAAAGAAAACACTGTCTCCATTGAAATATACTTGTCTTAAATGATGGGAACCCCTGCCATAAGCCCACGTGTGTACAGTGACATTCTGGCTACACCACTGATGTTGGGTAGAACAAAGTTTGATTCACTCTAAAAGAGCAAGGGGACATGAGAGAGCCCTACAGATAAGTGGAACACCAAACACTTACACACCCTAAAAAAGGCAAATTTCCCCTTACACAAAAAATGAAGGAGCCAAAATACTCCCGACTAAAAAAAAAGAAAACACTGCACACATAGGAGCCTACACACATGATTCCACCCACACAGCTACATGGATATGTTTGGCCAGAGGTACTAGATGAGCAGTGCCACGCCCTCTACTATTATGCTGCCGCATCTAAGCAGGGATTATTTGAAGGTTAAAATGCACCTATTAAATTGCATGAATTAGTGGGTGCAAAGAAGTAGGATTGCATAAAGATGCCCCTATTGAGAATGAAAATGACTTTTTTACCCATTGAAAATTATAGTATCCCTAACTTAAAAAATAGGGAGTGAAATACACTATTAGCTGGGACACAACAGAGCATGCGAATCAACAAATTCAGCGCAAGGCAACCCAGGAAAGTCTGTGGATTAAAAATGCAGCTCAGTTAGTCTCTGCAGTAAGATGTCAAATTCATGGAAAGGAAATAACTGTGCATGTGCAAACCAGAAAGCTCCAATGGTTTGCCAGGCACAGCCATCTGAGAAGTTGACAAACTTCATGGAGAAAAAAATAACCACCCACATATGATTAGTGGCTGATTAGTGTGGCTTCTTCAGGTACAAGAACATATAGATTGATCTGGAAGACAATAATGGCAACATAGCTTAGTGGGTTCATGACATGATGCAGAGATGCAGAGATGCCTCTTAGTCAGAGGTTTGAATCTTTGTCAGACAGACCTGATATGTTATTCTTCCCACACATGACACAAGGACAACGTGCTTTGGGTGTAATATCAGTAATCCACTTCTGGTTTGTTCATTGTTTTAAAAAAGGCATGCAACCTGTTGCTGTGCACTTTGTGAAGAAAATTTGCAGTTTCGCAAAAGAAAAGTGACGTTTTTAGTTTGAGCTAACATGTGCCGCTTGGCGAAGCTATTGCATTGCAGTACAGATAGGGAGAAATTGAATATGAGGAGGGACACACAGCTTGTAGGTGTTGTTTGGTTATCTGCACACCCACTGACTGCCCACGGCCATGCTAATCTCTTGGCCTTTCTCATCCAGTTCCCGTCCCTCCCCGCCCAAAACACCTCCTCGTTGGAACTCTTTCAGCTTGCTAATCAAGCCTTACCATCAAACTGTGTGCTGGAAGTGCCTGCCAGTGTTTTTTCAAAGCAGTCTCCTGAGAGTTAATGACTTAAATGGAACTGTAAACGAACTAATAAAAATGTCTTAACCAGTTCTACCTTTAGCCACTGGATTTATAAACATTATGTGTGTCCTTCACTGAAGTCCTGTTAAAAACAAGCATTGGCAAAGCCAACAGTTTTGGCTTGTGTATAAAAATTAGGAATTTGCCAAGCACTACTGTTAGAGGTCCAGGTGCTTGCACCATGTTTCACCTGCTACCATCATTGGCCAGTTAATACCACTACGGTAGTGCTTAGCAAGTGACTTTACCTCTCCCACCCAAAGGCCCAAAATGTTAGCATTACCAATGCTTGCTTTGTTAGTCATGGAAGTAGACAGCTTTATAATTTCGTTATCGTATTTAGTTGACATTTTCTTAAACGTGCGGGGAACTTGGCTTTAAAATGCATCGGGCCCATCACATTTACTATCCCCATTATTAGCAGTGATCAAGAGTGTTTGAAACTTGGCACACAACACACAGCATTACAAGAGGTTGGCTGTCCTCCTCACCGTTTTTCCAATAAAGGGTGTGTGGCAAGAGGGCTCTAAAATGCAGCTCAGAGGAAATAAAATACCGAAAGAGGAAGTCTCGAAGTTTACTGCTCTGGTTCCGATGGACACCGTGAAAGCAGAGTAGGTGGCGTACACCCGACACCAGTGCAGTATGGTGGGGTGGACCATCCCATTCACCCACTAAAGCTGCGCCCCATCTTGGACATCCTGTATCTCCCTACTGCTGCAAGGAGACTCTTTAATAAGGACCCTAGGCTGGCACCTTACCTCCCCGCCAGGCCGCTGCAGTCCCAGGAGATGGTGTGCACGCGTGCACCGTGCACTGATAGCGGCTCCCTCTGCACAGAGCTGTCCTTCCTCATTCCTCGCTGCGCATCACATCAGAACCCAGCCAGCCTCACGTGGAAGGAAGGCAGGTCTGTGAGTGCAGAAGAGCACTGCCTGCCATGTCGCGTGCCCCAGTACTGCAGTGTCCTCCAGTGAACTCCGTGTGCATGGAAGGTCTCAGGACACGAAGGGGCGGATTTTGGTGAGCCACTTAATCGGCGGCAGGACACCCATTACATGTAGACATAGACGTAGTTCGGTCCCTTACCGAATGTTGCTAATTTGCACGGCCTTTTGCATAAGTGCAGGGCAAAAAGTGTCGGTCAAGCATGTGCGGCCGGCCATTTTCCCTGATATTTCACACTCCCTGTGCAAATGAAGCGAACGCTGCATGCCAAACGCTGCATGTCATGTACACAGGCAGTGTTTACAATGGATCGGTTCCGCCTGCTTTTTGCGGGCCCATAAAGCCGGCGGACCCCATAGAGATCTCAAGCATTTGCGCCTGCATATAAATGCATGCCGGCGCAAATACTGGGGTACTTGTATGGTGGAGAGGAAGGGAGCCAACAGAAACACAAGTTGCGTTCTAGGCCTTCTCTCCAACCTACAAATGGACGAAACATGAGCCGTGACGTGAATGCGTAAAAGCCTCACACAAGGCTTTTGTGCCATCCTTTTATGCTGTGGCTCAGTTACAAAATGACAAATCAGGGCAGCAGTGAGCACTCAGAAGTAACCAAAGGGCTTAAAGAGGACCAGACAGCTTCTGGATCAAGCAGTAGGATAAATCATTCATTTGATTTATTTATTTGTATTTATTTTACATTTGTAAAGCGCACCAGCAGCCCTGGGGCATCGTGGCGTTGTTTCATTCGGAGCTTAACTTCGTTACAGAAACGCAAAGATGAAATTGAAGTGGGAGACTTCAGACAGGTGGTTTGAGGTTACAGAATCAAGCAGTGGAGGTTCGTAGTTACATTGAACCTTTGCACAAGTGACTTATGGGGAGTACAGTTATGCAAGGAAGACATACATGTAGGATGAGTGAGAGAGACCAATGCTGAGTGAGGAGGTGTGAGGTTATCTAGTGACAGGGACTCCGGGCTAGTTGAACAGGGAGGTTTTCAAGGCTTTCCAGAATGCCATGATGGAGGTCTGATTCCTGAGAGTTTGCAGGAGAGAATTCCAGAGTTTAGGCGCTATGAAGCGGAAGCTGGCACCTCCTGCTTTAGCTCTTTTGATGGTGGGGATAGACGGTTGGTGTAATTGGTTCTTTTGGGTCTAGTGGAGTTGTTTTGTAAAATTTTGTTGAGAGATAGGTGGGGGCTGTGAGACCAAGGCACGTATGTGTTATGGGTAATGTTTTAAAGGTGATGTGCTCTTTTACGGGATGCCAGTGGGCTTCACGCCTGGCTTGGGAGATATGCTCTCTTTTGGGGATGCTAAATGCAGC
This sequence comes from Ambystoma mexicanum, assembly GCF_040938575.1. Classification (NCBI taxonomy): domain Eukaryota; kingdom Metazoa; phylum Chordata; class Amphibia; order Caudata; family Ambystomatidae; genus Ambystoma; species Ambystoma mexicanum. Next base: position 192,580,565 of record NC_090922.1, read on the forward strand.
CCTAAGTGTTTTATTTGGAATAACTTTGAGTCGGTGCAAATGATTGGCAGACATACCAGCAAAGATTACGTTGCAATAATCGAGTTTTTCCCCAATGCTGGATCTAGCTATTGAGAGGCAGTTTTGTTTAGAAAGGTATGACTTGACTGAATTAATGAGTTTTGTGCTGCTGAGGAGACAATGGAGCTGACCTGGTGAGTCATAGAGAGTGTGGAGACAAGGTAGACACCTAGGGTCCTAACTGAGGGTGAGACCTCAATTGAAGTGTTGTCAACCATGAAGGTGTTGTATTGTTTGTCCAATTTTTTGAGAGTTTCTTTGGGGTCAACAATGAGGATTTCTGTTTTGTTCCCATTGAGACAAAGCCCGTTTGCTGCCATCCAGGCTTGGATAGTAGCATAGACCTAATTCAATGCCATGGCGTCTTGATCGTATGAGCAAGAGAGGGGAAGGAGGAGCTGCATGTCGTCAGTATAGTTTGTGTATGCTATTCCGAGAGCATCAAGTTTATCAAAAAGCGGTTTAGTGAACAGATTGTAGAGTGTGGGTGAAGTGCAGGAGCCTTGGGGGACACCACAGTGGATGGTGGTCAGGGTTGCACAAGCCTGGTCTGACAGCACTTTCATGGCCCTCCCTTCAAGGAAGGATGTGACCCAGGTAGTGGCTTGGGGGGTGAATTGAGCTGACTTGGTGAGGTGTCTGCAGAGGATCTTGTGGTCCACAAGATCGAATGCTGCAGATAGATCAAGAAGAAGAAAGACAGGTTTGCCTTCATCCATTATCTCAGCCAGTTGTTTTTTTAAATCCAGTAGGGCAGTCTCGGTCCCATGACCTGGGCGAAAGTCTGATTGTCTCTTGCCTAAGATTTCGTTGGATTCTAGGAAGAGCTGAATTTGTGCATATGCCGCTTTGCAAAAACGGAACTGCGTTATGGGACGGTAGTTGTTAGGTGAGGCAGGGTCTAAGGTTGGATTTTTCAGGAGTGGGCGAACCAAGGCTTCTTTGAGGCAGGGTGGGACAATGACTGAGGCAAAGGAGGAGTTGAATGCTGCGAGTAATGGGGCAAAAGTCTCTGCGCATTCTTTGACAAAAATGGCTAGGCAGATATCCCCTTTACAATTGGTTGGTTTAAGATGTTTGAGCAAGTCAACAACTTCGGATTCTGAGACATCCCTGAAGGAAAAGACATTTTTTTACCTGGTGAAGTATATATTCGGTGGGAGAGGAGTGGAGAACAGAATGTTTAAGCATTCGTGGTGTGCTTGTATTTTAACTTGTAGGAGGTCAATTTTGTTCAGCACGGTTGATTGGATATCTGAACACCAGATTTCATTTTTGTCAATGTTGTAGGAGGAGGTGGCAGGCGCAGCTAATTCTTTGAATATGGTGAACAGTTCTTTAGATTCAGAGGTGGCATTGGAAATTCTGGTGTTATAGGAGTTCGCTTTGGCTGAGATGATGGTTTTTTTGTATTGGTTTGATACATTTTTAAAATCATCTTTGGATTGTTTCGCCATTTCGTGAGTACTTTATGCTTGAGGGTGCAAAGTTTTTGATGCTTAGGGGTGAACCATGAGTTGTGTTTAAGGACTTTTGGTTTTTTTTGTTCGAGTGGCGCAATGGTGACAATAGCACGTTTAAGGGTGCTGTTATATATTTCAGCAAGCCTAATAGTCTCTTTTGAGAAATGAGGCTGAAAGCAAAGGCCTTCTAGAAAAGGTAGCAGGTTGAGTTTGGTAAGTTTGTGTGCACTCCTAGCTAGCGAGGGAGGAATGGGAGTTTTATCCTTTTTGGGGGGGGTTACTGAAGTGAATGAGGTGGTGGTCGGTCAAAGGGCAGAGGGTGTTGGAGCTGATGGCGGCAGAGCAGTTGAGGTCAGCAACCCATTCAAGGGTAGGGTGCATACTTTGGAGTGTGTTGGTTCAGTAGGTTCTCTGCTAAGAGATGAAGTAGACTTTCGTGGAATTGTGTGGAGGGACCCGGGGGTCGGTAGACAGATGGTGTAATTAGGGGAGAGGGAGAGTTTAGTGCCCATAGAATCAGTGCTGCCTGCTAGAGTGGACTTGGTTTGTCTGATGGGTAGGGAGTCCTTGGCAATGATGGCTACTCCTCCCCCTTTCATCTGTGGTTGGTTCTAGCGGTAGATGGTGTACACTGGGGGCAGTGCTGAGGTGATGGCGGGCCCTGCGGCTTCATGGAGCCATGACTCCATAACGGCTAGGAGGTCTAGGTCCAAGTTGGTGAGGAGATCACGGACCTCAGTGGCGTGTCCATGGAGAGAGTGCACATTAATGAGGGCACATAGAAGATGGATGCAGGATATTTTACGTCTAGTGGTGTGAAGGTCAGGACGCAAAGTGGGTTGGGTGCTGGAGGTGATGCTTAGGTTGGCATTGGCTGAGAGAGGGGATACTAGTGGATCACGCCCCTTAGGGATAGCCTTTTTATCCTTCCTCTGTGTCATTAGAAGTTTGAAACCAGCAATGTTTTTTGGTTTTTTTAGAGGGTAAGGGGCAATTAATCAAATTGGGTACATCCAGACTAAGTGGCCATGTCTGAACAAAGATTCCACACAAATGTAATTAACATTTACACTAATTCCGAACTTGATTGTACATAACACACAGCTATGCACACACAGCAAACAAGCATTACTGCATGAATAAAAACACATACTTGTAAATTATGGTGTGCACCCACATAAACAACACGCTGAAAGAAAAGTCTCAGCTAGCAGCTCGAAGAGTGCTAAAAAATGTAACCTAAACTAACCGTGAGACTCCTTGAAGCCTATTATATCAACAACAGAAAAACATGAAAAACAGACTAAAGAGACCACCAGGGGGGCGCAGGCGAAATGGCCACCTGAGCGATCTGCTACTTTGGAACCTTTGACTTGCAGCGGGGAACCACCGCTTGCCCAGCCCGCAAACAGCTCCAAAGCAACAGAAATGAGGGTGAAGGTGTCTGCAGTGAGTAGACTAAATCCTGGAGAAAATCGGACCTGGTTTCGCTGAAAAACAAAGAGGGGAAAGCAGCGGCCTTCACCCCCGGCGTGTAGGTCTCGGCAGAGTCGTTGCAGGAGATAGCCACGTGGGCCACCAGAAAACTGCAAGTGGGGAAGACGCCTTGCATCAGTCTTTGAGCCCGACACTGAGCCCAGCACACGCCGCTTCAACAACGCAGGTTGTACGAGGTGCCCGGGTTGGATTGCCCTGTGACGGGTCTAGGCCACAGTGAGAGAGCTCCATTGCCACCTGAGGGGGGCAGAGGCAAAGTGGAGAAGCCCGGAGCGGTGTCAGGGCCCGACACCGCGGAGTGGAGCGAGGAAGTAACCACACGAGCCCGGGGCCGTGGCAGGGGTCCCTCCCCCTCCGAGCACCATGGAGGAAGAGGCGGCCCGAAAGAGGAAAGAGCACAGGGTGAAAGGGACGTGACTGGGGGGCCCAGCGGAGTTCCCTCCACTGAGCAGCCACGGCGCCACTAGCGGTTTAAGCGCAATCCCCGCAGCGGTCATGTGAACGAAGCTGCCAACGTGACCATAAGAGGCGAGACGGCAGATGATGAGTGGGTGGGGGCTCGGTCATTGAGTGCAGTGTGTTCCCCGGAGACTTTGTTCAAACTCCAGCCCAGCGTACCCATAACCAACATCAGGGGATGCCACTCTCCCCTTCCAGACCACGCAGCTATAGCTGAAGGACACTGAGTCCCCACAGAGTTAGCTGTGCAAGCCGCTGGACAGATTATGCAGCGCGTGCCACTGGGAGGAGGGGGGGGGGCCCAGTTGTAGCCCCGCAGGGGTCGGTTGGCCTCCCCTCCTCCCACATTTTTGGTGCACACAAAGAGGTCCGGATAACCACGGGTGGAGCCCGTGCGCAGAGTTGGGTGGACAGGGTTCCCGCATCCACATCCCAGGGGTGAGTGGGAATCTCTGCTCCTCCCGCAGCTGGCAGCAACTACAAGAATAGAGCAGTGGACACTCAACATTGGCGGTGAAGAGTATCTCAGCCCTGCAGATGATTGCCAACACTCCAGCACTGTAATTCTTTGGTGGGGCCCAGCCCCGGGGGGGACACAGTGGGTGGCAGAGCACGGAGGAGGAATCCAGTGCCAGCTCTCCCGTACCTTCCCGGACAGGGGTGCGGAGCTCTGCGCTTCTCTCCGGTGCTGGATCCGGGTCAAACCATCAGCCAGATTCTGCAGCAGAGAGTGGCCGAGCTCTGAGGAGGCCTACCTGACAAGGTGTTCCTTTGGAGCAGATCGCCCATAGCAGCAGCCAAGCACCCCAGCTCAGTCGAGTCGTCTAGGGGCAGCGCCCCTACAAGGAAGGCAAGAACATACGGGGAGCAGGTGGGCGGTCCACCCGACTGTCCCTCTCTTCCGCCGGGTGGCGGCGGGGGACATCATTGGAGTGCACAGGGCTGCTGGAGCATGGGTGGGCGACGGAGGTGAGAGAGGAGACTGGGGCGCCCCGGTGGCGTCCCCAGCAAAATGATTAGTTCAAATGTCAGAGGCTGCACAAGGAGCATCAGGCGCATGCAAAGCGTGATTGATCCCCTAACTGTTCAGACACTGCATTAATTTCGATGAGTCCACGATACTGTGGCCACTTCCCAATCCCAATATATCCCCCTTATCTCTGGGGGGGACCAAGAAGCCTCTACCAAAGAGGATGTGCGCCTATTGCTCGAGGAAATTCGATCATTTAGGAATAGCATGACTACGACAGTCTCTGCCCTCCAAGAGAAAGTGCACAGGATAGAAGATGAAGTTGAGGCACTGGAGAATTATCAACAATCAGCGGACATTCTGTAACTGAGAACTGAAGGCTGATTTCAAGATTTAGAGTGGAGAAACCAGGAATTAGAGACCAAGGTCGATGACTTGGAGAACAGGGAAAGAAGAGCGAACATCCGAATACAAGGCCTCAAAGAATCTCCCAACGAGACGCCAGTGATCCTAGAGAGAAGAATCAAGGCTCTGATCACAGCTCTCCTCCCCACCCCCTAACTCCAGAACTGGGATTTGAAAGGGTGCATCAAGCAGCCATCCCCCCCGGGGGCCCACGGTGAGTCCTGGTGAAATGCCTTTATTACAGACACAAAGCCAAGATTATGAAACGCGCCAGGGAAAGAGAGTACATCGATTTTGAGGGCTTGAGAGTGAAAATCTATTAAGAATTATCAGCTGAGACTCTGGCCCGTAGAAGAGCCTGCGGGCCCTTGATGTCCTGGCTTCAGCAGCACAAAACACGATATATAGATGGCGCTTACCTTTTGCATTCACGTTCACCTATGCGGAAGAGGAATATAGAGTAGTTTCAGGAGAGGAGGCCGCCAATGTATTAAGAGGTCTGCAATACAAGGGAGATCCGATGAATGACGAGGAGGTGCCTTCCTCGTCGAAACCAACCAGGAATCCATTCGACCCCAGGTCACAGAGAGGGTGCTCCAAGAGCAGAAGGAAATTTACCAAACTGATTACCCCTTAGTCGGAAGACGCGAAATGACTATAACGACGATTTTGTCGGGCCTGAGGAGGAGCGACTGTTTGAAGTCATTAAGGCTAAGGAAGGGGACAAGGCTTGAACTACTGATTAGAAGGAGATCCCTTCGCTGCCACAAAGAAGTCTTTCCCCACCTCTGCTTCCCCAGGGCCCCATTGCATCTGGAAAGTCGGGATGGGCACACGAAGAGGCTAAAATTAGGCACCCAGACAAACCATAAGTGTCCAGAAGCACAGTTCGTACAAATGGCTCCCGGGGCACACCCGCTGTGTGGCCCTATGTTAATGTCTAGGGCGTCTCCAAAGTTTGGAAGATGCTTTCTTATTCTTCTTTTCTTTTTTCTTCTCTCTGTTTCTTTTCAGTAGGGAGAAGGAGAGTGGCATAAGAGGGTCCGTTCAGGGTTTGGGATCGGGGTGGGTGAGAGGAGAACTGAGGCTCCATGGAGCTGAGGCATACAGTCCACCTATTAAGCAGCCACCGAAAACACGCAGATAGTCCTTTATATTGTGCGATTGTGGGTCGAAAGCACACTCGAAAAAGAGATGTTTATTGTCACTGGGCGAGGCACAGCACACATGGCCACAAAACATGCATACCGTACTTCAGTCTAATGGTGGGTGACACCGTCTGCATAGGGACCCTGAATGTTAAAGGCCTCAATTCACCACAGAAAAGATCCATGCTGGTCAGAGCATTTCAAAAGGCCAACTTAGATGTCCTTTTTGTGCAGGAGACTACATTTAGATATAAGGAGGAATTCACCTTAAAGGGTAGGGGCATAGAAGGGGCACTATGGGCCTCCAGCCTGGAAAAGAAAGGGGGGTTAGGGATCCTTTATCGCGCCTCTCTAGAGATGCAAATATCGCAAATGCATAGAGACCCGGGAGGAAGATTCCTTATAGTTCAGGGGTTTATTAAGTCCAAAGCAGTAACCCTAGGCTCTACGTATGTCCCAAGCTCTCAGCAGCTGGTTTTCTGCAAAGACCTCTTTGTGAAGCTAGATAGAGACAGGATGGGTTCGCTAATATGCAGGAGGGGCTTCAATCTCATTATGAATCGAGACTTAGACTGGAGATCCTATAGAGAAGGTGCCCATTCCCCAGTAGATAAGAAATCCTTTCATGATCTGGTCATGGATCATTTGTTAATCGACGCATGGAGGACCCAACACCCGACATTCTTTTCTCCCCCACATCAAACCTACTCCCGCATAGACCACTTCTTCCTGGAGGGAGACCTAGAACACCTGTTGAAAAACGCCACTATCAAAGTGGTGGGATGGTCAGACCATGACATGGTTATGGTAGACCTTGATCTGGGCCCAGATAGGCATATAGGTAGGCAATGGAAGTGTAATGATTCATTATTCCGGGAGGTACCCTTTATGGAATCGCTAAATGAGTACATTCATGACTTCTTCAAAAGAAACGACACGGAAGACATCTCCTGCAACAGAGTGTGGGAGGCAGCAAAGACAACTGTCAGGGGCCTGCTAATAGTGCAGAGAGCCTCTGTTAAATGAACCAAAATCCTTAGGGAAACCCAACTTAAGCAAGACATAAAGGACAAGGAGGCTTAGGGGTAGGACACATCCGAACTTAGAGCCGAAATCAGGAGCCTCCGGCAGGAGCTAAATCAGGTCTGGCAGGAAAAGGCCCTGACTTACCTGCGATATACCAAGCAGAGATGTTTCGAGAAGGGGGACAAAGCACACACTGTGCTAGCAGCCAGGCTCCGAAGGCAGAGAGCCGAGAGGGCCGTCCTCAAAATACTCTTCCCTTCCAGAAACACCTTGACCGACCTGACTGAGATCACAGCTCGCTTTGCCCAATACTACCAAAAGATTTATTCTTCAGAGTGCAACCCCCACAAGAGAGCACCGCTGAATACTTGACCAGGGTCACATTCCCTCCTATACAACCCGCAGACCGAGATAAACCCAATGGCCCTATTGCCCCAGAAGAGGTTGATCATGCCATATGTCACTTAAAAACGGGATCTGCCCAAGGCGTGGACAGGTTCACACCAGCATATTACAAAAGGATTCAGGGGAGCCCTCACCCCATTTTTAGTTCTTTTGTACAATGACATTATGGCTACAGGGATTGCTCCACCGTCATTTACAGAGGCCAGGATAGTCGTGATCCCTAAAGAAGGGAGAGATAGGTTAGACTGAGACTCGTATAAACCAATTTCTCTACTTAATGTAGATGCAAAAATATAGGCAAGCGTACTGGCCAATAGACTAAGCGAGGTCCTCACCCACTTAGTTCACAGCGACCAAGCGGGTTATGTCAAATATGGATAAGGCGCGGATAACGTCTGTAAAACACTAGACCTAATTGCTGCCATTGACACGCACATTGTTGACCCCACACTGATCTCAGTGGATGCCTCAAAAAGGCATTTGACTGGGTGGAGTGGCGCTTCATGACACAAGTTTTGCAGCACGCCGGTCTGGTTCCTGAGTGGATACGGGGCGCACAGGTACTATATAACAACACTCGCGCCAGGGTCATAGTTAATGGTGTGGCTTCACCGCATTTCACACTAACCAGAGGGATGAGACAGGGGTGCCCCCTTTCGCCGTTAGTTTTTGTTTTGGTCATGGAGCCCCTAGCTCAAACCATCAGAAATGTTAACAGAATAAGGGGTCTAGAGAAAGGCAGCAAGGAGTACAGGCTAGCCCTATTTGCGGATGATGTTCCTACTTACATTACACACCCTGCGCTATCCATCCCGACACTTTTAGGCAAAATGGAGCAATATGGGGTACAATCAGGGTTCTGTATAAATAGCGACAAGACAGTTTCCCTCCCCCTAACAGAAGCCACTCAGCAGCCAAGTATAAGCCTAATGAACTGGGTCTCAAAATTACACGGGATAGTATACGCTACCTTGGGGTGACAATAACCAGAGATCTTTCTGACCTATATCATGCTAACTATAGGCCGCTCCAGGCCAGGATTTGGAGTGACTTGGAAAGCTGGGGGAGGCTTAAATTGTCTTGGGCAGGTAGGTTAAATACTGTAAAAATGAACATCCTGCCGAGCCTTTTGTTCCTTTTTCAGTCCTTTCCTGTGGCATTACCAGACTCGTTTCTCAGTACAGCCAAAAGCGCCCTGTTGACCTTCCTCTGGGATGGGAAAAAAACCTGGATTGGCTATAAGACTCTGATCCTCCTCAAGGAGAGGGGAGGTCTGGCGTACCCCAACCTACATGATTACTATAAAGCTTTCCAATTACGGATCCTGGTGGATCACATCCGAGAAACCAAACAGTGCGTCCACCTTGAAAACAGCCTCTTTGCCCCAGTATCCCTGGGTGAATGGCTTTGGGCCCCCCTAAAATCCATCCCAACTAAGGCAAGAAACCAACCGGTACTAGAAGCCTTGTGGCCTATATGGAACACTAAAAATGCCAGTATGGCGGGGATAACGTCCTGACCCTCTCCTTTGAGTTGCATCTGCCCCCCCACCCCTATTAGAAATTCAATTACAGACCCAATTTGCTTCCAACCACGGTACGAGAAGGGTCTGACCCGGGCAGGTCAAATGTGGATGTACAGGGTCTTCCTGACCAAGAAGGAGTTGGAGGACGTGCAGAAGGGCCTGAGCATTAAACCTCTCACGTATCTGCAATTGAAAGGAGTTCTCACTGATGCAAAATGGAAGGGCCAACTGCAGCGCCCCCTCAGACCCTTTGAAACCATTTTAAATACCCAACAGGGCACGAAAGGCCTCATAACAAGAATGTATAGAGCCCTCCTAGACAGAGGCCACCTTCCTCTGCTACGCACTAATGCAAGTTGGGACGAAGTCCTAGGAAGGGAAGATAATCAAGAAGGTTGAGAGGCAATACATAAAGCAGTATGGAAATCATCCATAGCAGTACAGTATAAAATGTATAACTGCAGAATCTTAACGCAGTGGCACCTGACTCCTCAACGCCTGGCTAAAATGTATAAGGGAATCTCCCCCTTTTGCTGGAGAGGTTGCAACCAAATAAGCACCTACTGGCATCAGGGGTGGAGCTGTCCTCACGTGCAGTCGTACTAGGTAGAAATCCTCAGGTGGATTCGTCATATAGAGGGTATGCAAAGGGAGCTCTCTCCTCTCTTGGCTCTGTTTGGGGTTGAACAGATAGAAGATCAGTACCACACTCTCCCCCAAATGCCCAGGAATTTGCTTCTGGCAGCTGGCATGTACGTAACAGTAAAATGGAAAGCTAACACAGTCCCCACCAAAACAGAATGGTTGGGTAAAGCGAGGGAGATCTATGAGATGGAAAACCTCACTGCATTGCTCATGGAAACTCATACACATATAGACTCTCAATGGCTCCCCTTCATGGAATTCTTCAGAGCAGCGAACATTACTCACTGACTTGTTATGCTCCTGCCAAAGGAGGCGACACCTAAGACACTGGAGGATTGCGTCCTGTGGGAGGTGGGAACCCCTGAGTCTGCCAGGTTGTGATCTATCTCTATCAGCTTTGGATCTTTTCTCTTCCTTCACTCATTTCACCACATAATGAAAGCTGTCATCTCTGAGACGTATGCCATACGGACAAACTCTGCTAGTCTTAAACTCTCAGCCATATCGCCTAGCTATTCATCCGACTGGACCCGGAGGGAGGGGGCGGGGCACACGGGGTAGGGGAGCAGGTGGGGCTGTTGTTTTGAAAAATGGTAAACCTACATATATATATATATATATATATATATATATATATATATATATATATATATATATATATATATATATATATATATATATATATATAATAGGTTATATTACTGGACTTGGTGAGGTCCATGTTATGTTTTTGTTGATCACAGTAAAAATACATTTAAAAAAACCGACTAAAGGCAACTAGTGGCAATGCAGGCATATGTTGTCGGCAAAACATCATGAATGTGTGTTATAATGGCAATGCTGGCATAAAGTGTGGGCACACACATTATTAAAATGTGTTATACTGACAATGCTGGCATATAGCGTGGGTACATGCATCATGAAAATATTTCTAAACACTTATGTGTACTGTTGGTGACCTAGCATGTATTAGCTGTGTTCACATGCTAGTTACCCTACAGACCTGGTTGCACGTTCAATGGATGACTACACTATTTCATCAGATAATGTACTTTAACATGCACTTTTTCAACCCATTAGCTAAAAGAATTTCTCTGGGGCAAACCTCTAACCCCCTTATATTACTTGGGGTGATCTCCTCCACAAATAGTATTCATGAGCGACACTGGCCCTCAGTAATTTAGAATGGTGGTTCCCCTTTAGTAGCCATCCACCACCTCAGCACCAAATGTTGCCTCTGCAGACCCCACTATTAATTCAAAGCATATGTGCAGCGAGAGGGGCTAGTGTAGACACGTTGCGGTCCGAGCGAGACATAAACAAGCGCAGTACACACTTTAAAATGGTATTGTCTCAAGGTGCTGATAACAAGTATCAATGTAAATTCTCTGTACAATATTACTTGTGTGTAATTTTATGTATGTTCATTTATATGTTCATTTATATGTAACTATAAGCTATACCCTCGGGCTGTTGTGTGCTTTACAAATCTGAATAAATGAAACTGCTACTTTTATTTAGTGCTGTGATAGACCGGCCTACATTTGAAATAGAAAATCCAGGAGATTCGTGTTACCCGATGCCCTGCCCTTAGTGTGATGCCATATAAACACAGGATTTCCTCGGTATACCGTGGGCCTCATTATGAACCTGGCATAACGGGTTAACGGGCTCCGCAAAAGGAGGCAGACCCGTTAAACCCGTTCCGCCACATTACAAGGTCCCATCGTGGGACCCGGTAAGGACGCCTGGTAAAACCACTTCTGACTGGATCTTGGATATAGTTTCTAAGCAAGTAGAGGTGCCAGCCTAGTTTATTACAAAAGACCGCAGCACAGTGTGCTGCACTGCTGGGTTTAAGTTTGAGATGCGACCGTTTATACCGCAAAGTAGTTTGCTCCTTTTGTACAGATAGCTGCCTCGTTCAGAGGTTTGCAGTGCAGCCTCACGTGGCCGTGGGTTTGGCTTTCTTGAGAAATACCTCATAGGTTCACTGTCTAATAGAGAAATCAGGGAAGAGAGTTTCCCAGAAGTCGAATCCCTCTGAAAGGGAGATGGGTGTTAGGCCCTGGCCCTGCGGTCACGCAGGCCAGGCAGACCAATGTTGGGAGCACCCAGCTGACATCCAGTGACAGGGAGAACCCTGTCCGCCCATGATCACACGGGCGCTTTAATGGCCTGGGTCCACTCAGAACATCACCACAGACGGTGCCGTAGTTGCCCATCAGGGGCATCGGCATATAGGTGCAGAGTTGCCCGGCAGGGGCTCTGCTGACATAGAGGGGGGTTTCAGAGACAGTGTTGCCCAGCAGGGACACTGTCCTGGTGGAGGGTCCTGCAGCAGCAGGCCCTCTGTCTGCTATGCAGTGCCAGCATCGTGCTGCAGAAAATGACACACTGCGGAGTCAGTTAACATCGACTGACGAGCCGGAAATAGCTTGTCCCTTTTATTCAGCTAGTCACATGGTCACAGACATTTGACACTAGCACGAGCCCTGGGAGGGTGACAAGTAACAAATGACAAGCATCACTCGCAAACAGTAACACTTGGAATCTGGGTGCAAACAGTAGGCTCGTACATTGGAACTCAGGTTGGGACAATCACTACCTACAAGCATTCCTTGGTAGTTTCAAACATAAAACCATGCCTGGCGCGACGCGGCCTGAAAGCGAGGCTGAGCCTCGATCTGGGCATTACTAAGCCCTTTGCTTCCGCCGGCAGGCGGATACGCCGGCCCACACGAAGGCCTTATAAAGGCGCTATCTTGCCCCCAGGACCCCCCTTCTTGACGACCTTCGACGAGGGTGGAGGGCAGGAGCCCCCCCTCTCATCCAGCAGTCCACCAGGCAACAGCAAGTGTAGATCCGCTACACTGCACACGGCGGCCTGCCTGACCTTGTCTTTCCCGCTCGCCTGACTTCCCCATGCCGGGCGCGACGCGGCCTGAAAGCGAGGCTGAGCCTCAATCTGGGCATTACTAAGCCCTTTGCTTCCGCCGGCAGGCGGATACGCCGGCCCACACGAAGGCCATACAAAGGCCCTGTTCTGCGCCCTGTTCGGCGCATGGGAGGCGTGGCCTACTCTGATTACGCCTGCTCCCTAAATGCTGCAAGGACCTTTGCCCACTGCCTGACGGTCCCACACTACCATGGTAAGCCCAGGAGCTTTTCCTCATTACATCTCTTAAAAGGGGAACCATCATTTTGACATTTGACACTGGTAACTTGCAAGCTCACGCTAATCTATGCCCATTTTGCACCATGCAACCTAGTCATTGCCTATGCTAATCTATGCCCACTGTGCACTATGCAACCTAGTCATTGCCTATGCTAATCTATGCCTACTGTGCACTATGCAACCTAGTCATTGCCTATGCTAATCTATGCCCACTGTGCACTATGCAACCTAGTCATTGCCTATGCTAATCTATGCCCACTGTGCACTATGCAACCTAGTCATTGCCTATGCTAATCTATGCCCACTGTGCACTATGCAACCTAGTCATTGCCTATGCTAATCTATGCCCACTGTGCACTATGCAACCTAGTCATTGCCTATGCTAATCTATGCCCACTGTGCACTATGCAACCTAGTCATTGCCTATGCTAATCTATGCCCACTGTGCACTATGCAACCTAGTCATTGCCTATGCTAATCTATGCCCACTGTGCACTATGCAACCTAGTCATTGCCTATGCTAATCTATGCCCACTGTGCACTATGCAACCTAGTCATTGCCTATGCTAATCTATGCCCACTGTGCACTATGCAACCTAGTCATTGCCTATGCTAATCTATGCCCACTGTGCACTATGCAACCTAGTCATTACCTATACTGATCCATGCCCACCGTGCTCGGCGTATCCAGCTCCACATCATGAGTATCATACCTTGCAGCCTGCTACTGTACCTATCTGCAATTATTCTCTACTATAGAGAGGACAGTAGCCTCCCTACTATGCCCACAAGGCCCCTAAATTCCACCATGACTACTGACATCAGTATGGAACACCCAGATCTGAATCCCCTATCCGAGTTTCTCAGCAACCCATGTAGTCTACTCTGTCGAAACTCTAGGCTTAGAGCTAGACTCTCGAAACTATATGAGCCTCTGACTAGAACCCTACCACCTAACAACAAAAGATCTTACACCCAGAAGCCCAACACCAACGCCCCCCCAAAAAATAGGAGACTTCTTCCCACTACCCAGACCAAAACTGTACCACCTCACCCGTCAAACTACCTACTCAAAGGTGGACTAATAAATGCAAGATCCCTGATAGCACATGCCACAGACATCTGTGATCTGATAGTGCTCGACAATCTGGACTTCATCGCCATCACTGAGTCCTGGCTGCACAACGCAGCAGGACCCCTACTCTCCTTAGCCATCCCAGAAGACTTTACCATATTCAGGCAAGATAGAAACAATACGCGCGGCGGTGGTATTGCCATCATCGCAAAGACCAGCTTAAATATGAGAATCTCACCCACAACAGCAGCTGATTCATGTGAATCACTTTCCATCAAACTTCCACTAGCTAGCTCCCAAACCATGACGATCCACCTTATCTACAGACCACCTGGTCCCTTAGGGTACTTCGAGGAGGATCTCCATAATCTACTTTCCAACAACCTTAAAACTTCTTCACAACTACTTGTCCTAGGAGACTTCAATCTGGGCTTCAATGACCCTTTAGATAGAAATGCCACCATCATTGCCAACTCCCTCTCTAATCTGGGCATGACGCAAAAAACTCTTGAACCCACACATAACAAGGGAAGAATCCTTGATTGGCTAGTAGATTACAATTGCACTGCCAATATCAAAGCTATTATCCCTCAACCTTGGACAGACCACTTCTTCCTGTCATTTGAACTATCTACCTCCAGACCACCTCCACCAGCCTCCATTACGGCCCCGCCTTGCCCAACAAGAAACAAAAAGAGCATCACCAGAGACAAAGTGATCCCAGCCATTCTACCTACACTCAACGGATTAGCAGATCATCTAGACCCAGAAACACTTGTCAACGAGTACAACAAAATTATGCTAACCACCCTTGACAACATCGCACCCTTGAAACTCAGAAAAAGTAAACCCAAATCTCACCTAAATAAATGGTTTACCCCCGAACTAAAGGATTTGCGACTACTTAAGAGGAGCTGCGAAACAGCATGGAGACTCACCCCCTCAGTAGACCACAAAATGAAACTAACAGAAATCTCCTCCCAATATAAAAAAGAAATCCATCTGGCCAAACAGAACTCCTTTAATAAGCGGATCTCCAGCGCCAATTCAAGCATGAGGGAACTATTCACCATCCTCAAAGAACTAGAGTCACCCATCCCCATTCCGGATACATGCACCAAAGATAAAACTTGGTGCTCCAACATTCAGCTAGCCCTATCCAATAAAATCTCCCTACTCCAAACGAAAATAACCAAAAAGAAAGCTTCCCTTACTCATCACTCCAAGACTCACAACCTCATCACAGTCACTACCCCAAAGACCCAGGACACAGCCACACGGTTCATGTTTTCCAAAACATCGATTCTTGAGGTGGAGAAAGTCATCCTCTCCCTTAAGCCGTCTAACTGCCAGGGCGATTCTTGCCCTGCCCAGCTTATAAAAGACGCAGCTAGAGATCTCTCCCCGTTTATTGCCAAACTCGTCAACTCCTCATTCTCGTCCGGCACAGTACCCACCAATTTAAAACAATCCTGGGTACTACCTTTGCTCAAAAAGCAAACATTAGACCCCCTTATACCCACTAACTACCGCCCCATTACAACAGTCCCCTTCCTGCTCAAAATTCTGGATAAGATCGCCTACAATCAAATCCAAAGTTTCCTGGAACAACACAAACTCTTAGGAGAGCGCCAATCAGGATTCCGCCCACAACATGGTACTGAGACTGCCCTTATCGACCTAAAGGCACAAATAGATGAAATAAGAGACAAAGGCAAAATGGCTCTCCTCTTGCTGCTGGACCTCTCGGCGGCATTCGACCTTGTAGACCATGGGGTACTTTGCAGCCATTTAGACTCAGCCGCACATTTCTCCAAGGAGGCCATATCTTGGATTGAATCCTTCCTTAGTGACAGGACCATGAGGGTGTTCTCCCCTTCAGCAGCGGCGGACCCAATCCCCATCCGATGTGGAGTCCCTCAGGGCTCATGCGTCTCCCCGACTCTCTACAACATATTCACTAAGCCCCTTTTTGATGATCTGGACCATCTTGGTATCACCTACACCAACTATGCAGATGATACCCAGATTCTCCTCCCACTTTCCGGGGACTACAACAAGGATTTGGCCTTGGTGAATAGGGTGTACATCATCGTCCAGGCATGGATGGCAACCCACGGACTATGCCTGAACGATGACAAAACAGAGTTGCTCATCCTAGGGACACATTCTAATATGAAGAAACTCAGTCAGGACTATACTTCATTTGAAATTGACGGGAACATTATCAAGGTTTCCAAAGATGTGAAGACACTTGGCTTCTATCTGGATGCCACCCTCTCTTTTGACAAGCAGGTGAAGTCATTGGCATCTGCCACCGCCCACACATGCAAGCTCATTAGAGCAGGCAAGCATTTTCTCTCCGATAACAACTGCCTTATCTTAGCGAGAGCATTAATCCTTTCGAGGCTTGAATATTGTAATGCCCTCTACATCGGAGCAAACAAATCCATCACCCACCGACTCCAAATTCTTCAAAACAATGCCCTACGAGCTGCCCTTGGTGTACCCAAAAGATCACATATCTCAAACATCAGGCGCCAAAACAATTGGTTGTCCTCCCAAAACAAAATCCACCTTAAAGTAGCATCCCTGGTTCATAAAGCCCTGAACAATGCAGCACCAAGCTATCTCTGCAATAAACTCACTAAAAGAAATCATTTACGCCCTGCCAGAACTGCTAATGCCAACAGCCTCAACATTCCCAGATTCAGGTTATCTAAGGCGGGGGGCAGTAGCTTCTCGGTGCAAGCAGCTCAATTATGGAACTCATTGCCTAATCCTCTACGCGAGGCACAGCCCTTCCCTAAATTCAGAATTAACTACATCAATCTGCTAAGGACTACCAATGAATAGCCTATCGGCGCCCACTTATCCCCCACCCCACCCTAGAATATACACTTCATTATGATCCTATGGTCCCACTCACTTTGCCCACCTGACCATTGAGCTTTCGCCCATACAGTACCTGTACATAGACTGTCTTGATCATATTTTGTATTTATTCTGCATGTAAATCGCAACTGCTGCCTTCCTGTGATATTTTGCAGTCTATATTTTGTATTTTGTATTTGTACAGTGTATATATCCCATGACCCCACCCTGCAACTTAAGCTTCGCATTTTCTGTACTGCTGCGCCCGGATACCTGCGGGTCTGGTGCGCATTATAAGTGAATAAAACAAACAAACAAACAAAACAAATACTGAGCATTGGTACACATTTCAGGGTGACAGTCCGGGTTGGTGGACTGCTGGTGACACGTTGGAAATTCCACATTTAAACAAACCCTTTATTAAACTGGGTGAGTGAAACATAAACCATTGAATGACACCATCATTAGCACCTGGCACCATTTAAAGCATGCCCACAATATGCAAGAGCACAGCTTCACATAACATTTTAGCTGGGGCCACTTTAAGCATGTCCTGGGACTGCAGGCTCCCGGCATTTATATGGATGGCTACTGAGTAGTTAAGCAATGGTGGGGCTGCAGGAGACCAGTCCAACTTACATTAGTATCTGTTCAGGACAGTTCAGTTCACAGTTCAGGGGCCGGCAAAGCCGCATCTGTGAGCACCAGGGGCCACATCGGCCTGGTCCACTAATGGTGGGGCCAGGCTTGAGGACTTGGAGGTCTCCCTCGGGCAGGTGTTATTGGCAGGATACTGCCGATGACAGAGGGCGCACAAGCACTCGGAAGAGCTGCAACCCGCTTCTGCTCTTTCACTTCTCCTTTCCATTTTATTTTTGTTCTTTTTTTAATTTGTTGATTTCTGAGGTGCCATCCGTTTCTCTATGTGTTGGCCCTTCTCCGACATGGGGTGCTTCCTTTTTCACTGCCAGAGGAGCAGAATAGGAGGAGCACTGGCAGCCTCCTTTCATGTGCGCATGGATACCACCCCGAGCTGTGGCCCGGGTATGCCGTGGAAACATGCACTTCCCTCTGATGTCTGCTCCCACATGGAGCCCTGTAGAATTTACCGCCGATGGGCTTGGGATCTTCAGAGGGCCAATTAAATGCGGGAGTCGAGGAGGCGATAGCTTGGGCTTCCCTGTACCCACGTAGACTGACTGACTCTCTCTCTCTCTCTCTCTCTCTCTCTCTCTTCTCGATTTCTCTGCTCCCTCTCGGTTAAAAAAAATAAAGAACCCCCCAAAAAATGCAGATTATGTAGAGAGCAATGTGTGTTCATTGAGGAGATCTGTGCTAAAGTGGCAGATTTTACTTCCACGAATAGGCACTGGCTGCGATTCCATAGGTTTATATGCATGAATGTTCCCACCAGTGGTCCTTATTGGACCTCTGCTGGGGTGTGGGTGTGGGCTAGTCCCGCTATTGGCTAGTGGGAGTTTCGTCTCTTACCTGGCTTTTAAGATAAGAAGAGGACCCCTGCACCCATTCTTCAGAGATCCTGGAGAAACCTGAAGGAGCCAGCAATCATATCCAGCTGCAAGACCCACGAAGAACCCAGAGACCCGTCGGAAGAAGGCTTAGCTACCAACTTCTGCTACTTTCCTGGAGGACCCCCGTCTTGCTTGTGATCTTTAGCAGTCCTGCAAAGGAGATGTGACCTTTGGAGTGGAGGGAACATTCAATCCTAATGTCTTCTCGGTACCCTGCATTGAAGAGCCTTCTGAAGTGTCCCTGGACTGTCCTTTGGCTGACTAGCTCTGAATTTGGGCTACTGTGCTGCCGTGTCACTGTTCAGAGGGTCGACTTGGAACTTGGGGGATCCTCAGCTGGCCCTACAAGACTAACCTCTGTGAAATTACGGCATCCTAGCATCAATGGGACCCGAGATAGGAGGGAAAGACTGACCGCAGTTGTTAAGTCCCTTTGTGTTGCTGTGCTGCAGTGACCACTATCTGAAATTGCTTACCTGACCCAAGTCCAGTCCTGAGAGGAGTCCTGCATCAGGTTTTGCTGCATTCTTCAATCGAGAGTCCTTGCAACAGTGAAAGACACCAATCGAAGATCAGCTTGAACCTTCAACCCCTGTAAATCGAGGACTGCGATTTTCAGTGGGAAAAGCAGCCTCAGACTGTCTTCCTTTGTCCTGCCAAGTCTGGGGAAGAATCAGAGTACAGTGGGTAAGTTACAGAGCTTCTTACCTACCCCTATACTCCCATTATAAGTCAATGGGCTTATAATAAACCTTTATTCAAACACTGTTTGGCTTTGCCATTGCTTGCTGCAGAAGACTTCTGAAAGTTGGGGCCACTTCTGTTAGCTAGTTTAACTGGTACTCTAACTATAAGAACCCTTCACTGGACCCCAGAGACCCTACCTGCATTTTTTTCTGCTTCAACGTTTCTGTGGAACTTTTACCTGAACAATTGGGCAAAAGGTCCCAGACAATTTAAGGCTGGACAGTTTTAGTTAGGGATCATCCTCTGTGGACCCTGAGTGCATAATTTTAATTTAACCTTTCCTTTGCAGGAGATTCTGATATGTATCATGCCCTATAACAAGTGAATGTATATATGTATCTATTTTATTCAGTGTTGTGGGATAACCCTACTTGCTAGAAGTCATTTTTCTATAGTGTGTTTTAGCCAATAAATAATAAATGCAGTTGTATACATCCTGTCTAAGTGTAATTTGTGATTCCCATTGTGTGACCTCATTGTTGACACTTTACAAGCTCATCACCTCTAAAGAACTTATCCTAGACTGCCTGTCACTGTTACCCTAGCTGGTTTGGCTATAGCTCCCCAGAGCTGTCCCTGTCACATTATAGGTTGGCCTTCTATACATCTGGGCATATGCCCCTTACGAACGTGCATAGGGAATGGATGGGATTACACCAGAGTAATTCTGATTCCAAATAACGGAACCAACTCAGGAAGTACTGTTTTATTAACAATTATCTAAAACATGGAGGTTACATCGAACATCAATGGACAGATGCTCAGTCTCTCAATGATCTGCACACAAAATACAGTCCTTATACTACATAATGCATCAGCATGACGTCATACTATGTAGCAATAGTGAAAAACCTATCAAGGGTCGGGATTGGTTAAGGGAAACATCTAAGAATACATTTCCATCGGAGCTAGGATTGTTATTGGCTGCCCGTTATCAAGAAGACAACTTATGCCTACCTCCAAAAAATATGTAATTTCAGAAACATTAGATACACCGTTTCTCATTGGTTTTCAAACTATAAGGTCCTTTGTTATATGGACTGATATAATTGGTTGGCACGTTTGTGCCATGTCTGGAACATTCGGTTAATCTAGCAGCAAGACCCAGGTGCAGGGAGGTAGGTCATGAAGCTACCTCACCACCCAATTAGCCCAACATCTCTCATCACTCATGCCTTCTGCCGTGACATTTTCTTTGTACTTGGCCTTGTAGAGTATCCTTGTATTTGAAAATGCACAGGAGTGAGGGTACTCGCTATCGTGTCTGGAACTTCAAGTTCAAGCTCTATTTCTATCATTAGCTCATATATTCGGAGACCACGATTTGGTCAATTTTTCAGCTTTTAAATACTCTAAATGAATTAAAGTTTGGCATCCTTTGTGTTCTATTTTGGACCTTAATACGAGAAGGTTCATCCTCCTCATACTCGTTCTTCTTCAGAATAGATAGCTGACCTTGCTTCTTGAATCTCGACTCCAGACCAGGCAGCCTTGCCATTCAGCTTCATTTTTTTGGCCTGCTAAATTCATGATACCAATGTCCAGTTCTATACAATGGTGGATTCGCCTGCATTCTATTCAGTACTTATAGCTAGCTTCTATGGCGACTTAATCTACCTTGAGTTTCAGTGTCTGTACATTCATTGAACGGTTGCTTTCTGTAGCACTTTGTGCATGTGTAATCTTTTTCTTTTAGATTTGAGAGTTCACTTGATCCTTACTTCACCATTAGCCCTTTAGGATCCATACATCATCGTTAGCCAGTGTTTCGATACATTGTGCACACTTCTTTATGATGTCATCAATTCACCCGTTTAGCTTCTTTTCATAGTCCTTCAGGGTTTTCCTCCTGTAAATGGTCATCACTTGGAGGGTACATTCGGTAGGGTTGTCTCAAAGGGTATCTTTTTTCAAACGCTTGCTGTGGTATTGGTGTTATGGCTGGTGTTAGGCACCAATATAAAGAAGAGATAGATAGCTCCTTTCAACAGTTATCAACATTAAACATTAACTGTTCATTGACTCTCAATTAAGATTTTATTAAGACATAAAAAATACAATTTATCAAAAAACCATTTTTAAAACACTGTATCAAAAATACAATTCATAAACTGTGACAAACACCGCCTTTTTAGCTTGGCAACGATCTAAAAGGATCGGTTTTTGATATATTTTTAGAGGCTCAAGTTAGCATCTCTTAAACAAAATTGTCATAGACTTGACATGAAATGATTCAATAGTTATCTCATAAACCATTGTCATGTGCTCAACATGTTTCAGTTCTCTTCAATTGTTAATGGAAATTTCATCAGGAGTAGTGTCACTTGTTAATCTAAAAAACACATACAAGATATACTCTTATTGTATAGTGCTGAAGTATTCCTACAGCTTCTTGTAAGCAGTGTAAATGCTGTTTTCTTCGTGATATAAGACTGTTGTAACTGTTGATAAAAACAACAATAGAGAAGGTGAGCTATTGGTGCTAAATTAAATCTCTAAGAATATTAACTGGTCTGGAGAAGGCCTGAAGGTAACAATACCTGGTCTAGTCTGTGGAGTTCAGGGAGAGGCTGTCTTGAATTTAACAAGAGATGTCTTCACTTCGGTCTGGTTCCCCCAGTTTGTAGGGATACCCAACCTGCAAAATAGTTAGCTTATGATTAAAAATATCCTGAGTGGATGAACTCTGGGGATTCATAAGAGGGAAATATTTGCTCGTTTGAAAGAAATTGCTCCAGATTTAAAATTAAAAAATTGTAAAATTGCCAATACCTGTAACCGATGATAGAAATATCAGCTACGTTTGTCCGTGGTATACTTGGTAATAATAGCAGTATCGTCTGTGAACCATCCTAGTGGATCACTGTCATTTCTCTCCTTGCTAGGACCTATAAACATAACATGTCAGATTGTGAGAGGAATTATACTGACATTGATGAGAACCATTTAGGTAAGAAATACTCGTGTAAAGATTGTGAGAAGTAAAAACTGCCACAAATAGTCCCTTAACTGAGGGTCGTAATTCCTCTCACTCGCAGACTATGGGAAATAGGGTTAGTTATGCTATTTATGGAACAACGAGGACAACCACGTCCTAATTTGGACCTGCATACATCGACAGATAATATTCAGAGACTGTGAGCGCTCACTGGTTATCAATGCTGTTGGTGATGATATCACAGTCTGTGAATTAGGTATTACTTCAGGACTCATACAGGATTTCTGCGTGCTTTGTGAGAACTGATCCAATCTCTCAGGTTGAAGATTTATCTGACAGAAATTATCCATTGTATCCAGAAGCTGTTGGGCTACTGGCAAAGTTTGATGGTCCAAAAAAGAAATAGATGGAAGGTTTTGAACACCAGGAACAGACTTTGTTCCTACCTAGACCCTTGTCTTCACCCCATTGGCTTGCTCCATTTTTTTATTGTTTATGGTTTGACAAAGCCTTTACTACAATTTTTCTTTATATAAAGCAAAATAAAAATATATTTCTTATTTCAGCTATTTCAATTCATATTGTTCTAAAATCACATTATAAAACATTGCAACAATTTAAAAGTGGGCGAAAAGAACATTAATATTCTTTTCCAAATGTCATCTCAGCTTTGTCTGAGCCCGAAGCTAAAATTGATTACCGATACATATAACACAACCATGTTCTAGTCGTCAATACTTAAACCTCTGTGTACTAATCACATTACACCTTACCCATGGCTTTAAGATTCAAATTCATTAAACAGTGTTAGATTATGAGTATCGGATAATAAAGAAATTGTTCATCATCAAATTTCACTTTTGAGTTATAGAAACCATAATTCCTGGAAGTCGGGCCCTGAGGTAGCAGTTCTCCTCCCCAATGTTAGGGCGATTAAATCTCATCCATGTCCCCTTTTGTTTTACTGATCAAAGCTTCATTGATGATGACCAAAGTTGAATTAACCTTAGCAGAAGCCGTTGGCTAGTCCCCCATATACATCGCTCCCACAAGGACTGTTTCCATGTGGTGGAATCGGTATACAAAAATGAGACAAATATCACCACCCGCTGTGATGCAAATAAAGGGCAGGTCATTATCAAATGTTTAAGAGTTTCCAGCTCACTAGATTGGGTACAGAAACAACATCTGCCAGTTACGATATCAGCCTCATTGTCACCCCAGAATTGGAGTCTTTCATTGGTCATCAGTTGGTTCAGTTTGAAACGTAGGTAGACATTTCTGGCTACACTGCACGGAAATATTTCTAGATAACGTGCACGTTCACCCGATTTACTGGTAAAATTTGCATACTCGTAAAAGGCCTTGCTCTTACCTATTTTATCCAGCATGAGACACCAATAGAAGGTTCGGAATTTCCTTTGACAAGCTGGTATACCAAGCACTAGTTCGTCTTTTGCAATCATGGTATTATCCAAATTTCTTTCCATTTTGGCTTTAAATCTCATGATGGAGGGCAAACACCCCTCTTTTAACCTCTCAGCCACATCTACATATAGGGACTGTTTGGGTGGCATCAACATTTTAATATAGCCATTCATCAAATGCCAATGCCATTTAACCGACAACGGCAGGATACCTAATACGTGACAGATTACAATATTAGGGATAGACATCGCTACCATGAGGACCTTTTTCCACAGTATGCCCTGTACACAATCCAGAAACTCCTGCATATCAAATGTGCAGATGTCTAGAGCGTACAAAATAATGGGTTCTACCTTTAATAGGTAGAACTATATGCAAGGCAGCAGTGAAAATTTACTATAACAATGATAGATTATCTTTATTTGCGATGTTAGTTGTTTCACTTTTGTGTTAATAACCTCTTTCCACATGGCCGCAGAGTAATTGGATGCAAGCTGGTATCCCAAGTATCTTACTGATTGAACCTTATGTATAACAACCTCATTAAGTGACGATAATGAAGGACTTCGTTGGATTGACCTGAAGATTGTTCTTAAGGGCATAGTGCTGGAATGATAAAAGTTTCGCCTGCAGGCCAAACGGTGTACGATCCATGAACAGTAAATCATCTGCAAAACCCAACCAATTTATTGCCAACCGGCCCATCTTAACCAGAAATATGATTGCATCGCACCAGGCTGTCTCCAGGACCGCTAAATAAAGATTGAAAAGAATAGCGGCCAGGTTACATCTCTGCTTGAGGCCTATTTCAGTTGGTATCGAGTCGGTCATGGCCCCCTCCTTTGTCAATCTAATCCTATAATTTGTGTTTTCGTGGAGAAGGGCAATCATGGCCACTAAATAACTCGGAATGCCCAAAGCTATCACCTTCTCCCATAGGACTGAACGTATGACCGTATCAAATGCAGTTGTAAGATCCAATGCAACCATATACGTTGGACCGGTGCGAGAGGTTTTGGTTTGTGCATACACATGGGCCACAATGGTTGAATTTAACGGACATCCCATGTATTTGCGAAAGCCTATTTGGGATTGTGGTAACATATCAAGTAAAACAATATAATGCTGAAGTGTCTCCAGTAAGCAGATAAGCAAAGATTTTAGTAGATGCATCCATCAGGGCGATGGGCCTGAAATTCTTAGGGTCATCCCAACTCCCTTTTTTATAGATAGGGATGATGATGGCAGCACACCAAGACGGGGGGATAACTCCTGTTTGATAAATACTGTCATACTTAGTATGTAATATCTTGCCCCTCAGGTCAGCTTTTATAAAAAATGGTGGAATCCCGTCCGGTCCAGGTGCTCGGGAGCTCTTAATCATCCGTATAGCCCCGATGAAGTCATCTACGACCACAGGGAATTTCTCAGCATCAGATTTTTTAAATCACGGACAGGGGCACTAGCAAATCTATTTGGAAGTGCATATTTATTCTGTATAAATGTGACCCAGGTAGCTGCCGCAACAGCGGCTTCCTTCATGGGCTCACCTGGTTCAGCCATGGCTCTCAACATAGACCACACCTGTCTAGTATCATTATGTAATAAATGGTAGAACATCCTCTGATTGTCGCCCAACATCTGTTCGTGCTTCAACATCTTAGTCCTATTGCGATACCGTTGGTTAATTCTTTGTTTCATTTGTTTATACATATTCCAATCACGTTTCTCTGTACCCAAAGCTCGTAATTCTTTCCTTTTTGCTTTGCGTAGATTCACCACTGAAATGTTATGACAGTGGCGATGACTAGGCACTACCTTTCTATCTTTCTGTAATAGGGCCAACTGCTTTATGTGTCCCAGGATCCTTGTGTTGTTTTGGCGTTCCGCTTGTAAACAACCTACTCCTACTCGATCCTCGGGGAAAATGATCAGAGGGTCGTCCCTTAGACGGGACACCAATTTGTGACATAGTTTGAAATCCCACCTCACTGAGATTGAGGGGCGATACAGTACAACTAAACTTAGTGCAGGGTTACAAGTAAAACAATGTATGCACTCATTCAAGGTAAGGTTCAAAGCTAGATGGCCACCCAGAGCAAGATCACAAGTAAGCATCCTGCCGATGTTACACAGGAGTGCGGTAGAAACAAAAAAGTAATCAATCTGTGAGTGATATGGCCCACGTGACCAAGTATGAGCAAACAACGCCGTGTGCGAAGGAACTAATTGGATGTCCCATGCAAGGAAGAAGTACTCCCATCTCTTCCCATTAAATCTTGAGGTCGCACCTACATGGTAATATGGGGGACTGAGTACATCAACCACCTCTGTACAGGTTGCATTAAAATCTCCCCCCACAATGACCTTGATGCCGGGATCATGAGAAAAGGCATCCTCAAGGATTTTATCTAGTTGGTTGGATACTTCAAGATATGATGCGATCACTTTATTCCAGTAAAGACATATAACCAGGATCTCCCTCCTGGAGTTGCCAAGGAAACTTATACGAACTGCTAAGATGGAATACCCCGCTAGAACTAATACTGAGGAGATTCTACTAGCTTTTTCTATCAATACGGCTAGACCACCCGATGGGCACCCCAGTTCTCCCTTCATTGCAGGCTGAACATATGTTTGATAACCATCAACCTCAAATTGCCCCAGGTGCATAGTTTCTTGGATTAAAATAATCTCCGGGCGAGACTCCTCGTCGAGGTGTGTGGTCCATAATCTAAAATTATTCAGACCACATTCATTCCGTGACATAAGTGTCACCCCCGGTCCCTAACTCAAATATTCTTCAGCGGGATTAGGTACCTGAGTCTGGGAACCCCTTGAGCCAGCAAAAGCTGCGGCAAAGGTCATAAATTGCCTGAATAGCTCCTCGCTGAGTGGAGCAGAATCATTACCCAGTGCCCGCCCTGTGGGTAACACAGGCCTCGGTGGAGTTTGCTCCACAAAGGTGTTAGCTTGTGCGTCTGTACAAAATATGAATGGGATCAGTCCTAGCAATTCAAAATCCCATCTTTGGGACCAAATCAGTTTCATAATGACATATGAGTGATACCCACATATCATCCTGGTATGGTTATTAGAGGATAGGCGGACCCAATCGATGTCATCGGATCTAATAGTTCTCAGGGATGGTATGGCCTGAAAGGCCTTTAATATAGCCGATCGATTTGGGCTTGTTTTCCCATTAGAAGGTGCCTTACATTCCCAGCCCATGATCGATGGCATCTCTGAGGTCATGATTGGACCTTCCTCCGTGGTACCAATCATGCTGTGAACCTCTGGCCCAACAGTACGGCCAGCAACACTCGGCTCATTCGCCAGAACCTTTGGGGCGAGCTTTGGTGGAACATCTACGCTCTCTCCACCCAGAGTTCCTGTAGGAATAGTGCAGGATTCTGCATTCACTGCACTGTGGGATGGTATTAGATGCACTTTACCCCTCGTCAGTGGATTAGCAGAGTTGGCACCACCCCCTCCTTTGATTGTGTTAGAGGCTTTTTTTATATGCAAGGCGGGATAAAAGTTCAAAAGATCCGATTGTTTATGTTTGCCTAAACCTGGAGACACAATCTTTACGGGCCCTCCAGAAGCAGTGTCATAGATCCCTGAAAGTTGTTGACCATTCCTAAGATTTTTCTTTTTGGCATTCCCCTTGGCATCTGTCGTAGAAGCCTTGTGCGGTCCATCTAGGTTCAACAGCACCTTGGATTCTGGATCTTGTTGTAGGTCAATTGCCTCTTCCTCAATTGGTGAATATGCGGGGTTTTGATAGGAGGGGTGGGTTTGTCATTATGTTTTAAAAGATCATTCCCACCCTTTTTCGCAAGCCGCACTAAGATTCTTCGCTTGATGGTACTTTCTTTTTTGGGCCCTTGCAGCCAATTTTCTTTGTTTTCTACTGAGGACAACATTGGGGCATAACTCAGGTTCAATGATAGGCATCTCCGCAATAGGGTGCCCATTGTGGACCAGTAGGTCGACATCCAGGTCTATTCGGTTTGTGAGGTCGGATGGACTATCAGGATGACCGTTACATGGCTGTAGGCCTTTCTGACCCAAGTGACAGCTAGTACCCAGTGCTACATGCACTTCATTGTCATCAACCGGAAAAGGTCTAAGTTCTTTTATTAACTGCTGTATGGCCGCTGCATTGGCTTTGACTGCCTGAATGACTTCTGAGGGAGCACAGTCGCACTTACTCTCCCCCTTCGAATGATTCACTGCAGCAAGAGCAGCAAAAGACCTGATTTCCTCACCTACCATCCTTGGATCAGCTAAGGTTTGCGTTGCCAGGTCCGCTTTGACTACGGTTTGTTTCTTTTTATCCGCCGTCAAAGTAGCCACGGCATCGCATGCAAACAGAAAAACTTTGATCTTACTTATTTTGGATAACACCTCAACAAGTGCTCCCTTCAAGACGGCAAGTTCAAATGGGTCTGCTCATGGCCCCTGTCCAGCAGATTCAGGAGTCTAGTCATTACCGGGAACTCTTTGTCCAGGGATTCTAGGTCTGAAATCTGGTGTTCAATTGGCTTACCCAGTTCGAATGGCCGTACTTCAGGGTTTTAGGAGGATGCAAACATTGCTAATTCATGATGATCAGACACCGATAGTGCACCCATCTGAACCGGATTGGATATCACATCATATGGAGAGCTAGATTTTATGTTGCCAAAATCATTACTAGAATAGTCGACCTTGTAGTTTCCCATAACACCACACCTCTCCTCTCTTGAGTTTTTCTGCTCCATTTTACTAAACATGTGGACATTCTCCATTCCATATCTAATTTGTGTCACCGGGGTAGAGGGACCCAGAGAAAACCTCATATGTTTCCCCAACTCTGCCTCTATCACCGGAGCAATTATAGATACATTAGTGAACTTAGGTCTCATTGGCTCAATTCCCATATGACTTAATAGGCTCCCTGAGTCGACTGGTGCTTCAATTACAGTCGGGAGACAGGTTCCTGTCATAACATCACTCTTATTAATTTCAGTAAACTTGTAGGTTTTAATTGGTACAGGAACATCAATCGACCCCTCCATGACTTGATCTTTCAGTGAACTAGCCAATGACACACTTTCAGGGGCCTCATAAACAGGCGTGACTTCTGCACACATTAAATGGGGCCCATCCTCACACATAGGAGACCCTGCTCTGGGGAGTGCCACCTGCGAGCGTGAGCATAATGATACACAACCCGAGGCATCAGAGTAAAGCAATGCTAATTCTCTATGGCACTCCATCAGTGACTCATGGATTTTCCGGCCACTACGGAGGCTGTTCACCATTGTGTGGTTAATTTCTCAGGGTCAGGACCTGAACCAGTAGAATTCAAACTTACCGACTGACGGCAAGAACTCTTTTATGCCTCTCTACAGTAGTTGAGCAGTTAGAGTTAGATTAGTATACTGTGGGCATGTTAGTTGGATTGTTCAATCACAGAGCCTAATAGAAAGAAAAGAACGCCCAGTTCAAATGGACACCTTGACTCGGTAACAGCCACAGCCCACCCAGCCCCTGATAACAATACAATTCAACACAAGAAAGGCACAAACCCCGTATTTACTTGAAGTAGAGCCCATGCGTTGGTTTTGGGAGACCGGGTTTCGCCAGCCTCGCGCTTCCTCTTGCCGACGAGCTTGCAAGGTGCGAGCAAAGTCCAACAAAGTATCTCAGATTTGAAGACAACACAACTTTAAACTGTTTTTTCAGATTACTTTCTTCAATCAATAGCCCCTAGACTCTGATAATCAAGGAGCCACCTATGATGAACAAAGAGACTAACAGTTCGCACACGTCCCCCACCCTCCAGCCTCCCAGCCTAACAGCACAACAGTACTTTCGGAGTACTTCGCGGTTGCGCACGCACCTAGTGCTAAGTAGGCTGGGAGAGGGGCGGCCGGGAGACTGGGGGGCGGAGTCCTAGGTCTGCACAAGGATGGATCTAAAGGAGAAGAAGACGGAAGACGGAAATAATACTTGAGTGTAACATCAACGTATTAACAACTCCCTCCCACACACAAGCACAAGTCAAAAGTCCAGTCCAAAGTCCAAGGTCCCAATTCAAAGGTCCCAGTTCATGAGAAACAAGACTTTAAAGAGCTAAATAGAAATTAATTGGAATTAAGTCTGCCTCTGATATTTACGCTGGGTTTTGTGGTCCGTGTTTCGCAACAGGTTGACTTCCTCTTGCGCATAGGGTGTGATGGTAGTCGGCACAGTCCTCAATGCTTACTGCAGCAGCAAAATCCACCGACGGACAGAGCCCACAGCACAACAGTACCTTCGGAGTACTTCTTGGGTGCGCCATTTCAAGTTATGATGTATGCAAGAAGAATACTTCAACGGCACAACCTGAGTTTTTTCCATGGGAGTGGATGTGGTCGGCCATACATCCTAGGAGAAACTTCTTTTCTTAAGCTCATCTTTTAGTTATCCCTTCTCTCTTTAATGTTGGCCATCCAGTTTGACTTGGTGGTAAGCGATTTTCTTACCACACTTTGAGAATTTTGTTTGCACTGTGTGAAGCATAACTTCACAACAAATGGGTGGAGATACTCTGGCCAACATGCATGTCCACTCTTATGCTACACATGTAGACCACGTAAAGCTCTCACAACCTTGCTCAGTTAGACATTGTTCAAAGAGACAATCATGTTCCCTCTAATTATTTTTTTCAAAGTGCGGAAATGGTGGATTTTCATGCGCACATTATTTTCCATGTGCGTAGCTGACTAACGTGGGAAGCTACTTTTAAGCCACTTTGTGAGCATGCTTAGTTATTGAGCTATCATCTCTGAAGAGAGTTTAGAAAGGAATTTCCACTACCCCAAACACTGACATTTTTTACACATCAGTGTAAAAGGTGCCTCCTACACCACCTTTCTGAAATGTATAGGCTTAACATAATGTGTATGTTATTATAAAGCCCTTCCAAGGCTGTGAGATCTTCCATTGTACATATGGAAAAAAAAAACACTCATGTGTAGTACAAAACAAATATTGCTTATCATAACTAATGTGGCTGGCAAAATATACAGACATGATACATTTTTGCGAGATGGGATGACAGAAAACACGCCTATAATAGATCTTGTGCTACTTTAATGAAGCAATTCAGGGGCTGGGAGAACATACCTCTCATAATGTGTGTCAGGATGGTAATTTCAGAAGAATAACTGCACCACAGAGTATGATAATCAGAATTCTTGTGGCTTTGCTTAATATCAACATTACATTGTCCGGTGAACAGAACAGTGACAACACTTATTGAATACCAGCCTTACAGCGAAGAGGCCACATAACACATACTATACCACCCATTTTTACTCTCTAAAACAGGAACATGTTCCAACCAAAAAACAAGCTAGTAAAAAGGAGCCCAACAAAAAATGGGAAAAATGTACACATAGGAGCCTACCCCTATGCACAAAGTTCCACTGATGCTTTCGAATCAGTGACCAGCAGAGCACTGGTATAGATAGGAAAAGAACTCTAAAAGATTCCTGATCTCAAGAGGACATTTAAGGGGCAAGAACATCTTTTAATAAGCATAAGGTATCCCTTTTGGCAAAGACAATTATTTTTATACTTCCTGAATTTTTTTTTAATTCCAAGTTGGAAATAAAATCTAATAAGAGCCCTTGTAATTCTGACAAAGGTAGAGAAATGGCATGGCACGTAACACATCCTATAGTTATGCAAACCTTTCCTCACCCATCCTAGATTAAATCAGTGAGAGCCACGCTAACGTTTCTTATGGAGACCTTTTGAAGACAAGAATGTAGATTTGCCTTTTAATAGCAGCATTGGTCAGAGAAAGCACAGATGGAGCCCTTCTTCTGCAATTCACTGTTATCAGTTAAACAAGATGCATGGGGAAATCTATGGGCACCAAACACAGAACACATGTTTATATTCAAAAGCACTCAGCAGCTGAGCATAGAAAGAAACAGAAGGTTCAGTTCCCTACACTGTTACTAGAATTTCCTATCATGTAATGTAAACAACCACACTTACTTCAATCAACTGCTGAAAATTCAGACTTGGTTTTTTAAAGTTTATGATTAGTTCTCCATCCACAAGGAGTGTTTGCCTGTGTCCTTCTCCCCCAACTCCCATCTCCTCCATATCCAAGGCTTGCGCACTAGCTAGCTCCAATGCTAGTTGACAAGGCTCTGTACAAACTCACTGGCATAGTTGCATGCCCACAATACTTTGCAAGCAAAAAATATTTAAAGCTCACCATGATAGTATGGCCAGGTTAAGGAAATGCAATGAATCTGCATTAACACAATTATTTTGCATTGCATGAACGATCGTTTGCAACATCCTCAAACTTACTATTGTTGGGACGGATTAGACAAGCCCTCAGTGAATTCATTTTTGCATAGCAGAGAGTTACTAAACAATGTCTGTTGCCCATGGTATCTATGAGTGGTGCCAAGCATATCCCATAACCACAGGCAATTGGAAACCACGTATATGATATTGCAATGTTGCTCTCCACTTATAGCTCAGTTCAGTTCAATTCTGTTTAATTCGACATCAGTCTTTAGCATAATGATACATCCAATCCAATAAGATATACAAAATACAATTAGTAAAACCAATGGGGTAAAAAAAAGAAAAGTAACACGATAAAATGAAGCAGACTCGTTTCAATCTAACAACATTCGGCAATGTCAAAATGTTAAAGGAAGAAAAAAAATCCCCAGCATTAAATAATTCTGTATAAATTCATGATTCCAAAAAATACAAATAATGAGCTAATCACAACTTAAATTTTTTTTAAAAAAAGGTGGTTGTCTTCTATAAAGGCGGCGTAATTCTATTAGTTGTGAGTGCTGGCTGGGTGACCAATCACATTTATTTCTGCCATGCACGATGGACGGACTTGGCTAGAAAATAAACAACATTTAAATCGATTGAGGATCTACAGTAAGCCATTGTTTCCCTGCATGGCACATCTGGGCAACTTTTAAACAATGGTATCAAGTATTTAGGCCTCAGTTCTCTGTAACCAATACAGAAGAGCAGAACATGCATAATAGTCTCACCACCACTGCTACATATAGAAGAGGTAGCTGAGTTGGACCCACTCCAATTACTTGTGAACTTTGCCACTCTTAATGTACTCAACCTGAAATCGAAAAAACGCATGCGATTGTATGGTAGTGAAACTGTATCAAGATATTCTTCAAACCCAGTCACATGCTTACATATCCAGTATGTCAGACCCGAGCTCAATAAAAGGCAGGAATCCTCCAACATTTTCCATGCTAACTGTTTGGCTGCTTTTATTACATTACTCGTGCTTCCCCTACCCATGGAAGCCGTATCTTGCCTTAAGATTATCAGGTTCTAGGGCTAATAACCATTGCTTAACATGCACAATCCAGGAGATGGTGCATCCACCCTCAGCTGCATGGCGTGGGTGCGTGCCTCCCTATACTTCCCCAGTTCTGGAGTTCTCCATATCCTTACCCAAAATAACACTGGTCTAAGTGTTGCCGTATCAGTTATTGATCGAATACCATATTCCATATTGAGTGGAGCATTCCGGGGGTTCATTGGAAGCCTTAGCAATGACTTTAGAAACTTGTTCTCAATAGTTGCCAATGGCTGGCAGCTATCCTAACCCCAGATTTCTGCACCAAATAACGCTGAGGATAGGGTTTGCAAATGAAAAATCTCAATGGCTGGGGTCACTGCTCCTCCTCCGTGTCTGGCTGCGAATTCTCCAACACCCCACTGTTCCTTTCCAATGATGCGCATGCTTTGGCAAATTGAGCTGACCAGAGAGCATTATCTGAAAGTCTGATTCCAAAATTATCATAAGAAGCAACTTGTTCAAGCCTGTAGCCATGCACCTCTATAACCGGGCTGCATTGGTTAGAACGTTCTGGTCTGAAGAACCTTACCTTGGTTTTATCCTTATTCATCTCAAGCCTTAGTTGGTTACACTTGCAGACAAAACAGTTTAGAATGTGCTTGAGTCCGATGAGGGTAGAGGCTAACAGGACAGCGTCATCGGCAAACAATAGACCTGGGATCCTGTCACTTCCCAGACTAGGGGGAACAGAGCAGTTTAACCAGCTCCTCGATGGCCTTGTTAATATAAATATAGAAGAGGAGCGGGGCAAGGCCACATCCCTGCCTCAATCCTCTTTCTACATCAATTTCTTCCGTTCTTCCAGACCGCATCGCACATCTGCCTTATTGTCAGTGTTCAATTGGCGGATAACTGATAGTAAATGGTCTGTTATGTTCCTGTTAGTGAGGACCTTCCATAGCTGATCTTGTGGAACACTGTCAAAGGGGTCTTCAGATCTACGAAGACCGCAAAAATATTTACTTTCTTTTAGGAAAGTGTATTTCTGCAAGTTTCAAAAGAGGCGAAAGCTCTTGTCAACAGTGCTCATGCCTGTCTGGAACCCTGCCTTTAGGTGATTAATGATACCATTGGAATGAACCCACGTTTGCAGGTGCTTCAAAATAACCTTAGCAAAGACTTTCCCTGCCGCGTCCAATAATGAAATCGGACGATAATTGCTTGGACACTCACTGCCCCCTTTTTTGTAAATTGGGACTATCTCTGCGTGATGCCAAGGACCAGAAATTACATTTAATCTGATCACTGCATAAAAAAGCTGACACAAAACTGGTGCCCACACCAATGGTTCATCCTTGCAAAGACCAATAGGGACTTTGCTGGAGCTTTCCGTCCCTTCGACAGATTTTTGGCCTCCCTGATCTCAGCTAGTGAAAAACGGAAGTGCCCTACTCCCGGCATCAGTGTACATTCTGAATTCACCATGGGATCTGGAACTCCAACTGTTGTATCTGGGAAGGCCCTTTATAGCCCTAGGATGTGATTCTGAAACACCTCTGAGACGATACTACATTGTAACATTTCACTGCTATGCTATTCAACTCATGCACAGATACAGGTTTCCAAAATGTTGTGGGATCACCCCTCTTCACAGCATCCTGCAAGTTATCCCAGTTTCCATTGTCAAAAGTCTTTTTCTTATTCATAATCACTAGTTTATAGTTGGCTCTAAGTGTGAATAGTCGTGTCTTATCCACACTTCTTGGCTGCTCTACATTCATCATCAAACCACCCTTCATTCCGAATTGACTGATTCTTAACTTCGCCCATCAGGCAGATTAACAGGGCAAAGAGTCAATGGACCAAGTTATCAAACTCCTTCATTCTCATTGGTGCATGATCCACTACAGATATTTCCATTATTGGGTATGGCCGCCTAGTAGATTACCTGCTTTTTTCCCTTTATTTCGATTTTAGCTACTTAACTGTACATCAAGCATGGCATGCCACTGCTATGTCAGAGGATTTACTTTTAGCTGTTTTATGTTTACTTTGCTGACCCAAGGATTTAAATGTAAGAGTGGCTTGGGGTCACTCTCGTAGCAGTCCTGTACCTCGAAACTTTTGACAAAATCCCAGTCACTGGCAATGGTTAGGATTTAATCAATCGAGATATCACGACCGCAAAAGGTTTTCTTTGCTGGTTGGTCAGGGGCTATACTCCTGTTACAAACCCTTGAATTCAGGTCATACAATATCCGGACAGTATCAATGGCATAGCTGTGTGTTCTGCTTGGGTAGTCTGCCACGAGTGCAGGTATTTCCCAGGCCTGATTGTGATCGTCCCTCATCTAGCACCTTTAGGGCTCGAATTGCGAGTTGAATTCACCGGCTACCAGAATGTGCAGTTCTTTATGTGTATGACTTCCTCATTGCTGGATTATCTCATGCATTAAGGTCAGGGTTCCAATGGGAGAGCTTCTTTAAGGTCTATTATATAGATTAAATATTAATAGGTACTAACCATCTCAGATTTTTACAGTTAAATACCGAAGGTCCAGGTAGCCTGTCTCGTAGGCCTCAATATCCCAGTTTAAACTAGGGTTGACCCAGGTTAATAGTCATCCTCCTGGCTTCCCCTTGGGGCCCTTCTGGGCTGCACATTGAAGGTCCTAAACTCCTGAAGCTACACCGAGTTTAAAGTCCAGGTCTCTTGAAGGCACACTAAATTGAAGCTCTGGATTAAACTCCAGATAAAACTGCACTACTCTGTGTCAATCAGGTGTTTCCCTACTCCCGCAATATTCCATGCCAGCATGTTACATGCTACCAAATCAGGGTCCATTGACAACCTTGCCAACCCATGGCTCCCAGAAGCAGTCGTCCCCATAACCCTTGGTTGATCTATAGAAATAGGGATGTGTGCCCTCAGTGAAATCTTAGACCCACAGGGTTGGGTTCTGCATTCGATTCCCAGTAGCCCGTCCATCAGGGGCCTGCTCTTCAATATTATTTTGATATCATCTGCATTACTGTTGGGCATCCCCCCACGCTCGCAGTTCACAATGTCATCCCTGACGACAGAGATACACCCCTTACATGGCGTATCCAGTGAATGCACTTATTTGTCAATGACCCCTGATGCTCATGAGTACTGGGGGCCAATCATGGCACGCTATGCATGCAGATAAAACAGTTGCTCCCTTGTAAATTGTCCCTAATAATGGGGGTCCTGACACTTCATATGTTAGTATGGACATGTCTTGCCACAGTTCAGTTTGGCATAAAGGGTTTCTTGGGGGGATTATTGATGGTATGTCATGTAATGGCCTTAGACCAACTTGAAGCACAATGCCCTCCTCTGTCTACAGCGGTCACCTGTGATGGCCCAATATGTCCCGAGTCAATTCGGAGCGGTTGGGGGAGTAAGGTGCTCTGGTTGTATCCTGATCCGAACCGACACCCAACTTACTTCTTTGGTGGTCTGATGCTTGTTGCAAACAGTGCGAAAGAGCAGGATAGTTGCTATGAGCTCACAGGCACCCTTTCCTAACATATCCACCTTGGCAGCCAGTAAATGAATGATCCCCCTCAATTCCTTAATTTCCTTCAATATTACATTATAAAGATCACTCTTGCAACAACTGCACTCCGTTGCTGCAAGGGCAGAATCACCAGCCCCTGCCCATGAGGTGCTAGGTTTATTAGCCGCAACTACGGGCTCAGCAGGGTTAATTGCAACATCATGACCACAATCATTACTACATGATTGTTCTCTCTCAATTGGTAAGTTATTAGTAACCTCCTCCAGAATTGAGAATCTATTTATCAGGGTAATATCGGTTGCAATTTCTGAGGTAACAGCAGTGTCAGTAGGAATAGCGTTATCGGTATCAATAACCAGAATTAGAGGTATGCTAGCTTGCGTTGTTCATCCACCCCTGGCATATGTATTAAGCTCCCCTAGTTCACCCTTTGGTATGAGTGTAGTATCCAGACAGTTGCCCCTAGGGGAATACACTTCAATAATACTAGGTGTGGCTGGCCCACTGTGACCTACTGTGGACACATGCATTTTAAAATTCCTCCCCCCGTTTGGCCACTTATTTTCCCTACTTCAAATGCATCCAGTGGATCCTTCTGCTGCCCTTTAGGCTTAGAAACATTGTTCAGAGTCTGGCCAGTTGGCTCACCGCCCACCCCCTCTACTGCTATAGTATCTAACACCAGAATTTGCTGCATTGACCATACAATTAGATGGAATCCCGCATCGCTCGGTGCCCTTCATCACACTTTGCTAACCTGTCAATGTCATGTACGAAGTCCTTAATCAGTACATTTAACTCCTTGGGTGGTTCAAAGAGCTAGTATACCTTCTTTCGGCCCTCCCTTTGTGAAATAGACATATTGGCCTTTGTTTTGGCCCACCCAATGGGAGGAATCACAAACGTTCAATTTAGTTCAACAAGGTAAATAACAGTAAAAGACTAGTGCAATATACAGAAAAAAGCGCTATGGTACATTGTAACACGTTGTAGGCAGGGCAATTAAAAGATGTCTGCCCAATGATCAGAAAGAACTACAGCAGTTCAAGCTAAAGAGTGGTGCAATGTTTAACCACTAAGAGGGCAGCCTGAGTCCATCTCCCTCTCACCGCTCATAGTTAGGCCCTGAATCGCAAGGGCACAGTACTTTGTTGCAGGAGAGCTCAATAAAAAAAGAACTGTATCATTGTGGTCATCTAAGTGGCACTGACTTTAAGGTGATAGTGTTGTGACTATCCAGATAGTCCCAGCTAATCCCACTAAAGCATACACTACAGAAAACGATGAATCACAGCAGCTACCATGCATCCCAGTAGTGTGGCCGGCATCCCGGATATGATAAGCAGATGATAAGAGGCGAGATCAAGCTGGTGACAGCTAGAATACAATGGGGGAGCCTAGGTTGCAGCGCCAACACCCTGCAGCGCTAACACCCCTGCCCTTGCCCAGCCAGGGCTTTGCCGCTGTTCGGGACTCTTGGTGATTTTATAGGTGGTGTGGGGTTGGACCCAAAATCCAAAATGGTGTGGGGGTAGACCTCCGTAACCCAAAATAGGCCCACCTCTTAAGAAACAAGTGCATGTTTGTCTGTAAAGCAAATTTATTGTACAAACAGCCAGGAGGGGCTATATGACACCATAGAGTCAATCTAACCAGATTCTGCTCGAACCACTCAAAGATCTCACATTATATAAATGTTTATTTCATTACAAAGTCATCCCTCAAACATGATTGGTCAACCCTACACAAAGAAATCTAATCCCCTTCAGTTCCCACGCTCTCATTGGATACATTATCCAAACACCATCCCCTTTCAACATGCATTTACATCATCTCATATTTACAGCACACCCCTTGGGATCTTTCTGTGGCAGGTCATGACATCATCACATGGTTACATAATCACACAGAAATCCTAATCTACTACAAATTCCATCTGGTCACGGACCTCTAACCCTAGTTGTGAAGCACATGGATTTACCAAGGATACTTCAACAATACGACGAGGGAGAGAAATAAACAAGTTCCCTTTGAACTGACGATAAGCATCCTATCCACCCAGACTTGCTGGCGTCATAATTTAAAGCTAATTTCTAATGACTACCATTTCAGCACGCATGGCCTCTTGCCACATCCTGGTCATTCCTGAGAACCTGATCGAAACCCATAACCCATTTGTCCACTCTGCACTTAATCACCCCTTGCACTGGGTTTATTACCTGGTCCCAAGTCGACGCTACCAGGTGGCTGGACTTCCCTGGACACTGAATAACAACTCCCATGTGCTTAAACAGATTACATCTCCTCTCCACAATAGCACCAAGTTGTAAAATCCAAGCCTGGCCGGATCTGACCATTTAATGTTATCGGAGCTGCACGAATGCAGTTAGCTGCCTTTCCCCAGCCTTCAAACTTTCTCAACCAGTTTTCCAGGTCGCACAGAGTTTATCTTGCCACCCAGGTTTCTGCGGCCTACACAATCCCTAGCTATGAGGGGAATTGCGGTATGCAGTTTTGTGTATACGCCATGTATTAATTTATTTATTGTGCATTTGTAAGACACTTCTACAACAAGTAAATTGTGTTTCAAAGCGCCCACATGGCAACAGGGAGGGAACATGAGAATGATCCCCTACTTTCTCCTCTGTCTGTGGCAATTCCCAGGGCTCCATTCTGTTGCCCTGGCTCTTTAACATATACCTTTCTCTGCTGGCACGCCTCATTTCGCCCTTCTCCCCCAACTTCCAGTGCTACACTGACAACTCTTCTTCAAACTTCCTACTGATGCCCTGGCACCTTCCTTCATCCCTGACTGGCTCTATGCCAGCCAGGCCTGGTGCACTGCTAATGACCTCTGCGTAAATGCCAGCAAGACAGAGATTCTCCCTTTTGGGTCCCTGCACCTTCCTTCTTCCCTTCACTCTGGCCCCCTCAATGGGCTCCCCCCACCACCTCCTCTGAAACCAAGAATCTCTGAGTCATCTTCAACTCCTGCCTTCTTTCATCCCTCATATTAAGGATATTGTCAATAAGTCCCACTTTCAGCTTTTCCTTTTCAAAGTAACTCTACCCTTCCTCACCTTACCCCAGAGACTTAATGTTACCCATACTCTTGAACTCTCCAGGCTAGACTGTTGCAGTAGCCTCTGCCTTCATATTCCTTTGTCCACCCTGCGACACCTCCAGCTAACCTCAAGCCCAGGAACCACATCTATCCTGCCCTACAAAGCCTTCACTGGCTCCCGGTCTCAGCACAGATTCAATTCAAATCCCTCTATCATCCACAAGGCTATCTGGGGCCAGGCACCACTCTATCTTCAATGCCTCCTGACCAAATACTCCCCTTCTAGCCTACTACATTCCTCTGGCACCAACTCCCTGTGTTTGAAGTGCTTTGCTAAACAGAGAGCTGGTGGTCGATCACTTTCCTCAGCAGGCTCCCACTCTGTTTCTTGAGCCGGACCTCCTTAAGTTCCAGAAAAGCTTCAAGACCTTTCTCTTTACCTCTTCCTTCTCCTCCTCTCTTCCCTAGTAATCATAGAGTAGCATGACTGATGTGCAGGGCCCTTATGTATCCTCGGCCCCCTACCCCTCCACATCTCTCATCCCAGCCGCTGTCTATTTACTGCACTTACTTAGGCTCACCCTCCCCATGGGTGGTTGCACTTACGTTCTTCTCTTCTTAGCACTTCACGTCGAGCATTTCTCCATGAGCACCACAGGACCTATACC
The DNA here is from genome assembly GCF_040938575.1 of Ambystoma mexicanum. Lineage (NCBI taxonomy): Eukaryota > Metazoa > Chordata > Amphibia > Caudata > Ambystomatidae > Ambystoma > Ambystoma mexicanum. The sequence goes on from NC_090922.1 coordinate 192,620,575, forward strand.
TTATCCCCCTCCCCTCTGCACTTGCACGTTCTGTACACTCACAAAGCATAGTAGGGTTGTCTCCCCTCCCTGTTATTATCATTATTTGTTTGTACTATTAATTCAATTATTTATCTGTGTTGTAATTCATTGTCTACCTTCCCCTGTCCCTACCCTTTTCGCCCTGTGGGCACTTTGAAACAGTTTTGCTAATAGTATAAACCCCTAACAAATGACCAATAAATAAAATAAAATAAAAGCAAATAGAACAAGGAAAGATAGAGGCGGACCTACTGGGCCTTGTGAGCATTCAGAATGTGCAAGTGCAGAGAGAGAGAGAGAGAGAGAGAGAGAGAGAAGGAATGAGTGGGGGATAAGTGCTAGGTGGGCATAAGAGGGAAGTGCTAGGGAGTAAATAGCTGTTAAGCGACTAGGTGAAATTGTTCAGCTGGCAATAAATAAGTAAGTGCAAGCCTGTAGTGGCATAGGCCAGTGGGTACCAAAGCAAATGCTGTGAGTGGGCAGAGGCTGAAGGCGATTGGTTGTGGGAGGCCAGGACCCAGGGGGAAACTTAAGGGCCTTGGTCACCAATCACAGCAACTGTGGGGTTTAGCAGAGGAGGGAGGAAGGGAAGGAGGAGGTGAAAAGGAAGATCTTGAGGAGCTTCTGGGAATTTGAGGTGATCCGGCTCAAGACGAGGAGGAAGGAGGATGCTGTTCCATTTGAGGGAGTCTGCCGAGGAAAGAGATTGGCCACCAGCTCGCTATTTAACCAAGGGCTTGACACACAGAGAGTTGGTGCCAGAGGAATGTAAACATCTGGAGTGAGAGTACTTAGTGAGATCCAGTTGTAGATAGCGTGGTCCCCGGCCCCAGGCAGCCTTATGGATGATTCAGAGTGATTTGAATTTGATCCTTGCAGCAACTGGGAGCCAGTGGAGAGATTTTAGGGCTGGAGAGATGCGGTCCCTGGGCTTGAGGCCAAGGATTAGTATTGCAGCCCTATTCTGGATTAGCTGGCGGGTTGTATAGAAGAAGAGGGTAGATGAAGGGAAAGGATATTATCGTAGTCAAGCCTAGAGAGAAACAGAGCTCTGGAGATATTGAGCTTCTGGGGGAAGTGAAGAAAGGAAGAATTCCTTTGAGGAGGTGGAGTTGAAAGTCTGCCTTCTTGGCAAGGTCCTGAATGTGAGGGAGGAAGGAAAGAGACGAGTCAAAGATGACTCCAAGGTTTCTGGCTTCAGATGAAGGAGAATGGGGAGAGCCCATAGAAAATGACCAGAGTGCAGGGAAGAAAGAGGGAGCAGGAATCCCAATAGGAAGGATCTCAGTCTTTGTGGCATTGAGGCAGAGATCATTGGAAATACACCAGCACTGGATGGCAGATAGGCAGTCAGGAATGATGGAGGAAGTAAGGAGAGGAGCAGAGGGAAGTTTGAAGAAGAGTTGTGTGTCATGTGCATAACACTGGAAGTTGGTGGAAAAGGTAGAAATGAGTTGTGCAAGCGGAGCAAGATAGTTGCCAAAGAGCCAGGGATAAAGGTTGGAGCCTTAGGGGACGCCACAGGTGGAGATAAAGGTGGGAGAGGAGAAAGAGCTCAGAATAACTTGGGACAAATGGTCATTGAGATAAGAGGTCACCCAGTCCAGTGCCCGCTCTGAGATAGCTAGGGTATCGTGGAGCCGTTTTATGAGGATGGAGTCGTTGACCTTATCAAATGCAGAGGAGAGATCAAGTAGAATGAGAACAGCTGGAGAGTTGGAGTCAAGAGATGCAAGCAGTTCCTCATGGGTGTTCAGAAGAGCATTTTCCGTGCCTCTGGATGCTTGGAATCCAGATTGATGGTCGTGTAGGCAACCAACAAGTTTAGTGTGCTGGGTCAGTTCGGGGAAGACCAGCTTCTCCAAGGAAGGGGGTGACTGATATGGGGCGGTCGTTGGCTGGACAAGACGGGTCTGCAGAAGGTTTTTTCCAGGGTGGGATGTACAAGGACGCACAAGGAAGTGCTTGAGGGAGGAGGAGATTGCAGAAATCAGCAAGTGCAGGGGCAAGAGAGCCAATATTGTCCTTAATGGTTCTGGAGGAACAGGAGGAGACCTGTTTGGAGGAGACCTTCATGGAGCGGACAATACTGGTGACCTCATCAGGAGTGATAGGAGAGAAAGGCAGAGGGGGTATGGGAGGCCATAGGAGGCAGTAGGTTGGGGTAAAGGGAGGGTGATGCAAGGACATTGAGGATGTAGTGAGTTTTTACAGTGACGTTTGTGGCCAGTGCGTTGCAGAGGGCCTGGAGGGAAGAGGTGAGGAGGAGACTGCAGAAGGTTTGGCTAGTTACTTGCAGATTTTAAAGAGTTCAGCCATGTTGTTGGATGCACCAGTGACGCAAGCCTGGATGTGGGCCCTTTTCTTGCAACAAATGGAGAGTCGGTATTGCTTTTGGTGCAGGCGTCAGGCCAGTTTGTCAGAGGTTGTGCCTGAGGTCTGCCACTTCCGTTCTGTAGCTCTGCACTTGCGTTTTAGGTCTGCAAGTTCAGAGTCGTACCAGATGTTATGCTTGGAGGTAAGTTTCAGGTGGATCCTCATGACTGGGGCAAGTATGTCAAGGGTATTAATGATGGCAAGATGGAGGTTGCTGAGAGCAGAATGAGGTCACGGAAGAGAGTGGATGAAAGAGTAGCAGGTGTGGGAAGGAAGATGAGGGAGAGCAGGCACCGGTCAAAGAGGAGGAGGTTGGGTTGAGGACCCTGAACCAAGACAGTGCCAGTGTGATAGACATTAATGATACACCTGGATGATGCGAAGTGTACTTCCCATCAAGTGCCTCCATTAATGGGTGAAGATGTGAGAGGAGAGAGGGGAGAGCTAAGATGAGGAGTCCATAGATCTCGAGAGGGGACAGAAAAGAGGATATCAGTGAAGATCTGTCTGGAAGTTGCGCTGATATAGGTGTTTGCGATAGGTAGGCCAGGGTTAGTGGTCAGGATGACTTTTGAAAGCTTTTGTCTTCCAGACTTCATGAGAGAGGAAGGATAGATGATAGTATAGCAATTAGAAAAGATAGGGAGATGGTGAGTGCCATAGTGGAGGATAGCAGGAAGAAAGAGAAGGGGCTGCACAGTACAAGCACAAACTCACCAAGCGGCCTAGTAATCAAGGGACACAAGAAAACAGATGCACTGGGAATGTAAAAAAACACACCATGCTTCGAATTTGTGCAAGATACACAAGATGCAATGCAAAAAAGGGGCGCAGAGATGTTAAAAAACACACCATGTTTCGAATTTGCACAAGCGACCCAAAATGCAATGCAAAAGGGGGTGCAGAGATGTAAAAAACACACCAAGGTTAGAATTTGCACGAGAGATACAAAATGCAGTGCAAAATGGGGTGCAGGGATGTATAAAAAACACCAGGCTTTGAATTTGCACAAAAGACACAAAATGCAATGCAAAATGGGGTGCAGAGATTTTAAAAACAAAACATGCTTTGAATTTTCACAAGAGACACCAAATGCGGTGAAAGAAGAATTAAGTAAGATTAAGTAAGGCAAGTAAGGCAGAATAGCATAGGCACACCTTGGTTTAACAGTTGTTGGGGTTAGTGGGGAAGCAATGACAATGTCCAGTCATAACTCACAGGTATGCAGCAGGGGTGCGTAAAGTTGCAAGAGTGCAGAGGCCCAAGTTTGTGGGGTAACAAGCTGCCTGCTTGAAGACTGTTCCATGATGTGCTGTGGGGGTGAAAGGAGGAGGGGGCACTCTGAGCCCTCTTGGCCCGGACAGGCACTGACAGAGGCCTTAGTAGTAGGCGTTGGGAGGGGCTGGCGTTCGCCTGCCGGCTTCTTGATTGGGTCAAATAGAGGGCGCTGCAGCCAATCACTGCAGCGTCAGGATGCCCTCCAAAAGAAAGAGCCCTCCAATGCGAGAAAGTGGAGAGGGCATTTTAGAATGAACAGATTTCAATATTAACCATGGGCAACCCTGTGATTTCCAACTGTCCGAAACAACATTTCTCTAAAGACCCCTCTGTATGTATGCCTGTGCATGTATGTTCAAGACTAGTGCACCCCCTCACAGTGGTTTCTCCATCTGCAAATCTCCTTTCTCGCGTGCGCATATGAAGCTCCTCGCTTCCCATCTTGAGGCGCTACATGGCACGCCACGTGACAACATTGTATCAACAAAATTGTTGTTAGGTTCCTATGTGCATGTAAATCTAAAATGTATCAACTAAACACAACATAACACTAATAGTACCACTTAGCCCATTCTTATTAACTACACTAGATACATGCAAAGTCGCATTATCAGGCAAACCTCGCTGTCACTCGAGTCACCAATATGGCACGTGCAATGCAAAACCCTGTTTTCCATTGAGACCTTTATCGACTACCCCAACATTGAGGGCGTGGCTGCTGTAGCAATGGCAATGGGCTCCAGGCTCAGGTGAAGCTGCCCAACACATGCAGTGCTAACACCCACGTCTTTGTCCACCACAGGCTTCGCCACTGCAGGGTACTCCTGCAGATTGTATACATCGGGACGTGTTTCCTGTAGCGACGGCAATGAGCTCCAAGTTCAGTTGAAGCAGCCCAACACGTGCAGCGCTCACACCTGTGCCCTTGTCCACTGCGAGCTTCGCCGCTGTAGGGGACTCCTGCTTATTTTATAGGTGGGGCGTGGCTCCTGTAGCAACAGCAATGAGCTCCAAACTCAGGTGAAGCAGCCCAACAGCCTGCAGGGCTAACACCCACACCCTTATCCACCATAGGAGAAGCTGAGTATGACATTTGCTTACTCGAAATACTTAGAGGGCAAATTAATATTTACTTGAATTTTGTAATGTGCTAACTTGCAAGTGCACCACTTCTTGAGGTTATATTTTGTTTTAGGGTTTTTAGATTTTCAAGATCACGCTTGCATAGTATGGTAATATAAATATGCTACACCAGAATATGAAGGCTAGTTAGTATACATTGGCTTCATTAATAGAGAAAGCAAATGTCAGGTAATTGCTATGGCTTGTGCATTATTAGTTCTTGGGAAGGTGGGAAATGTCTATTTGCACTGGTAAACCTCTTCTCAGTGGCACCCAGACAGGAGCTGGGTAAGCACACACACGCACAGCTTAGAGGGAACAGTATGATTTCAACCTTCTCACTTTTGTTCATTTTCCAGTAAACTTATATGGTTGAGGACAACAACAGGAGGAAAACCACAAATCATTGCTTTAAAATAGTGTAAAATAGGTTTTCCGAAAGCATGAATACTCATAAAGATTATGTCATGTACTGTGCTTAGCAAAGCTATAATCGCAATTGCACTCGTCTTTTGCACAAGCAATCAACATGCACATCTATTCCCAAGCATGTGTAACTATCTGGAATCGGTCACCTTGCTCACAAGTCATTGGTAAGCACTGGTGCCTCTTGATTAACCTTCTGGATGACAAGCATTTATTTACTAGGCCTGGGTGAACTTCAAAAATCTTGGTTCGATGCACACGCAATTGTCTTTGAGTAGATTCAATATATTTCTTGAGTGTGTAGGGTGAATGACCCAAAACCTGAACGATAAAAATAATCCCAAATAGACCAAATAATCTATGCACCGTTTGCAAGGAAACCAAAGTTTTATTACATGAAAAAGTATCAGACGGTCCAGACGAACCAAACTAACATGCAGCTCACCCCGCCCAAAGAAGTTACATATTTTATAGCGGAAAACCACCACAAATTAACAAAACTATGAATAAAAAAGATGACAACATGATCCCAATGGCTACCATATATATATAATTCAAATTAACCCCTACAGTTCCTTATCCTATTGGTCACACATTATCTAAACACATTCCCCTAAACACGGGACCTACTATATCTTCACTACAAAATTCGGGAGTTGAATAACTGCCAGGTAATATACTTGACCATCCCTTGATGTGCAACCCACCATCGGATCCTGATCAAAGTGTGAATACAGAGAGCTCAACTCTGCTTTGATGATACACTTGATCTCCTCATTATACCAGACACTGTGGCACGCCCAAACAGCTCTCTGACCTTGTGGATACATGTATTGGCATCACCTCTGCTCCTCCTGTCCCATAATCACAGTACAGCCCTAGCACATCTCCCCTCTTATCTCTCTGGGAACCCAGGTGCTCATGAATGCCATGATTGGGGCACCACTCTTATGTCTGAATTTCGATCATTTATTCATCCCTGGAGTGCAGCACCTGCAGTTCAAATAGGATAAGCACTCTTTGGGTGAAGGCCGTAGTGCTCTAAATCTTCACCAAACCTCTTGGCATCACAGAACCCCATGCCCTGCTCACATGAATTTTACGTTCAAAGAGTGCATCCCTACCCTTCCTTCCTGGACCCAACATTCCTTTCCCAGGTCCCCCGAGCTCTGCAGTTTGGCTCAATTAACTTTTATCAGCACATTGTGGCAACCTGTGACCTTAGCATCATAACGTCTCTCTGGGGGAAAGAAGTGGGACTTATCTCAGAACTAACAGCACAGAGTCACAGCTCTAAGTTGAGCCTGTTTCTCATACTTCACAAACACATCGAATAATATGCCCTATACTCCAACATGGCGGTGCTCCTGCTACTTCAGCCTCCGGACCTCGCCTTTACTGCAACACTTCTCCGACTCAATCTCAAGTGCCTTCTTATGTCAGCTATCTACTCAGACATGCCTTAAAACTCAACACTGTACACTACCGCTGAATGCAAACTACATCAGCCTCTGCAACCGCAACGTGCATACATTCTTGCTCCTTCTGTATGGTTGTATGGTGTCTCTAATAGGTGTCAAAAGCTAGCTAAAAATGGGTAGATGCGCATTCTGCCGTGCCCAACGAGAACCTTGCAAATCACGTCCATAATATTTTAGGTCATATGCTGGGAAGACTTGTGTCATAGTGAGAAGTGTAACAGAGAGCAAGCAGCCATTCTATATAAGAATGTGTCTGCGAACGGGGGAATCATACCCTTGCCATACAAGCTGGTTTCAGCCTTCGGATTAAGGCACCCAGAAATATAAATGGAGGGAAAAACATTTTCAACATGATAAGCCCATTATTAGGCAAACAAGCATGCACATTTGTATCATCTGCACTCCTTTTATGCTTTGTAAGTTGGATTTGCACAGCGCAAAGGACCCAAAGGTATTAGAGTACCGTAAGCATTGCTAAGAGAGGACCCTGCTAAAGTGAGGGGCGTCTGGGGTTTCTAAATGTAGACTCCTCAGGGAGAGGTGAGTTTTAATGAGTTCATAAAGTGTATTAAATTAGGCTCCAATCATGTCTTAGTTCTAAGAGAAGGCTATTCTAAATCTGAGCCCCTGAACTGCAAGTGCTTTCCCACCTGAAGAGTTGAGTATGCACCTAGAGACAACCAACATAAGTGAGGGATTTCAGAAAGAGAGGGATGGTTCAGCAATGATTTTTGGTAACACTGGGGCCCCGGGGCCACCCTGAAGAAAATCTGCGCAGACACCGGAAACTAATGACATATTAGTTTGTTTTGGCAAACTGCGAGGAGACGTGCTGTTCGAGGTTATACCGACAAGCTGATGCTGTGGTACTGACTGCATTTGGGTCTGTGGAAGTAATCACAGTGGACTTGATTCACCAATGAAAACAAAGTTGGGGACTGCACCGAATACGTGCGGAGTTACGCCTTAAATAAATCTACACTGGATGGAAGTGGATATCTAAAGTGTTGCTGAATCCTGTGGAGGATTTTTTCCTTGCGCCAACTTGCATACCTTTGAATAAATTCCTGGGGAATGAACACTGGCTCATACATGTCCAAGAAGGGCAGTAGTACTATTGGGTGCCCTACGTCCTGAAGAAGGTCTTTGTGACCGAAACACGTGTCGACGATCTACAGTGCATCTCTGGAATAATTGTAATGCCAGAGTTTCTGACACCTGATACTATAGATTGGGTCATAAATATAGGAAGATTAGAGGAACAACAATAGTTTACATTATCTGGTTATGCTAATATGGTTTTACTGATGATGAGTTGTTGTTGAAAGTATGGGATTAAGAATGAATGTTTGAGATAGGAGTGTGGGAGTGATAAATTGTATTTTATGATTCTACAACATATATGCACCAATGATGTGAAATTTATAGTAGTGAATTATTAAAATTTGTACTTGAGTTAATAATTTGTTGCGTCATCCCATTCCACTGGTCCACTGTTTTCGATTGTGTTGTATTTTGCCTGAAGGACCAGGGATCAAATTGCAGGCATACCCCTTTCATTATTACTACTACTACAATATTGTCAAAATGGGCATAGTCTGTGTATGGTGGGACCGTAAACAACGGTTCTGGCTATATTAATTTGAAGCACTTGGAGAAGCAAAATGGTAGCGTCAGCAGTACTCAAATGCAATGAGTTGCAATAGTCCAATTTAGATATAATTATCGCTCTGGGTATGGTAGCCACATTTTTTTCATGGAGAAATGGACGAATATACCTATCAAAATAACTAGGCAGTTTATATACCACTAAATGCTTCTAAGCTGTGCAATAATCAATGCCACTATTATTACCCACTTACGGAACTCAATGTATCACCCTTGCTGGGGGCTGAGTAGCTGACTTTGCATGACAAGGGTATTGAGCCCATGGCACACAGGGAATCCTGCTCCCAGGTGAGCGCCTTGTACTTGAGCTATCCTACTATACGAGTGAAGCATCCTATGTAATGACTAGATGGACTAAGAGTCAAAAGGAAAGACTAGATAAACTAACAATATAGTTGGTGTGTGCGCCCATGTTTCGGTGTGAATAGAAAAACACACAGTTTTAACTTTAGGCAAGATACAAATATTCTGTGACCAGTACAGAAAAGAAGATAACTCAGGAGAAAGCTTCTGGTGATTGGATGGAGCACCGGAGATGGCCAGCAATGTTGGCCAAGGCCATGCATGACCTATCCAACACTGAATTACGGTACGACAAGGAATTTGAAATGAAGGAAGCGACATTCCTACCAATCAATAAGGACCACATTAAATGTTACTATTTATGGACATAATTTTAACCTTGAAACTAACCGAACAATTACCAATCTATAAACATACTTATAAGTAGAAAATGTTAAAAAGCAAAAATCAAGCAGAGACAAGTAACTAATATTATTCTAGTTTGAACACATAACGTTCTTTGTCCTGTGAGCATGTGGACAGCGTGCGCGATGAACACATGTGCGGTGGGAAAACATTTTGCTTCCATTTTTCTAACAAGCTTGTTGGAAACATGCGTCACACTGGTCTGCACCCCTGAGCAGCAGAGTCCTAAACTAATAAGAGATGTTTGAGAATCCGGGACTGACATTTTAGCGGGGTCCCACTGGTAATGCGCTAGAGAATTATATCCCGCTCCACTAACGTTGATTAGTTTCATATTTTCATGAATTGAGTGAGTCTTGTTGTCAAAACATCAGGAGTAGGTTGTAGCAAGTCTAGTGTAAATGCATTGGTGGGTGTAAAGCCAGACATATTGACTTAGAAGAGTTTGAGGCTACAGCAGTGGCTTCAGAATGGCCATTTGATTTATCTTTAATGATAGCTAGTTTGACCCTAGCCTGATTTCTGTTATTGCCCAAGTTGACTGATTAGTCCATTGCCATTTAGCGATGTGTAATAGCTATGGAGGATCCTAAGATTAAAGGTATGCCATGCTTCATACATGTACATCCTGGTTTATTTCATTGTTTTTAAAGGAGCTGTATTATAGGTTTGAATATGTTGGAAGACATTAAGAAATGTTTCTTGTATGTATCTGAGAAAAGGTTTTGGCTAGAAAGGTGTAGTAGGAGGGATTTGCTTTCTACCATCATGGTAGGGGATATTTTTTGTTTTAAAGACAATCTGTTTATTTGTGTTTTCAAGGCATTATTGAATATTTAATGGCCTGCTGATTTCTCCAGTCGAACAAAATCCATGTTTTATACCAGTATGTTTTATCCACTAGCCAATCCAGCACATGGTATTCAACGTGTGTGGGACCAGTTTTGGGGTGCTGGAAGACTAACTCTGATGGACACATTGCAGCGAGGTTGGCCTTGGACAATCCTTGAAGACCCATGGGGTACTCTTGTGGTAAGGTCACTGAGATTGTTAGTTGGAGTTTGCCTACATCCTGAGTCCTGGGGGAGTAGTTAAAACATAATATGGACAACCTGGAGGTATTACATGTCTGGGGTTTTCTATAAATCATTCCCTGTTTCTTTTTTGACTCCATCACTATGATTCCTTTTGGGGGTACCCAACATCAAGTGCTCATATGGAGGTTAGCTGAACTAGCGGGGTTATAAGATAAAGGGCCTCATTACACTGAAGGCGGTATTCCAGGGTGCTATTAGCACCCTGGACCATGCCGGTAAATTACCGGCACCGCCATGGTGGAAAGGGGAATTACCGCCCTATTCCAAGGTTGGCGGGGCGGTAATTCCCCCTTCCACCATTGACCTTCCCCATTCCCATTTTTGCCCCATAAGGCATAATGGGAATGGGGAAGGAGCTAATTACGGCACCGCAATTTTGCGGTGCTGTAATTAGCACCAAGGTCCCTTAGCGGGTTGGTTTTTAACGCCTGCAAAAAGCAGGCGTTAAAGCACCAACCCGCTAAGGGACCTCGTAGTAAGGCGGTAATGGTTAACGGTAACCGTTACCATTAACGGTGGCCGTTAACCATTACCGCCTTCCGTGTAAAGAGGCCCTACATGTTTTGTTCAGAAATGGAAGTGGAAGTGTTTATGTCCCCACAATAACCTGAGTTTAAATTTGTTGTTTTACATGTACAGCAAAAAATGGTTATAGAAACAAGGTGACGCTACCATCAAGTGAAAACAAGTGCGCATTATAGTGCTCCTTTGAATTGAGCGGCAACATAAATAAAATGCTTAAAAGCCTTGTGTAATGCTTTTAAGCATTTGGTTTACGTCATGGCTCATTTTCATTTATCTATACAGCAGGGAGGAGGGGCAGATTGTAACCTAAGAGTCCGCTGTCCACTTCCTCTCCGCCATACAAACATTACAGCATTTGGGCCAGCAGGGTTTTTTTTATGCTGGTGCAAATGCTGTGGATTCCTATGGAGTCTGCCTGCTTTTTACACCAGAAAAAGCAGGTGGAATCCATAGGAATCCATTGTATATGCCAGCAGTGTTTACTTCATTTGCACTGTGCACTGCAAGAGGTGAGGACCCTTTAAGACAAAAGTGTAAACGTAACAGATCCCCGCCGCCTAATGAGACAGGACTCAAACATTAACCCCTTTGCCTTTTATGCCATAGAATGACTTTCTCCTTATGTACAAAACTTCACATTATTTTCTCATTTATGTATTTTCTTTATTTAGATGACATTTCTTTTCACTGGGTTTTGCAGGGCTATATAAGGGTTTCAGCTGCTCTGAGCTGTGCATCCATGTTACCATGATTCGCATTTAGACATTTTCTGGGGCAAGCACTGGTATGTTTGGTAGTCTGCTCATTATGATCGACAAAGTACTTTTCCCTTTTAAGACGCACATTTCCATATTGCACACATACGTATGAAATGGCAGCCGACACAGCCTCGGTCTCAAAAAGGCTATATGTGTACAATACTTTCCTAAGAATGCAGAGCATGCATGTTTATGTGGAGTTTCAAAAATGCACACTCTAAACAGTGACATGTGGAGCAGCAGGAAATGCTTATGTTTGGTTAGCTGCATACGTAAATGTTTCCACCATCTTTGAAATATGTATTTACAGCAGTAAAATGACTATCAAATGTTTTTTTTAAAAAAAAGAAAAATCACAAGGTCTGTCTCACGAAATGATGATTAGCTAAGCACAGCGGGGCGTTACCCGGAGGCGCAACAAATCATAGCAAAGCATTTAAAGCCTGATAATAACGGCCTGTGTCTAACCTGCAAAAAGGAACCCACCACATCCACCGTGTTGAGTTTGGCGGTAGTTCAGCAGTAATTCCACCGCACTACTGCCAAACAGAATTACTGCTACCGCCACTTGGCCCCACGGATTTAACCCATTAGACTGAACAGGTATTTCGGCGGAATTACCGGCAGTGGTAATCCTGCCGATTTTTCCAATTTTTCGTGGTAAGGTGGAGGATTTACCGAATATAAAGCAACTTGTTTAAAAAATATATATATTAAGTGTTGCCACCTTACATTTTGGCCTTGTGAGTCTATAATTAAATATGGCTCGACCGTTTTCTGGGAGAGAGAACCGGTCATTGATATGTTCAGTGTCAATTAAAATATACACGTATAATAAAAACATGTGTTTTGAATGTTATGGGATCAATATATATGATATTAAAAAAAGGGTCCAATATTTGATATTTTCCTTTTGTAAGGTTTTATATACCAGCTGCAATTAATACAGATGGTATTAGTGGTGCAACGACCATTGGGCAGATTGTGATTTAGGGCCCCCAACCCGCCGGCCCCCTGAAATGTTGGTTTATGTTGACTTGATCTGGCTGATTTACAGAACCGTGGCAGGACAGGACACAGACAATGGGCCTCATTCTTACTAAGCCGGTATCCTGGCGGTAGAGCTGCCAGGATACCGGCAAAAGTTGTTACAGTTTCTGGCACCCCGTCCGGTGGCATTGGCGCCGGATTTCGGGTGCCGGAGGGAGGGTGTTAATACCCATTCATGGAGTCCCATAGGACTGACTACATGAGGGGATTTGCCGTCATTACTGGCACCGGCAATGCCAGTAATGATGGCTTTCTTTGCTGATAGGGCTCCTGGCTTACCTCCAGCTTTTAGCAGGAGGTAATCCAGGTACCCCTCCGGCAAAACCGGAGTCAGCCGGTCAGGTAAAGTGTTGGTATCCACCATGGAAACACTTGTGTATAGGCGCGTTATAAATGACAATGCCAGCACTTTTTTACCAGACCTTCTGACTCAGAATGAGGCCCAATAAACGATACCACAGCAGCGCAGTTAACAAAGCACCTTCATTCCTATGCATATTTAGGCATTTGAAATTGTGATGGGGTCAAAGTACTAGCATGTCAGGGGAGTGATTAGAAGAGTGGGTGGGGGCAGGAGACAGCCTATTCTCACAGCCGCCCTTAGGTGTCTAGTTTCAGACGTGAAGGAGAGAGTTAACTGCTTGTAATGTTGAAGCTTCATCAGAATAGCCCCATTAGCATGTGTAAACAAGTTAAATACCCACACAAGTAAGCCAGCCCCTCCTCCACAGTGGCTGGATTTAGCCCTCTCCCGAAATTTGAAGGGTTAGCCCCCCTCCCCAAATGTCAATCCCAAATGCAACACAGCGTCAGGTTGCCCTGCAGCAGGGGTGCGCCAAGGCTAAAATTTCAGAGGGAGATTACCCTGCAAATGTTGGGAGAGCTGCTAACTTCAGAGACTGTGGGGGAGGGGCAACCTTACTTGTGTGGTGGCACCTACCTTCTTTACAAAAGAGCCTAATTTAAGCACAATTTTAGCACGGGTGGGACTGAGAGGGGAAGCTGGGTCTGTGTGGGTGTGGTTGTGCGCATGCCCAGTCCCCAATGGACAAAGATATTATTAGAGAATTACATTTATAGGATTTGGGCATCCTCAGGGTGTGGATGTCAGAATAAATGGATGCACCATCTTTCATTCCATTCGGGCCTGCTTGTTTCTGGGACTCAGGGCCCCATTGAGTCAGAATTTTAGAAGAGGAGGGGCTGAGATGGGAAGCCAAGAATCAGGGTAAGGATGAGTGTGTGCTTGCCCAGTCCCAGATGTACATACATCTTTATAGAATTATATAAATATACATAGGATGCTCGATTTACGAATGTAACATAACTATCTGCCTTTAAAACTGGTCAATCTATTCTCACTGGGGACTTTTTTCGCTTAAAGAAAGTCGAAAGGCAAACTCCTTTGGCCTGGGTCGCCGGAAAAGATGATGAATTACATAATTGCTATTGGAAGCATGACATTTTGAGGGGGAAAGTGCTTGGGAGCAGCCATGTCTGAACTCTAACAATAGCTCTGCAGGCGGTTTTATGAAATATTCCTAGCAGATCAGAGTAGAACTGGTCTGGAATGCCCTTTTTTTTGGACCAATTAGAAAGAAAATTCTCAAAGAGAAATGTCACAGAAAACAGTCTGTGTAAAAAACAATAGGAAGAACTGGGACGAAGACACATTGCCAGGATGGCGACAAGGGGAAAAGAAAACGCAAGTGTCTCGGGAGTATAGCTCAGGGGCAACGTGCTCGCCTTGGAAGCAAGACGACACGAGCAACACAGGTTCGATCACAGGGTCCTCCTTGCTTAGAAACCTCAGGGTATTAAGCGCGTTATATATATAATAACTTATCATAAGATGAGGTGTGATGGCGCTAGGGTTAGGTGAGGGCTTAAGGGGAAGACGAAGAGGGTAAAGTGTAGGGAGGCAGCAGCAGAGGAAAGAGTGTCCGTGTAGCTGAAAAATAAAAAATGTGGTTGGAGTGCATGGTGCTGCTAAAGGCAGGCAGGCGGGCAGGCCATGAAGGGCATGGAGGGCATCCGATGAAAAGAGGAAGATAAGGAAGGGAAAAGGAGGGGTTCAGGGGTTAAGTCCTCATCCCCTGAAATAAGGAATGTGGTAGAAAAAAGCAAATAAGGTGGGAACATTTAAATAAAGGGTAATGAAGGAAAATAGTTAACATAATTCTCCAACTTAAAACGAAAGGATGGCATTACAAAATCGCCAAATGGGCCAGGTAGTGATAGAAACCTACCATGCTTATATTTGTGGAAAGTAGCATGCAGGGGGCATAAGAAATGTATTCAACGACTGTGGCTGTCTGGTTCCGTGGGCCCCAGGGTAGTGGTCTGTTTAACTAAGACATTCTGAATGACTAGTCAAAGTGACTGTGAGAACGCCTTTTAAGCAAATTGGGCAAACTTGAGGGGACAATCATTTCCTGGGCCGTGAATGGTAAGGCTGCGCTCCTGCTGATGATGCCAGTCTCAGCAATACAAGATGCCCTGTGGAAGTTTCCTATGAGCACTTCATGCAGGAGAAGCATTAGCAAGCAAGGAGGCGAGCTACCACCCCAAACTCTGGATCATTAGATGATTAGATAGGAAAGACAAGTCCGCCAAAATGTAGATTTGTAGGGAGCAAAGCAGAAAAGAGTACATAACACTTGTATTTATTGCCCCTTTCCCTTATGTTGTGCTCTTGCAACTTTCTCTTTATGGTCCTTGTTCCCTTTAGTCTTCTTTAAAGGCTGTTCTCTTGATTTCCTTCTCCATTTTCTACCGTTCGCTCTAAGCCCATCTTGTCTCTTCTGCCTCCTCCCTCGAATCGCTTTTGCTTGATCTCTTCTTTTTCTGCTTCTCTTCTTTATCCTTCCTCTTGTATTCTCGCCCCCTCTTCCTCAACTTCTTGTCTCTCGTTTACTTCTCCTCTTTCTGTCTGTCTTTTTGCCGTGTCTTCTCTTTTCTTTTCTACCATCTGCTTCACATCCTGCACCCTCACTTCCCTTTGCTTCTTACTCTGCTCCATCCCTCACCTCTCCTTCTCTCATCTTTCCTTCTCTCACTCCTTCTCATTTTCACCTAAGCATTGCCCTCACTCTGTCCATCGCCTTGCCCATTTCACGTTCAGTTTTCCTTTCATTATCCCATATCGTCATCCATATAACCTCTTTCCTTCAGGTACATCATCTTCCCACTTCCTCACGGTCCCGATCCATCCCCTACTGTGCCTGCTCTGTACTCATATCAACCCTGCACCATGCACAATATCCCTATCATCTAGGGTGCCCAGGCTGACCATCTCTGTCTCCAATCTTCTGCACTCCTCCCTCACAGCTGAAGGCCACAGTCGCGACTACTCATCCATCCACCTACTACACCTTTCCCGTTCTAGCACATCTGCTCGCTATTCCAATCTGGCTGCCGTCCTGTCTACCCATTCAGCCTTGTCCCATCATCTTTTGCATAAAAAGGTTCCACCCCTCTCATGTCCCATCTTCCTCTTTTTCACCGCTATGCCAGAAACCTTTCCAGTTGATCAAGTCGTCCTTGACTCGGTTGGTCCAATATCATTTAAGGTGGTAAAATCCCCCAAATAATGGTGGCCGAGTTTGCAGATTCCCATGTGCCTACAGCATTAAGTCCTCCATGTTCCCTTGGTGGTCTGGTTGGTGTGTGGGGAAAGTGGGTGGTGGCTGAGGCACCAATGGAAAACCCTATGGCCAGCTGTGCCCAGTTGCAGGTCTGAAGGACCAGGTGTGCAGGTAGATAGATCTTGGTGGTCTAGTCATAGAGAAGAATAGGGGCACGAGAAAGAATGACTCTTATATCGATATCGATCGATATCGATCGCGCCTTGAAACACCTGTGTATAGGCGCGTTATAAATACCATATCATATCATCATATCATATCATACTCATAAGGAACAGGAGTATTCATGGAAGAAGCCTGAAAGACAACCCTCCGAGGCGCTGCCCACCGCAAGGCACCCAAGAGTTTTTCCTTTCACTCTCTACAGCTTCTACGTTAGCATGATCATATTCTGTACTATTAATCGGAATTATGCACACATCCCTTTTTTTTAAAGTCTGTTCTTACTGATTTTTAGACATAAATACAGACGGAAATCAATCGACTTTCTGTCTGTATTTATTTATAAAAATGGAGAAAAAAATGGAAAAGCAGGTCTTTCTGCCTGGTTCTCTATGATGTCACTCCTACATCTGAAATGCGATTCACCTGCGATTGGCAGCATGGAGAGTATAAAAGGTGTATAAAAATAGCATTGAAGTTCTTCAAATGGCTGGCAGCATATATCTTAAGGCAGCAGCAGTCACATGAGAAACTGTTTTTTGTTATGGAAAAAATGGAGCCAATGATTTACTCTATGAACTGCTGAGTGCTCTGTTGCTCCTGAGCTAGGTTGGTGCTATGAAAATAAATAATAATAATAATAATATGCCTTTTGCTTGAACCCTCCCTTTTGTCCTATTAATCCTTTTACCCTTAAAGAGTGTATATTACTTTTTCTTGCAAACTCTCTGAGGATTTTCTCTCATAAGACATATTTTTTTGTCTCACAGGTGCACTTCCTCCCAGCATATTCCCTCACTCTTTTACACGCAAACTGTGGGCCATTGTTGCTCGGTATTGATCTAGGACATGGGTCTGCAACCTTTAGCTCTCCCAAGGCTATGGACTACATTACCCATTAGCCCTAGCCAGTATGGTCTATGGAGAAGGATCAGTGGTATTCCAAAACAACTGGTGAGCCAAATGTTGCTGACCCCCGACCTAGGATGTGCCCATGTCCTAAAAAAGAGCTTTGAAGAATTCAACATCCGCTTCTGCCATGACCCTCTCAGTTATTAAAATCTCCCGACATTTTGAAAACGGATCCACCATTACAAATATAAACATAATATACTCCCTCTTAATAACAATTATATGGGCATAGTATATCAGTTCCTAAATCTTGTCACATTCCATGCCAGGGATCGAAATTAGGATTGGATATGCAGGAGCTAAAGGCAGCTAGTAAATGGCCTTTCGCAAATCTCACTTCCACATAAGATGCAAACCTATTATTTTGTCCATATTTTATGATCAGTTGTGCTTAACTGTTGAATAGATGTGCCCTTATGTTTATTTGTCCCACATGCACAGAGTTAAATTCACATAAGCGTGTTTGTTCTGCATCATTTGGTCAGGGGAGCCAAAAGTAGCTCCTGGTAGCTGTTGGTGTTAAGCTAACCAGGCTCTTCTTGGATGCAGGCAGGAGCTAAATAGCTCCCCTCAATTTCGAACCCTGCATGTGTAGGTATTTGATAATGACTTTACAAATTGTTTGCAAGTCCTTTCTGTCTCAGAGTTTTAGGCATATGTAAAACCATCTCTTGTAACACATTTTACCAGCAAATCTACAACCGGCCAAAATGAGCTCACCCTTGTTCTTTTCTTAGTGCATGTAATGTCCAGTTTTCCCTCTTATTAACCAAACGCGTTCCAGTGATAGCTGATTTCCATTGTATTATTCCGTGAATTTCTGTGTCATTGGAAATCCTAACTATTCCCTTATCTCCTGAATTATTTTGTCATCTGCCAGGCTTCCATGCTTCTTTCTATCCACTCAGGATATTGCTTTATCTAACGTAGCCGAACTCTCGCTGAAGACCTCTACTTCTTTTCGTCCTCATCCTCCTCATTAGCCAATGTCTTGGGAGTCTACAATATTGTTCTTTCTTTCTGCTACATATATACATTCAAATTTGTACTTCTTTAACCTGAGGCTCAATGAAACCTCTTTCATGCGTACATAGATATATCGATACGCAGTGACAACAGAAAGGCATCGCCAGGGCCATAACTAAGAAGTTAGGCAATCATACTTGTCTTCCGCTCTTCTTTGGGCTCCTTGTTTTGATA
Organism: Ambystoma mexicanum; assembly: GCF_040938575.1. NCBI lineage: Eukaryota > Metazoa > Chordata > Amphibia > Caudata > Ambystomatidae > Ambystoma > Ambystoma mexicanum. The sequence goes on from NC_090922.1 coordinate 192,639,006, forward strand.
GGGTTAACTTACCTGCGGAATTTTACGGGAGTAGAAAAAACATTGGGTCTCATTATGAGTATGCCAGTCTGGTAACAACAGTGCCGGTAAACTACCGGCACCATTGTTACCGGACCAGCATACTCCGAGTTCTGCGAGCGGTGCCTTTTCACCCGCCATGTCTGACCTGGTGGGCGGACAGGCACCGGCTCGCAGACCACCTTGACGGATGCACCTGCCCTGTTGCACACAGTGCCGGGGCATCCGTCCTCCCCATTCCCATTGAGTTCAATGGGACTCGGGAATGGAGGGTAATTTTTCCCGGCGCACGGCAATGGGGAATTACCGGGACCGCCGGGGTTGTAATGCCCCGGTAAGTCCCCATACAAGCAAGACGTGTTGCTTTGACAACTCCATTTCCCGCCTCAGCCCATTTTCGAGCTGACACAGGGACAGGCAGGGAGTGGAGTTAACATCTCTTCCGTGCTTTCCTCCTCCATCATGTGTGGGCCCTTCATTTTATGCCTGCATGAGATTTTCGAATTAGCACCTGCTAACAAACAGACAGATTCAATAGGGATCCTTTAGTAAATGCAGCCTGCAAAGCATCATTTGCAGGCGCCGCTAACATTTTTGCAAAACTGAGATCTAAAGGTGATTTTGCCTGGTTTTACTCTTCGGTTTTGCACTCTGCTTTGCAAATGTTCGCAATTGCATCTAGGGAATCCAATAGCAGGTGTGTGCAAACATTGGTGGCCCCATGCATGTAATTTGCATGTTTCTTAAAATGGCCTGCAATCTGTGTTAAACTACAAGATATGTTGGTTCATCTGTAGCTTCAGTGCAGAGTCAACTACAAATCCTAAAATGTAGATTCTGAACATGTTACCTGATAATGCCAGGGTGATTGTTGTGCATAATAGGTTTTGCTGTAGGTAGAGCAGAGGTTAGGTCAGATTCCTCCCACTCAGCCTGTTACAGCTTGGCCAGGCCTCTGCGAAATGCCCCATCTTCACCAGTAGCACAGAAACTACAGTTGTATTTGGACAATCTTCTATTATGAAGTTGGTCTGATAGCATAATGCTGATGCTTCTGGAGTGAACTCTTGCAGTTTGTTTACCTATGAGAGGTATTATTATTATTATTATTATTATTATTATTATTATTATTATTATTATTATTATTTGTATTGGTGATATTAAATAGCCTTTCATGTCCGACTCCACCAGCTTCTAAGTGGTGGAGTGGGGATCGAACCCAGAGTATGCCCAGGGTTCGATTAAAGTGCCATATATTCCACTCCATTGCAGTTTTGTAACTTTGTAAAGATGGGACTTGTCTCTTTTCAGGTTGTCCAAAATGGCCTTTAGGGCAAGCACATCAGAAGGATGGGAGCCTGCCTGTAACCTTAGGGGTAATGCAATTGTATAATTCTTCATGTACTTCAAAGCTGGTGCTGTTCCTTCTCAAGCTATGCCTAATCACCCAGGTTTTTAGCTGTTGATGAATTTATCTTTGTGGCATAGTTGTGGGGAATGTAATGAACTGACTTCTGCTCTGCAGGGGTGCAAGGATTAGCAGAGGCTAAAAGGCCCCCTGAGCCATCACCCTTCTACACCCCAAGAGCCAGCACAGTCAAGAGATATTCCTCCTTCGCCTGTTGTGATAACGTGGGCTGAGGGAAGGCTATACTCGTAAAAGGATTGTGAATGTGGTTCATTAGCAACCCAAACAGCAAAGTATAACAGTTCAGAATAAAGGGATGTCCAGTCAAAGGTTCTACACAAATATATACACTTTAATTAAACGCGTCATGTACAATAATAACTAACTACACAAACTCCATACAGAATCCACCCTTGAGAAAAGAACACAGAAAAAGCAAAGATAGTAGATGCAACTCTCTTGGTAATTATTCACGGATGAAAGGCAATCAAAAGCAACAATGTTCTTGAAAAAGGATATGCACTTGTGATCAAAAAGGGTCCAATGTGACCTAACCAGTCTATAGGGACCAAACATGGACCAAGTGGGAAGTTAGCAGTCAAAAGTACCTTCATTGCAGTTCTTGGTGGTTTAGCAGTGCCTAACCAGACTTCAACGGAGGGTCCTGCTGGTACAAATGTGTTGAACAGCTCTTGAAACATGCTCCAAGCAGTTCAACAGTGAACACACTTGGATCCCTGCTGTCTTGGTTCTCAGAGTGCTCTGGGTCCCAATCCAGGGGCTTAGGGAGGCTAGCACACCGCTGCAGGGGTCCTCCAACAGGGTGAGGTGCTGGGTTCCACTGTGGCTAGCAGAGAAGTAGTCTTGCTCCTGCAGCAGGTCACTTCTTAGGTTGCTGTGAGTCGCACTCCAGGGACTCAGTGATAAGGTGGGTCCTTGTTCTTGGGCTCTCAAACAAGGGGAGGCTGGCACACAACTGCAGGGTTCCTCCAACACAGTGAGGTCTAGGTACTGATGTGCCTGGCAGAGAGGCGGTCTTGTTCCAGCAGCATATCACCCTCAATGGTCCCTGGGGATGGTTAGGGGACAGAGCGTGCTTCTGCCTTTGGAACACCTACCTTCATGTCACAACTAGAGAACTTTAGAAAGTACTGCTCTCTCAGCAGGGTCCAAAGAAACCTTCTTAAGTGATCATTCAAAGATGCTTCAAGATTATTTCCAAGATGATTCAATGAAGCAGTGGGAGACCCCTCATTTTATAGGAAAAATTCCCCAGGTGAATGGACTGAAGCTAGCCTGCTTTATGGGTCCAATCCGTGTTCTTTAAATGTGTTGACCTTGCCCTTATGACGTCACTCCCAAACTTCTTTGCTCTAGAGGAAGTGGGGGGAAAAGGGGACAGGAAAGAGAAAGAAAGGCAGAAAGAATCAAGATGGCACAACCCTCCCAAAACTGTACAGATGCCTCAGTGGCTACACTAACCTTGCCCCCTTTCCTTTTAAATAGAGCGAAAGGCCTTTAGAAATGCAGCCCACTGCTGTGAGGCCTGCCTCTCTGTGAATGGGTGTGCCTCTTGGTTTCTGTTCCCAGGCTAGCATCCTGTGGAGTTACTGTCCAGTGGAAAGGGTGTTACCTGCCCTAACAAAGAAACAAAGAGAAGGAATCCCCCAAGACTACATTCTACCAGTGGACAAGGGTGGGCCTTAACTAGGAGGGATACACATAATCTGAACTAAGCTGAACTGGGCCTACAGGTCTGACACATTAGTGACACGAATTTAATGTGGTTGGGATAACTCTGAATGATGCTGGACATCATACCCTAACACAGGTATGGCTTATATGTAAAGCTTATTGTACTACCAGGACAGGATATCCAGAGTTATGCTGTTTTTGTACCAGGGGTGCATATTTGAAATGCAGCCCCTGCACTGCGGAAGCTTAGATGTCAATGCAGCTGACAAGAGATGCGCATGTGAACTCTGAACCTGCTCTGTGCCACTTGCATAGCAGAATATGCCAATTAGGATGCTGGTGCAGCAGGGCAGAAGTGCACACTATGTTTTTGGCATAGAGCATATGCCAGGGGAATCTGATTAGAACATTTCCCTATCAGAGATGGAATTATCTGCACCATTTTATTACTTAATACAAATCAAAAAAGCCATTTGATTGCAAAAACTGGATTGGTAAATCTTGTTAAGAACCATGTGATGACATTGCATTACATTTGCTGTTACCGCCTACACCATTTCCATGATGCAGCATTTACGATCCTTATATCCGACCCATAAATGGGTACCCAGTTACCACCTTAAGGTATTGTATTGATATGTAGTTGACTTTCCCCACAATAATCAAAAATGGAATGTAATGGGCTTATAATGCTCAGCAAGTTTGTGCCAGAAAAATGGGACAGTCTGCCTACAGCAACAGTGTTTATGTAAATCATTAGTGAATGTTAGCACATTGACATAACACAACATAACCTTATTGTTTGACGAAAGCAACATCGAAGAAAGAAGGCAGTCTTCTTTTCACTCAGTTTTCCTTCTTGATGGATCATTATCTTGGGTTGTGTGTGATTACAGTGGCTTCATATGATTTAGCAGATGATTGTGCATACATGTTTCTTTGAGCTTTTTAGACAAGATGTTGTTTGTGTCATGATCAAACTCAAAGCAGAAAGCCTGGGGAAGAAGTGTTTTCTCCCCTGACTGAATTTCTGGAATAGATTTATAATATGGTATTAGGAACATGTTCCATGGGCTACACTGGGGGTTAATCGCCCGGTAACCTGAGTTAAAGGCCAGAGCCAAGCAACGGCATTTAACCAGGGCACTGGGACGTTACTCCCTGGTGTAGCCCATGGAACGACTTACTAATGCCATTAGCACCCTGGATTACCAAAGCAGTAACCCAGGGTGCAGATAGCGGGGTTCATTCATAGAAATGACAGTTCAAAGATGGCCGCCACAGAGATGGAAGGCGGGGCTCCTTATAGAGCCCCTTTTCCATTTCCACCACCACACTTCGATAAGTCGGGATGGGGAGGGGGTTGAGAATATATTTTAAAAAGAAGGTGATGGAGGGTGGAGAGAAGATGGCAGTCCAGGGTGGGGGTGGCAGCCTGCGGGTTCCGTGGAACGTGGGCTGAGATCAGCAGTTTCAGTCCGTGATCCGCAGAACCTGATTGGCTGCTCACCCCGCCCATGGTGCTAATTATTAAAGTGTTATTCATAGTTGATGATCCAGGACAAAAGTCACCTTGCAGTGGTCTCATGAGACATTGCAGAGAATTTTGCTTGGAATATCAGTGAGGCATCCTGTCCTAAAGCGTGCTTTCCTATTGGTTGGACTCTTTGTATCTTTGCACAACAATACGGTTCAAAACTGCTGGAAATAAGAGGTTCTTAGAAAATAATTATCTGGTGATCCACCAGTTTTGGATGTGCTTAAAACAAAAATTGAGCTATCCCCACAGGGTGGGACTTTTTATGATAATAATTAATATATGTTTTATGATAATCATTAATTTCAGACAGAATCATGTTTTTTTCACTGGCTGTGATTTTGGGTCAATTGCTCTGATTCCATGAATGGTGTGGTCCATTGCAAGACTGGTTATTATAGAATCCTCAAATTGGAAGGGAATTGTAAATCTTCCTGTAGAAATCTACCCACTCCATTACCCTTCTTTTACCCTTCCTCCATGCCCCACCTTGCATTATACCCATGCTCTGGCCTCCAAGGGGTACCCATCATAGAATGTATCTGCTACTGAGATGTCCAAGGGTCCTCGGAGCTTTGGGTAGCAGAGGAAAGGGGCCAGTTGCGTTCGCTACCCAGACAGTGAAGAGGAACGTTGGCATCCAGAGCAAAAATTGAACTTTTTTTTTTTTTTTTTTTTAATTTAGCTGAATTTAATCAACTTTTAAAAACAACATGTTATGTACAGTAAAATTAGGAAAAGAAAAAAAAAAAAAAAAAAACCAAAACAAAAAAAAAGACAACAAGAAAGAACAACAAAGAAACACATTCAGATACATAAAATAACAAACATAATAGAAGCGTTTCTATACATAAATGAATACTAATTTAAACTGGACTCATCTGATCATGTCCATTTACTGAGTTAAGAAATATAAAGAAAAAAAAATAAATAAATAAAAAATGCATTTTTAATTAACTGGGATCTCTCACTTTAAAATGTTCTAAAAGGTTCACATCATGTAAAAAACGAATAACATTAATTCTGAGTGATATGTTTTTACCTTCGAGTATCATTTGCCATAATAAATCTGAAGATAAATTAACATATTCTTTAAGAGTAGATTTGAAAAATTGAGTTCGTTTCATAAACAAGGAGGCGCATTCAGTGAGCAGATGTTTAAGTGTTTCCTTTTGACCAAGATCTTCACAATGTCTACAGCTATTATCAGCCAACAATCTTCGTCTCTCTAATATTTCGCGTGTTGGACAAAGATTGAATCTCAACCTAGAAAATTCAATTCGGTGTATGACTGATGGAGACTTAAGTAAATATGGTTCCACTGAACCATGTTTTTTATGAAACAGAAAGTAATTTTTAAAGTCACACAAGTTTGCACAATGCTCTCGAGTTCTAATCCAATCAGCATCAAACATCATGGTTTTTGCCTTGTTGGGATTTTCAATTAATGTTTTCAACGACACATCTGCTTCTGCTAGTGCATTGATTGCAATTTGGCGCCATTTTGACATATGTAATTCTTTGCTAGTAAACATATGAGTGGACAGAGTGCCTATTAGCATCAAGGTATTCGTGGTCATTATACATTTGCGAAACAAGCTAACAATGGACCAGAGGTGACGAATGTATAAAGAAATCAAACCCAGTTCATGTCTGATCCAACAAATAGAGATACAATTTGGAAGTCCTAGGCATCGTCTCCAATACAGACTCTCCAGTCTGCTCCAGAATGATTCAGGCATTAATTCTTGTGTTTCCGAACCATAAAGGAGTATCGGAGTGACTTTTTGACAATAAAAAATTACTGCTGGGATGATTGAAAACTTCCCCAGCTTTGCCTGGATGATCTTTATTTGTGCAAGCATCTGGGTCAATTTCCCAGTGATGGTATGCCAATGTGATTGACTTCCAACATTAGAAATGGTGACACCTAAATAGGTGTATTGATTAACCACTTCAATTTCAGACTTATTTAGATACCAATGAAAAGATTTACTCTGCTTCTGCTGTTTAGCAGAGAAAATTATGATTTTAGTTTTAGACAAATTAACGGATAGCAAATTTTTTTGAGTGTAGAGAGCTAATTCATCGAGTAAGTGTTGAAGGCCCGAAGGAGTTTTAGAGAGAAGGACAAGATCATCCGCATAAAGCAAGGCTGGAGTTGGTTTCAGTGCTAATTTTGGGGGATCTCCCACTGTGTATGCAAAACTTGAACCAATGTCTGAAATGAAAAAATTAAATATTGACGAGGCTAGCACACATCCCTGTTTCAGGCCCCTATACGTTTTAATTGGAGGAGTTAAGGTACCTTCGCAAGTCAGTCTGATCTGAATAGTTGTCCCTGTGTGTAAAGCATGAATTAAGGAGATTAAGTACGCAGGACAGCCAGCGAGGCTCAACTTCTGTAAAAGAATTTCACGCGACACCGAGTCAAAGGCAGCTCTTAGATCAACAAAGGCCAAGTAGAGCGCCTGTTGCTTCGAGGAGTGATCATTTAAAATAGATGTTAGGGAGAAGAGATTAATAGAAGTTCCCAAGCCCTGTATAAATCCAGTTTGACAAGGATCACGCCTGGAACTCTGGTGCGTCCATAAATTGAAATCTCGCAGAACAAATCGTGCGAACAACTTCCCAGGAGCATCAAGAAGTGCAATCGGCCTATAGTTCGAGGGATTAGACCGATCACCCTTCTTGAAGATTGGGACAATAATTGACTGACACCAAGAGTCAGGAATGACACCGGTTTTGAGTATTTGGTGAAATATACGATGTAATATGGTAGTCCATTCAAGCGGATGCTGCTTAAAAGTATAATTGGATAGGCCATCCGGGCCGGGAGCTCTAGAGGAACTAGACTTCTGGATGTAAAATAGAATATCCTCCTCCAGGATTTCCATTTGTTCATAAGTTATTGGAGGTGGAGTGGTGGAAGCTTGGAATACTTCCGGCAGGGCGTACAAATTCTTAAAGTGTTCAATCCAAACGCATTCCAAAACGCCATTTATCTGTACAGGGGCCTGTGACTCATGATTTGCCAAATTTAGTAAAGACCATATAGCAGAAAGATTTTTGGCAGTAATGGCAGATAGCATTGCCTCACCATCATGTTGCAATTGAGTGAATCTATAACACCTCAACCAATTTTTATATTTGCATTTAATAGTTTTTATGGTAGCAAGTCTAATAGCAGTTGGTAAGTGCACAGCACGACGCTTTTGGAGATTCACCCAATTCTTTTGATTTTGTATCTCATGATCAAAAGTATGTTTGTGAATATGGTGAAAATGGGAATTGAGGCCAATTTTAGAGCGAAACAATGCCAGATGAGTGGTGTACGAGTCTTGAGGCGTATTTATGGTTCGTTCAGCAGTAATAAGCTGTTTAAATTTGTCAAATTTTTTCGGCGTCCAGCGCAACCTTGTGCGAGCATTATTAACCACAACAGAAGGAGTGTAAATGAATTCTCTGTGAATGGGAGCGGCGGAAAGAAAATTCCATCTAACAGATAGAAGATCATGGTCACTAGTATCACGTTTAATTATTTCAAAATTAGAGATTTCCGAGAGAGTGAGCTTGTTGACTAATACAAAATCTATAGTTGAAGTTGAAGCACCTCTATGCCACGTGGGGTGAGATGGAATGTCACCCTCACAAGCGCCATTTAACATGATAAGGCCACAGTATTTTATTAGCTGGTTCCATTTCAAATAGGCTTGTGAGGATTTGCTTTTTGAATTTGGTAGACAATTTATGTTGAAATCACCAAGTACAAACAAATGGCTAATTTGTCTGTCCTGTGTGATGATATCAAGTAAGTTCTCTAATTCAGAAAAAAAAATGGAATCTGGTATTGCAACCGGATTTCGATAGAGATTTATCAGAGCAACAGCACCCCCTTGAAAGGTAATTCTTACCAGTTGTAAAAAGTGATTTGGAGCAAGCCAAGGACTAATTTGGAAGCCCAAACCCCATTTCAAGGCAACCATTAGACCTGAGGACGGGCGACCCGTAATTCCTGCTTTAGCTGGATTCAAAATTACATCATAACCACTCCATACAGGTCTTTCCAAGAGCCATGTTTCTTGAAAAGCAATTATCGTGTGACTCAATAAGGTAGCATCCATAGTGGACATCAGATGGGAATAACCACGGGTGTTCCAGCTGCAAATTTGATGTTCAATGTTAAACATTTGCAGTGGTGGTTATTTTCGCTGATGCCAAACTTGGGGAATGGATTCGTGTCTTAAATTAGAGTTAGAGTGATCCTGTGAGTACACAAAAGGTTTAGAGGAAGAGTACAACCTTAATTTTTGTGTCGTCGGAGTGTTAAAAGACGGGGCTGTGTTAGACGAATTCTCGAGATCATTAGGATCAAGAGCTAATAAGAAGCCCATTGCAAAGAGTTTCATCTTGGCTTGCCATAGAGAGGTACCAATAAGTGCAGATGATACCCAGATGCGAACCACTGACCAATCTTGATCATTCAGGAATTCAATCTGTGAGATGTCCTGTGAGGAGATGCCACTTAATGAGTCTATATCATTCAATATTGCAAGTACACTGGATCTTGAAAGATCATAAGAAGGAAATGGAGCTTCTCGACATTTAAGAATAAAGCGATGATGTTTATTGATTGATAGAGCATGTCTAGATTTAGATAAAGGGCATGCATCATTTATACATTTATTCTTACGATTTTTTTCCGTGGTGTCAAGTAGGTGACAGTTATTCTGATCCCTTTGTGTTGGGAACGATTGTGGGTAAGGGGCTGGAGGTCTTAAACTAGAGGATTGAGTGTGTTGGTTTGTTGAGGATTTGTAGCTTAGAAACTCTTCCATTGAGTGTCTAATTTCAGCTCGTACATCCGCCAGTATAATGTCAGTCTGTGACATGGAAGATGAGGGAGTTCGTTTAGAATCTAATAATTGCACAGTGGAAGGTTCAAAACATGTAGTTAGTTGTGTAAGAGAAGAGTTAATTGCCGGTAAAATCATCGGTTGACTTGATGAAGATTTAAGTTTCAGGTATTCTTCCATGGATTTCTTAATCTCCGCCCGTACATCTGCTAATATAGTATCAGTTTGGGACTTGTTATCTACAGAAGCTATTTTCGAAGTTATTGCTACAGATTTATTTTGTAAAATAGGTTTAGAAATAGATGATATATTCAATGCTGTCGGAGGATTAGAAATCAAGTCATCAGCAGGAGCAGTTTCAATTAAAGGAGGACGTAAAGCCAGAGGATCACAAGGTTGAGTAACAATGGCTTGAAGTAATTGGTCTAAAGGTTCATGATCATCATTACGAGGATCAAATTTTACAGTTTTACTTCTTAGAGACTTTCGGAAATTTTGTCGCTTTGTTTTAATTACTTTGCTTCTGTTGTTATGGACCATTTGAATACGCTGTAACCGTTTGATGCATTGCTTGGTGTTTGCACCTAAATTAGATCGACTCTTAGTAATTGGAAGTTGAGGAGTGGCATCGACATGTGAATGAGCTTTAAATATATTAAACAAAACCGGGGCAACGTCAGAGGTTGTAGACTTATCTACAGAATTAGAGGAAATCTGAACAGACACCGGAGGGGGAGTCTCAGTTGTAAGAAGGTCTAAAGTTTCCACTGGGCGAATAATTTCTGGAAAAGACGGTAGAGCAGGAATAATAGCTTCTAATCGTCGAATTCTCACTGGTGCATGGTCTGGGTCTATAAGAAGACAACTAGAATCTACTGCAAAGGGAGAAAGAGAATATTCATCAGTTTGAGTACTTCTTGATGCAGTTTTTGTATTGAGAGCAGTGACAAGAGTGTGAATCTGAAGTGATTGTTGTCGTATTCTATTGTCCAAAGTTTCATATAATTTAAGCATACAGTTAACTGAAGAATTGATGGCCACAAGAGCAACTTCAGTTAATGCATTAGAAGGCGGCAAGGCAGATACATCCGGGCTAATCAGAACTGGAGGCTGAGCCGGTCTCCTCGGAGTAGGATGTAAAAAAGAAGCTGACAAAGCGCTAGAGTTATCATTTTTCTGATCAAATAAACTGGGGGAAGAATATAGGCTCCCATTGTGGGTTTTTGAAGCTTCAAGGTTTACAGGGGACATGCACTCTAATTCAACATGTTGTGTAGTATTTATTGTTGCGTCCAGTAAAGGCAATACAATTTGAGCAGCAGTGTCATTAAGAAGTAGTTCTTGCGTAGAGGTGGGTGTATGGGTCCTAGATTCATAGATTAAACTATGAGAGACCTCATGAGATGGAACTAAAGATAAAATATCATGAACAACATGGTCTACGTCATTAGGCTCTGCTGATGCTTCAGGCACAAGTAAAACGGAATTTTTAATGATCTGAGAATCTGTAATTGAAGCATTCAATACCTTCAACGGAGTACAGGTTATGTCTGTACTTGAATTACATGGGGGCGCACTGGCTACAAGTGCGTTAGGTGTGGTAAGCTCACCTTCAATATCGTGATTAGAATCGTGCGAAGTGGTACAAAAGTCACGGATATCAGCAGACGCCATTTTCTTGCCATGAGTAAGCGTGAAATGACCGCTTAATTTACGCTTAAGCGCTATCATGGGCGAGGCTTTAGGCGTTAATGGCTTTAGTTGAAGTGTTGCGCTTGATACAGCCAAAATGGCCGGCATCCCTGATTTAAGTGTGTACATTCAAAACAAAAACAAACGCTAAAGCCAAAAATGACAACAAGAGTCAAATATAGTAAGGCGACACCGCCACACGTTAACACGCTTAACAGCGTAACAGCACCTTTCTGAAGCACCTTCGTAAAGCGCGTCGTGCTGATGTTGTTTCTCGATTTTGGAGACTTTCTCCTCCTTTCCTCCCGCTCCGGACGGGTGAGTTTGTAGCAGTAGAGGGTGGTCGTTCAATCTCCAGGTTTAGAGCCCCCTACAGCCCCCTCCACGCGCCAAAGCCGCCAAACAGCTTAACAGCTCCACAACAGCCCTTCTACCACAGGGCTTACGCCACAAGGGCACTCCGGTTGTGCTAATAAGCCCAGCTGGTGTCTACGTGGCTTGCACGTTGCTGGGGAGGAGTTCCAGCTGATTCAAAGTAAAGGCGTCCTTTTCACCTTTCACTTTGAATAATGTTTGTGCTGAGTTTTCGAAAAAGAAAAAAAGAAAGGCTGCTTTGCGTTTCTTTGCTCCGTTCGCTCTTCTGCAGTCCACCAGTATAGCAGAGTTAAATAAATAAATGGATGTCAGCGCCGCCACAGCTTAACAGCTCCACAACAGCCCTTCTACCACAGGGCTTACAACTTGACCAAGGTAAGCCCAGTGCTGCCCTAGTTAGTGACCCAGTGGAGAGAAGGGCAGGCTGCTCACAGTCCCCGGTAAACTTGGAGGTAGAGGTATAAGACATAAGACATAGGAAATGGAGATTTCCCTGTGTTGTGGTGTGTGGCTGTTTTGACATAGGATCTACGTTAAAATATTGAATGTATTACTACGAGGTCGAAAACCTTGAATTTAAAACAACAAATTCAAGCTAATTCAAATGCGGGGGGAAACCCCTTCACAGCCCTCCCACCCCCGATCTCCCAATTTTAATAAATACCCCAACCCAACTCCCCATCTATTTTCTCACCTTAATTTGTTGTCTTCAATTCAAGGTTTACTACATCGCAGTAATGGTCTGCAATATTTTGAATGATACTTTGAAATATAGAGCAAGAAGGAGCATAACCTGAGCATGGTAACTCCAGTCTTTACACTACATGTTGATGGTCCTCGGCCCATCCATTAAAGTTGGAAGTCTGTCTTCTTACCTGCCTGCACAGCCTTCTCCCTGATCACCTGCCTGAGCATAGCACTGCTACTAATGCTCTGTCTTGCTTTTTTGCTAAGTTAGGAAAGGAAATAAAATGGTGAACTTTTATGAAGTGAAAGGTTTATTAAAATCTTGCTCAGGTTTTATTAAAAATAATATGTTGTTATAACCCTTGACATGTGGGGTTCTCTCCAAGTTAATTCTTGCTGCTCAGAGCTATTGTGGTGGGAAGCCTTGTGGCAAACTACCTCATTTCTCTTCATACTTCCCATCATGTACTTCAACTACTTTCACAATCCTGTCATCTTGCCATCAGGAGTGCAACTAAAGGCACTGTGTGTCCAGTCTTCTGCTGTTTATGCCCCTGAACTGCTCATGTGCCCGGGCACCAACCTGTCAACCTCCAGAATGGATCCTGGAATCTCATTCCAGACCTTTCAGGGCAGGGGTCTGCACCATTTGGCTCTCCAGGTGTTTTGTATTACAAGTCAAATTGGCCTTAGCCAGCACAGTCAATGTTGAAGAATCGTGGGAGTCGTAGTACAGAACATCTGGAGAGCAGCCTGTTGTCGACCTCTATTACAGAGCTCGAGTGGTGCCTTTCAATCCTTCCAGTCCTTTCAGCACTGAATAAACATCTGGATTAGTTGGGTTGTACTTGGTTCTGGCTTTGGCCTATCTTCCTCCTTCATTTGACAAGATTCATGGTCATTGTGACCATACCTTCCAGATAAATTATGGAAACACACTTCAGTCACTAATCCATTTTGGTCTTTAAAGTCTTGCTTTCTCCCTAACAATTTAAACAAACATGATTAGGAGGCAGAATCAGAAGCACGTGTAGCTGGGTCAACTGGCAGTTGCTTTCTCCTATCAGCATGCCTTTATAAGCAGTCTGATTTTGAAGTTCAGTGTTCCCATTTGCACCCTTGTTGTCTAATCCAGATCCTGACCTTTTGTCTTGCTTGTTCAATGTTGTTCCTGTTTAGAAGAGCAGCTGTCTTCCTATGCAATCTAACAATTCCTTGACAAACATTGTTTGCATCTTTAAGACTCTCATTAAAAGATTTCAAAAGGCCCAGGGGATTGGGTTGCAAATTTCTTGTCTGATTGTGACAGAGTACCATCTGGTGGGAGTAGGATAGCCCAAGCATTTCTGCTTGTATTACAATAAAATTATATGGGTAATTTTGTTTCTAAATGGGAAGCCTGCTAAACAGGTCCCCATTTCATAGATGCTCCATGCCGCAATTATAGTGCACAGAGGTGCCTTTCTTTAACCAGTCTACTGACATCTACAGCACCAGCTCTGCAGTGGCAAAGATCAGGTTCAAAGGTCACCCGCAGAGGCATTGCTATGGTGGTGCTGAGGGGGCTATAGCCCCAGGTCTTTTGGTTATAGCCACTGATAGAAGCTCAGGGTATACAACCAAAAGTCTAGCCCCTGAGTCTTAACAGTCCCGACATTAGCATAGCCCCGGATGCAAAGGTAGAATTTTAAGTGCTTGCACCTCTGCATTAAATTATGATGATTGTGAAATCTCAACAGCCTGGTGTCACATTCATCTGTAAATATAGGCCATGCCAGGTTTCGCATGATGACTGCGGATCATACAATTATTACGCCGCATCAATCTAATCCAGAGCCGTGCGGGTCACTGAAGGCAGTATCACAAGGTATTCTGGCCCTCCATGGGCCGTGCTTATTTTAAAAGTTTTGTTTGGTTCCATTTTTCTCCCTTGTGTGTGCTCCCCTGCCCCCTCTCCCCTTCCGTGGTCTTGCTGGTGTTCCCTCCCTCCCTCCCTCCCGGCTCCCAGCCCTCCCAGCCCACCCTGATTGGCTGGTGCACGTCCCAGGCCAAGCTAGGTAGCCTAGAAGTTCACCGCGCTCGCCACTTCCATCCAGGGCTGAGCGGGTGTCTGCAGGCTGCTTCACAAGGTATTCTGACCCTCCGTGGGCTGTGCTTATTTTAAAAGTGTTGTTTGGTTCCATTTTTCTCCCTCGTGTGTGCCCCCCTGCTCCCTCTCCCCTTCTGTGGTCTTGCTTTCTCCCCTTTCAGGATTCTCAAATTTAGGGGTGGCTTCTCACCGGTTCTAAAGATGTGCATTTTGTGAGCTCTTTAACCCTGAGTGTCGTCGTCTGTCCTATTGCGTAACTTGATTGCTGCTCGCTATCTTGTCTGCCTACTCTCACCAGTGTCTCCCCCTCTCCTTCCACCCCTTCCTCTCCCACCTACTCTATGGTGCTCTCTCTCTCTCCTATCTTCTCTAACTGCTTCTCTATTGACGATCCTGCTCTCCTCACTAAATCTGTCAGGAAGAAGTTTGAAAATGACATCCTGGTCTCCAACCCAGGTCTCCCTATCGCTGACACCTACACCAGTGCCTCCTCCAAGGAAACTCTCACTGACATCCTCTTTGTCGTGCCTTCATCTGATTTATGGACCCTTCATATGGTCTCTGTGCTCTCTCCTTTCCTCTTATCCCATTAATGGTGGCACCCGTTGGGACACCCTCCTGTCCTCCTTCCATTCCCCTAAGGTCATCATTAATGTTTAATCTAATGGGACCGTCTTGGTCCAAGGCCCTCAGGCCAACCTTCACCTCTTTGATAGACGCTTCCCGCACCTCATCAACTTCCTTTCTTCTCCGGCTGTCCCCCCTCCCCTTTCCATGGCTACCTTGCCTTCCACCTCCCTCTCTGCCCCCTCTCGGGCTCCTTCTACACCTCTGCAGAGCGTACCTCCGATCTGTACCCCTCCCCGGAAGTCCTTCAAGGATGAAAACCTTCTCCACATTCCCACTCTTAACCCTCACTCTGCTGTCAAACATCCCTCTGATATCTGCCGCCTTCTTGAAGAACTTGACCTCGATGTCCTCAGTCTCACTGAGACATGGTTCACGGCCAGCTCTGTCACTAGCTTTGACACGCTAGTACCTGTCGGCTACAAGATCCTCTCTGCACCCAGGTCCAACCGCTCTGGTGGGGGTGTAGCCCTTATCTTCCATGAGTGGATTCCTGCCTCGTCACTCCTACGCAGACCTACTCCTCTTCTGAATGCCTCGTCTGCAGGCTCTCTCTCTCCCTTAACTATTCCCTTACTGTGGCTACAATCTATCGGCCACCTGGTCAGATTTCTTCCTTTCTCTCTGAGTGGGCGGACCTCTCCTTCTCACTCCTGGCCTCAACCACTCAACTCCTTCTTCTTGGAGACTTCAACATCCACCTGGATGCCTCCTGTCCCCCCTCTTTCGCGACCTCTGCGACTCTCTCTCATCCACCATTCTCCCCTCTGGCCCAACTCATTCTGCAAGGCACACTCTCGATCTTCTGATCTCCTCAGACCTTCCCCTCTCTGTCCCTCTCTCCACTCCTCTCTCCTTGAGTGATCACTTGCTCCTATTTTCCCACCTCACCCTCCCTACTCCTCAGGCCAAGCCACCTCCATCACTGCCACCCACCTTCTCGGTCATCCGACTCATGAAGCGCGTGTCAGTTGAGGCTTTCGCTGCCACCTTCTCACCCCCTAGACCCCCTTTGGCTGACTCTCACCCTAACACAGCCCTCTCCACGCTCCACTCTTCCATATCTAATACTCTTGATATCCATGCCCCTGCCATGAGAATCTGCCTGAAGCCCAAAGCCAAGTGTAACTCCGGGTATGACTCAGACCTCGTCACCCTAAAACACAAGTGCAGGATGGCCGAGAGGAAATGGCGTGCTTCATGTTCATCCTCTGACAAACTGGCCATGCTGCCTGCTGCAAAGGCAATACCGGCTCTCTGTCCTTACCAAGAAGAGAGCTCATATCCAAGCCCGCATCTCGGTGGCATCTAACAATGCGGCTGAACTCTTTAAAATATGCAAGGAACTGGACAATCCTGCTGCAGTCTATATCTCTCCTGTCCCTTCCCAGGCCCTCTGCATGGCACTGGCTTCTCACTTCATTTAAAAAATCAGGACATCCTGTCCTTACTCTCCTCCTATTGCCTCCCTCCCACTATTCCCTGCTCTTCCTCTGGCCCTTCTGCAGCCACCCACCCTTCATCCTTCTCTGCCTTTCCCCTTTTCTCTGCAGACAAGGTTTCTAGACAAGTCTGATCTATGAAAGTCTCGTCGAAACAGGTTCACCCCTGTTCCTCCAAAACTATCCAGGACCACATCGACTCCCTGGCTCCTGCCCTGGCTGATTTCTGCAATCACTCCTTCGCCACTGGAGTTTTCCCATCCCCCCTGAAGCACTCCCTTGTGCACTCTCTTCTTAAGAAACCCTCTGCCGACCCCTCCTGCCCAGCTAACTATCGCCTAATCTCCATCACTCCCTTCCTGGGCAAGCTCCTGTAGAAACTGGCCATCTCCCAGCTTAATCTCCACACTGAATCTGTTAGTTGTCTTCATGACCATCAGTCTGGCTTTAGAGCTGTCAGAAACATGGAAACTGCTCTTCTGAACATCTGTGAAGATCTGCTCTCCAACCTTGACTCTAACACCCCTTACATCCTCATCTTGCTTGATCTCTCTTCTGCCTTTGACACTGTCAACCATGCCATCCTGCTCAACCGTCTCAGTGATAACCTGGGTATCAATGGTCAGGCTCTGGTTTAGCTGACTTCTTTTCTCTCTGACCGACCCTCCCAGGTCCAACGTGGGTCCTTCCTCTCTGCTATCTTTTTCTCTACCTGTGGTGCCCCCAGGGGTCTAACCTCTCTCCATGGCTGTTCAACCAATACCTGGCACTCCTTGCCCACCGCATCGCTACTCTCTGCCCCAACTTTCAGTGCTATGCGGATGACACCCAGCTCATTTTCAGGCTACCCTCGGCCTCCTCCTCTCCCTCCCTTATCTCTGACTGTCTGTCTGCTATCCAGGAGTGGTGTGCCGCCAATTACCTCTCCCTTAATGCCACTACGACTGAGATACTCCTCATCGACTCAACCGCTCCCTCCTTCCCTGTAGCTCTCTGGCCGGCCTCTCTTGGCCCTCTTCCTGCTCCCACCTGCAAGGCTAAAAACCTTGGGCTAATCTTCGACTCTACTCTCTCCTTCTCCCCTCACATCTCTGACATCTCTAAGAAGTCACACTACCAGCTACACCTCCTGATAGGTATTCTTCCTTTCCTCTCCTTCCCCCAGAAGCTCACTGTCTCCAGAGCTCTGGTTCTCTCTAGGCTGGACTATTGCAACAGCCTCTTTCTAAATCTGCCTGCTTCTACTCTCCGCCCTCTGCAACTTATCCAGAACAGGACTGCGAGACTTGTCCTTGGCATCAATCCCAGGGATCGTATCTCTCCAGGACTGAAATGTCTGCACTGGCTCCCAGTGGCTGCAAGGATTAAGTTCAAAACCCTCTGCATCGTCCACAAGGCCTTCTGGGGCTTGGGACCTCAATACCTTCAGCTCTCTCTTCCTAAATAACTTCCTTCTTGAGTTCTTCGCTCATCCGCCTCCAACTCCCTCAGGGTTAGTCGCTTCTCCAAGCAAAGAGTTGATGGTAGATCTCTTTCCTTGGCTGGTGCCTCCCTCTGGAACAGCCTCCCTGCCTCCCTTAAACTTGAGGAGAACCATCTCCGGTTCCGGAAGCACCTCAAAACCTTTCTCTTTGCTTCTGCTTTTTCTCCTCCTCTCATCTGCTGACCCCCTAAGTGGAACCAGAACTGCACTTGCTACCTTGACACCCTCTGATCTCGGCACCACCTGCACTGCCGACCTGGCAACCCCCGCACTTGGGGACTGTGTCTGTATCCCAACAGTCCCCTTCCCAGCCCTTGACACCTGTTGTTTGCACTTGTCCATGCACTTGCCACATGCTGGATGCTACTTACTTACTGTTATTATCTTTGCCATTTACTGCACAGGTCCCTGACCCCTTCCCACACACTTGCGTGAACTGAATGATACCTGGCCTAGCAGGATCGTTGTCCGTCCTCCCTTTGTTCCCCTCCCTTGCTTTGTCGCGCCTTGAAACACTTGTGTATAGGTGTGTTATAAATGCCATATCATATCATATCATACCAGTGTAAGATCTGTGAGCAGGGCTTAACTATGACAGAAAAGATGTTTGTTGGATCAATAGCCAGGATGCTGTCCCTTTTATTCTTCATCAGGAAGGGTCACACCCTCCTCTAGGGCATGTAAACATCCCCACAAGGTCTCCTTGGAATTATGCTTCTGAGTTAGCAATGACATAACAAAGTCAGCCTCATACCAGGGTGCTGATCAGTGGAGTTTCTTTCAAGACAGTCGGCATGGGATGGGGCAGAGTTAGAGTAGTCAGAGAAGGGAGATAGGCCTAGATAAGGGTGCCATCATTTTGCTTTCTGTTAGGGCTCTCCTCCATTTCCTGTCCCATCCATTTACTACAAGCAAAATTTGGGTTGATGTCAAAAGGCAAAGGCACTTGTTACAACACCAAGGCTTGGACTCTTTACAGCAGGCTTGCTTTTGATCAATCCCTGGTGTTATTTGGCCAATAAAAGGACATGGGCACTCCCTTGTTCACAGATTCATCTCTCTGCTTCTGCTAGGGCAGGACATATTCATCTAAACCTCTGTTGGGGATACAGTCCTCTGCAAGGGAGTTAAAGACGAAAGGCATCTAAGGCATAGGAGAGCTTTGCCCCTAATCATCTACACAGAACAGTGAAGGTGACTGCTGTTGGACTAAGGCCTCAGTCTGGCTGCACTAGAGAAGGACTCTGTCACTAGAGGCGAAGTAACCCTTGCAGATGCCAGCTAAGTTCCCTAGATTGGGAATGCAACCAAGAAATCATCTTATCCTGGAGTCTCTGCATTGGGACTCTCAGCAACTTCAGAACCAAGGATGTGAGCCCTGGCTTTTGCTGCTTCTACAAACTGCCCTGAGGCTGGCTTGAGCACCTTGGAAGCAGTCAAAGCTGCTGTATGAGAACTGCGGGAATCATCCTCGATCTTGATGCTTTAACTGCCACCGAATCTCCAAGCTCTCTTGACGTCAATGCAGAGGTTCTGCTGTTTCCGCATTTTAGACCTGCCGAGTCTTCTAGCATCTCCAACTCGACACCAACACCTGGTAACCAGTTTCTTCAACCACCACACTGGTGCTGCTGCAGTGCCCTGACACTGTAATTAGCCAGGTAATCAAACTTGCCACCAAAGGCAAGTCTCTGTTTCTCCGTCCCTGTGGTCACCAAGCCTTCCAGCGCTACTGACGCGGCACCGCCTGACATTTCCAGCATCTTTGACCAAAATGTCAATGCCGCTGCACCACATCTTTGGGAGCAGACTCCTGGCTTGATGCCAAAATCCCTGGCTCAACCCTGTTCAGCCCCAAAGACAAATATAAGGTACTGTAAAGATGCCCTGCCACCCATTTCCATGTTCCTTGTCCAAAGTGACTCGAAGCCCGCTTTCCTACCTTTTTTGCAAGTATATCCTTTTTAATGCTTACTGTTGTCTTTGATCAACCCTGCTCATCACCCAGAGTGCTCTTGCATGAGGTTCGACTTCCTCTGTATTCTACCATGTATTGGGCATTTCTAGTATTTATAATTCATGTGTTTAAATTAATTGTTTCATTAAAAGTATGTATTTGTAAGATGATTGGACATTCTTTTATCGTGGTCTATTGCTGTTTGGGTTGCTACTGTTATCACCTCACATCCCTCCTGAAAATACAGCCAGCTCTCAGCCTGTGCTACCACATAAGGAGCATACCTTTCGGACTGTGCCTGTTTCAGCTTTATGAATGCTATCCCTGAAGGTTTAGTAATAGTGTGGGCTGAGTAGGCAGTCCACTAGTCGTCCCTGTACTCCTGCGTAGGCGTTGTTTTTTCGACAAAAGGGTGGTCACCGCTGTGTGTTTTCCAGCCTCCCATTTACTTTCGTGTTACCAGCTTTTACATAATTAGGACTCTGTTTGCAATGCTGCAGATGGCTCAACCAATAAGGATTGCTGAACTGCCAGCACAAATCTCTGGTATTGCCCATCAGCAGTGTCTGCTTTCTGGGCCGTTCCCTCCTCCCTTACTTGACTCACCTTTTGGTGGGTTGTCTCCTTGCTGCTCCCTCGCCATCCCTCCAAACCAGCTGTACAATTATTCCCCAGCCTCCTTTTCTATTCCCCGGGCTGTGATGGCTGTGCCTGACCTTGTCTACGCATCCCATGTCCCACTTTGTACAGGACCACTAAGTCAGGCTTTCAGGTACCTAATGGTCGCAATTGCCCCAGGCTCCGGACAATAATGCTTAATTCTGATTCCTATTGCAATATCGAATACCATGCACCAGGTACTGCGATAGCATTTTGTTTTACATTGCCTGATACCATTACCCTTACATCATGATAGACCGATATCAGTTTCTTGTGTTATTTCATATGTCCATTTCTGTCCAAAAGGTCAAAGTCTACATTAAGGGCCCAATTTGTGGACATGTGCGCAGAAATCCTGCAAGGGTCGCGCGCAGAGTATGACACTGCGCAATCCTCCACACAGAATACAAAATGTGTGCCCCACATATTCATGGGATTCACTGCGCAAAGTAACCGTACTCGCAAGTCGTGCTCGGAGCACCCCCGACACGCCCCCAGGGCAAAGCAAAAACAGCTAGAACAGCTACCTGTGCATGCTCCCCAGGGAGCGAATGCACACACCCTTTGAACAGTGCATGGGGTCCCACGCAAGCAGGCTTGCATCCTGTTGCCGGCACCCTGACAACATGTGTATGAAAAATCGTAACTTAGTAATTGCTGGGGAAATCTGCATGCAAAACCCGTAAACCGTTCCTGCACCCTGCTAAACTGCATACGCGCAGCCCTAAGTTAGATCAGAACCCCCGTTGTGTACACACACTCCTATATCTGACATGCAAACCCACCCCGCACTGCAATTCTTAAGTGCAAGTGTACTTACGCCTGCCTTTGGGTGGCGTAGAGATCGAGTGATTTGCGTGGCCATTACTATGCCGAAGCAGAGAGGGTGGTTCTATGAATACATGTCGTTCGGCGCAATTGTGGGTGTGCGAGGGAATGCCTGTGGAACGTCCTTCGAAATGCCCACTTTTTCACATGTTGTTCCCCATTTTCTGGGTTATAACCCTTGCCAGCCCTCTGCACAAGCCACATCCATGCACCTCATGGTGTATCGCTCAAGGCGCTCGACGGCTTTAAGAGATGTGCCCAGCTTGCGCAAACTCCACACAAGTCCAGGAAAAGTCCTGTGCAGTCCCTTCCAAATCGACCAAGGGTGATTTGCGCACACAATGGTACGCAAATCCCCCATTTTACACGCAAACAATTGCATGAATCTGCCCCTTAGTCTCTTAAAGGATAGTTCCGGGACTTTTTTTTATTGTCCCTACGGTTCGGCCATGTGTTTTTAAGCATAACTCGGTAGATCGTAGAAAACTTTCCTATGGACCTTACCCGACTTTTCGTCCATTAACGCACTCGAAATCAGCCGCCATTTTCTGATAATCCTATCATTTCCCCCCATCGCCCTGGCTCACCTGCTTTTGCGGCACTAAATCAAATCCCCCGCCCCTGAGCCTGACATCAGCAGACGCGTACCGCCCATTTCCCAACGCCAAAGCACGTTTCGTGTCAACAATCGCTGCGCCTCAGCTAATGAAGTGTCGCCATGGAAATGGCAGGACGCCTCTTTCCTCAATAAGTATAAACACACCGTTTCACAACACACAGCAGCAGATTTTCGATTCCATTACTCTCGCTGTGTTACTTTGAGTATTCTGTGACTCGTTTCTGTGCTCTGGTCAGCTACCTTCGCCGCTTCTAGGCCTTGTGAACACCTGTACCATCTCTGTAAATTATTTTACTTTCTTTACCACACAATGGCTACAATAATGCCGTATATGTACGAGCCTGAGTACACCGAGGAAGAACTACTGGAAAGGCAAGCACGCGAAAAGGATGGGGATTCGGACGGCAGTTGGGAGGACCAGTCAACGGATGAAGAGCCTGGACCATGTCGCATGGACGGCGTCTCCACCTGGTGCACGTGCAATCGGTGCGAGCTAATGCAAACTGAGGAGGAGAACTGCTGCTGCCGTGAAAATTCCGGGTGCTTGGCCTACATTTCGGAAGGCGAGCCAAGTCCGCAATGCATCACCGAGCTGCCAGAGTTCAGGGAAGCCTGCCTCTCACGGACCGTGTTGAGGATGATGATGGTGCTTATGCACGAACTTCGCGGCACTGTTCGTCCGCGTAATCCGAGTAACGAGTAAGTATACTCTGGTTTTGATGTCAGTGAGTGATGCCACTACTATGTCATATTCTAGATAGAATTTTTTTCAAAGCAGAATGACATTTTTTACTTGAATCGACAGTGATAAGAAAGTTTTGTCATTTTAATACAGTTTGCATCTTTCATTTTCACAGGTGGTACAGGCTGGTGGCCTATCGTTGCTTCACTTGGTGGCTTCACGGCAGGCTCGGACACCGCGTTCGGAGAGTAATACCTGCCTGTGCGGTACTTGCCATTAGACAACATTTCCCCAGCGACAGTGGACAATACCGCGGATTTTCCCTGGATGTGCTGCAACCGGAACTTTACAATGTGTAATGTTTATTATTTATGTTCAATTGAAATTAAGATCTAAAATAAAACCCAACATATATTTTAACAATGGTTGTTTGGATTTTTTAAATGAATCTAGTGTGTCTCCATTGAATAGTCTTCCTGTGCCTTGTCTTGTCACACCACATGTCTCCGGCCAGCATCCTCCCTCACGCTGGCCGCCCACCTTCAATCCACATAACCATTGAACCCATATGCAGCAGACATACATATGTTATTTTGCGGGTTGGCATCAAGCCTCCCGGCCTTGCCTCCTCCCCCAAAAATACTTACCACACCACTTTGTTCAAGCGTTGGCAATAAAAGGAAGGCCGTTGGATTTTATTGATACAAAACATGGTTATAGGTAAATAATCAATATGGTTGATCATAATAAATCATCCTTTTGGTCACCGGGTACAGAGATGACCCCCTCTGGGCCGTGCCGCCTTGCCACCACAGGCCAGCCTGCTGCTGACTAACTGCCTAGGCATCCAGGGTCTCCAGGGTGAACTGCACCCATATATTCTCCGGGGAGGCTGAGGTATTTATAAACTCACCCCCCTGCCTTCCATGTACTAGATCCTTCAGCCTGCCTCTTACATGCAGTGAGATGGCCTCTCCTTGGTGAGGCCCTGCGGCAAACAAGTCTTGTCTGCACGACCAGCGCCCTAATCCACACCCCCCCCCCCGCTCTATCAAAGGCAGTTTGCACCGGGGTACTTGTGCTGGCAAGTGGAGCTGTCAGGGAGCGATAAAGGCCAAGAGGTGTCAAAGACCATGTACACTTCAAAGTGGTCTATAGAGCATGGGTTGTTGTTCCCATGTCTACCTCCAGACCCTGTGTCTCCTGCCAAGCATCCCCCCTCACGCTGGACGGCCCCCTGCAATCCACATAAGTGTGTCTCCATTCACGAGTCTTCCTGTGTCTTGTCTGCACGACCACCGCCCCAATCCACCCCCCGCCCTATCAAAGGCAGTTCGCACCGGGGTACTTGTGCTGGCAAGTGGAGCTGTCAGGGAGCGATAAAGGCCAAGAGGTGCCAAACACCATGTACACTTCAAAGTGGTCTATAGAGCATGGGTTGTTGTTCCCATGTCTACCTCCAGACCCCGTGTCTCCTGCCAAGCATCCCCCCTCACGCTGGACGGCCCCCTGCAATCCGCATAATGCCACGACATATACACGTCATTCATTCACAAACACACCCCTGTTTCGAATTCTTTATAACCCACTTCATATTTCTAATGAGCACTTCTTTGCGCTTTGCTAGTCAACCCGTGAAGGTGCTGGTTATCTGATCTTCGTCTCTGTGAACTTCCGTGAACACTTCGAGGAAACTCCTCAGTTTGCAACCTGTGAACTGCTCCCTGTTCTACGACAAGAAACTACTCTGATCCCTGCATCTAACTGTTTGTTCGTCAAGGTAAGGCCATGTACCATAATCATTTTGCGTCCAATTTCTTTTTGTTCAAGACAGTACATGCAAGGAACTAGTCACATGTTCTGAGTTTACATTGGTATTCATAGAGAATTGTTGATCTTTACTTTTCAGAACTTTCCACAATGCCTGCCTGTTCCATTGGCGGTTGCCCTTCGAAGACCCATAATAAATCTGAAGGTACTATAATGCATGTTTTCCCTAAGACAATAGATCAGATAAGAGAATGGGTCCGATATTGCGGATATCCACCGTCTGAGCTTGAAAGTAGAGTCCTAGAAGTCTTTGCGGACAAGAGGGGTGATCGATACCGCATCTGCAGCAGGCACTTTAGCTCAGACATGTACTCCACATCATTGCTAATAAAGAAGAACACACCGCGAGCGAGGCGAAAATTGCTCTCAACCGCTATTCCCACTCTATTCGTCCACATCCCTCCACTGGTGAGTCAAGTTTACGTATTTATCTCTCGGCCTTGCGGTAGTGTGTAGCATTAGCTAACAATAATTTCCCCATTTATGTATCCACTCAATATGAAGGCGGAAGATTCTCCATCCGTGTCGTTATTGTAGTCATCAGCCACTTCAAGCGCCTATCGGGTAATCTTACTTGGCTATTCTGCCACTGACTTGTTTTAGGCATGTAAATCAATAGTTTTAATTTATCGTGTAATTATTTTACCTAATGGTACACCCTTGTACTCGTCCTCTAGTCTTTGTTTTCAGTTATAATTATTGTTATCCAAAATAATGCAAGTACTGTCTTTCAGGGAGATGCTGAGGAGTCCAACGTATTGACGACAACCGTTGATGTCACTCAGATGCTCGAGGTACGTTTCCGGACAGTTCCATCGATGGAGATCATCAGATCTTGCATTCTTGTAGCGTGATTGTTACACACAATGTTTCTTTCGTTTTTAGCCATTGATATGTCCTTCTGTCGTCGCCCTCCTATGTGTCTTCTTTTTTCAATATTGTGTTCATTACTAATGAAAGTCCTATGTTTCAGGGAGTCGATGGAGCATTAGTCCAAGAAGAAGGGGGAGCATGCAGTTACGGGTCTGCGCAACAGCTTGCAGAAGTGTGCACCGCAGTTACATCGTCCCTTGATGTTCTTATGCATTTCGAGGTATGGATACTGACAGTTCGATCAAGCGAAATCATATGACGTGATTACATCCGCTATACTTCCTTCTTTATTAACGCAAGTACTATGTTTCAGGGAGATGACGGAGCTTCTTCTACAAGAACATCACCCCTAGTAGTTGATGCAGATCTCTGGGTGGTGACACTTCCAACGATCGAGCAAATCGAATCATATTTACATATCCATTATTTATTTTAGACAACTGATCATTTGTGCAGGTCTATTTAGAAGAGCCGTCGACGCCTGCCTAAAGTTTATGTTCTTTTTAACAAAATAGAAAACCATACTAATGCAATTACTGTGTTTCAGGGAGTTACTGAAGCATCATCTTCAATAATATCATCAATGGAAGTCTATGAGGAGCCCGAGGTATGGATCTTGATAGTTCCATCTAACTAGATCAACAATGCGTGAATAATTGTCGTTTGAATGTTCTACACAAAGCGTTCATTCGTGTTTTGCTATTGAGATGTACGTGGGTATTGGTCCCCAAGTACATTTTGTGTTTTCGATATTATTATACATACTAATGAAAGTTCTATGTTTCAGGGAGTCGATGGAGCGTCAGTGCGTGATGGATGTGCTTATCATGAAAATATAGTCGTTGCAGCGCAAGAGGAAGTGGAGACATGCACACACGAGTCGGAGCAACAGCGTCCTGATGTTGAAGTTCGAGGCAAGAAAGTTTCAAAGAAAAGAAAGCAAAAGAAGGTTAGTGTCCTGGTCACTATATTATGTTGTTTTTCACTGTTATTAGTTCAATACTGTAAGTTGTGTTTAAACTGAACATCCCTTTTCCAATCTGTCCTCTAGTTGCGAGTGGGTGTACAAACTAGATCTACACAGACAGTGAAGCGAACGAGAGATGTTGCTTGTCAAACCTTTTGGCAGGGACTTGAGACTGGAGATGCATTGTGCCAATGGGAAGAATATGAAGTGATTTACAACGGAGCTATACCACCACCAGCCATTGATAGTGAATGTCCTCCTGGTAGTTCGGATGCAGTCGGAGATCAATTCACAGAATCCACACCCGCAAAAACTAAGACCGCAAGAAAGTTGAAGAAATTGTTTTATTCACCCATCGCCGGAGAAGGAACAGATGTTGCAATGGAAGAGAATGAAGTGGACGACAATGAAACACCATCAATATCACTGAACATAGCGGAAGACGATATCAGAGATTCTACCTTTCATGTGAGTGACATGTCCTCAACGTTACAGGCCGAACCAGCTGGGATGCAGAGTGACAGTATAAGGAAAGAGGCCAAATTCATTGTATTCGATAGTTGTTTGATTGATATTATTATTCGGATGAAATGTGGGCATTCGGTTGGTGGGGAAGTATGTGGGGAGCCATTGATTAATGTGACTCGTGCAATTCGAGGCACTAACCTTAAAATACATGCCACCTGTACAAAATATCATCCTTTCTCATGGTCTGCACAACCCATGCTGGGGCAACTGCCAGCAGGCAATCTACTTTGTGCAGCGGCTGCACTTTTTAGTGGTTCAAGTTTTAAAAAGTTAGAGTCTTTCTTTCAGTTTGTGGGAATCCATTTCATTGCGAAAACTCAGTTCTACAAATACCAAACCGATTATCTATTTCCAGCCATTAGCGAAGCTTGGAGAATGGAAAAAATGTCTATTGATAGTACATTCGCGGGCAAACGGTTCAGGCTAGCCGGTGATGGACAGTGCGACAGCCCAGGATTTTCAGCCAAGTACTGCACCTACCACTTTCAGGACATGGAAAGTAAGAAAATTGTGAGTTCGGTGGTCGTGCAGGTGTCACAAAGTACATCCTCAGTGGCCATGGAGAAAGTTGGCTTTGTAGCATCATTGCAAGAACTACAATCGCGGGGAATGGTGATCGACCTGATAGCCACGGACAGACACGTTTCAATTGCCAAGACAATGAGAGAAGAGTACAAAAATATAAATCACCAATTTGACGTTTGGCATCTTGCAAAAACAATCAATAAAAAAATGTCGGCTGCAGGTAAAAAAAAAGATATGCAAGGTATTTCACAGTGGTCCAAGTCAATCAGCAACCATCTTTGGTGGAGCTCAAAAACATGTGGAGGGTCGTTGGAAATTCTACTGGAAAAATGGTGGTCAGTAATGCTACACTGTACCAACGTTCACCGGTGGAACACAAACCAACATTTCCACAATTGTGAACATGGCCATTTGTCCACAGAGGAGGCACGGAAGAAGAAGTGGTTGATTCCTTCATCACCCACTCACAAAGCCATTGAAAAGATTGTATTTGATAAAACTATAACAAGAGATTTGAGGGGACTCACGGAATTCTGCCACACAGGAGATTTGGAGGTGTTCCACAATATGTGCCTAAAGTACAGGCCAAAACGATTGCATTTTGGCATGGAGGGCATGATAAATCGGACTCTTCTAGCGGTCTTGGCACATAACCATAATGTTGGCCGTCAACAAAGTAGGATGACCGGAACTTTAGGGACGCTTCGCTACAATAAGGCCTTCACTAAAAGAAGTAAACAATGGGTGATCAAACCAGTGTTTGAGGATATGCAATATGAGTTTATTGAGAGACTTATTGTGGATGTCATAGATAGGCACATACATGGAGTTGTGAACGAACCTGTGCAGGGGACAACTGCATTGCCACCCAACATTGCCTCTGTTCCATGTCCACCTAAAGCAGAGCTCATTGAGAAATACACATCACGGTTTAAATGATTGTAATTTGATTGTCTGTTCTCTCGAGTCTCCTCATGTTGCAGGCCCATTGAATATGTGTATCTATGTAATGTGTAAATAAAAGTGATTGCTCAGTGTACATGCAATGTGTCTCTCCACCCTTGCCCCTCCCTTCACCGTGCAGTAGTGCGAACCTCCCGGGTGTCACCTGTGACTTTGCTCTCGAGTCTCCTCATGTCGCAGGCCCATTGAATATGTGTAGCTATGTATTGTGTAAATAAAAGTGATTGCTCAGTGTACATGCAATGTGTCTATCCAACCTTGTTCATTTGCGCATTAAATTAAACCAAACAGTAATATAAATCATTTTTCAAAAAATATAGAATGTCTCCGTATCTATGGTTCTCTGGGGCTGCAAAGCACGCATACAAAATGCAAAGATGGAGTGTAAATTTCAAGTCCTGTGAGATGGCCTTACACTGAATGTAGCTAACTAGGAATGTGTGCTCGTTCAAAGTGAAGGTCAGCTGCTTTGATTTTTTGCTCGGGTGCCGGAATGGCCCACGACTCAGTATAAGGTTCTATTGTTATTTGACCTTGACAGGCCGGGACCATCCCGAAAGACTTCTTTTTGGGGGTGTGGTGCAATAACGTAAGAAACGATAATGAATAAAATTTCAGAAACGATAGCCATTTAATGTTCGTTCATTAGAAGAAATAACGTCGGCATAGAAGGAGTGGTATTTCGGGGCTGCCCTACGCACAGACACAATGGAAAATGCAAATATAATGTAAGTAACTCTTTAGATGAGTTTATACCGCAATTTAATTACTATACAGTAGCTTTAAAGACGGGTTAAGTTGTACTTGTTCGTTCAATGTGGCATATTGTTTTGTACCGCGCACTATCTTGAGGAGAACAATCTCCTTTTACGGAAGCACCTCAAAACCTTACTCTTTGCTTCTGCTTTCTCTCTCCCCTGCTACAACTGGTCCACTGTCTGCGACCTCAGTCCTGGGCCCTTCCACTCTCCACCTGCACTGCCTCCCTGTCAACCCCTGCACTGGGGGACTGTCTCAGTATCCTACAGCCCCCCCTTCCCAGCACTTGTTCTGCACTTACCTTGCACTCACCACCAGCTGGCCCTATGTATTTATTATTTTATGCTACTTACCTTGTACTCCACTTTCCCCCTCCCCTTCCCCTTGCACTTTTACCTTCCCCCTACCCCTGCACTTGCGCGATCTGAATGACACCTGGCCTTGTAGGATCGTTGTCTGTCTTCTCCTTGTCCCCCCCCCGCCTCGCCACGCCTTGAAACACTTGTGTATAGGCGCGTTGCAAATGCCATATTATATCATATCAGTGACGAAGTGGCCCACTGGCGCTCAGGCGGCTGTGAAAAAGGCGGAGGAGAGGGGGTGGGTTACTGGAAATGACGTATAATACCCAGTTGCACTGTCCTAGCTATGAAATAATTTCCCGACCTAATATATAAAATGAATAATTTTAATAAAGATCTGATGGTGAGACTAATTTCATTTTTTATGTTTTTAAAACAGGTACATCACTCATTATTGTGTGTGTCACGAGTACCAGACACCGGCGGATGGGTTTTTCAACCGCCAGTTGCTTCTCCGCGTGAACAACGTTACCACCCTGACCATTTTATGGGACGATCGCCAAGTACAAGTATGCCCTTACGCGGTACTAACGGCTAGATGCAACATACAGACCGTTGTGGTGGCCTAGTGCCTCGTTGTTGGAACAGCCATGCGATTATCAGTGCGACCGAAGAGCTTATTTTATCGTAAACCAACACCCTGTGTACTGCACACGAACATCGCTTGCCTCAAGACGAACTATTTTGGATCGAGAGCAAAGAAAAATGCAAATCGCTGAATATTCTCTAAACATTTGATGTCCAATAAATGTACTTTGCCAAATGTACAATCTTGCAGTTTGCTTTTAAACCACAGTTTCATATTCCGAATTGTGGCGCTGTATTGTGAGATGATCTAAGACCCTGTGTACAGCAAAGGAACATCGCCTGCCTCAAAACGAACTTTTTGGAACGTGAGCAAATAAAAATGAAAATCGCTGAATATTCTCTAAACATTTGATGTCAAATAAATGTACTTTACCAAATGTACAATCTTGCGGTTTGATTTAAAAGTACAGTTTCATATTCCGAATTGTGGCGCGCTGTGTTGTGAGCTGATCTGTGTTGATTTCCGGGTTCTGTGTGGAGTCGCGTAGAAGACGCCTGGGCGCGTATGCCTACGCAGCACAGTCACGTCACGGATAGAGGCGGGGAATATGAATGTTTTGATAAAGTCTGTTTCAGGGGCGGGGGATTTGATATAGTGCCGCAAAAGCAGGTGAGCCAGGGCGATGGGGGGAAATGATAGGATTATCAGAAAATGGCGGCTGATTTCGAGTGCGTTAATGGACGAAAAGTCGGGTAAGGTCCATAGGAAAGTTTTCTACGATCTACCGAGTTATGCTTAAAAACACATGGCCGAACCGTAGGGACAATAAAAAAAAAGTCCCGGAACTATCCTTTAACTCATTAATGTTAGGTTCATGATGAGAGAAATCTTTGTTTTCTATGCTTGTACCATGCTTGTTCTGGCCCTTCCTTTTAATGTCAAGCCTGCATCCTATCACCATCCTTCAGCCCTCCATTCTATCATGACCTTTGTTCAAGAATCAATTTTCAGTATTCCTAGTGTTATACTCTTTAGTTGAAGTGAGGCCATTTCACAGCACTCTTTGATGCATGGCAGTCCGCCAGTCCTTAACTCACTTTACCACCATTGCTGCTCTCGTAGCAAGGTTGCCGAGCTTTTTTGTGGGTCGTCTGGGTGGAACAGTATCACAGGCTTTAGTTAAACTTAAGTAGACCTCACCCATTATCTTTCTGATTGACATAACTTGTGGTCAAGGAGATTGGCAGACAAGCTGACAGGCTTACATTTGCCTCCCTTTTCCTTGCTCAGGTATTTGCGTAATGAGAATGTGGCTGTGAAATGTTTTTTAGATCATGTAATATACATGTGCAGACTTTTCTTTTGCCATTATCATATCATGCTCTTATGGTTTGCGATAGGATGTTTAGTATACACGGTGCCATGTTTACTTCTTACCGCAACACAAAAAGCTGCTTTACAAGTTAACTCAGAAGTGCACGTTATGCCACATTTGAATGGTAAAGTGCAAAGTGCACACACAAATGAATTTTAATTAACCTGAAAGAAGATGATGTTGAGAGAGATGAAAATGGGACATCTCTAAAATTGTTAAGTGAAATTATCTTTTTATTTTGTATTTATTATTTATTTCTTTGCATTTGTGTAATAGAAACCTTTGCAAAGATAAAACACTAAAAACATTATTTAAAACTTGATTACATTACAGTTCAATTCATTTTAAATCCTTAAAACACACAAATCATTAGATATTACATTACATACCAAAAAATATAAAAGCCTTTCATTTCATGTCACACAATACAAGTTAAATCTTTTTTTTTAACAGATATATCCAATGATAATTCATAGCTATTTAAAATCTTAGCCCAAAACCACTCAGTGTTGATCAAATCTACATCTGGGACAAAGCGCCAAAAAAGATTATGACGGATTTCAGCCAAAGCCAAGCATTCTAATAGAAGATGGCGACTGGTTTCAATGTGTACAGAGCAGTACCTACACACACGCAAAAAGCGCTCAATACCTTGTCTTGGAACCATAACTTCCCTAGTAGGAATTACATTTTATTTGAAACATAACATTTCACAACAATGTTTCCTTTATGGGTTTTGTTTCAAATAGAAAGGCATATAATTGAGTGCTCTTATTTCATATTTAAAGTTGTAAAATAAATGATGCCACAATGCATTCCTGATCTAATCAAGTTCAAAGACAATTTCCTTTTTATCGACATGCACAGCTACCAGTTTCTCAAGATTCAAATCATAATGGGACAAAGGTTTTGTGCATCCTTGAAACCCTTCTGTCAAAATTCTAGAGAGGAGTTACAAAACAACACTGTGCGCAGCTCTGATAATACACAGTTTGGTGGTGGAAGCAAGAACGATCTCAGTAGTTGCAGCTGCTTCCAATCTGCCTGTCAAAATTCAACACTAGATGGATAAGGGTACGACACCCTCCCCCGAACCACAGAAGCCAAATAGATCGACCCTCCACCCGTGGTCGGCACGGGCTCCTGATACTAGAATCACAGCGTACCACGTGGCAGCCAATGGGGGAAGGAGGGTTTAGGGAGAGGTTGTGGATAGGGAAGGGAAATTGTGAAAACTGGGTAAAGGGGTTAAAAGGGAAAAGTCAAAACACTTACAAATGCCTTCTAACACCCGTCTGCAGCAACACATGTACACTGTAACATTTAAGACTGGAATAGATTTCTGCCTGCACCCTTCTTAATTCCTACAAACAACTCCTGCCCTGTATCTCCTAACACAACCTGATGCTTTAGCAAACTTAGCACATGAAGCATATACACTTGACATAAAGCGTGTGAACATTTCACATATGAATACAAACATATTGCCACACTGACATAGTAAACTGACATGTAGCACATTGGGAAGTTGCAACACTTAATCGCTAAGTAAGCGGTAATGAAACAAACACGGGAATGACTCCCTTCATGAATGAGACAAACACATGGCCCTGTGGGCGAGCGTAAGCACACATAAAGCAGAACATGGAAGACAGCATCTTAATGCTGCCCGTAGTGCTCCCAAAACGAGCATGACAGCAAAGTCATATTCTTTAGGTAATGGGCAAGATGAGTTTCTTACTGAGCTATTCTGCATGAAATTGCATTTAGAAGTCTCTAATAACGTTATGCCCAATGACTCCCCCAATGCCTGTTGCCTGCCAAAGGTTAGCACAATGCACAAAGAAAAAAGTGCCCATATCTGTTTTCCCAGCACTTAACTGACGGCCTGGGACTCCCGTGGGAAATGACCCAAACCAAACGTAGTAGCGCGTTGAATCCTCCAGAGAACACTCATCGCCCAGAATGAATGTAGAGAAGCATTCCTTTGGCGTTCCTTAGATCTCCAAAAGTTTTCCTACATGCTGTCGTGACCGCCTGTGCTGCATACTCTCAATAAGCCACACCTGCACATGGTGGCCGACGGTTGAAGTAGTATCTGCAATCAGCCTTCAGCTGTTAATCCGCGCGAAGCGCGAATTACTGCAGCTTTTCACCACGCATGCTGGGAACTGAAGTCTCTAGAACCCCACACGCTTCCTGACCGCTCTCAAGCCCCAATTCCTGACATTACCTCCTCTCGCAGGGCTCTTCCTAGGACCAGGTTTTTCTGGATGTCTCAAATGAAATTGACACACCAGTCTGGGAGCATGAACTTCACTTGCTGGCTCCCACAAGCAGTCCTCAGGACCATAGCCACTCCATTGAATCAAATACCATAATCCTTGCTGCCGTCTCGCAGAGTTCAGAATCTGCTTCACCTCATATTCCACTTGCCCATCCTTCACGATCAATGGAGGCCTCTGTGTCCGGATCCCAGGAGCTGCGGGTTTAAGCAAAGACACATGGAATAGCGGGTTTACCTTGAAATTGACAGGTAGACGTAGTTTCACAGCCACTGGAGAGACACACTGTACAATTTTATAGAGGCCAATGAAACGTGGTGCAAATTTGCATGGCCCCATCAATGGTAAATTCTGTGTAGACAATCAAACCCGATCTCCCACCGTGTATTGTGGAACTTCCTGACGTTTCTTATCTGCCTGCTTTTTGTAGGACGCTGTTATGCTTGATCTAAAATGGTGCTGGTGCGCAATGCATTCTGGGAGCGCTCAGAGCCATGATGGATATTTACCTCATGCCGCAGTGAAAAGCTGCACACATTTTGCTGAGTGTTAGATTCATGGTACTGAGTAAAACATGTTTTCCAAACCTGGTATGCGGTCAAGGACATTTCTGCTGGGAAAGCTAACTTTGTTATGGTTTGTTACTGTTCTCCGTGGAGCGTGTTTTTAGAAAAGGTAGGCACTGCGCTTCTTGGGGGGAGCTCTCGATTGACCCAGCTGGCAACTGACGGCTGTTCCTCAACTGCGCAAGTGCAATTTCCAGAAGGTTCGAGAATTAACTCCCCTTTGTGGAGTGTGTATATATGTGGAAACCCAGAGGTGGTCAGGTGAGACTTCAGCCGGAGAAGGACGCTTACGTCTGGCCTTCCTGTGAGCTGTGGTGCTCTCGGCCTGGCTGTTCCCGGGGTATTCCAGCCGCTTCTGGACGAGATGAGGAATCCTGTTACGCTCACGGTGATGTATTTCCTTTTGAATTCTTTACTTCTTCTGTGATTTATGTCCATATTATTTTTGTGAGTTATTTCTATGTACTTCTAAGCTTTGAATAAATAGCCGTATAAGAGTGCGTGGCTGTGAGTTATTGCGTCTGTGTCATATATTAATAAATGAGACAAGTTATATGCATATCCAATCAATCAATTGGCAGGTTATCCCAAGGACTCACCGTTACCTCTTCCTCCGACAGACCCCCTTTCGGTAGTGGAAGGCTCTTCTTGTTCCAAATGGAGAGAAGATAATGAAAGCCTCCCAAGTACCTCTTCCCCCTCCCGGATAAACCAGGTAGAAGAAGAAGTCCCAGGGAAACCCTCTGGGGAAGAAAACCCTGTTCCGAAGGTAGCGGTGTGTTGTCCTCCGTTGCAGTCGGGGATTTCGGCGAAGTCAGGAGGGCGTTCGTCTTTGAGAAGAAGAAAGAGACTGGTAAGTATCAGAGTGTAACAGAGGGATAGAATGTAAGGTAAGAGGAATGTGGATTACCCTTAAACCGGAACAATAGGGGGAAGATGATGGTAGTCAGAATCTTCCGAAAACCTCTGAGAAGCAATCGAGGCGGAGCTAAGATCTGTTTTGATGGTGCAGAGTCTTGCCAGTGTGTTTGAAATGCCGGTGCGTGATGTGCCTGTTACTAAGCGAAGAAGAGGATAATAGTGAGTTGTGAATGTTAGAATAAGCGGGATTGGAGGTAATTGGTTATATGGGATTGGGATGAGGCTTACCACGGTCCGGAATGGGACCGGATGGCAAACTTGGTTGATGAAGAGGAGGAGACCGCGAACTCGGAAAACAAAGAGGTAGTTGGAGAGACGCTAGAATTTGAAAACAGGAAGTTTAGAAGCTGAAGACAGTATTTCGCAAGTCAAATTCTAAGACCTAGGAACGAACTTACGTAGCGTTGTTAATGAGGAGTAGCAACGCAATGCCGTGTTGATCTCCGGGACTGATATACCCACCCTCGGGTAGGGAGGCAGTACTTCCGGGAAATCAAGGTGTGCTGAGGCTAGACTCGCAACTCCAGTTACGGCGGCCATCTTGGTAGTAGAAATGGCTGACACCCGCCGTCCTATGGTCCATCGATGCCACAAAGCCCAGCGTCTCCGAAGGGGCGTGACAGTCTGTCTACGTTCAAAGTATTTGCTCTGTAATTGCATTGGTGATTTATGTTTGTTCCGTGCACTTTGGGGAGAGCAATATAGCCGCCTTAGCCTGCTCCAAGTTGGATCGTGCCTACTGTCTAATGTCTAGAACTAACTGCTTCCTTTCTTGTAATACAGGAATCTGTTCCACTTCTGGTAAACTCTCTGGTAACATGTTTTGCTCATGTCCATACAAGCATTCATTTGGCGCCATGTCTAGCGAGGCAGGTTTGGTATTGTTGTATGTAAATTCTGCTAACCACCATGCTCGTACCCATGACTCTATACCATCCCCCAAATAGCAACGTAAATACTGTTCCAAAGTCTGATTGACTCTCTCCGTCTGCCCATCAGTCTGGGGATGATAGCTGGTGAACAGAGCGCAGTCAATTCCCAACATTTTACAGAAGGCACGCCAAAACTTGGAAGTAAATTGAGGCCCTCTGTCTGAAACAATACTGCGGCAAAGGCCATGTAATCTTACAATGTGTTGCAGAAATAACTCCACCAGTTGCCCAGTGCTAGGAATACCAACATATGGCACAAAATGCGCTTGTTTAGATAGATAATCCACCACCACCCAAATGGTGTCATGTTGATTATCGGGTGGAAGGTCAGTAATAAAGTCCATGGACATATGTGTCCAAGCTCTCTCAGGTGTGGGTAAAGGTTGGAGCAACCCTACCTTTCTGACATGGTCCGCCTTGTTGCGAACACATGTTTCACATCTTTGAATGTACTCAATCACATCTTTTTTCAGATTTGGCCACCAGAAATACTTTTGTAACAAGTGTTAAGTCTTTTGACGTCCTGAATGTCCTGCAAAGGGTGAATTTTGACACCAGTACATTGCTTTCTCTTGTAATTCCTGAGAGGGCAAAAACAATTTCCCTGCATAATAAGAAAAACCCTTTCTGATAGTTTGTAATGGATCCTCCCCACCCCATCTCACCCCTCTCTGCTTCATATGTGTCTTTACATGTTTCATCAGTCTTTCTGTCATAGCCCCCACCACTCTCTCTGCCGGAATGATTGCCTTAACCTCTGTCAAAACATGTTCTAGATTCTGTTGCCTGGTTAAGGCATCTGCCTTTCCATTCTTCCTACCAGGTCAAAAAGTGACCACAAAGTCAAACTCATTGAAATATTGTGACCACCTCAATTGGGGTGGACTGAGGGTGTGAGCATTCTTGAAGTATTGCAAATTCTTATGATCTGTAACTACCACCACCTGATGTCTGGCTCCCAACAAATAGTGCCTCCATTCTAGAAAGGCTGCTTGAATTGCCAACAATTCCTTGTCAGTGATGGAATAGTTCTGTTCGCAACTAGTAAGTTTGCGAGAATAGAGGGCCACTGGATGCCAAACCCCCTCCTCATCCTTCTGGCAGAACACCGCTCCCACTGCTATATTAGAAGCGTCCGTTTCCACCTGCAATGGCCTTTGTGGGTCTGGATGTCCCAATATCGGAGCTGATGTAAATGCCTGCCCCAATTCCTGAAAGGCTCCTTCTGCTTCTGTATCCCAACTAAACCTTGTGGCCTTTCTCAATAACCTAGTTATGGGAGTCAAAATGTTTGAGAAATTGGAAATTAATCTGCGATAAAAGTTAGCAAACCCCAGGAAGGATTGGATGTCCTTAATACATTGAGGACTGGGCCACTCTGTGACTGCGCGCACCTTAGCCTTGTCCATAACAATGCCTTTGGGAGTCAGAACGAACCTCAAAAACTCAACCTGCTCTGTGTAAAAAGCACATTTCTACAGTTTTACATACAATTGATATTCCTGCAACCTTTTCAATACTGCCCTCACATGTTCCACATGCTGTTGCTTTGAAAATGAATAAATCAAAATATCATCAATATATACAATGGCACATACATCAATAAACTCACTAAGCACCTATTGCGTGAAATATTGGAATGCGGACGGCGCATTGCCCAGTCTGAAAGGCATTACCAAATATTCGAACAAACCAAATTTAGTTCTGAATGCTGTTTTCCACTCATCCCCCTCCTTTACTCGTATCAAGTGATAGGCCCCTCTTAAATCCAACTTGGTATAAACCACTGCTGTCTTTACTTGGTCCAACAATACAGAAATTAATGGCAATGGATACCTATTGTTCACTGTTACCTTATTCAAAGCCCGGTAATCGATACAAGTCCCGAGGGTTCCTTCATTTTTTGGCCCAAAAAATAAGGGGGACGATACCGGAGAAGTAGAATGCCTAATGAAACCCTCCTCCAACATATCATCCAAATACTCCTTCAGATGCTGATTCTCTGTCTCTGTCAAAGCATATATTCTGCTACAAGGCAACTTAGCTCCCGGCTCCAGTTCGATGACACAATCATAGGGTCTATGAGGGGGTAACCTTTCTGCCCCACCCTTGTCAAAGACCCCCATAAACTCAGAATACTGAGGAGGAATCTCCACCCCTACTGCTCCAATCACCTGCAGTGAGGGTGTATTGTCAGCCAGAAACAAAGCAGGGCCAAATTCCCCTTCCATATGCTCGCCACACTCGGGTCTCTCAAAAAATACCTCCTGCGAGATCCAATCAATTCGGGGGTTGTGTTGCACTAGCCAGGGCATTCCTAAAATAAGTCCAAATTGTGGAGCAGCTATTAAACCAAACATAATTTCCTCCATATGTCCTGACCCACACTTCATTTGTAGAGGTTGTGTTTGTTGCATAATTGGTCCCGAAATGAGTGGCGACCCATCCACCGACTGCACTCCCTCGACCTAAGACTTATCTCGAAGGGGCAATTTCAACTGATTGGCCAAAGCGATATCAATAAAATTCCCTGTAGCCGCAGAGTCAAATAGGGCCTGCACCACCTCTTTAGAACCTGCAAAAATCAATGTCACCCATAGATACAAGTGTGAATTATTTTTTCCAACTGTGTTGGCTACCCAGTCTGGGAACTGTTCTTTAGACGGTCCTGACACCTGCGTTCCTCCTAAGGTCGGCCCACTCCTTTTCCCGCCTCCTCATTGCTCTTGCCCCCTCCTGCTCCTTTTTTTGAGTATTAGGGCATTTTTCGAATGTAATGTCCTGCTTGCCCACAATACAAACACAGATTATTGCTCTTACGCAATTCTTTCTCTGCAACCGATAGTGGCCCACATCCTGCTCCCTCTACCCCTCTCCAACCTCACAAAGGGGGCGCTTTCTGGTCTTTTCTTGTCTCCTTTCCTTTCATTCATGGAATGATCTAATCTTAAAGCCAAATCGATCATGGCTGTGCAACCCTTCAGTTGAGGCTTCACCTGAGCAATGGCGTCCTTCAACTCTTACCTTTAACCCTGATAGAACAACACAGTCTGTTTATTCTCTGGCCAATGTGTTTCAATCACTAACCTATTGAACTGCATCACATATGACACCAAGTCCCGTGTCCCTTGTTGTAAAGCCAGTAATTCTTAATCCTAGGCCAAAGATACCTCCCTTCTATGAAATAACCTCCCAAACTCTCCCAAAAACCCATCCCAGTTGTACAATAGAGGGTAATCTTTTTGAACCAATGGCATTGCCCAAGCGGCAGCATCTCCTGTTAGATAAGAAATCACAAACGCGGTCCTTGCCTGTACAGTCTCAAAAGCCGCAGGTTTCATTAAAACATGTAATCTACAGTGTGTCAGAAACATCATACATTTTCGTGGATCTCCTGAAAACCTCTCAGGTGCTGCCAAAGGCACACTACTAGGCGGTTGTACAATTACAGTGGATGTCCTACCGGATATGGCCGCACCAGAAGAACTGGCAGAGGCAGCCTCCAATGGGGTTCCTTGTGCCACCAACCCCTGCACCTGGGCCTTCAAAGTGCTAGCTGCCTGCCGGGCATGTACTAACTCCACCTGTATATCTTGCAAGGCCTTTAGTACTTCCGCTAAAGGGGGAGGACTCGACTGCATTTGGCCTGGGTGGTTCAATTACCCCGAAATCGGGGGTGGCTTATTCTGTCAAGATTCAACACTAGAGGGATAAGTGTATGACACCCTCCCCCAAACCACAGAAGCCGAATAGATCGACCCCTCCACCCGTGGTTGGCACGGGCTCTTGATACTAGAATCACAGGGTACCACGTGGCAGCCAATGGGGGAAGGAGGGGTTAGGGAGAGGTTGTGGATAGGGAAGGGATATTGGGAAAGCCGGAAAACAGGGCAAGGGGTTTAAAGGGGAAAAGTCAAAACACTTACAACTGCCTTCTAACGCCAGTCTGCAGCAACACATATACACTGTAACATTTAAGACTGGAATAGATTTCTGCCTGCACCCTTCTTAATTCCTACGAACAACTCCTGCCCTGTATCTCCTAACACAACCTGATCCTTTAGCAAACTTAGCCACATGAAACATATGCACTTGACATAAAGCGTGTGAACATTTCACATATGAATACAAACATGTTGCCACACTGACATAGTAAACTAACATGTAGCACATTGGGACGTTGCAACACTTAATCGCTAAACAAGCGGTAATGAAACAAACACGGGAATGACTCCCTTCATGAATGAGACAAACACATGGCCGTGTGGGCAAGCGTAAGCACACATAAAGCAGAACATGGCCTCATTACGAGTCCGCCGACCCGGACTTAACGTCACCGCTAAAACCATACCGGCGCTGTTTCCGCAACCTTGCAATCACGACCCACGGACCCGGAAATACCACCACCACAAACCGCCGCCGCATAGATAAGGGATCCGTAAAGAGCGATGGCGGTGAAACCACCCACTTACCGCCAACAGGAAACACCATGGCCATCACGAGTACCACCGACATGGAAACACCGCCAAAATACTTGCAGAAAAAACGTGGCCATGGAGGCGGTAACGGCGCCGCCGCGAACCTGACGTTAAACAGTACCAGGTGAGGCAAATCAGGCCACAGGTGCCCCAAATGAGGCCAGCCGGACCCAGCAGCTCACTGGGAGGCTACAAAAGGGACACACCCACACCCAGGCTAACTCCAAACACAGCAATGCAGGCAGCAGCAGCATTGGGACTGGGACTTTTGAACCTACAGGCAGCAGTGCACATAGTGGCAGCAATGTTGCAGAGGAGGATGAGGCGGAGGCAGAGGAGGCGCAGGCGTCAGTTAGCAAACCCTGCACCCATGCCAAACCCAAATGCGCAGCCGGCCCGCCCCCGCAGGCAGCCTGAAATACCCCGCATCAGGGCCTCACTGTGGAACTTGACCCCAGGACAGATCCACACATTATACCGGCTGGACCGGCCAACAATCATGTACATCACCGCTATGATTGAGGACGACATTAGCAGCCACATTGCCATTTCGACTGCAATTCCCCCCCTCCTGAAGGTGGTGTCAGTACTGCATTTCCTAGGCACAGGAACCTATCAGTACACAGTTGGTGAGCTGCATGGGCTCTCGCAACCGTGTTTCTCTAAAATATTGGGACAGGTACTGGACGCTCTGCTGTGCCATGTGTCCGAGCACATCGCCCTACCCCGTACACTTGCAGAGGTCATTGCAACCAAGTTGGCATTCCATGCCATTGCAACCATGCCAAATTGCATAGGTGCATTAGACTGCACCCACATAGAGCTGACAGTACCACGTGCAATGGAGATGGTGTACCGCAACAGGAAACAGTACCACTCACTGAATGTACAGATGGTATGTGATGCCGGACTGCTGATTACACATTGCTGTGCACGTTTTCCGGGCTCAACACATGACTCAATGGCTCTGCGGAATTTAACATTGCCACGCTACATGGAACGCTACGTTGGACAAAGCACATAGCTTTTGGGTGAGTACTTCTGCCAATGCACATGTCCTATGGAAGTGTGTTGAATGTCTATGCCAATGACCTGTGTAAGAGGGCTGCCACAACTGCACATGCATCAACCCCTTGCACATGTAATGGACGGTCAGCATAACCCACACATCTAAAATATAGACATGACAGGTTTCCACTGTACAACACCTGCCAAAGGAGACATACGACCAATGCTACCAACAGGCCATACAGGTGGATCCTCTCAATGCAGCCATTCACATCTAGGTCCACTTCCCCCCAATACACATATTGTCTGCTCATGTGACATCCTGCAAAAGCATAATCATCACAGGCCATGGATTCAGTCCCCTATGTGTGCCTGGCATTGCACAGTGCATTAGTCACCAACCACTATCGCTTATAAGGTCCACTTCATATGCACGACAAGTAATAGTGCCATGTCCAAATGACACCAGCTACAACAATCACCGCTGGATGGTAATCACCTGCCCTTCAGACCATGGCAAGGCCCTTATGGATGAATGTATGATGACACAGTATTGCATTGCATCAGATCGTGAGATGAACCACAAACACTGACATGTCCCACACATTTACTTCACATGTAGGTGATGCTGGATTTGCACTCACGCCATGGCTGATGACACCTGTGCGGAGGCCAAGGAACAGGCATGAGGAGGCGTACAACAGGGCACACATCCGCACACTTAGCATGATAGAGAGGACGTTTGGCCTACTGAAGGCCAGG
This sequence comes from Ambystoma mexicanum, assembly GCF_040938575.1. NCBI lineage: Eukaryota > Metazoa > Chordata > Amphibia > Caudata > Ambystomatidae > Ambystoma > Ambystoma mexicanum. The sequence goes on from NC_090922.1 coordinate 192,681,324, forward strand.
TTCAGCTGCTTGAGCAGATCTAGAGGATCACTGCTGTACAACCCACTTAAGACGGGTAAAATTGTGCTTGTGTGCCATGCTGCACAATCTGTGCTTGCGCAGGAACATTCCACTTCCCCCAGATGCAGAAGATGAAGATGAGGATGGCGATGGCGATGGGGAAGGGGATGAGGATGGGGATGGAGTGGCACCACAACCTCCCAGGGGTGCCCAAGATGGCCAACAAGCACGGGATGCACTCATTCGCATTTACTTTTGAGAGTCTGCACATTGATATCAAAGCATGGATATGACGATGCCAATGATTAAATGATGTTTTTCTGCGAATGAAATAACAGATGTCCACTCATTAATGCAGTATTGAAAGGTTTTGTATTATCATTTCAACAGGGTAGAAGGTGCATTGGGTCTAGGGAAGCTGTACACCCATGCCCACCGACCACCCAAACCACCCAAACGTTGCAAACCCCAAACAGGACCCTATCAACTAACCCCCTAATGACTAACCCCCACCACCCACGCCACCCAAACGTTCCCACCCATCCAAAAACCATGATGTCCACAAATGCCATGTTCACTGGCATCCCCACATGCCACTATTTGCGGGGATGCTTGCGTGCAGGTGTGTCCTTGCTCGTGGATCCAGTCAAGCGACTGGAACACCTCCGTGGGCTGCCAGTGGCAGAGCTGGATGGGGTGGTGCTGGCTGAGGTGACCGTTGGTGTGATGATGGGCAAGCGTCCTTGAAAGGCCTGCTGGGCTACCAACATGAACTCAGCAATGCTTGACTGCACGCTGTTCCCTTCCCTGACATGGCGTGCCAGGGTGAGAATTGTGGCTGCAAATCTGCCAATGGACCTGATGAGCCGACGGACCGATGTGGCATTGGTCTCCCGCTGCAGCCTGGCCTCCTCATGCTGCAGCCTGGCCTCCTCACGCTGCTGCATGGCCTCCTCATGCTGGAGCCTGGCCTCCTCCAGCTGTCTTTCCACCAGCTGTGTCAGGGTGGCCTGCTGTTGTTCAATGTGCTGCAATCTTGCACATAGCTCGCCCATGGATGGTGTTGGGTAGCGCATGGGGCTGTGCATTTCTTGGGGGCTGAACTCTAGCCCAAGGATGGGTGACACGCCATCCATGTTTTCTCCATCACCCTGTTGCACTTGCTCGGCCTGCATGGCCGGACTACTCCCATCACTTGATGCTGCCTCCTCAGCTGTGCAGATGAGTTGTGATTCATCATCCGGGGCATGGGTGGCTGGCTGCATTTGGGTAGTGTCTTCTGCTGGTGTGCCTTGTTCTGCCGGTGTTCCTGATGTTGCCGGTGTGCCTGGTTCTGCTGTTGCCTGTGTGCCAGAGCAGCTTGCATCATCGTCCTGGACTTGAGCGCTGCGTTGTGCGCCTGCAGGTGGCCACTGCGTCGCATCTTGTCCATCGTCGCTGTCACTTGTCACAACTATGGGGATACAGAGGACATGTGTTTAATTGTGTGGTTGTACGTTATGTGTCCATCACATTCATCAGACATCACAATCCATATCCAATTGCATTAAGACACTTTTGACTATTTATGCACACAGGAGTATGTCTGTGCTTCCTGTCAGGCACGCACGGTATGAATGTTGAGGGGTCATACCTTGGGGATGTGTCACTCATCATTTGGCCAGTCACTGGGTCCATTGGGTCACTGCAGCCCTGTTCGGGGGGAGCATTGGAAGTGGGTCCATTGGGTCACTGCAGCCCTGTTGGGGGGGGCATTGGAAGTTGGTCCATTGGGTCACTCCCATTCACACGTATGGCTTTGTACTCTGTGCACTTACCAGCATCTGCAGGTGGGCTCACTCCTGCCTCTGCCACTTCTATGCCGTGGATGCCTTCCAGGTGCATTATACTGCTGCAGCGCTCCTCCCACGATTGCATCTTCAGAGGGGATGCAGGGCCTCCACCGGTTCCAGTGCTGTGTTGGCGGTGTGCTGTGATGAGGTTGCGCACCCGGAGCCTGAGGTCATCCCACCTCTTGTGGCACTCCTTCACTGAACGTGTGGTCACGCCAACCGCTGTGCACTTGCGTGCTGCCTCCGCCCACACCTCCTTGCGCCTTTGCTGGGTGGCACGCCGCTGATCTGCACTGAAAAGCATTTCAGCATGCTCAACAACGTGCTCCACCAGTACTGTGAGCTCAGCCTCACTGAAGCGCTGCTTTCTCTGCCTGCGTGCTGGTATCCTGGATGACATGATGGTGTTGGATGGTTTGTCAGTCTCAGGGAGGTGATCTGACATGTGGTGTCTCAGGATGGCAGTGGATTGTGCTTGATACAATGGCCGCCTCTCTGTTTCCTGTCTTTGTCCCGCGCTCACGGTATTTTCGCTTCCGGTGTTTCCGTGTCGGCGGTGGTGGACACGGTTGTAGCACCGTTTAATGTGCCGCTAGGTCCGCTCGCGTGGGTGTTTGCGTGACGGCGGTGACTCCGTTTCCGCCTCAGTGTGTTGTGCGCGACCCACATGCCGTAATCGGCCCATCTTTCCGCAACCTTGCGGATGCGGAAGCGGAGTCACTGTCGACACGGAATCACCGCTTTCCAGCGCGGAGGACTCGTAATGAGGCCCAGTGTCTTAATGCTGCCCATAGTGCTCCCAAAACGAGCGTGACACCAAAGTCATATTCTTAGGCAATGGGGAAAGCGAGTTTCTTACTGAGCCATTCTGCATGAAATTGCATTTCGAAGTCTCTAATAACTTTATGCCCACTGACTCCCCCAATGCCTGTTGCCTGCCAAAAGTTAGTACAATGCGCAAGGAAAAAACGTGCCCATATCTGATTTCCCAGCACTTAACTGACGACCTGGGCCTCCAGTGGGAAATGACCCAAACCAAACTTATCAGCGCGTTGAATACTCCAGAGAACGCTCACCGCCGCTGCCTGGAATGAATGTAGAGAAGCATTCCTTCGGCATTCCTTAGATCTCCAAAAGTTCTCCTACATGCCATTGTGACCGCCCGTGCTGCATACTGTCAATAAGCCACAACTGCGCATGGCGGCCGACGGTTGAAGTAGGAACTGCAATCAGCCTTCAGCTCCTAATCTTTGCAAAGCGCGAATGACTACAGCTTTTCACGAAGCATGCTGGGAACTGAAGTCTCTAGAACCCCACACGCTTCTTGACCGCTCTCAAGCCCCAATTCCTGAGACTGCCCGTGCTTGCAATGAAACCAAGCCTACCTCATGTCTGATAACAGACATTGGCGACCCCTTTGAAAGGGAGAGTAACCTTTTCCACACCAATTACTCCACTCTGCCCCAAATATTCAGCAGTAAACCTGATTCACCTCCAGAGAATGGGAGCAGAACCATGTTCTGATGATACTATTTGCTCATAGGGATAGCTGAGAACCTGCCAAACCTCCTATCAAATACTGGAACATCAGAGGTGTTTAATCTAGTTTATTCAATTATGCAATCACAGTGCATTGATCTCCTTGAACTCATGTCGATCCCCAAATATCTGAATGTTTGGACAACTTCCAGTCATTCCTTTGCTAAGGACAAGTTAAACTTAGGTTTGTTCTCTTTACCATCATTTAGCAATAGAATCTTTGATTTTTGTACATTCAATAGCAAGTCCAGTGCTGAAAAATATTCGTTGGTCACTGTTAATGCCCTTTGAATGCCAATGGGGGTCAACTCAAATAAAACAATGTTATCGGCACATGCCAAATAATTCATTGGCAGGTTCCCTAGTCTATGCAGAAAATGTCTAATTCGTTTAATAGTCTCTCCCAGGTCAAAGGTATATAAACTATATAGGAATGGAGCCAACACACAGGCCTGGCACAGCCCACAGCAGCTCTCTACCCACCTTGTGTAATTTCCTTTACGATCATCCAAGCGCACACTCACCTTGGTATCAGCATGTAATGCAGTTAGAATTTCTACCAAGGCCATTGGACATTCCATGGCCCTTAGTTTTTACCAGAGGCGTTGCCGGTTTACTCAGTCAAATGCCTGTGAGGTGTCCAAAAATGCAAAATAAACCACCCTTTTTTCCTGTTTGACCTGCATTTGCAAGAGATTGATTACAAAATAGTTATGAGCGGTGTTCAATCCTTGTCGAAATCCAGATTGAAATTGATCAATAACATTTTTTCTATTTGCCCACACCTGTGGTTGGTAAAAAATAATAGTCCCAAAGATTTTACTGGAAGCATCAAGGACGGAAATGGGGCGATAGTTTGATGGAATGGTCCTATATCCTTTCTTCCGGAAAGATGGCAAGGTTTTGGTCTTTACAATATCACAGAATAGGACGTACAAAATAGTTGCCCAAAGTTTCAGATTCAACTTTAATGTGCCATTTGCCAAGTCATCTGGGCCTGGAGCGTTTCAGCCTTTACTTTTCTTAACGGCCACCTTTATAACCCACACATCAAACTTAACCTGTTCCGACCAATTGCTATTAAGCGCAGGCGTACCCTCCACCTCCTCATTTGCACGATAAACAGAGGAGGGATATGTCGCTCACACACTCGAAGGAACATGCTGGCTTTGCAGTGAGCATTGATGTAGTGGTTCTTTGATCAATCTCCAAAAGGAAGCAGAGTTTTTACAAATAATAGAGTAGAGCATTGCTTCTGCATCGTTAATATAAGGCAAAAATCGATGACCCTTACCCCAATTTGTATACTTGAGTCTCAATGCTCTGGCTTTTTCCTCATAATCAGAGGGGCATTTTCTTAGCTTTCTCAATGCTTTGTTGAGTTCTCTGTTTTTCTCAGCCAACAAGGTATCATACTTATGCCTATAGCCTTGGTTATTTTTTGCGTTCTTACTTATCCCCGTTTCGGATAGTATAGACTGCCCAAGGCCATTTGAATTCACCTATCATAAATGGCTGGGTTAGAGAGATCACCTTCTTCATTAGAACCCATTTAGGAAATACAGTCATTGAAACAGTGTGATAGTGCTGGCTTCCAAACTAATGTGTGATTCCTTAGGTTTGCCTCCACCTCCAGCCTGCAATTTGTACTTTGAGTATCGTTATACTTGGCTTCATGGTCAAAACAAGCATGTGATGATCACTAGATTTTAACGGTTTCACTTGGATATCCCTCCTATATGTTTCAATGCTACACATCTTTAGGCCAATACCATTTTTTAAAGCGCATAGGAGACCCCCCCAGTGGGTGACCCTGTGCTCCCTGAATAACATCAGAACCACTTAGCCATCTATTATTGGACATGCCGTTAGCCATGACTCCTGCAAGCCTAACAAAGAGCATTGGGGCAAGGAAGAAAAATCTGTTTCCAAAAATGTATGACCGCTGCAGTTCCACGAGGGCAAGGAAAGGTGGACCAATCATCTACTAGAGTGTTGTAGTTTACCCCTTCCATGCAAAGCAGACAAATCATGGACCAGTCATACGCCGCCGAAGGTCGAATTGGATTTTCTTCCATTATTCTTTGCTTGCCTAGACCTTGCGTATTTATAACTACTGAAAATGGGTTTGAAGGAACCAAATCTTGAATGGACAAAGAGGCACAGGTAGGCAGTGCTAAAGATCTATATTAACAAGGCTTTGGGTCAGCTAGAGTCTGCAACATGTCGTAGCCCAGGGTTAGGAAAGGCTCCGGCTCTGACAGGAGCAAGGCCCTAATCATTTGTGAAGGAAAGTATAGCTTTGCCAGATTCAGTCTGCCCTTTACTGTAAATTGGACCAACGCTATATCACCAGAGGAAATCAGTCTCACGGTTGGTATTTCCAAAAACAATGCCAAAATTTAGGGCCGATTTAGTCAGTCCCTATTTGGAAACACCCTGCTTAAGATCAGTGTATATTCCTCCAGTAGGGTTACCCTGCTCCTGGCTCTTTGATTTTTACTTCCAAGATGATTTTTTCTTTGGCACTGGCTCATGGCGTGAATGTGGGCGTGCATCACCCCCACTTTCTTTTACTTCGTTGTAGCTTAAGTTGCCCATGCCTGGGTAAATTGATCGCTGAAGTGATTGATTCTGTGATTCCACTGAAACCCTCAGGCCACTTGGTAATGACTCTGATATATTAAACCTCCTATCAGGAGGATCCTCCAGGTTTGAGTCAACCTTGCTAGCCAAACATGATTGTTACCTTATTTCCTCTAATGTACGAAATAGAGGCTGCCATAGATCATTTTGATTATTTAGTCATTGTTCCAAGTGGTCTGATATGATCAATGGGGCACTAAGGCATCCTGTTTCCACATTTTGCATGTAGACGTCCTTATGTTTAGGTGATAGATCTTTATTTGCGGGGTCATTCTTTTTAGCTGAACATGTTGTTAATGGCAGCTTGGACCCTAGACCCCGCGATTGAAATATCGGTGCCAGCAGTTGTACCCTATTTTGCAATCTGCTATGATCTTCTGCAAGGCTACTGTTAGGCACCTGCGTCTCCACATGAGATAGAGTCAGAGCATTCACTAGAGCAGAGGCAGGTGAATAATCCTCCACGAAGGCCAGACTTAAGTGGGAGATGGACTATGGCCCCGCCGCAGGTTCCTCATAAAGCTGTCAGACCCACTTTGCCCTTGTTTTGTGGAGTACTTTTAGTTTATTTTTTTCCTTTCCCAACCTGTTTCCTTAACCACTGTGTTCATTGCCATATCGGCCATCGGATGCTGCACAACACCGGTAGTACATTCTCATTTATTTTTTGAAGTTCAGAGGCAAGGAGCACACTTACCACTGCCCCTCCGCCCCTCGACCAGACTGCATTGGGCCTGTGGATTCAGTATGATCCCCCGTGTTCTGTGTCCTCCCATAGATAAATCCTTCTAAGAATGCAAGTTTGGAAGACATTGCAGTTAAAAGTAAACTCCTCCGCAATTAAATCGTACGAGTTTGCCATTTGGGACAGAGTAAAGTTCAAAGCGTGGAGGGTCGAAGCAGGTGTGTTATTTGCCTCTTGTCTTGTAGTGTTCATGTTAGTAAAACCATCCTCTTCCTGTGGCATATCCCCCATTTCCTTATGGGCCAGAGGCTCGGATGTAAATAGTGACAGTGGTTATGAAAGGTTTGCGTTGGTCGCTAATTGAAGCTCTGGAGGAAAATAAATTTGCTGTCCTTCTGGGGTTATTGCAATTTCATTAGTGAGTTCACCTTTCGGAGAGTCCTCACCTTGAACAGACTCTAAAGAACCTGCATTGTTGTTTCTGTTTTTATTTATGCAGGATAGATGTAGTAGCGCTGTGTCAGTCAATGGTGACATCGTGGTCGGGGTGGAGGGGGAGGGAGGATTCATTTGGAGTGCCGTAGCCAACCGCCCAACTATCTATCCCACTTTGAGTGCCAGGCCTTGATGTGAGAGCTGACTTGCCAACACTGCAATAAGAGATTCAAATGGGGCATCAAAGGACAAACTTACGGTTTTCCCCAGCAGCCGCCTACATTCCATGTTCGATTTCACATGCTCCACTGTTCACTAAGTATACAATCCACCCGGTCTTTCCATGAAAAGCCGATGACCTTTTCTCACCACTTATACAGCCGTGGTTGGAGCAGCTACTTCACCGCACCCTTGCACCCTCCACCAAACACAAAACACATTGCTGCACACCGCTCCGCTCTGCGGTGTACAGGGCTTTTGAAGGATAGGCACCTCCTCCTCCATGCTGCTGGCTCCGGTAGAGGGAGAAAAGAGACTCAATGCTGGTGTCTCTAATTCACAAGACACACTTCTGCACACTACTGCGCTCCACGGTGTACAGGGCTTTTGAGGGATAGGCACCTCTTTCTCCACTCTGCTGGCTCCGTTAGAGGGAGAAAAGAGACTCAATGCTGGCATCGCTAATTCACAAAAAACACTGCTGCAACCCACCAAAATGATTGTTTTAACGTTGTTGGCATAACATATGGTCACCCACTTTAAGTTACATATGTTGTACATGAATAAAGGGACACTACCCCTTTAAGAGCGGCAACAGAGAAGGAGCGGGAGAAAAAGGGAAAAGGAGGGGGCCGGGGAAGGAAACGGCAGTTAGTGTCAGGGAGTGAATAAAGATGGTTCACTGCAGCATTGGCTCCGTGTCATTCTTGAGGTTTGGGTATGCATGAATGAACGGAGCACAACACTGGCGACGAAGCCGATGCGAACCCGTGGGTGCCGGCAGCAGTGAGTGGAGGGCCCGTGTGCCCAGCAGCTTGAAGGGCCCGTGAGCCCAGCAGTGATTGGAGGGCCCGTGTGCCCAGCAGCGTCCGGGGAGGGCCCGTGTGCCCAGCAGCTTGAAGGGCCCGTGAGCCCAGCAGTGTGAGGAGGGCCTGTGAGCCCAGCAGTGAGTGGAGGGCCCGTGTGCCCAGCAGCTTGAAGGGCCCGTGAGCCCAGCAGTGATTGGAGGGCCCGTGTGCCCAGCAGCGTCCAGGGAGGGCCCGTGTGCCCAGCAGCTTGAAGGGCCCGTGAGCCCAGCAGTGTGAGGAGGGCCTGCGAGCCCAGCAGCGTTCAGGGAGGGCCCGTGTGCCCAGCAGTTAAGGAGGGCTCGTGAGCCCAGCAGACCAGGTAGGCCCGTGTGCCCTACAGCGTATCAGGACCGGAGAGCCCAGCAGTGTGGAGCCCAGCAGCGGTGGCCTGCCAGCAGCAGACCAGCCGACCAGAAGATCGGGGAGGACCGTGCGCCCAAGACTGGAGAGCCCGGTGGCGAGGAACCCGACAGCGGAGGACGGCCAGCTAACCAGCCGACCGGAAGATCGAGAGGCCCGTGCGCCCCAACTGCAGAGCCCAGCAGCGAAGAGCCCAGCAGCGGAGGCCCACCGGCAGCTGGCCCAGCCGACCAGGTGATCGAGGGGCCCGTGCGCCCGAGACCGAAGTGCCCGGCGACGGAAGCCCGCCGACAACAGCCCAGCCGACCAGGACCGCAGCGCCCAGCAGAGGAGGTCCCGCGCACCTCGACAAGAAGAGGACCGCGGACGCCAACAACGAGCGGAGCCCGCGGACCAGAAGAGGCCCACAAGAGGAAGGAGACCACGAGGGAACTCAGCAGGCCCACACGTCACGGAAGAGGAGACCCGCAGGCTCGCGGCATCCACCCTCAAGTAAGGAGTCGGAAAGGGGTAGCGAAAAGGGAACCCCGAGTCTCCCGCCCACGTGACACATCAGGGAACCAGTGAAATCACCCGAAGGTGACACCTGCAAAGGGAACCCCGAGTCTCCCACCCACGTGACACATCAGGGAACCAGTGAAATCACCCGAAGGTGACACCTGCAAAAGGGAACCCCGAGTCTCCCACCCACGTGACACACCAGCAGAGACACCCAAAGGTAACACTTGCAAAGGGGAACCCCGAGTCTCCCACCTACGTGACATCGGTGGAAACACCTGGAAAACAAAATTTTGCAAAATCACCCGAAGGTGACACCTGCAAAGGGAACCCCGAGTCTCCCACCCACGTGACACAGCAGGGAACCAGTGAAATCACCCGAAGGTGACACCTGCAAAAGGGAACCCCGAGTCTCCCACCCACGTGACACACCAGCAGACACACCCAAAGGTAACATTTGCAAAGGGGAACCCCGAGTCTCCCACCTACGTGACATCGGTGGAAACACCTGGAAAACAAAATTTTGCAAGAACCCGAAGGTGACATTGTCACACAAAAAGTAGAGGGTGAACAACGTGCCCCAGTGGACGAACATACACCGCAGCAGTTCAAGAGAACCACGGTGCAAAAGCCTACCAGAGCACCCCGAGCATCCGCGACGCAGCACTCCACGCTACACACCAGGATACCGCCATGTCATCTGCAGACGCGGCAGACCCGAATGCACCACCACCACCACCAGGAGCTCCCTCCTCTCACGCAAGCCTAATGAGGAGACCTGCCCCGTTCACGCTAAACCCACACCATGACCAGGGGCAGAGATGGGAAGAATGGATGGAGGAATTTGACGACTTCGTGGGTGCCATCGGCACACAAGAACCTCCCAACATACTGAGCATATTTGCAAATGTCGCAGGGAGAGAAATCAAAAATATTATACGCACGATCCCTCCACAAGATCGCACCACATATGCAAGACTCCTGCAAGCCATTCACGAAAAACTGGTCATTTCACCCAACCGGGACTATGAAAGGTACACTTTCAACCAATGTGGCCAGCTACCTCACGAATCAATAGGGGAGTTTGTAATACGTCTTCAGAGGAAAATATCCAAATGTGACTTTGCTAACTTTAATGACGAAGAAGCCATTAGATTACGCATCATAGAAGGGTGTGCATCCTCGATGTTCCGGAAGCACCTTCTCAAGAAACCCCTATCCCTAAAAGAGGTGCTAGACCTAGCCAGGGTATACGAAAGAGTGGACATTCAAGCAGCAGCCATTGAGAACCCAAAAAAGGGAGAAACCATAGCCGCAATACATCCCTACGCCCGCCAGCCAAACACCCAACCAAGGACCAACCAGAGGTACCCGACACAACGAGCACAGGGTGACCGCCAATGCTATCGCTGCGGATTCGAATATCCACACAGAGGACCGTGCCCCGCCATTGGGCAACGATGCATGAGATGCGGAATGGAGAACCACTTCCAAGTGATGTGCAAAGAACTACTACCGGAAGGAGGATCAGCACGCCCACAATCTGCCCCTCGATCGATGGACGCACATAAAGAACAGCATCACCATGTGGACAGGAATGCACCTCTCGCGCCATCATATCAACGCCCAAACACAGTGAGAGCCTTGGAAGGACTTCAGATCGAACCAGACAGGAAAGACCACGAATTATACGATGCCTATCAGGATGACTTCACGCGGGAACTGGAACGCGAAGACACCCGCAGAGCGGAAGCACCAGACAACCGGGAACGTGACAGGGAGCCATACCCTTACCCCCCACCACACTATCCACCAAGTGGAAACGAACAGCCTCCATACCTACAGGACGGCTACGACCGAGAGTATGTATGCCTTCTCAGCGTAGAGGAGGAGGACACCGCGGCTCCCAGAGTAACAATTCAGATGGGAAGAACCCAAAACAGATTTATTGTTGATACAGGAGCGACGGTCAACGTCATGAATGAAGACATCTATCGTGAAATAGCTTCAATATACCCCATCCAAGAGTCTAGGACACACATCTTCCAATGGGGAGCAACCCAACCCATGACATCAAAAGGGAAATTTCAATGCGACCTACGACACAGAGGCATCACAGTAACCGCCACGATACATGTGATAAGAAGCCCAGCTATTGGCCGCTGCCTTCTCAGTTACAGGACAGCTAACGCACTTGCCCTGATTGACCTACACTATGACCAGTCGGAGGTCATTGAAGGACTACCACTACCATGCGAACCCGTCAGGGCAATCATAGACAGACTACTGGCAAAAAGAGAACTCAAGAACACTTTCCCCAAACTGTTCGAAGGGGTAGGGATGCTAAAAGGGCCATGCATCAAACTACATATAGACAAAAACGTCAGGCCAGTTCCACAACACCCACGGAAAGTGGGTTTCCACCTCCAAGAACAGGTATCAAAAGAAATCCAACTTCTTCTTCTCAACGACATCTCAATACCTGGAAGGGATCAAGAGCAACATGACAAAGCCCTAACACCAACCTGTGGGAACACCAAAATGAAAATGCCACCCTGCATAGAACGAGGGGGAATAAGACTGCAAGAGGACGATTATACTATTGTCCACAAACCAGGAGGAGACGCAGACCCAGCGGACTATCCATCCAGACACCCCCTACTGGACAAAGTTGACACCCGGGCACATGAGGTCACTAAAAAAATCTTGCACCTGTCGTCAAATGACAGGCCACCAGCTGAACTCATGGTGAGAGATCAACCCAGAACACGCATTCCCAGATGGAAGGACCACACACCTGAAGAAGACCTAACCGTCAGAGAACGAGACACCGAGAGGAAGAGGAAGGCCAAGCAATGGGCTGACACAAAAAGGAGAGCGAAAGAACAACGACTAGAGATCGAGCAAACAGTCCTGGTGCGACAAACACAACGCAAGAAAACGGACACTCGATACAGCCCAGAGCCACGAACAATCACAGCCATCAAGAGGCCCATGATCACAGAAACCGGAGAACTAGGAGACATTACCCACAACTCCTCATTCCTCAGGGAGTTATATCTGGAGGAACATGAAACACAAGAAACACCCGACGAGAACACCAGCGAGGAAGAAGAAACAGAACCCCCAGTGGAATTGACCGGCGAAAGCCGAGAATCACCAGGGAGACCCCTAGGACAATAAAGAAGCCAGTGAGGCTCATCGAACAGATGTAACTGGACTCTCATGTTAAGTACGGGGGAGGTGTTGTACATGAATAAAGGGACACTACCCCTTTAAGAGCGGCAACAGAGAAGGAGCGGGAGAAAAAGGGAAAAGGAGGGGGCCGGGGAAGGAAACGGCAGTTAGTGTCAGGGAGTGAATAAAGATGGTTCACTGCAGCATTGGCTCCGTGTCATTCTTGAGGTTTGGGTATGCATGAATGAACGGAGCACAACAACATATTTCATGCAATGGCTAACTCAGAACCATACACATGTGGCTTTAAAATGTATGCTAGTAGATGGACTTCAGTGTTACATCTGTGGTTGTACTTCATTGTCACAGCAGATGTCGTGGACAGAATTTGTTTCTACAAATCATCATGATTTCAGCCTGCCTTTCTCTAAGTAGAAACTCCCATGAACTTAACGTTTTTCTGTGAAGGGACCCCCGACCTAACTCATGAAACCACCTAGCAAACGGTTCATAGCGGTGCGCAATTATTTATCAAGTTATTACATTTTGAAAAATCTGTAGGGGCACCCACAATGTTCCCCAAAAATCCATAACATGGCTCCGCCCTAATGACCACTCCCACTCATCCCAAACACCAGCCCGACTGTTTCTTGCTCTCCTGAAACCACCCAAACCCTCACATGGTCATCTACCAGACACATTATGCTTGCCCCTCACCCACCTCGCTCTCACCATCGCCACTCACTCATTCACCCTACTCTCGCTCATTATCCTCCCATGGCCCCATCTCTCACTCACTAACTTTCTTGCTCACCCTCACTTCCACCTCTGATACCTATGATTTGACTAGTATTTAATACATGTTGCATGCAGTCTGACAGGTCACAGGCCGAACAGGCTGCAATGGTTAGTTATGGAACCCTGGAGTTAAAGAAAGGTCAGCTTCTGCAGTGGCAATAGCCTTTCAGGCGCCTGGACCTTGCATGCAGGATGGTGATAACATGAAGGGTTTTCTGCAGGAAAATGGCTTTTCTCATGAAACCAGATGAGGAGCAACGGGTGGGGGGTGGGGGGGCTGATTTAATTTTGTGCTGGGGATGTGTGCACTGTGTGACATGAGTTTGAAGCTGGTGGGAGATATTGGGGTAGACCTTTGGAGACATTACATGGGATTCTATTACCTGACCTGTCCGATCACTTGACAATTGCCAGACAAACCCTGATTGATGACCAGATGGACGTTGCCCTGGGGGCCAAAATCAAGATGGAAAATAATCATAGCACCTGAGTCAGAGTTTTGAGACTTCACTCCACTATCCAACCTAATAGTAAGCAAGTTGAAATGGGTGCTTGTGGTCTTATCTCAAGCAGCCTTTTCTCTAAGCCAAAGGTTTGTGCCTCCCCCTCCCATCTGCTATTTACCAGATCCTTGAGTCACTATTTGAAAGAGAAAAAGAAAAATAGAAAGGACGTGTGAGAGAAAATGAGGAAGAGGGAATTTGTGTGTGTGTGAGAGAATGAGAAAGAGCTAGACTGACTGTGGTATTAGCACCCTCAGCGGGTGCAGGAGCCAAACAGGTTGCTCCATGCCTGGGCTGTATCTACCGATGAAAGGCCAGGTTCGGAGCAACCCGAGGGCTCTCTGCACCAGCCATTCACCCGCTGCTGCTGTTATCCCCCCTACCCTGCCTTCCACCACCAAATTATGCACCTCAACACCCCTCAAATCCTCTCCTTACATCAAAGGGGCTCCTCTTACCGGGCCTAAGAGTTCACTTCGTTTCCTGGCACGCCATAAAAATAGAAGACGGGCTCTGAGCAAAGCCTCACCTTCCATTTCTATGGCAACCCTGCTTGACCCTCCCCAGCCGCTGCTGGGAACTAAGCGTAGACATTTTTATTTTGTTTTGTTGCTATTAGCATCTCAAGGGTTTTCATCGCCGTGCTAGTATTAATTCCACTTTCTGCGGGCAACACCGGACAGGTAACAGCACTGGGGTCTGGCGTTTCAGCCCTTGGTTCGCTTTCCACTGGCCGTTACTGGCTGGTGTAGCCTGCAGAACGCAGAATGCTTAAATGTAACGATGTGATAATATGAACCAGGATCTATCTGCAAGAGACCAGTGGTAAGTGCATGGGGAAGACACCAGGTTGGAAGACCTTGTTTTGTGAGTTTCTATGTCTTCCACTGCCTTATGATGACTTTCTTTCCTTTTCATGCCTTGTTATGCCATGTTCTCATCTGCTGTATGTGGTTACAGGGTTGTCTGTCGATGTTATGTTATGTTACCATTATTTATAAAGAGCAACATTCAGCAAAAGGCCTCTTGGTGCTGCTCAACAAAGCAGAGGGAAGATAAACAAAAAAAAATAGGTTTTCAGCACCTGATGGAAGGAAAGATGGTTAGATATAGCCCTAAGCACCGAGGGGAGAGAATTCCACAGGGAAGCTTCTGCGATGGAGAAGGAACGTCCACCAATCTGACTAGATTTGAACCTCAGGACGGGGAAAAGTCAGGCGCTAGCAGAGCGCAGTGTTCGCCCAGGAGCATATGGTTGGAATTCCATCTGAAGTTATTCAGCACCTTGACCATAAAAAGCACGTTGCACTAGGCCTAGTGCCTTCAAACAATTGAGCTGGGCTACAGGAAGCCAATGTAGTTTCTGTAACACAGGCAAAATGTGTGACAGAGTGAAGTGTGGAAGTGGCCGCACGGGCAGCAGAGTTTTGAAGGACCTGGAAACGTTGGAGTAGGTAAGCAGGCTGAGCCAGAAACAAAGAGTTACAGTAATCAATGGAGTAGGTAACCAGAGCCGACAGCACAGGAGCACAAAGCTGCACTGGGATAAAAGGAAAGACCTTGCAGAGCATTTTTAAATGAAACTAGCCCCGCTGACACACTGCACAAATTTGAGCCTCCATAGACAGTGAAGCAGGTATTTTCAACCCCAAATACCTAACTATAGGAACTGGGGAGGGAAAGGGCCAAGAGTAGATGTCCAGAATTCTGGAGTCCAGAATGAAGACACATAGGGTGGACCCACCACCACTACCTCAGTCTTGTTGCCATTCAACTTGAGCCAATGATTACCCATTCCTTTCCTCCTGGCTTCCAGTCAACTCCCGAATATGGCTGCCAACTTTGGAAGCGATAAGTCAAGGCGAATTAGGATCTGCGTGTCGTACGCATAGGATCACCAGAGAAAGCCATGGGAGGAGATAAGCTTGGTCAGAGGTTGAATGTACATGTTGAACATTACAGTTGAAATTACAGACCCTTGAGGGACACCACACATGAGAGCTAAAGGTTTAGAATGAAAAGGAGAGAGAGAGAAAGTGTTTGGCACAATATGAAAAAAAAAACAGGATAAAACAGTGCCAAAGAGGCCAACCTCCATCAGACGATCAATCAAGATGGAATGGTCGACAGTATCAAAGGCGGCAGGTTGGTCAAGCAACAGTACAGTCCCAACACCACCCTGATCATGGACAGGCCATCTTGAACACTTTTGGGGCCCGGGGCATGGACACCCTTGGGGCCCCCTCCACCAAACCAAAGGGATTGAAGGATCCCAATATCTGGTCACACCCCTCTCGCGAACAACACCCATAGCTGGATATGCTGGCTCGCAGCGATCAAAATAAGCATGGTTAATCCCTTTATCCTATTCATTCTTGCTGTAAAAAGACCAATCTCTGGTCCCTCACCATATTAATGCTGTGTTCGTTTTTATAGCGACCGCTATCTAGTGCATTGCTGATAATAGTACCTGATGTGCTACAAAACAAAGCACATCTTGATGCAGCTTATCAATCTCAGACATGGGAAAGGCTGAATTTGCTTGCTGGAACTTGGTTTTGTAATCTAGCATATGAACACATACCTCTGCAATGAGTCCTTAACACACTGAGCTATCTTCTGAACCTTCCCAGAAATCAAATGTATCAATATACATTTCAACTTTGGCTATTGCACATAATCTATATGATTCTCGCAGAAAGGTCAGGGTGCTACAGGAGTGGTGCCATAGTGAATGCACAAACTGTGTACCACAGTGAACACAGAAAGCATTACAGGATGACTCAATCAGAGCAGAATGTAACTGTCAACAACAGACAGGCAATCAGGTTGGCCTCAGCAGCATGCCATAAAATATCCTGATGTGTGCCATTTATGTTCGGTGAACGGAAACTGACTTCTTTAGATCAGGCAGCCTTGAGGGCCCCCCCTCCAAGGTGAGCGCCCAGGGCAAGTGCCCCTCTTGCCCTCCCTAAAAGACGTCTCTTATCATGGATCCTGGACAGATCATCAATGAAGGAGACCAGCACACTCTTGGTTCCATGTCCTGGCCTGAAACCGAAATGAGAGGGCTGGAAAAACAGAGATTTTTTGAGGAAAGAACTAAGCAGTGGGCAAGCCAATGATTCAAGGAGCTTCATTAAAAATGGGAGGACAGAGATGGGGTGAAGGCTGGCAGGGATGAGAGGGTCTAGAGAGGGCTTCTTCAGGAAAGCGATCCCAATAGCATGTTTAAGGCAGGCCAGAATCTGCCCAGTTTGAAGGACCCATTCACTGATTCCATAATCAGAGGAACAAATTGGGACAAGATATCCTTAAGAATGACAAGTGGGATAGAGTGCATATGGGATGCAGATTTGAATGTAGAAACCGACATTATAATATCCTCAGTAGAGAAGATAAGGAACGATGACCATAAAGAGATGGGAATTGAAGTGGCCACTAAAGTAGGAGGGAGAAGCGACCTTAACCAAGAGGAAAGGCTACCCGCACACATTTTGTCAATATTCTGTACATAATTCGCAGACAAAGAGTCACAGAGACGACGGGGTGGGATCAGGGGGAACAGAGGATAGCAGGCACACGGTCCTAAACAGCTCTTTAGAGTGTTTACTGGATGTTTCAATGCACGATGATAAGTAGGCCTGTTTAGCCACAGAAACATCTTTATGGTAAGCAGCAGAGACTTGCTGGAGAATCTTTTTGATGGCAGGATCATAGCCAAGGCGCCATTTACATTCTGCTTGCCTGCATTGAAGGTGAAGAGCATGTAGTTCATCAGCAGACCAAGGCTCCGAAAGGCGAGCTCTTGGTTTAACCTTTTTAAGAAGAGTTAGGCAATCAATCAGCCACTGGAGTAAAGGTAGAAAATAATATGCATAAATCCACCAATTTAATATCAGTGTTGTGCCGTATGATTTTATTAATTATGTCTTCCTTAGGCACGGAATGTCAGACCCACCTAGGGGCAGAGTGTAGTTGGGGCTCCCCCGACTAGGAGTAAGGGCCCAAGAAAAGGAGACAATAAAATGTTCTGGCCAAAAGACTGGTAGGGCAGGACATACCGAGACCTCTGATACAGGTGTAAATATGAGGTCCATCATATTTCCTAGGCCGTTGGTGGGACAGTTTACTTGTTGGGGAAGTGCTAGTTCATGCATGGCCACCATAAAGTTTTGAATCTTATGGATTGCTGAGTCATTAACTCTAAGATTGAAATCTTTGACAATCAAAATATGAGTGTGTTGAAGCTGAAGGTCGGCCGCAAGGTCAAGAAAGACATTGCAAAAGATTGGATCAAGCTGAGGAGGCGGCACACGAGCAATAGGTGGATACAGAGGGCAGAGGATATTGTAAAGCGAACAAACAGTGCCTCCATCTGTAAGTGGTGATTCAATGTTAGCAAAGTGCCAGTGAAGCGGGAGTTAAAAATAATAGCAATGCCCCTTGTACGCGGGAGGCCCCGGACGATCAAAGCGCAGAATTTAAAAATGAGGAGGCAACAGATGTACTAAGGCAGGGCCCGAGGTGTCAGAAAACCAAGTTTCTGTCACACACACAAGGTCAGGGCAATAATCCGATAACATATCATGACACTGTGTAGCCTGCTCCACCAGTGAGGGCACGTTAATGAGCAAGCATTTTAATAAAGATTGAGCTAGATTTAGAACAGAGCTGGTACTATCAGCATTGGAAAGACCTATTGTAAATATGGTATTCGGCAGAGTAGGCTGCAGCATCTGCTCACTGGGAAACATGATATGCACATTACTTATGGTTTCCACCTAAGGGCAGGTGCCAACCATGCCAGCCACAGCACGGAAGGGCACAGACGGGTTTGCCATTTGCGAGCCACTGGCACGCATCAGGAGTGCCCACTGCCCCCGCCCGCTGCACCCACATGCTGCGCCCGCTCGCTGCGCAGGCGAGTCTCATGGGCACATAATGCCAAGCAGGGAGGTCAGGTAAGAAAATCAGTAATAAAGTGCAGAATCACACACAGGGTTACTAAAACACATGACAATACCATCAGGATATTTGGGGGGAAGGAGCACAATACAATAAAACCAAATCAAAACATCATGGTCTCTGACTGCTCTCCGCACTAACACTCTCCATTTCTATGTTTCAACAGACAACAGACACACTAACTAAGCCACCTAAACACCTCTCAAAAGACATTGAGCATCAGAACACCACACTTCTACAACTAACTTTGATATCACATCACAGGCCAATGCATCCTCACACCACAGAGGTCCTCATCGGACACAAATAGGTCTATGCTTTCAACGGGGAACCACCAGAAACTGACCACCTAAAGAATTCATGGTACTTTCAGACTGCACACATCAACACAACTGCAAAGCTATCTTGCATGTCTCTGATCTCTCCAAAACCCTCTCCCACTCTCCCACTTTCAGATCTGCCAGAGCACCTGGAGACCATGTAAATGGCAGTGGAGCATGGTATGAATCCCAACAGCACAATATAACATGTGTGAGGCTGAACATCTCCAGCAAAGGATAAGGGTAGCATGCACGATCACGAATGACCTAGCAGTTATTTAGTGGGATGAAATGGAGTCCCAATGTGGTTGGCAAAGGGATTTACAATGTGCAGATGTACCTGGCTGTGGCATGAGCTGTAGGATTGAATTATTTTGGGAGGAGGCATAGTGTGCTGAGAAATAACCAAAGGTTGACATTGTGATGTAGTATAGAGTTTCTTGATTGTATTCTGGAGCTGGTGGTGCTGATAGAGGGTGGCTATCCATCAAGGTTATTAGACATGTGTGAAAACCAGTAGCTATTGATCATCATCTGAAATTAATTTGGAAAATATTCATAAACTTAACAAAACGCATAGCATGCGAAAAGAAATGAAACTAATAAAACATCATTGCATTCCTAAAGTACATTATAGGTTGTAATTTTAGGCTCTTACTTCTCACATGTACTAATTGCTTTTACTAGACTAATACTCCTCATGGGTTCTAGCTGGGGTTTTATATCAATCATCAATGTTGGAATCATAAAAACATAGTGATACACTGTTCAATATTCCATATTTTAAAAACATAACTTAAGTCTTACCCAAATATACGTTTCAAGGTGCAAAGCAGATGTATAGGTTTGAAATAAATTGCATAAACCACATTATCAAGGACACAATTTAACTATTTTGATATAATTTAATTACAAATTCATAACAGAGTCGACACAGCACAATGTATACAATGTAATCAAATATATTCAATTGACAGTTTAATGAAATCTGATTTTTATGAGGAAACACTTTTAAAAACGCGACATAAATACACATTTTACAAAGGATTGTTCTAGCTTGTATCATTATCAGACATTAACTTCACCACAGTCAACTATTCACAACACTATTATTAATGTGACATTATTTAACAATACTGTGTACAAATCCATTACTAAATCACTTTGATTTTGTTATAGTCATGATGCTGAAAGTGTTTTGGCCTTTTTGGAGCTAGACTCCTGTGCTGCTCCCCTCTTGGTGTGGCTTCATCAGGACAGAAATGAATTTCAATCGATCAATGACACCCATGAAATCTGTTGTGATTGAAGACATCTCTATAAACAAATCAAAACACCATTAACCAATACTACATGAATGTGTAACCCCTTGGAACATTACATTAATCAACTATTTAATTAAAATACTCCCTGATAGTAATTCCTGCCCCGATTTGCCCATACATTTTCTTTCAATTAACATAATTATAATGTAAGATACAAATCTACTTACTGCAATAAAGTCAAAATATAGATTGATTAATGAAATATTTTTGGTGTTCCTGACTGCCCTTGTATGTGACTGTCGCTGTAAACGTTCTTTCCATTCATCCAGCTGCTGCATTATTCAGACTCAGTGCCAATTATGCCTGGTGTAAATCAACCTAATGAATTGGAAAATAAATCCTTATAAATACTGCAGTCTTGTTTTTCCTTCGTCAATACAGCAGTCTTATTCAAACTGTTGCTTCTATGTTATAAATACTACGAGTCAATAACTAGACTAACCTGGGATACAACTCCACATGTGTTCTTTTGAACATTCGGTGGGCTACAAATTTCCGAACACCATTACCGCGTGCAGGGTCCTTCTGCGCTCACCATTGTGTTACTGGCATAGCAACTACATGGTTGTGGTTAACTATGGCTTATTTCCCAACATGCCACTGTTGACACATTATTTGTCATAATGTTCGTTGATTGGTTAATACAGCACCATGTAATGTGGTCTCTCAAAAAAACTAGACTTTGTCTACTAGTTGCTGATATTTGCCAAACTCGGGCGTCATCTTTAATGAATCACGAGTACCATCAGTATACCTTAATGTGAATGGAAAGGGGACCTTGCTTGATATTAACTCCCTTGTAAACTTATTCCAATACATTGTTCCACTTGATACACATATTCAGACCATCAGACACACTGTTTAAACAGAATATCCATCTTTGTTCTAATTTGGAAAGGTTTTGCTCTAAATGTCCTACCCTGTAGTGATGTTGTATTTGCTGTAGAACAAACAACGCCATGTTTTTTGATCAGTGTGTTGTAGTTTCTTGTGGTTTTCCAATAGAGGCTTATCTATTGCTGGATTACGAATGCATGACCTTTGCTCTGAAATCCTTTGTTTCGCTGGTCTAATCGTTTCCCCACATAGATTAAATCACATGGGAATTTCATAATTTAGATCACATTCATGCTCTTGCAGTTGGTGTAACAAAAGGTTCCATTTTGTATGTTTGTACTCGAATATTTTCATTGTGCCTGTAAATTGACAAGCCATACTGTTGCCACACTTGTAATGTGAGCCACATCATCACTCCCAATTAAGGACTCATTTGCAGCATAATGATATTTAACCATTGTGCTACCCCTAAACGTGTTGCATGGAGTTCAATTATTTACCCTTATCCCTGTGCCAGATTGTATTACTTTATCTCTCCTAGTTCTACGAATCCTCATAGTTGCATTGGCATAAAACTCTATGTGTGTATGGAGTCCCACGACTTCTGTAATAATAACCTTGGCTTGCAAATCAAGTTAGACATATTTGTGAAGCACTCTCCTCCTATTGTATAAAAAAGAAGCCACAGCAAATCGCATAAAGAAATCCATAGTAAATTTACATAGGTGAGGGGCAGTTAATACAATTCTCCTTCTGTCAGAGCCCCATTATGAGCGTGGCGAATATTGCCAAGCGGAAATTACCATCACCGTCAGTTGTAATGGTAAATCGAATCCCGATGATGGGTTTTAGTTACTACCAATTCTGAGGTCCCAGAGTCCCATTGGGGCGTGCCGGTATTCCTGTATGTCGTAAACACCAGTTCTGCCATTGTTAGTGGAGGTAGTACCTCCAGCCATAAGCGGCTATTTTTGGGTATAGGTTTCAAAACTAAATCAGGCATAACGCCTGTTATTACCACTACCCTGACCACATAATGATAGTCTTAGTTTTAAAAACAGTGTCAGTCATGTATGTGGAATTTGGTATACATCGGGCAGAAAAGTAGTCATGCAAATCTGGGCCTGATTTACAGGAAATTCAGCGCAGCGCATAAGCATTTTGTGCCAGAAAAAGGCACTTTACACTGTGCAAAGATGTTGGCCCCGAATTACAGATTGGCCTCTGCACTGGTACCATGCACCATGCGACAAGTCTGTGAGCCTTGCGCAACGTGGGCAGGCCTATCCAGTGCAAAGAGCAAGAAGGGAGCGAATATGCAAAAGCTCTCATTAAATGGGAGAAATGAGGGATAACATGGGCTTAGGGAGGGAGGCACCGTGACAATCCACAAACACGCCTCATGAAGTGCAAACAAACCTGTATTTCCAGAATCCAATCTGCATCTGTGCTAAACAGAAAAAGCACAAAAATCCTACCACCACCCCTGACCAGGCGCAAGGTGAGATTGTGCTGTGCAATCAGAGCAAAAGGTACCACCATGCCTGTCCCTGCATTGCTTGCATAGCTACTGCTACATGGAAGTAGGAGGCGAAGGAGGAGGAGGGCCAAAATCTACCATACATGCACAATAATCTTTGGCATGCCCGATGAGGAAGTGTATAGCTTCCCCCATCTCATGCTTGAATTGGTCAGGGAGTGGGAGAATGACCTGGTGTCACGAACCGTGTGTTTACAGCCAATACCACTCTTGGTGAACGTCTTAACTGCACTCCACTTTCTGGGGACTGGCACATTCCAACAGACCAGAGCCCTTGTTCGGGGTATCTCACAGCACACCCAATCATGCGGTCTCAAGCAGGTCCTAAGCTGCATCATTACAGGTGTGCACAGCCACATAGACATGCCATGCAATGTGCAGGCAAGGCAAAGAGTGGCATAATAATGTTATGCCATTGCCCATATCCCACTGGTACTTGAGGCAATTGACTGCACCCATGTGGCACTACAGCCACCACGAGCCACAGAACACATATACTGGAACCGGAAAAATTGGCGTTCGCTGAACTTGCAGGTAATCTGCGATACCAAGGGTCTCATAATGCATGTCAATGCAAACTACCCTGGATGCACCCACAACAGATAGGTACTATGCCCTTCCCCTATCCATCAGACACTGGCATTGGGAACATTCAGAAACAATTGGCTCATCGGTGAGTATCAGCCAGCACACACACATGAACACACAGGGGAGCCACATCCAATACAATCCACCATACCAAACAATCCAATCACCAAATACTGTTGTTTTCTCATCCATCAGGGACAGTGCATATCCGCTACCACCATTCCTGATGATGCCAATCAGAAATCTGACCACACCAGTGGAGGCCCGTTACAACACAGTACACATTGTGACCTGTGGCATAATTGAGAGGATGTTTGGAGTGCTTAAATCACGCTTCCGCAGCCTTAATCATTCAGGTGGAGTATTGTTGTATGCACCAGCTGTATCATGCAAAATAATATTGGCATGTTGCATCTTGCACAACATCGCCACCCGCCGTGGCATACCAGTAGAGTTGCTTGAGGGTTTGCGGCCACAGGCAGGACCCATACCAACAGCAGGCCAAATGGTGAGGGGCTAGCACATATACAACCAGCTAGTGAAGACATACTTCATTTGAAAAACATACAGTGTGATTGTCACACCATACCCACATCCCTAAATGCCTTCGACAATGAAACATGGCAAGTCCAGTTGGGCCATACACAGCTACTGAGAATGGCATATCAGGGTGGACATATGGTGTATGTCTCATATTTGTTGAAAACACACACATCCCCCACCGACAACCCCTTTGAAAAATATGTATACAAAGTCAGTGACACCACTACCACACAATGTATACCCCAAGCCACTCACAGAAGCAAACAAATAAACACAACAGGGACACATCGCAGCACATTACTAAGTAATTCCCAACTACTCCCCAAACTCCCGGTGCAATGCAGATGACACCCAGCTCTCCTTCAAAATACCCTCTGAACCCCTACTTAATTCCTCCATCCTTCCTGACTGCCTATCTGCTATCCAGTCCTGCTTTACTTTCAATGATCTGTGCCTCCATGACAGCAAGACTGAGATCCATCCTATTGGGACTCCTGCTCCCTCTCTCTGTCCCTCACGTTGGCCATCTTGTATGGGCTCTTCCCCATCTCCAAGATCTGAAGGCAGAAATCTTGGAGTCATCTTCGACTCATCTCTCTCCCCTTCATCCCTCACATTCGGGACCTTGCCAAGAAGTCCCACGTCAAACTCCACCCCTCAAAGGAAATCTTCCCCCAGTAGCTCAACGTCCCCAGAGTTCTGGTTCTCTCTAGGCTAGACTAATGCAATAGCCTTTTCCTTAATCTACCTTCTTCTCCTCAAAAACCCCTCCAGCCTATCCAGAATAGAGCTGCGAGACTCATCCTTGGACTCAAGCCCAGGGACCACATCCCTCCAGCACCAAAAACTCTCCATTGGCCCTGGTTGGTTTGCTGCAAGGAATACAATGAAATCCCTCTGCATCATCCACAAGGCTGTCTGGGACCGGGACCACGCTACCTGCAACTTCCTCCCACCAGTTACTCACCATCCAGATCTCTACGTTCCACTGGCATCAACTCACTGTGAGTTGAGCTCTTCATCAAACAGCAAGTTGGTGGCCGATCACTTTCACCAGTAGGGATCCTCCTATCGAACAGCCTCCCCCTTTCTCTTCATCTTGAGACGGGTCTCCTTAAAATCTGGAAGCTCCTCAAGACCTTACTGTTCACCTCCTCCTTCCCTTCCTCCCTCCTCTGCTAAATCCCACAGTAGCTGAGATTGGTGACCGGGGCCCGTATGCAAGCTCCTGGGTCCTGGCCTCCTAGACCGAATCGCCCACAGCCTCCACCCCTCCCAGCATTTATTCCTTTGCACCCACTGGCCTATGTCACCACAGGCTTGCACTTACCTATTAATTACTGGCTGAATGCTTCACCTTACTGCTGCGCCCTCCCTAGCACTTACCACTTGATACATCTAGCACTTACCCGCCCCACTCTCTCATCCCTTAAATCACACAGCAGTTACAGGTTCTGAATGCACAAAAGTCTAGTAGGCCCGCCCCATCCTTCATTGTTGTATTTGTCGTTCATTCCCATGTCTCCTCCCTGTTGCCCTGTGGGCACTATGACACACAATTCACTTGAGGTACAAGAATAGTACAGATGCGCAATGAAAATTATGAAATGAAATAAATGCAAACATCTGAAATGTATGAAAAATGTGCCAGCATGGGTTCTATGTTCATTCATCCCCATTTTTTTTATTTGGGTGGGGACCCCCCAAACCTCTATTGCCTATTATTTATTCCCTATACCCACCCCACTGTTGAGTTCCGACGGGATCGGAACTCCGTGATTAATGAAGCATGCAAATAAATCAGGCGCATGAAATGAGTCGCGGGAGCCGGGGTAAATGAGATCTACTCTTCTTTATTATCTGCGCCGAACTGTCGTCCGAGGCGGTAACCCCGCCTCTTCCCTTTCCGTGGCGTCGCCCCGCCACCCTGGCATCAACAAAGAGAAAGGACACACATACTGACAATGCACGCCCATAGAAATAGGACACAACATCTCCCCCTCACTTAAATGAGGAGTACGTGTTACTTCATTTCTTCTATCCACCGAGTGGGTCGGCGTATGTTCCTTTTGGACGGGCTCCTCCGTGGTGTCTTCTCCCAGTCCATAGGTGTGTCACTGTCGCTGTCATCCGCGTCACGTTCTTCCATCTGGTATTCGGACTCCACATCTGAGGATTCATAGTCAATCCTCAAGCGATCAGTGGCCTGTTCAGTGCTTCCCTCAAAGTTTTTGAAGAATGACGAGTTTCTCGTAATGGTTCCCCGTGGGCTGGCAGCTGGTATCATAGAGCCGTTGACGTGTGTCACCTCTAAGGGTTCAGGTCCGAACGCCGGCGTGTCCTTGGTGTTTTGTTCTTGTCTTACTAACACCACGTCGCCCACTTGAATGTGACAAGACTTGACTTGCCTCTTTTGGTCAGTGTATGCCTTTGCTTTTTCTTTGCTTCGCTTGTCACGATTGAGTGCGTCACCGACTATGGTTGGCGATGGTAGGGCACGGGGGTTATGAGGCAGTTGTGTTCGTATGATACGGCCAAACATTAGCGTGGATGGACACACCCCTGTGGTGCTATGTGGAGTATTCCTGTATTCTCGTAGGAGAGTGCAGATGGCCTGCATGAATGAACGATTTGTGATGGAGCATACTTGGAGGGTTCTCTTGAGAGAGCTCATGAACTTCTCGGCCATTCCATTTGCTTGTGGCCACAGTGGTGTGATTGTTCTATGTTGAAAACCGAGATGTTCCGCGAACATTGCGAAGTCGTGCCCACTGAATGGTGGGCCATTGTCTGACTTTACTATTGATGGTATGCCATAGTCAGAAAAAGTCTTGTCCAGAGCAGGTATCACGGCTTGTGCACTTGTTGAGTGAATGAGATGTACCTCGGGGAATCTTGACATTTCGTCCACAATTACCAGCACATATTTCCCATTTGCCAAAGGTCCAAACATGTCTACGGCCACTCTGTCCCACACTTGCAGAGGCATCTCTGATGACTGGAGGGGTGCTGGGAATGTTCGGGGCCCACCGCCTGGCATGTGAGGCAGTTGCCTAGGATTTGTTCCACTTGTTCATCCAGTTTGGGGAACCAGACCTTTGTTCTCAGTTGTCTCTTTTTGGACACTATGCCACGGTGGCCAGCGTGAGCTATGTCCAGTATTTGTTTTTGCAGGCTAGTGGGGATTACAATTCTGTTCTCTTTAAGGAGCAAACCTTCAGGGGACACAGACAATGTGTGTTGTATCAGCTTGAAAACACGAAGTTGCACTTTCTCTGCTTCCGTCAGTTCTTTGATGTACCACCGGCCCGTTCGCAGACACTCCTTTACAATTGGTAGGAGCTTGTCTGGCGATGTGGCTTCCACAAGTTGAGCGATGGAGACATGCTTTGGAAGTGCATTGTTGACAAAAAAGTTGATGTATTGGTTTGCTTTTGTGGACTGGCGTTCCACTTGAGCTGGTAACGGGTATCTTGACAGAAAATCAGCGGGATTGTTTTCTTTACCTGGTCGATGCACAATCTTGAAGGAATATTCTTGTAGACGCAGACCCCATCTGGCAATCCGGGGAGGCATTTTGGCAGTGGGTTTGCCATATATCGTTGTCAGCACCTGGTGATCTGTAACAACAGTGAATGGGCGGCCACATAGGAAGAGATGGTAGTGTTCGCACGCCCATACAACTGCGAGGCTTTCCTTTTCGGGTTGCGAATACGCACATTCTGCCTTTGACAAGCTCCGACTGGCATAGGCTACTATGCGCTTGGGTGAATTGGGAGGGGCTCCCGGTCTGGAATGAGCTAGAATGGCACCCAGGCCTACTGGGCTGGCATCTACTGTGAGTTCCGTGTCGTAATCAGGGTCATAGTAGGCCATACATGAAGCTGATGATATGCGTTGTTTGATTTCCTGGAAAGCTTTTTCGCATTCTGTTGTCCATTCAAACTCCTGGTCTTTTCCGGTGAGGACCCTTAACGGGGTGCTCACTGACGCAAAGTCTTGAATATATCTCGTGCAATAGCTCGCCATGCCCAGAAAGGATCGTATGGCCGATGATGAAGTGGAAGTGGGGGCATCCACCAGTGCTTGTACTTTCTCTGGATCTGGACGCATGCCTTTGTTTGAAAATATGTGTCCAAAGAATTTGAGCGTGGTTTTGCTAATTTCATATTTTTCCGGGTTGAGAGTGAGATGTGCGTTTTCTAACGCCATGCAAACCCTTCTTAGAGTGTCGTCATGACTTTCTTGGGAGTTGCCGAAAATGAGAATGTCATCACTGTAATTCAAGCAGTGTGGAATGTGTTTTATTATTTGATGTATTTCATTCTGAAAGATTTTGGCCGCAGACGACACTCCAAAGCTTAGTCTTTTATATCTGAAGAGTCCCAGATGAGTTGAGAATGTGGTGATATACCGTGATGAAGGGTGAAGTTCAAGCTGATGATAACCTTTGTTCAGTTCAAGTTTCGAGAAAGTGGTGGCTCCGTGGAGAAGGTGTATCATGTCAGTCATGCGTGGAGCCAAGTGTCGTTCTCTTTCAATGGCTACATTTGGTGCACGCATGTCTACACAGATGCGTATTTTGGAGGTACTATCTTTCTTGGGTACTGGGACTATTGGTGACACCCATGGGGTTGGGCCCGACGCTGGTTCAATTATGTCCTGTTGGAGTAGTGAGTGTATCTCGTCTTCTACTTGCCTTTGTATATTGAGGGGAATGCCCCGGTAGTGCTGAGCAATGGGTTTCACCTGTTGGTTGATGTGTAATTTGATTTGCCTATCCTTTAGGCGCCCCAGTCCCTTGAAAAGTGAAGGAAATAACTTCTGAATCATGT
The DNA here is from genome assembly GCF_040938575.1 of Ambystoma mexicanum. Taxonomy (NCBI): domain Eukaryota; kingdom Metazoa; phylum Chordata; class Amphibia; order Caudata; family Ambystomatidae; genus Ambystoma; species Ambystoma mexicanum. Next base: position 192,709,820 of record NC_090922.1, read on the forward strand.
CTTTGGCGCTGGAGGTGTATGCAGACATGATCTGATACATGATATTAATTAGACCCATTTGTATGGCTGTGCGGAAGCTTAGGATGCTTCCTCCCGGAACGTCTCCTTTAATTACGTATATTTTTATTTTCTGGCTCTGCTCTTTGTATTGACAGTGTGCATTAAACATTCCTATACAGTCTAGCGGTTTGTTGAACCCGTAGGGGTATATTAGCGTGTCAGCTTCCTGTAAGTCTTTCCTACTTTGCAGAGATGTGTATATCATGTAATTTATAACATTGACAGTGGCGCCTGTGTCGATCAGGAATTCTAGGTTTTGCCCATTCAATTGGAGTAACAAGGTCGGACTGTATTCAGCCGCAGTGGCATTTCCGATGGCGTGTACGTATGCTCGCTTTCTCTCCCCACTGGATGAAGATGACCTGGTTGTTTGTCTCTCCTGAGGCGAATTATCCACGTATCTGATCCTTTGTCTTGTTCTGCGGTGCGGGGAGTGGTGTCTGCTCTCGCGGCGGTTGGATGTATCTCTCCTTTCTTCTCGCCTCCTCGAGGGTGGCGCGTGTTCCTTGGGTGAACTGTGAGAACTCCTCCTTTCATACGTGGAGCCTCGACTTGAATATTTGCGCGGGCTTTCCCGCCTGGAGCGTCCACCTTCATGTCTCCCGCCTTCTCTCGTGCTTCCTGTGCCTTGGAGGAATTTAATGTTCTTGCAGACGGATTGGAAGTGGTTTTCCCCCCCGCATTTATCACACTGATGTCCAATCGCGGGACATGGGCCTACATGGGGAAAGCGGAATCCACATCGGTAGCATTTCTTTTGTTCTGACGGGCCAGCAGGTGTGCGGATGGGGCAGAGCGACGCTGACTTGGCATTTTGTGTGATGGAGATGTTACCCAGAGACTCGGTTTGCAGGGTTAATGCAGCGTCCGCTCTTGCAATTTGAAGAATCTCTTCCAATGTCCTGCTCTTTTGCAGTAATTTTTTGCGAAAGTAAGGAGAACCACACCCTGCGATGGCTTGTGATTTTATGGCCTCTGCAGTGGAATATTTGTCAAAGTCACAGTATTTGGCTCTCTTCCTTAGCCTCATGATGAAATTATCCATGCTCTCTTCTTTGTCTTGTGTAGTTGTATGGAAGACATGTCTCTCATAGTCGACATTCCTTAGGGGTGCGAAGTATGCATTTAATGAGTCAATTATACCTTGAAATGAGTTGGTGTTGGCTTCAGGCATTTCGAATACAATGTCCCGCACCATGGGACCCAATGAGTGAAGCAGGATGCCTCTCAACCGGCGTTCTTCTCTCACACCAGATGTATCAATGTAAATGTGGAGTTCTTTCAGCCAGCGAGCCCATCTGGGGGCCAGGCTATTGGTATCAGTCATATCAAAATGAGGGACTGCTTGTAGCTGCAAAGATTCAGAGGAATTGTCCTCACTGTTACTAGCTGCTCTCGGAGTGGAGCTGACTTGAGGGCTCTGTAGGCCGCTGTCAGTGTTGTCTGCCGACATGTTAGTAGGTGTGTCTGAGCTGCGCTGCTGTGGCACTCTACTCACTGGACTGGTGTGCACTGCGGGTCCACCTCGTCTTCCTTCTTCAGCACGGCCTCGCCGGTTGAATGTGGGGGCTAGCGGTGATCTGGTCTGCATGGGGCGTCACTGGACAGCAGGCGGCCTTTTCTCTTGCAGCGTGTGTGAGTTGGCGGGCGCCTTTCCACCACCGCCTCTTTGACTTGGTGTGACGCTGGGGTCGGGGCTTTCTTCGACTCCGCGACCCGCTCCGCACCGGAGCCGCGGTGAAGCACTGCAGTGTCTGAGGCCGCGGCGTTCCTCCGTGATCCGCGCGCGGCCCAGGAGCTGCCTGCGTGATTGGGTCAGTCGTCCTCATCGCCAATGTTGAGTTCCGACGGGATCGGAACTCCGTGATTAATGAAGCATGCAAATAAATCAGGCGCATGAAATGAGACGCGGGAGCCGGGGTAAATGAGATCTACTCTTCTTTATTATCTGCACCGAACTGTCGTCCGAGGCGGTAACCCCGCCTCTTCCCTTTCCGTGGCGTCACCCCGCCACCCTGGCATCAACAAAGAGAAAGGACACACATACTGACAATGCACGTCCATAGAAATAGGACACAACACCCACCTTACCCCTTATTCCCCCACTTCATATTTTTGGATGGTTTTTCAGCAATTACTTTTTGGCAAAAAGTGCTGTGAATCTACATCGACTCTTCCCTCACCTTGTATAGACAGGTCACCTCCATAGTTTCCTCTGCTGCCTATACAGCTAAACTGATTAGCGCCATCAGACCATTCCGTTCCCCACACACCTCCATCACCCTGGCTGCAGCCCTGATACTCTCCAGGATCGATGATTGCAACTCACTATTTGCAGGAACGAGTACTAGAAATATCAAAAAATTACAAATTATACAAAACAACGCTATCAGAGCAGCGTTGAATATGCCCCTCAATTATCACATCTCGGTTACCAGGAGGAACATCCACTGGCTCCCAGTCCCTGCCAGAATCAAATTTAAAGTTCTCATGCTCACACGCAAATGTATCTCTAACAACGTGCCTGCCTATCTGAGTAACTTTATCTGCAATTCTCAATCCAATAGACCCACCCGGTCTTTCTATATGAACCTGCTCACCATACCCAGATACAGAAGGCACCCAAAATGTGGAACCCACTCCCAACGCAACTTAGAAATGACACATCCTACTGCTCTTTCAGAAAAAATCTAAAAACCTCACTATTTAGGTCAGACCTCTCAGCGCAGTCACCCTGCCACATAGTCCTTAAAGCTAATACTGAGGACCCCACCACCACTATGACAAACACTAAGCGTTCTTAACCAATGTAACAGTCGCAATCTTCTGAATGTATGTCTTGGATGTGTAACTGTTTACTTTACTACTATGTAAATGTATTTTTTCTTTGGAAGCTCAACAACTTGTAACCAACTTCTTAAGCGCTAAGGCCTAATTGCCTTTGGGCTTTGCACGCTTTATAAATGTACAAATAAAATAAATAAATACATTAAAAAAACCAGGCGATGGATGAACGTCGTACCGCCAGCATATCATGCAAAAAAAAGGTGAGACTCACGCATGCATGATGCACATAAATGATGTACTGGCTATCTGAGAACAAACATGGCAGGACATGGCATGCAAGGAACACAGTTCATGGCAAGTAATGACCCATGAACAGACCCAGATGACAGCTAGTGGGCCATCACCAGAAACACGTCCACATAAGCACCACAAGTGTGCAGACTAGCACCAGCATGCAGAAAAATGGCCAAACAAGGCACAGAATAATAGTAATAGTACCACCCCCATGTCAGCTGCCTGTGACAATCACCCACCTAACACCAGATCTGCTCATACAGGGAACAACCTACCTGTGCCACATCAGGACAGTACTGGAATGCATAGGACAACAAACCTGCAAATAACAGCCGGAAACCACATTTCCTCGTTCCCCTGACATTGTGCTGTGTCTCCCCACCACCTCAACCTAACACTGTGCCCTCTTATAAGTGTCAGGAGGGCCAGTGTACAGTAGAGGGAATGGGGAGATTGAATGTTGGAGAGTGTCCTGTTTGCATTCATAGGGAGTGTGGGAGTCGTCAGTGAAAAGTGCCCTAAACAGCAAACGGATATATCACCATTAGTGTGCATGTGCCCTGTCACACCTATACCACACAAAAAGGAAATCATGGGCAAGCAACATATTTACCTGTATGTCAGATCATGCCACTTTAGAAACCAGCATGCCAGGTAGACCATGCCACCTTCTGCGTCTCTTTGAAACCACCACCATATCAGCACCTGCTGGCCACGGTGCGTGATGGCAAAGTTTATGTGAGAGAACAAATGATTGCTTTGTGGACAGAAAAGAAAAATGAGAAAGAAAAAATATATCCATGTCTGTGCACAAAGTCAGCGGGGGTGATGAGGAAGTGGTGAATTGCGAATGTACTGCACCACTCAGTGCAGGGAACCAAAAACATATCACCACTAAAAAAAAAAAAGACAGCTACAATCCACCATGTGGATCATCATGGGAGGGACACCGTGGCCATGCACTGACAATGCTTTGCGCTCCAATGCAGCTGCCACACACGACACCGAGGCATGCAACATACCGCTAAGTGCAACAAGGTCCTGGTGACTCTCCTTCCCTGCCTCATCCATGTCTGCCTGTATAGCATCCCTTGATGCCTCCATCTGTGCATCTGATGGTGTCCCTCAGGGCAGACATCTCAAGATGTAGACTCTCCCTTGAGACCTTTATCTCGTCATGCAGCCAGATCCACAGGGCAGAGACCCCACCACACAACAGCTAATACTCCCTGGTCATTGTAGCGTTAGACGTTATGATGCTTTCAGCGAGGCGATGCATGTTACTGCCAGTGTCCTACATTACCACGCCTTGCTGCACAATTTCCTGGACCAACTCATCCTCCCAGTCAAGGCGTGAAGCAGGCATATGTCCTCCACGTGTGTGTGGGTGCTGTAAATGTGACGATGCAGTGCCGCCCTGCCTGTGCAGTTGCACCAGCACGGCCTGCGGGTCCAGATGCACCCCACTACTGGCACGCACATCCTCTGCCACCAGGATGGGTTTGGGCAGTGTTCCAGGCAGAGCGCTGCATGATGCCTGACTCACCACAGGCAGGGCCATGGTTTCCTGGACACCCTCTAGCTCATTCCCCCTCACCAGCTCAAGTAGGAACATATCCTCGGGACTGCTCATTGGTTGATCATCTACCATCTGCCTCAGGAACTCTGCCACATCTTCCCCCTCCTCCTCTCCTGAAGATGCCAGTGCAGACATGCTGACGATGGCCTGCAACAGCTGTGGGTTCTCGACATGCAGGTTGTGCATCCCCTGATGTTCCCCCAGCCACCTCGTTCCCCTTAGCAGCAGCTCCACTAACAAGATGTAAGACAACACCAATAGGGAAACATCTGGATATAAATCCATGACACACATGAGACGGAAGCAGTGAAAACGTTCAATAGATACATGCAACAGATTCCAACTCTGGTCCCATAGTCCAGTCACACAACCATTCCCACCCTATCTGGGTCACCATTGCACCCCAGACACCCTGAACACAAATCGCTTGATGGCAGTGTAATACTGATGGGTGAGTAGAGCAAAAACCATGCAACCACAGATATCTTTGTTGTCTTGTTCAGCTTGATCTCCCTTTTGCCTTACTTCCTCAATGCTCTTCCCATCAAGTTTGAGCAAATTCTGACCACCCATCCATTCATTCTGTATGTGCGCTACCTCATCAGCCTTATCTTTTTCTCCTTTCCATCTCTTTATTTACCGTCCTATATCCAAGGATGTATTTGGTCGACCACTTCTCTCCGTGTCCCCTCTCCCTTTGTCCGTTGGGACTTTAGAGATCATCTCTCTTTCAGGAATCTTCTCTGTACCTTCGCCGCTGCTATGCGCAGGCGACTCGTTATGCCGGATTGCTGTACCCTGTCACTGCCTTAAATTCTCTTAATGGGTACACTCCGTCATCCTTTATACTATCGCCTTTTAATTCAGGTGTGGCGGGGGGGGCACCTCACTCCCCTCTTTGCATATGTTAAGCATCCAATCCTCACGATGTGACTCTTCTCTTTCCTCCTGGTACATTTTCCAGAGCTCTAAGCCCGCTAGCCTTTTATGTAACTTTTTTCCCCATGTATGCTGCATGAAAGTATGTCGTCATGTGTTGTAAAACTGCCTTTGATAGTGATCCCCCTTGTGGCCATGGCATGAACATCTTATCTGCCGTGCCTTTGACCCATTCCGCACTGTACTGCTTAAGCTTGGGTGTGTGTTTTGGTAGCTGCTTGCATAGATGTATACGCAGAGTAAAATCCTCCATTTTGACTGGTCACACTTGACCGTCAATACTCACCTTTACACTTTTCAAAAATAAGTTTCAGAAAAACAGCACAATATGAGCCTGCACCAATCGTTGCAGCTCCAAACCCTTTATATCTTGTTTTACTTCTATCTATTCATTCACTATGCATCATCAATAGAACTGCACAAATAAATAATTAACTCTTAAATCTCATGTTTTCTTTTTCATCTCTTAATTCGTGTATTATTTCTTTACCACTTATATATTTATACGACACATAAAACAAACGGACACACTGACAAACTTGTCCGGCCAATATATTTCAGCCTATGATCCTCGAGACTATGGGCCTCATTACACGTAGTGCGGTAAGGGTTTACTGGTACCGGTAAGGGCACCGGTACCGGTAAACCCTTACCGCCTTACTACGAGGTCCCTTTGCGGGTTGGTACTTTAACGCCTGCTTTTTAGCAGGTGTTAAAAAACCAACCCGCAAAGGGACCAGGGTGCTAATTACGGTACCGCAATTTGCGGTACCGTAATTAGCGCCTTCCCCATTTCCATAGAGCCCTATGGGGCAAACATGGGAATGGGGAAGGGCAATAGAGGAAGGCGGAATTACCGCCTTCCCAACCTTGGAATAGGGCGGTAATTCCACTTTCCTCCAAGGCGGCACCGGTAAATTACCGGCATGAACCATGGTGCTAATAGCACCATGGTTTACCGCACTATGGGCCTCATTACGAATCAGGCGTTAAGGGGTTAACGGCGCCGTAAACGGCGCCAACCCTTAACGCCTGATTCCAAGGTCCCTTTGCGCCATGGTGAGTTTAACGCCTGCTTTTTGCAGGCGTTAGAATCCATGGCGCTAAGGGACCATGGTGCTAATTACGCCACCGTAATTTACGGTGGCGTAATTAGCGCCTTCCCCACTCCCATTATGCCCTATGGGGCCAAAATGGGAATGGGGAAGGGTAAAATGGGAAATGGGGATTTGCCGCCCCACTCACCTTGGAATGGGGCGGTAAATCCGCCATCCACCATGGTGTAAACATAGTTTACACCATGGTGGTAAGGGTACGACCCAGGCGGTAACTTACCGCCTGGGTCGTAATGAGGCCCTATGTGTAATGAGGCCCTATATCTTCACTCACGATCTTCGTGACACCCCTAAAAACACTCCTACGGAGTTTGAATCATTCTCTATAGACAGTCTTTAAATGTGTCTGTAGTCTACGGCATCTGCTATTGGGACTCTAGATATGATTCCTTCTGATACGTGCTGTGACGCAGGACACTGGGTTTACTCTACTGTGATGTTCTTCGTCTCACAGTTTCTTAATTGCTTGGCTCCTCTCCTCAAGTCAATTACTTAATAACTCGATGCTCGTCAACTTGAGTTGTTTAACCCAACCTCCGTCCGTTACTCGTTTCCCCTTATCACATTCTCCACTCATTGCCCATTCACAATTTTGCCACCTCACTCAGTTTTTACTCACCATTCGCTTTTTCAACTTCCGACTCACGGGATGGACGCCTCTTTCAACCAACCTCTTCAACTTTCCATCCGCTCAGCTTCCTGTAGAAATCGGGAGGGGGATGTTGCCTGAAAACAAGGGACCTGTCTCACCTGCGCTTGCAAGCCTTATTTCTTAAACTAGTTAGCGCTATCTACAGGGAGCTTCACGTCCTTTCAGCCAAATGGCAGAGGACATCCTATATTGCTGGGACCCCAAAGCTTACTATTTCAATGGTTCTTTAACCATCATCTCTGCTACCACGTGAACAGGGACAGCCGACCCAGCCCTTTAAGACAAGGTAGCAATACTTTGAGATGAATGGGGATGCAGAAGATACTCAAAGATCAATAATTAAAATGACTCATGAAGTTGGCAAAGTTGACTGTTTTAATATCAATTATATAAAACACGAAGTACAGCGGACATCAACAGATGTCTCATAACATGGTCTCTCAATGCATTTAATAAAAAAACATTCTTTTTATAACAAAAACTCATCACTGATGACGTTAACCTACGTATTTGCTAACGTCATCCTACATGGCAAACTACAAAAACCTAGTGGCGAATGTGATAGGCTTAAGGGCAACATCTTAGTATACCTTCCATAATAGACTAAGTAAGTGATAGGCTCCTTAACGTCAGGCGGGGCTACTAAGCCCAACCTTCAAACAGGTCACTATGAACGTCACTAAATACACTACGTCCCATTGGTTACACAATCTGTAGGGGTCTTAATTACGTGGCCCCCTACAATTGGTTGGCGCTCTTACCTCCGTCAGTACTTTTCCAACCACGTTAGCAACACCAGGCTGGACTTCCAGGTGCCCGTGAGCTGGTCATAACCATAGCTTCCAACCAATTAGCATATCATCTATCATCACCTCAGTAGTCAGCACGTCAATTAAGGCTTTGAACTTGGCCTTGGAAATGTTCCTGCTCTGGAGAATTCAGGGTAGTAGAGGCACGCTCTGTCTCTCTGGGTCGGTGTGGTTCGTCATGTTTGCCCAGTTCCATCAATCCACGTGACTGAAGACCACAAATTTGAGCTCTAGTGCATTTAACATGCTATTATTTAATGGACCTCTGACATCTTCCTTGTTTTCGTCCATGCCTTCTGAACAGGAGTTTCATTCTTTCACAAGATTGTAACTAACGTCTGCTCATCCCAGTCTGATAAAACCTTTGCTTCTTGGGGCTGATGCAGCCTCGCCTTTCTGAGATTCACTTCTGTAATTCAATTGTTTTTCAACTGCGACACACTGGAAAAGGCCTTCCTGCTCTGATCCAGATCTTCTATAATACGTAGTGGAAACATCCATTCTTTACTTACTCCTATATATGTATACAGTGGTGCTTGCCGCAATCTATTTACTACATAGCTAGCCTCAAGAATACTTTTTCTGCTTGCGTTTCTTTGCATCTGTACACGTGTAAAATAACTTGATTTCTTCATGTAGCATAAGTTTCTTCGTCCTGAGCCCGAGATGTCACTTATCTTTGATACTTTTTTGATGCCTTATAGACTATCTTGACTGTCGTGTCTCTGCATCTCTTCTAGGTGCGTCAGTATTACTTTGCATGATGTCATTAATCTGCTCGTTTGCTCTTTTTTCATGCTTCTTCTGGGATTTCATTCAAATGGCCATCATACTGTCCTGTATGCATGTATGGCTTTCTCAATGGGAACGTTGCTTCCAGGATTCTCCTTGGTATCAGTATTTTCACTGGTACTGTACGTGTTTCACACTCTGACTCCCAACATATAGGCAATATGGGCGAGATGCTTGAGGTGGGGGTACTTGGCTACTTCTATCTACTGCCATGAAGGTCCTGATGTTTGGTGTTCCATGACAGGACGGATGCTTGCTGCCTGCTAGTATTTCTTCTCTCTGCACAATCTCAGCACGAGGGCAACGGAATCCAAGCCAAGGCTGCTCCTCACTGCTCTGAACAAATAATCGTCTTTAAATAAGTTCCATGGCACTGTGGTCTATTAATTCCTGTAGGGTTCAGCCTTGCCTGGATGCCTGGCAACAGTTCCTGTTAGTTCTCTTTGAACTAACTCAACAGAGGGTTCACCAGATGTGCCATGCCTCCCTCCGGTCGCAGGTCTGCTGGCAAAGGAACAAATGATCTACCAGGGACACTTGGACTTTGCAGCTGTTGGGCAAATTTGATTGCGATGCTGCAAAATTCAGTATGGTCACGCAACATAGCTGGTCTTGACAGCAATGGTTCTATTGCTCTGTCTTTTTAAAAGTGAATGGAATGCTGCAGGTTTGTTTCAGATGGAGAGGAATGGACAGTGCGGATGCTGGGGGATCTGTCGACACCTAGCATAGCAGAACATTATGCTCATTTCAGGGTTGGACAGCAGCTCCAATTAAATGATCATGAAGTCTAGGGATGCGGACATTTCTAGACAATGGCACCGGGAATCGAAAAATGAGAGTAAAGGGTGTGGAGAACAGGAGGACAATGCAACAGGGCAAAGATGACAAATTGGCAGTATCAGTTTCTCTGGTACATGCAACTGTAGCCAGAAAGGACAGATGATGATTGACGGCTGGACCAGGCATTGAGGTCACATGTCCGAAATGAGGCAGGTATGACAATGCAATTGTCATCCCATGTAGTGGAGTGTTTCCCAGGGGATTTTCTTTCCCAGCTTGAAGCAATGTTGTTTTATGTACTGTTCTTGGATTTTGATTTTCTGACCTAGTAGCCAGGATAACAGGGTCGAGGGTTTTATGGTGTTGAGGTAGGGGGATGTTTCTGTGGAGGGTAAATCAGTACCCTTGTGTTACGGCGTTCTGCCTCTTTAAGAGAGAGGCAGGAGTCATGTGGGAAATGACGTGGATAAGGGGGTGGAGTTCGGGAAGGAGTTTTAGTTTAGTTTTGAGTTGAATAAAGAAAAGAAGTTTCGTTTGAGCTAGTGTCACGTCCTTGATTTATTCCGACGCATTAAGTATAACAACTGGCAACGAGGCTGCTATGCCTGTGCACCAGCCTCCTCCTTCGTCCTGTGTCCCGGTGATCCCACCGTGTGATGCTCCGTTCTCCTGCTCCGGCCCCTCCCCGCTACCACAGCGGTCGTCTGGATGCAGTACTCCTCCGTGCCTTCAGCGGTCCTCCACACGTGGCAGACGCCTGCTCCTGGGCCTCCACCATCCACGCGGCCTGCAGTCGCTCCTCCACACAGGGGTTCCTGTGTCTCTGCCCCGTGGCAGTTGGCCACTGGCTGGTGGAGCCCACGTGCTGGAGCACATGGAGACAGCAGGAAACCACAGTGGGCCCCACGTGAGTACCCAGCTCTGCAGGGCCGCGATTGAGGGCCTGCCTGCCCCACCCGGTCCCCCAGAAGCCCCAAGAGGCTGTGCCAGCACACTAGTGGCCCAATTGGCCTAACAGGGATTTAAAACAACCCCATAAGCGTGCAACGCAAGGACGCCCCTAGTCACGTGTGGGAGCCCAGTGAGCCTTATCCCCATGTGCGATGCTCGCCGGCCACCCACGTATTTGTTTCAACACCTACTGCTACCATCCACACCTCTGCCATCGCACCAATAAATCCGGCAGACACGCAAAGGCCAGCACAAAGGCGCCCAATCCCACTCAGCTGCTGCCATGAGTACATAGGACGCCCCGGTGCTCCCACCGCCTGTTTTGCCTGCTCTCCCCACAGCATGGCGGATGGCGCCTCCCTTCTCCATGTCCCCACAGACTGATTAAGGCCCACGGTGGGTGGAGTGGGTTGATGACTTCAACAACTTCATCAAGGCAGCAGGGGAAGAAGACTCACCAAACCTATGCAATAAGTTCCTCAACCTTGCCGCCACCGAGGTCAAGACATTTATCAAGACCATTCCACTGGAGGAACAACCAGATTTCGCAGTATTTCTACTCGCACTCAATAAAAGACTTGTGATCGAGCCCAACCTCGACTACGCGAGGTACATGTTCAACCAGTACAGAGACGGTTAACGAGTTCATCACGCGCTTGCGAATTAAGGGAGCGCAGTACCAGTTTCACGCATTCTCCCTGGACGAGGCCATCTGGCTGAGGGTGATTGAGGGGTGCCTGTCCCAGACCCTGAAGAAACAGTTGTTCAAAAAAGCGCTCTCCACTGACGAAGTCAGCGAAATGGCCTGGATCTTCGAAAGGGTGGACGCACAAGCAACCCTAATGTCAGGGGGTGCCACCACCAAACTGGAGAAGGGTGAACTGATTGCTGCAGTCGAGCCAATGACCAACAGACCCAGGGATAGAAGCAATGCAGGATACCAGATGACACCCAGGATGCAGAGGCAGTATTATTGGTGCGGGAACATGCCCCGCTCTCTCCTAGAGATGTGGCAATTGCGGCAGAGAAGGCCATTTCCAGGCGGTCTGCAGAGAGGGCAGACCCTTCCGCACATCTCAACCACCACCGCAGAACAGGATGTTTAGTTGGACCACGCAAGCTTCAACATAACAAATGCTCCTGTATCAGCAGGGGCCAAGATGCTACGTGAGGATGGTAGAGGACTACTACCCTGAAGTGACCCCCAAGAACCGGAGGTTTATGAAATAAGTTTGCACCTCAGAGACGAGTATGACTGTCCGCCACTGCAGATGCTCAGCCCACATGCGACTGTGGCACATGGACCAGTATACCAAGTTGAATAATACGCCAATATGGACAAGACACATATGTCAACCTCATTCTGGATGACAAGGAAGCGAGAGAGGCCCCAATGATACCTGTCGACATCTGTGGAAAACATGTCTGGTTCCTGGTTGACTCAGGGGCCACCATCAATATCATGGGGGAAAAGGAGTTTCTCCAGCTGCCCGACAGACCGGCACTAACCCACACAGTATCCAAAATCTTTCAGTGGGGAGCAGACCTTCCTCTCCAGTCCATAGGACATTTTGGTCAACAGCTCATGCAAAAAGGCTTATCGACCACCACTCTTATTCACATCATTCGAAGCCCAACGAAAGGGAGATGCCTCCTAAGTTTCTGCACTGCGTCCGGCTTGGGACTTATCGACATCCACGTCCATGAAAGAGACACGATACAGTCGACTGCTCCCCCAAATGTTTGAAAAGAGCTTGTTGGCATGGTTGGCCTGACACGCCCAATCACCAACCCATCACAAAGGACAAGATCATGGCAGATTTCCCGCTCCTCTGGAAAGGGCTGGGCAAGATGAAGGGCCCGCCCATGAAGCTACACATAAACATGTCAGTTCGACCCGTCCCTCAACATCCGAGGAGAGTGGGGTTCCACCTGCAAGCCGCAGTCTCGGGTGAACTCACACAGCTGTTTGAGGATGGCATCATCGAACCAGCCACAGGACCTACTCCATGGGTTTTGCCGCTGGTGATAGTACCCAAATAAGGGGGCCATCTAAGGCTCTGCGTGGACATGTGGATGGCCAACACCGCCATCTAAAGGGAATGCCACCCAGGACCAAGCATAGAAGATATGATCGTGCAACTGAACAAGCCAGTTCTCTTCTCCAAGCTAGACCTAAATCAAGGCTATCACCAGCTGGAGCTCCACCCTGAGTGAAGAGGCATCACCACCTTAGCTACACACGATGGCCTGTATCGATACAAATGCCTCAACTTCGGGATCTCATTGGTGGCTGAAACTTTCCACAAGGCTATCAGGCAGATCATCAGGCCGATCCGGGGTGCCCTCAATTACATAATTGTAAGGGGTGGAGTTGGGGAAGGAGTTTTAGTTTTGTTTGGAGTTGAATAAAGAAAAGAAGTTTCCGTTTGAGCTGGTGTTGCGTCCTTTATTTATTCTGACGCATTAAGCATAACACCTTGTTGAGTGCTAGATCATAGGCACATCGGAAAGGGAGGGGATTGCTAGTACTGATGGACAGTGCAGGGGTGCATTTGATGTGCCCATTTGGTGAAACTCTGGAATATATGGGCATCAAGAGAAGGTATGAGGGTGATGAGCTGTTCATGAATCCACATGGAAGAGCTGTGAATAGTGTACAAGCTATATGGCTATTGAGGAAATGCGCATTGTAAGTGGGTGTGGAACCGTAACTAGAGGTGTGGGCATTCCCTATTACTACATTTTTCTCAAGCACTTTTGAAGCAGTTGGAATGTTTAAATAAGAATTCTCAAGTAGTAATGAGAATGTCCTCTCTGTAAGCACTTAACCTGTTCTCTAAGCAATGAGTAAACTACTTAGAGGTTCCCTGCCTTTGTATTGAGCTGATTACACTCTCCATGCATGGCGTAGGAGTTTTGGAAGCAGTTGAATTGCTTAATCATTGCTTGAGACATGACTTTCATTGTATCTAGTGTTGGAATGACTGGACGTGAAGGGATGGGCCTGGCTGGGTGGCAGCTGAGGAGATGGGTGAGCTTTGCTAAGTTTTAGTGTCCACATAGCACAGAGGAAGGGGGGAAACGTTGTTGTTGGTGTTATGTAACTGATGATTGGCCATCGTTTGGAGTTTTTATATTTGGGGAAACAAGAGCAACAACAGTCATCCGGATTGTGTATGCTCATTTGTGCAGTGGACTTGGGTTCAAGCAAAGGAGCGGTTATACACATGGCAGTTGGCTTACAATGTGAGAAGAAATAGTGGGTTTAGCATGGGCTGGGAGAGGGGGGTATTTGTTCGGCCTACCTGTTGCGGATATTGTACTTGAAGGTAAAAACATAGATAGATACCACACAAAGTTATGGTGCATATCAGTGAAAACCACTTGGTGCATGAGGCACGCCTGCAACTCGCAAGTGCAATGAGGAGGGACTCCAAGGAGGCGAGTAGATGAGGGCCAGCCACAAGAGTAGTGCGGGCCCCACTGCTTCTACATGAAAAATGGAAGGGCGGAGGGAAACCAGTGGGCATAAACAGGGCACCAAAGGAAGTCAAGAAAAGTACATTAAAAGGCAGTGTTTGGAGCTGGGTATGACGTGTGTGGAACCCAAGGAGATGAAAACGAAAATGGCAGATTACTTCAGGCAGGATGACATTCAACTTCCGGCGCTGGGCATGGACAGGTACAATCACATGAATATAGACACGCTGGATTTGTACCTTAGAGAATAAGGCATGCTGTAGATTGGAGCAGACAAACACAATTTACAGAGAGTACAGAGGGTTCATTCTGGTCGCTGGAAAATCCGCCAGATGGAGGGATGCTTTGCTCGCGGTTTGAGGTTTTGTGTCCGAAATTATCAGAGGAAATAGAAAAGGTGACCTCTGACCGTTGACATACTTGATGACCTTGGGGGGTTGGTAGGTCAAAAGGGGAAGCCACGCTGAACGCTTAAAGTGATCAACACTCTATACAGAGATTGGTGTGATGGGCTGCATAAACCTGGACTGGCGTTCTAACGCCAGTTCCGGTGATTCCTTTATTTCCGGGTGTCACGTGACCCGGCAGTATCTGGGCACGTGACACCACATTCCTCTCCAACTTGGAGGTGTTTCACAACAGTTAAACAACAAACATGTACCGTACACTCTGAGCCACTCTGACCTCATCTTGGCTGGGTTTTCTGAAGGTAGACTCCGTCCACCACGTACCCCTGGAGGCGGGACGACGGTCTGGGCTTCTCTCTCAGGAGGTATCGGGGATTTCCCCTCGCCAGCTTGTCTGCCACTGGGCGCTCGGGTTCAGTCCTATTTTCTTGTTGGTGGGGTGTCTCCGGCTCTCTTGGGGTGGCATAGGTTCTGGGTGTCATTTGGTCTCGGGGCGTGCAAGGTGTCGCCGGCTCTCCTCTTGGGGATACCGGGCTCTCTTCCCATAGTTCCGGTGGCACCTTCCTGAAGTGCGACACATTCCTTGTCACTGTTTCACTCCCTCGGGTGGCGGTAATCATGCTGTGGTTTGCGGCACTGACTGTCCATGGTTGGAGTTCAAAATTGAGGGACATTTTCTTAGGCGTCGCCCAGTTCTTGACGATGACGGTGTCTCCTGGTGTTAGGTCTCGGTGGCTGGCTCGCCTGGCAATACTCTCTTGCTCATTTCGCCTCAGTCTCATAGCATCTATGGCTGGGATGTCAGGTTCCGGAGCTACCCATTGTGGGTGTATCGGGAGCTCTGCCTGTATGGGTACCCCAAACATGAGGGCAGCAGGGCTGATTCCTGTAGAGGAGTGTGGAGTTTGTCTGTGCGTCCTCAGGAATCGATACACTGCCTTCAGCCATAGATGCCCTCGTTCTTTAGCAATGCGGATAACTTTATTGAGTGACCCCATGAACCTCTCAGCGTCACCGTTTGCTTGGGGCCATCTTGGGGTGATCCGCTTGTGTTTTACGTTTATGTCTTTGAAAAATGTGCGCAGCTCTTGGCTGGCGAACGATGGTCTGTTGTCGCTCTTGACTTTTGTCGGGATCCCATGTGTTGCAAAGATCTTTTCTAGTGTGAGGATCCTTGTCTCCGCGTTGGTGGATGCCACGTGTTCTACCTCAGGATACCTGCTGAATTCATCAATCACAACGAGTAGGTATCCTTCACCGGCAATGGTACAGTGGTCCATGCTGACTGCCTCCCACCGCTTGCTGCTTCTTGGGGCGCTGGCGATGGGTTCTGGTTTCTCGGTCCTCCTGGAGGCTTGGCATGCTGCGCAGGATTCCACCAGCTCCACTACTCGTTGTTGTATGTTGGGCATCCACATTCTGGACTTTAAGTATGCCGTTGTTTTGACGATGCCCTAACGTCTGCTGTGGGCTAGCCTGAGGGCTCTCTCCTCTAGTGACGTGGGTAGCACGATCCGGTGACCCTTGAGGAGTACACCTTCGGGGGCAACTGAGAGTTCATGTCGGATCCCAAATAGCGCCCGAAGTTTGGCTTGAGCGGACGTGGTGTGTTGGGCCATGGATGTGAGGTAGTTCTTCCAGTTTCCTGACTGGATGGCTGTGGTAGTGTGTGTCAGGATAGTGTCTGCTTCCGTCTCACTTGCTATTTCCTGTAAGGTCAAGGCCCGTGGTCGGGCGCAGCCGACTACATGACATACGTGTTCATCTGTTTCTTTCACGTGGCGTTGTTCCCCATCAGTGGCGGGCCGCGGGTGACGGGACAGGTAGTCGGCTGGATTGTCCGTCCCTGGGCGGTAGTCCACTTCTATGTTGTAAGGCTGCAACTGCAGCATCCACTTTTCAATGCGTGCTGGTGGGTGAGGAGCCGATCCTCGGAATATTGGGATCAGGGGCTTGTGGTCCGAGAATACTTTTGCTTGCTTGCCCAGCAGGTATACTTTAAAATGTCGGCACCCCCACAGGATCGCAAGGGCTTCCTTCTCAATGTGGGCATAGTTCTGTTCTGGTTTGGTGAGTGCCCGACTGGCAAATGCGATGGGGTACATGTTGCCTTCATTGTCTGTTTGAGTTAATACTGCCCCGAGGCCGACTGGGCTGGCATCGACAAGAAGTTTGGTGTGTCTTTCTATGTCAAAGAATGCCATAGTTGTGGAGGCCGATAATGTGTCCTTGATTTGTTGGAATGCTTGTTGGTGAACAGGTGTCCATTCCCACTTCTTATCTTTCTTGGTTAGTTCCCGGAGTGGGCTTGCGATGCTGGCAAGGTCTGGAATGAACCTCGCACAGTAAGTTGCCATTCCCATGAAACTCCTCACCTCAGTGGCCGATTGAGGGGCTTTGGTGTTCTTTATGTCGCTAACTTTACAGGGGTCCGGCGACACTCCTTTTGCGTTGAATATGTAACCGAAGAAAAATAGTTCCTCCTTCACGAATTCACATTTTTCTGCGTTTAGTGTCAGACCAGCTTCTTCCAATCTGCCTAGGACTGCTGCCAGGCGTTTGTGGTGCTCTCTTTCGTTAGATGCGTACACAAGAATGTCGTCGCTAATGTTCGTTGTTCCCTCTAGGCCGGTGAGAACTTTGCGGATTTCGTGTTGGAATACCTCTGCGGCTGACGATATCCCAAAGTTTAGCCGTTTTTACCTTCTCAGACCAAGGTGAGAGGAGAATGTAGTGATATATCGCGACTCTTTGGCTAATCTGAGCTGGTGATAGCCGGATCTGAGGTCAAGCTTGCTAAAGATTGTTGCTCCTGTGAGGTCCACAATGAGTTCATCTATCGTTGGAGTTATGTGGCGCTCTCTTCCGATGGTTGCGTTGGGAAGTCTCATGTCGATACAGATTCGTACCGCGTTGGGTTGCTTGGGTTTTTGGGCAACCACCATGGGGGACACCCACGGGGTCGGACCTGATGTCTTTTCTATTATTCCTGCGTCCTCGAGCTTAGCTAGTTCCTTCTCTACTGCTTCTCTCAAGTGGGACGTTATCCGTCGGTGACGTACAGCTTTCGGCTCGATGGTGGGGTCTATGTGGAGCTTGATGGTTCGGCCTTTGAGGCATCCGATGCCTTGGAATATCTTCTGGTATTGTTCTAGTAGGCCGTCGAGTTCTTTGTGTTGAAGGCTGAAAGTGAATTGTATTAATTTCAGTTTTTCCGCTGTCCTACAGCTTAGCAGCGTCTCGCAGCCAGCATCCACGACATATACGCGTGCCCGGCAATTGGTGTTGTTATGAGCAAAGTCTGATTTAAAAGATCCTTGCACCGGTAGGGGTTTCTTGCATCCATAGGGGTATAGTCGGACCTTCTTCTCGTGGAGTTTGGGCTTCGGGCGGAGCTTGCCGAATGCGGTCGTCGGCATTACATTCACTGTTGCGCCAGTGTCGATGACTACTTTTAGTGGTTCTCTGTCGGCGATGATCGTGCACGATGGTCTCTTCCGTTGTCGGGATCGATGTGGTTCGACGGCTGAGATGAGGTGCACCCGGTGTATCCGCTTGTTCCCTCTTTTCCGTCTGTCTTTGTCTCTCCTCTCGGGGGATTCGCTGTCATCGCTGTCGTCGCTATCACTTGTGTCCGGGGATCTTTGGGAGTGATCAACGGCTCTGGCCTTTCCTTGCCTGTTAGGCTGGTATGGAGTCTCTCTGGGTGCAAACTTTTTCCGGCGCTCTTGCCCTGGTCGCGGAGTTGGCTCTCTGTCATTTCGGTTAGGCGGGTTTAGACAGACCGCAGCGTAATGATTGAGGCGGTTGCATTTACGGCAGGTTGACCCCCATGCGGGACAGGACTCACCTTTGTGCCACGGGCCGCCGCACCATTTGCAGGCTTTGTCCCTCCCTTGCGGCATGTGGGCCTTTTGCTCAGGCTTCACACAAGTGTTCCGGTGTCTGGATATGGCTGCAATGTCTTCCGTTGGTTTCGGGCTGTCGAGTGGAAGTCTATGGATCGCCGCTTCGATCACCGCTGCCTGGTCTTCCGTCTGCTCGCGAAGGCGTGCCATTTCTAGGATGCGGGATAGGCGTACATTCTACTCTGAGAGGATAGCTCTCCTCAGTTTTTCCGAGGATATGCCGTTGATTATTTGAAGGCGGATGGCGAACTCCTCGTTGGGGAACTCGTAGCCGACCGCCATTTCGCGTAGGCGTGCATGGAATTTATCAACCGTCTCGTTTTCCCGCTGCCTGGCCATGCAGAAATGAAAGCGTTCATAGTCCGGGTTGAGGTCTGGTTTGAACATGTTGGTGAGCACCGTCTTTGCAGCGTCGTAGTCGTTTCCGTCTCCGCGGTTTGGGATGGCGTTGAACAGGCGTAAGGCGGCAGCCCCGATGTTGAGCAAGAGCAAGGTGCGTTTCTTCTTTGGTACTGTGATATCTCTTGCGTCGAGGTGCATTTCAAACTGTTGTAGCCAGATTTCCCAGCGAATGGCTGCTCCAGTGGTGAATGGGTCAAACGGAGGCATGAGCGTGGTGGGCGCTGGGTCGGGGTGATCTGTGGTGATGCTCCTTCTGGTTGATGAGTTAGTGGTGGCCCTCGAGGGGCTTGACTCTCCACTGGACATGTTGCGTTGCTGGGGTGAGGGCGCAGCCAAAACGCAGGCTTATTGAGCTTCACTCACCAGTGTCGTGATGCAGGTGCCTGGGTGCCTGAGTGGTGGCCTTGGTTCGCAGTGGTGTCTTCTGTTAACCTTGTTGGCTTGGCTGTACCTCCTGATAATTTAAATGTTCAATAGGAAAAAACATTTTTTTTTTTAAAACCTAAATTGTTTTTGGATGAGGCGGGACTTGCTGCAGCCACTTTGTTCCAAGCGCGATGCTCCTAGAACGTTGGGGGGCAGAGAACGAGGCTTTCAAAGTTTCTGTACATCCTGCGTGTTGATTTAGAATGTTGGGGGTGTGAAAGTGAGGCTCGGATGCCGCGCGTGTTGATACACGGCTCCGCTCTGCTCACGGGCTCTTCTTCATCCCACCTTCGTCGCCAGTGTGATGTCGGGTCCCAGTTGGTGTGCGGGGCCCGACCTCGTGGGTAGGCCTGGCTTGGGCCTGGCCTAGTGCGCAGTGCTTCGCGGGGCTCAAAGGAAGACGCGACCACACGTTAGGCTGCACAAACCCGGACTGGCGTTCTAACGCCAGTTCCGGTGATTCCTTTATTTCCGGGTGTCACGTGACCCGGAAGTATTTGGGCACGTGACACCACAATTGGGTTCCATTATGATGGAAAGAAAGGGCAGCCTGAGAGCTCGCAAGGGGGAAGATGGTCAAAGTGGTCAAAAGGGAGAATCAGAAATAAGAGGGTGGATTATTGTTTGTTCTTAGCGCGAGGTGGAGTATTATAGATGACCAACGCACGAGAAAGTTCTATATGCCATTATTTGCTGTGTTAGGTGATGGGGCTAAAGATGTGGATTCCCTCTTTAAATGCACGCTCCCAAGGGCAATGTTTGCAGATTTGTGCCGTGACAAGTGACGCTTGCACATGTGATGCAAGGAAGAGCACCCCAAGTGGGGAAGTCGAAGGAATTCAGCGGAAACAACTCAGCATATTCTCTTTCAATTTCCCAGTCTGAAAGTTACACATATTATCACTATCACAGAATTTTCATGAAAAGGGAAGTTTGGAGTTGCATTTTTGCAAGATGTTGCCATTTTAGGACAATGTGAGGTCAGTACTGGGCAGGCAAAGGAAATGTGCCCACAACGCCCATTTGAACAAAAATCAGATTCACTTTGAAGCACTCATCCCATGGTGCCAAAATGTTTCTTTTGGAGCAGGTTAATTGTTTCATAGACGAATATGGGGCTTATATAAGATAAGCATAGACTTATGAAATCCTTGACTTTCAAAGGGAGATATGTAAGAAGGGGCATTTCGGACATTTGCAGCTCACACAGGCTGCAGAATTTGTTACCTAAGATGACAACCTTTCCCTTTTTGCGTGTTTGCATGGACTGATGAATGAGTATTCTGCCAGCAAGTGCATATACGCCCAGTTTATGGACGAAGGGAAATCGACCACTGTTTACACTGCATAACAACAGGTTAATGTAGTCACTTTAGGCAATTACAACGTGCAGACATTAATAGCAGATGTGGTCCACTAGGCCCATGTATCCTGCCACCTTAATGCTTGCTACATCAATGTACTCTCTAATTCTAGAGTCTCTAACTAACCATTCTTCAGATGTCTTGGTGTACAACTCACACCAGCCCCAGTCAGCATAGTCAGTGTTGAGGGATCTTGGGAGTTGTAGGCTAAACATCTAGAGGGTGGAATGTTGTCTACCGTTACTCAAATTACTTTCTCGTTCTGACTTCGCAATTGTACTATGCTAACTCCCCAAGCCTCTAAAGCCCCAAGCCCCTAAAGCCCCAAGCCCCTAAAGCCCCAAGCCCCTAAAGCCCCAATCCCCTAAAGCCCCAAGCTTTTTGGATTCTTGCATTGATCTTTGGACAGTGGTTCCATACATTCAACTTCCTTTCCGCCAGGAACTTCAGGATGTCACTGAGATCGACCTTCTTCTTCGACCACCACCATAGACTTTTCTTGTGACCCTATTTCTAAAGTCAGAGGTCACTGCTTGAGTACAGCGCTACCTCTTTTAATTCGATCACATCCATGAGAGGTTTAAAGGCAGGTAACATAGTATCCCCTTCCTCTTCTCTTCGGGTGAGCTTTCCTGTGGGCTGCGCCCTCGAGGACGCCTCAGTCCACATAATCGAATATCATATTTCATCAATCATAGAAATGGGCAACAGTCAAAAGGACCCAATGATTGTACCTTCCAAAATGCTAATTGTATACATTCATGCCTAAAGAAAAGAAACTCGGCGATTTGAAGAAAAGTAGCAGAAAGCGAAGTCCCCTTAAGCCATGCTCTGGATGCTGCGCCTGAAAAGGCAACTCATACTCCCCCCACGGATAGGAGCGCCATTGAGGACAGTCGTTGCTGTCCTTCATTCTAGGAAGGCTGTACTAGCTGCGCTCTGCTCCAATCTTTAGATGGCCTCATCCGTGAGCCCTGTTGACACTGCAGAACTGCCTGGTTGAACCGATGAGGGTCCTGCGGCACTCCCTGTGAGTATGTTGATGCCGCTCACACCACGAGCTGGCGCCCTCCTATGCTAGCCGTAACAGTAACTAGTTGATCCTGCCGCCCCTCATATCACTGCCCTCGCCCGGCTTGGTTCTCCACTGCCACGGTCCCATTCTTGCTCCTGCCACACATGTGGCCCGTGACTTGATTGCTTCTGCCTGCGCCACCTCTATGCTACCCTCGCATAAACGTCCCAAGATTTTCAGTTCGCCAGCCCGATGCCTGCTGCTCTTTGCCAGGGCCGCTTCTCGCACATGTGGCCCGAAGCGTTCAAATGCTCCACCCCTACTGACGCCCTAACATGGGCCACTCATGGCAAACATATAGACCGGCATAAAAAGACTCCCTGCTGCCAGTCACAACTGCCAATCAGGGTCTATTGCTTTTCCTGCAGTTGGAAACCCACCCACATGGGCAGGGTTGCCAGAGCCCCACTGCCTAGAGTTGTCTGCTTTAAAAAGGGGCAGCATGAAAGCAACAGCCCTGGCCAGCATGACAACTACATACATTAAGGCAACACCTTGCGGACTCTCTTCCTTTTTTAAGGTGTACCATTTATATATTTGTATATTCTTTCGCAGCTTCTTAGGTTTAGGTTGAATACATATGTGTATAGGGATGATTAGTTAGTTAGGTTTAAATAGGAACTGCTGGACTTGTGGACACTGTGAGGTGAGTTTGGGGCCTGAACATCCTGCCTGCATGTGAATACTTGATTTACCTCCCTACAAAACTTCATGTGTACTGAGAAGAGGCTTTGCCCAATCGCCGTCTAGGTAGGGTCTGGAGATCAGCTAGCATAATCATCACAACAAAAAGTAGACCAGAATTGACAGTGAGGGTCATTACGAGATGGGCGGTAGCCATGGTGCTATTAGTCCGGTCTTGTTCAATGGGGATTTACCGGTACATTCCGACCCTGGAGGGACCGGTAAGTCCCCATTGAGCAAACCATTCCCCATTCCCATTTGAGCCCCCATAGGGCTCAATGGGAATGGGGAGGGCGCTAATAACGGGCTCGTGACTAGCAAGCCTGTAATTAGCGCCCTGGTCCCTTAGCGGGACCCGTAAAGGACGTGTGGTCACACCACACGATCTTTGAGGCTCCCGCTGAGGGACCTCGGAATTGGGTGGTAAAGGATTACCGGCACCAGTCTCCTTAACGGTGCCCAGTATCCCTTACCGTCCAACTCGGAATGACCCCCAGTGTGTGTTGTTTAGAGTCAACCTGTTTATGCATGTAAACACTGTATTTATATTGTAATTTTGTTTCTTCATGTATGTGAGTAGTGACCCTTTCCTGCAACCTACCCAGCCATCCAATTCCCTACTTCCTTAACTTACCCTATTTTCATCCCCTGGTACAGTGGGTGTCCTCGGTGATCCTGAGACATCAGGACTATAGGGGCCAGAAGAGAAAGGTAAGAGGTGGTGCGAGTTTGGTAAGGGTAAATAAGAAAAGACTGCATTGTTGTCTTGCCTTCCCATGCCTTCGAGCTTGGCGTGCACGACTCGGGAGTCTTTTAATTGAATGGAGCTGAGGTAATCTTTCTTTTATTTACAAACACCATAAAGAATGAAGAAAATAGAAACTGCCATTCCCACAATGGTAGCCTCACTGAGTCAGACCTCCTGTGCAATCCGATTTTCTCAAGTACTACGTCTATTTCTCCTAGACTCTAATACAGGCTCTTGTCCACTGTGAATGCCTGTTTTCAAACTGACATTCCTTTGGGCAGGAAGAGGAGACATGCCAAAATCAACCTCAACCAACGTGAACACCTTGACATTTCCTCAAAAATCTCAGAAGAACTTTGATGCTTTTTGCCACTACAAGAAGACAGTGCCATTAGGAAGGGGCAATACAGGTTGGGATAATACTCACCTCTGTGCCATTAATAGAATCTCTACAGTCCATTGTAAATAGTTGGAATAATTGACATTCCCAAGCATGGAGGCTTCCTAGTATGCACGTTCAATGCCCGTTTAGGTCTTACAATGCGTGCACAATGCGTTTGCAATATAACCTATGAAATGTTAGGCTGGTAGACAATCGTGCGACCTAAGAATGCCCTCTACCATTGCACCCAACCAAATTTCCAGTAATGCCATGGTTTCTCTTGCTGAATGGGCTCCAGATACAGATATATCCAATCCCGACTGAACCGTAACCCAACCAACCCATCTAACCACCATGGGGGACGATACAGAGGGGAACGGCTTGTGGAAAGAAATGTATAACTGGTCAGCTTACTTTTTGTAGGTCCGCCATGCGAGATGTGTATGTCCGTAAACAGTGGACAACATGGAGCTTAGGTAAATTCACAAAGCATGGAAACTCAGTAACCAGAGAACCTCAGTCCTTGGGTAAAAGGAAGCCTGACACCAGCCAGGGAGAAGAATCTACCCTGAAATAATGCATCAGTTTCGCTGGAAAAAGTGCCTGGCCTCTAATTAAAGAAGACAGAAAGCTGAGTGTTCAGATGGGCTGCAAACAGGCGTATCTAACAGGGCCAACAAGGCTTGGTATTATGTGAAAAAGGGACTGGTGGAGCCTGCAGTCACTTGCGTTGACACACTGTCGAGAACACTGATCAGCAATCAGATTCTCAGTGCCTGGAATATACACTGCCTGGACGTCTGCGAAAGTGAAGGCATAAAAACCAAAAAGTCTTGGCCAGGTCTACCAGAGAACAGGACTGCACCCCATCTAACTTGTGGATGACTAGACTGCTATGCGGTTGTCTATCAACAGGTGCAGCCCCGAATGAGAGCATCAGTTTGTAAAGGACCACATTGGAAAAGACCTGGCAAGCATCTCCAAACATTTTATGTGACAACATGCCCCCTGCTGAGACCATCCATTACCCCTCAGCCGCGATTGCTCCGCACTTTGCTTCTCCATCCACTCAGACTTGCATCTGATTCTAATTGAAAACCGTGGGTGGAAGAGCAAAATTCCCTTCGGAGAGCCGGGGAGTAGCTGCCATGCAGATTACCATAAACCAAAGGACCTGCATGCTCTAGATCAAATCTTATTCATGGCAAACTCCAGAAACTGCCGAGCCCTGATCGTGAACTGTGAAAGATGCTGATAGACCTGTGCCAAAACGCCAATTATCAGACTGTTGTCCAGGTAAAGCAAGTCTTATGCTCCTTGCCCTGAGAAAAGCTGCTGTTGGCCTGAGGAGCTTGGTGGGGTACCAGGAAAGCAAAGAGAGACCAAACGAAGATGAGTGAACTGGCAACAGTACCAGTCCCAAACAAACCATAGGAAACGCCCCTGCGTTTTGTAGATTGGGATCATGACTCATGTTATACGCATCCTTATGGTCCAATTGTATTAACCAACTCCTGGCCTCAGTAAGCCTTCCAATGCAACAATCGTCTCCAGTTAATAGTGCTGATACACCACAGAGTATTTTATTCCCCTCAGATTGGTCGCTGAGCATTAACCGTTGTCGTTTTTCACTGAAAAATGTTGCTTTGAAATACTGACCGTCTTCTCCACCACTTTCTTCAACAGTAAGTCTCTCGCCACCTGGTACCCTAGCCTTTGTGTGGTTGGTTTTGCTGATACTGAGAGGCTTCAAACTACATTAGCACCCGGGATTGGGGGAGCAACAAATCAGGTTGCTCACATCACAGTCTAAATCCCACGATCCAAGCCTGCGTTCTGATCAAGCTGACGGCTGCTTCCTGTGCGCCGCCATCTTCCCCCACCTTCCATTCCCTTCCCCATCGTTTACCATCCTTCCCACCCCCAAATACCTGATTCCTGCGGCAGCTGTGGAGGTGCTGCTGCTGCAACTCAGCCTTCCTGCTGGCCAACCATGGAAGCCCATCTTCCAGCTCTGGAGCGGCCATCTTGAGTCAATTCTTTGTATGAATGAACTTGCTATATTCCAGCCTGTGAAATGGGCGCTTATGGCTTAAAACAGAAACCCTAAACCACCCAGGACATCCTGGAGTCCGTAGACACAAAACACCTGTTTTTATACACATCTGTAATCCCCACTCTCTTTGACCCTTTGGAGAAAGGGAGAACACCTCCAATACTTGGGAGCAAGTAAGGAAAAGTAGCAAAAACAAGACTGTGCAGTTGGGGTTAAGGAACCTTTCGAAGAAAGAGGGATTGGGAATATAAGAAGCAAGTAGGGACATAGCAGGAGACTAAAGATGGAATGTAAGAGGGGGCCAGGCCCTGGAGACATTTAAAAACAATAAAAAGAAGACGAGATTCCAAAGAAAGACGGAAATGGAAAGGAGAGAGGAGGAAACAGAAGTATGAGGAGAGAGATAAAAGAGAAAATAGATGGAGGAATTAAAGATAGAACATAGTGGGGCAAGTTGAAAAGCAGGTAGACCAATGAGTAAGCAGAGCAGTAGTCGAGGCGGTATTACTATATTTGTTCAGTTTTATTTGACCAAATGTTACATTTGAGCAAATCTGGCCAGTAACATTCGATGGAATAAATCCAAACAATTAGGCTAATACATACTGAACATGTGGAGCGGGGGTTGCGAGGTTGTCCCCCACTCCCTGTGTTCAGCATGTATTGGCCTTTGGGGTTGCAGGGGTGTCCCCCAATTCCTCAATATTGGAGGTGGGGGACGGAAAATAAAAAATAAATAAAAAAGGACCGGGAGCGTCAGATCCGACCCGCGTTGGAGGGACGTGTCTAACGCTGCAGGGCAGAAGTGGACCAGATGGCGCAATAACGGGTAAGTGGGGGTGTTTTTATTGTTTTTAAACCCGCAAAGCTGACCACATGCAACATCATATGATATGATGTTGCATGCGGTCCGTTTTTTTTCGATTTATTTAATTCAATCGGTTTTTTTCAGTCAAATGTACCTAAACCATTGAGGCAGGATAATAACAGAGAGGATATAAGAAATTTGGTGGCTTGAAAGGTGAGAAAAGGATGAACTTTAGGGATATTGAAAAGTTCTAGACAACAAGAGTGTGTTGTAAATGTGGGTTGAAAATGAAAGTCAAAGGAGGAGATGCCACGGTTGCAGGCAGACGGGGAGAAAGGAAAGAGAGAGGGAGAAAGGAGATGGTCCAGTGCAGAGGGGAAGTAGAAGGTATGGAGGAAACAAAGAATAGAGTTTCAGTCTTAGCCGAGTCTAGATGTTGGCAATATGAATGCATCCAGGATTGGAGAGAGAGAAGACATGCAGTGATAGTTGCTTGAATAGTCTCGGAGGAGGAAGTGAATGATAGAAAGATTTGGGAGTCATCCGTGTAGAAATGACATTGAAGGCCTACGGAAGTGATAATATCAGTAAGGGAAGAGGTGTAGATTGAGAAGACAAGTGGGCCGAGAACAGAGCCCCTGGGAACACCATGGTGCGGAGGAAGAGAGTCAGAGAGCTGTCTTGCCCGAGAGCTTGCGAAATAGCGACTAGAGAGGTAGGATTGGCACCATGAGGGTACCGAGCCAAACAAGCCCAAGGAGGAAAGGGAAGAGAGAAAAAGATAATCCACATTGTCACAGGCAGTAGATTGATCGAGTAAGATCAGGGTAGATACATGTTTTGGGTGCCGAGCAGCAGTAAGTAAGGAGTTGGCGACACTGAGACAAGCAGTTTTAGTGGAATGACCTATAATGAAGAGGGGAAAGTAAGGAAGGATGATCGAGGAAATCAGAGACTTGTGTATAGACCACACCTTCAAGAATTTTAGAATGCTTGGGAATAAATGAGATAGGATGGAAATTAGTAGGGGTAGATGGATCGAGAGAACATTTCTTAAGCATAGGAAGAATCACATCACGCTTGAAGGAAGAAGGAAAGCAAGCAGAAGAGAGGGAGAGGTTATGAAACACAGTGATGCAAGCAATGAGGGTGGGGGTGACTTTAGATATAAGAGGGGAAGTGATGGGGTCAAGAGGCGAAGCAGCAGCGTGAGCATGAGCAACGTAGCATGCAGGGTCAGAATCGGTAAGTAAAGAAAAAGAGGTGAGATTAGAGTCTGCAAGAGGAGAGGTACTAAAAGATGACTCAGAAGTGATGGATAAAGCTTGAATAGAAGAGTGTAGGAGCCGAAGTATCATTAAAGAATCGGGACAAATTGTACAGAAGAGAGTGAGGGTCAGGAAAAGAGGGAAATAGAATACAGTTTGAAAGTTGGAATAGACAATGCAAGTATGGGAAAGTGAGAGAATGAGGTCAGAGCAGTGTTGTTTTTAGGCGGTGACTAAGGTGGAGTAATAGGTAGAATGTAATGTAGAGAGAGTGAATGATCCCTGCTACATCCGACTCTGGAAGGGACCTTATGCATAAAGATTTTACATAGGGATGACTTGACTTTTACAAACTCTTTACCATATACGTGGTTCGCAGCATCTTCTGATCCTTTAGCATCCATTGAGCCTTTGAGCTTTAAGCTGATTTTTAGCAGAATGCTCTCACGTCTTAGCTGGACCATAGAGGCATTAGCATCATCCAAGAAGGAAAGTTCCCTTCGCAACCAAGTTTGATTTCTTCTGGAAGTAAAGATGTTTCCAGGGCCTTGGCCTCCTCTCCCAGTTTCAGATTTTGATTAGAGGGCCCGATGAGTTAAGAAGCCTCTCCTGCAATATTTCCAATCTCAGTCTACTCCCTTAGTGACATTGCACCCATACTTGGAGAAGAACGTGACCATCTTCCGATATAGGGCTGTGGTAACTAACAGAAGGCTCATCAAAGAAGCGATGGCCTAGGGCATCCCGCCTGCATCTTACTTCTTGCTGCTCCATCCATTTGATTGCACAATAAATCACCTGCATAGTCTTTAGCCACCTGTCATAGGCAACATTCGCAGAATTAGCACAGGATATACAATCCAGGTGGAACAAGTGCCTTGGAGACCAGAGGATCCCTCATGTGGGTCCTAAAGAGGGTCGTTGGCAAGATCGAGGAACTCCTTTCTTTCATCTAAATCTGCATCGAGACTACGAGTAGAACCCACATCCTGCTCTCCTGGCAACGGGTCCAGAGCTACCACGACCTTGGCTCTAGTGGCCCTTTTGTGTTCCTCCTCAAGGACTGAGCGTCGCATGAGCATGTGTAGCAGCTCTGACGTTGAAGCTATGGGGCTGCCGGGCTGGCGAAAACCACCACAGAGTTCTTTATTCTGTTTGGGATGTTTCCTTTTCTCTGCTGCTTTTTCCATGTGAACGTTAACGCCACGTCACCTTTTCCAGCCTCAGGAACCTGACCGTTATTAGGTTTATTGCTGGGTTTCCCATGTGCCAAGGCATTCGTGGTGATATGATATGATATGGCATATCGAAAGGGAATGTAAGAGTGCTGTCATTTAAGAACCGAGTCTTGGTCCACCACCTGGGAGAGGGAAGTCTTACAAAAAGAGACCAACTTGTGTTCCATGTTAGTTAAGAAAACATGGTGCATAGCAATGGAGCAGGCCTTTTGAATATAAACGTCCGTGAAGGGGGAAGTGGGTTTAAAGAATTCAACTTGGCAAACCTTAGTTGTTGTTTACCCATCCTCCTCACTCCTTCTCCTGCTTCATTGCCTGCAGCAGAAATTCCTGTTGCAGGGGTGGGCATCTTAATGATCATACGACAATAGGGCGCTACATGCTTGCCAATCCATAGGAAATGCCAAGGACGTGGCAGTCCCACCCTGAGTACTTACATGTAGGCAATAGGCTGGAGATGTGCACTCCAAGGAGTAAGGGGTCTCATTGGGGTGGGTGAGTAAGATGAACCTGCATAATACAGAGCAATGAATGGGGTTACAAATAATGGAAAGACACTTTGAAATGAGAACAGAAGGGGTGATTCAGAGAGAACATTGATATTGAATTATTGATCTCTCGAATGGGGCTGTTAGGCCGCTAGTGTCAGATACCTGCATTGTGCCGGAGTTACCCACCCATTAAGGTGTCCCAAGGCAGGGTTTGATCGAGGGTGGCGGCCTAATCCATGGAGGTGGCGTTGAGAACTCTATCTAACCAGGTTTAGATGGACAAGTGTGAGCATCCAAGGAAGAGGTTGTTGCAATAGTGCTGTTTACTTAAGACCGGTTGGATGTTGGTTCTATGGTTATTATTATTATTACTATTACTACTATTATTATTATTATTAGGGTATTTATTGAGCGTAGACCTAGCTTCGGAAAGCAACAGAGCACTTTACAATCATAGGGGGAAGAATAAGGTTAGGGAGCACAGAAACAAGGGGCTGGGGATCTAACAACAGGAAAGGGAGGGCAATAGTCAGCAATGGGAGCTATCTCGGGAGGATAGCTCAGGGGCAAGGTACTCGCCTTGGAAGCAAGACGACACGGAGCACCACAGGTTCCATCCCCGGGCTCCGCGCTTAGAAACCCCTGGGTTTTAAGTGCATTATAGATAACCTATCACATCTTATCAAAAAGTAACCAGGGGCGGAAACAGTGGGGATCAGATCACCCAGTCTCAGGTAAGGTGGGCAGCAGATGGTGTATGGAACTGGGTGTTAGGAAGGAACCATTGCTTGAAGAGGAGGGTCTTGGGTTCCTTCCCGAACTGTAGAAGCATGGGGGCACGTTCCGATGTTGATGGGGAGGAGGTTCCAGGTGTAGACAGAGAAGGCCTGTCTTCTATGGCAGGGCACAGACGCTTACTATCATGCATCATCTTTCAAGTATTTACAAACAGCACTAAGCAACAACAAAAAAAAACAAGAAACGTCTGCTTCCACAATCCCACCTTCAGTTGGTCTGGCCTCCTGGACAGTCAGAGTTCCTCAGGTCCTATATCTTTTTCTCCTAGAATGTTAGAATATAAAGTGTCCTCTTTCTCACTGTTCCCACGTGGTTGTGATCAATATCAAAACGCTGTTTTGCTCTTTATTCAGGTTACTTTCTCAGGGCTTCCTCTAGTGGCATTGTGCTGGCACGAACTGCAGAGCCTGGGGTGGCGCATGTAATGGCCCTGCACTGGTGGTCACCACAAGGCTGCAAAGGCCACAAGGCTTTCTTTTAAAGCACTGATCACAGGTTATAGTATAAGTACCCTAGCCAAATATTTAAAGTTACAAAAACCCCAACGGTCTCATTCATTTTCGGTTCCTATCTCTTTATATATAAAGCATAAAATCTGTTACTTTGTTCCTTGTACAAATCTATACTGTTCCACCAATCTGCACCAAATGTGCCATAGGTACCCGTTAGGACTCTCCAGACATTCCTGGCTACATGACATGTGGACACCCCACCCCTTTCCCTGGATTTCAGCCCCTTCACACATGAGATGGTTGCCTGAAATCGGCATAACATCAATGTGGTCATAGAAGGACCGGATAATGTTCTTTTTAAGCATCTCCACGCGAGGAACAAAACTCAAAGGTGGCTAATGGACCTTGAAAACCACATTTCAAGGCCCTAGGATGCACTGTTTCCAAAATATTTGCACTGCAACACACCGCAATGCACTGCACCGCATTTTAATTTCGTGTCATTTCTATGCTTTTCTCTTTCCAGATGCCTCCCAAAAAGTGAAAATCTATTGAACAAATGAATCCAAAATCAAAGAAAGTGAGATTATTAAGTGTCTGTCTACAGAACCTGTGCTGAATACGGGTACTTTTTGCTGGTTATTGATAAAATGAAGAGTCTGTCTGCAAATGTAGTAGTGGCATCTTTGCAGGGCCAGGTCAAGACGTGTTGGGTTTCATGCAGCCAGAAGATTTTTAGGTGAAATTTGAATTATTTCTCTCTTCAATTTTTTAATGAGTGACATTACAAACATATCATCATGCATCTAGGCAGCATTCTGAAGTTTCCCGTGCCCATACATTAGAAAGTCTTTCAGTCTTGTATTTTTCACTTGGAATTCTGGAGCTTGTAGTCCTGAATTCAAAAGCAGAAATACGAAACTACAGATCGCAGAATTCAAAAGAAAAAAAACAGCACTGAATAATTCTTTAACGCATGGCAGGGGGAAACGTGAGAGCTCTGAATACGCTATGCTAATTCAGAATCACACATTTGTAAAGGTTTTCTTTTAAGTAAGAGTGTGCGAGGAAGAGGGTAAAAGAGAGAACAGTCCCTCCGACCCATGCCAAAGAAGGGCAGTATTTACACTCTGACTGACCAATTATATAGTCTTATTAAAACTTGTCAAGGAAGGCAGCCTAGATAGGTAGAAAAAACATCTCCCAGGCACTTCAAGATCACATTTTCCACATTTTACAAAATGCAGGGGGTTGCAAGCTGCAACTTTCCAGCAGATGTTTTGGACTATGACTTCCTTGATCCCTCACCATTGAATATGCTCACTAAGGCCGATGGGGGTTGTAGTGCAAAACATCTGAAGTGGCAAAGGTTGCAGACCTCGGGTACAGGGAACACCATAGTTTCTCACAGTTGCGGTATAAGCTTCTTTGTATTCATTGTGCACCCGCAGAACCAAATCTTTCTAGGATGAGTCTGGACATCCAGTCATTTTTCCATCACTAGGTGAGACCATAGAGAATCTTCTGCCATGCCAGTGCCCAGGGAAAGGTTCATCCTGGTCCTCACTGATTCCCAGAGTAGCAGGACCATGGCAGGAAACTGGGGTTTGAATCTCCAACAGCTGAGGGACCTATCAGAACCCTTTTGATCATTCCCTATCATGTCCACACTTACTCAGCTCAGCCCACCAAGGTCTGAAACGCCTGATCAAGAATAATGGCCTGATATTCTTACAGCGTGTGGTCTGGGGCTTCGGGTCCGCATATTCTCCTGTGTCCAGAGAGCCGAGCCTGCATCCAGCAGAGATAAGTCGGGGTCACAATTTCCATCAAGCAACACATACACAAAAGAGGCAAACTAAGGCTTAGCAGCAGTTAGTGTGACACCGGCCCATTATTAGTAAGCAGGCAGGGAGTGCAGATATTCTGCAGGTGTGCAATCTTTGAGACCCCCCGCATGCCTCAGTCTGTCAAGCAGGACCCATATGCCTTTTTTTACTATGTCGAAAACAAATCTTATATCACTGTCATCACTAGGGCAAGGATTTAATTCACTCCAGGAGAATAGCCATTTTGGTGCAACTCTTCCTAAAAATAGGGTCATATTTGATGCCTTTTGTGGTCAATATGGCGCTCACTGGTGCCCGTGTGCTAGGGGTGCCAAAGGCTGGATGAACTTTCCGAAAAAAGTGTCCTGCACAAATTTGGGGGATTCGAGCCAAATATTCTGTTTTCTGCGAATTTTGGTGGGGTTTTGGAGTTGCCAACCAGCTCCCATGCACCCCTTAAAATCACCCTTGTGCCTCACTGGTGCCTGTGGATTTCTGCCTTCCCACCGCATCTCAGAATGACGTAAGGAGCGTGGGAAGTAGAAGAAAGGTTTTAGGCCGGCCAGACCACAGTAGAGCAGTGGAATATTCTGGGGGCGTCTCAGTCTTCTCCAGATGAAGCTCTGGAAAATGTTTAAATGTTTTGAGGAACACAAACCCCCCCCCATGTTCAGTCGATTCCCCGAACATGTTCTCGCTGCATTAGTCGCACCTGAGGCTACTGCCTAGAAATGCCGCATAGCAGCACCAGCATTGACCCCTGGAATGCCAATTAAGCCAAAATAACATCTCGCCATGCCTTAACTTGTCAGGAACAGCCTGATTGATGCCAGAGAGAACATGCAGGGGGCTACAGTCAGCTGTGTAGGCATCTGAAACCAGCGCAGCCTTGCACATGTTCTCAGCGTCTGCCTGTCCTTACCGCACTGCACCACAGAAGAGAGCGAGGCCAGAGGATGCCACAGAAGCTCGGTGACAACTCCACACGGATCCACTCAATCTCCCTAGCAGGTCCCCACCCGCTTATAGATATGATGGGCATAGAACACCAAACACAGCTTCGGAGCTTTGCTACTTCCATGCCTACCCAATCTGAAAGGAAGTGTGCTGTTTTGTGGAATAGGAAAATGGCACATGTGTTTAATGGAGAGACATGGAAATAATTGGGAACAGACTAAACGATGCACAACTGGCTCTTGCCTTTGCTTTGGTATTTGAAGGCATGCGCATCTTTGAATCATGACTACATTCATGAGCATTCCATCTTTTGTATGTCCGTACAGTGCCTTTTTAGGAGCCTTACTCCGTGTTACAATCTTAAACTGAGATAAAATATACTTATTTTAAATACTTAAAGAAGAACCTGGTCAACACCAAATCATTAAGTTACTGGATCTTTGGAGATCTTGACAATCATTAAGTTACTGGAACTTTGGAGATCTTGACAACTTCTCAAGACTCCACCAAATGAATGAGATCTCTGGAATGGGCCACACAAAATAGGGCACTCTTGCACAAGATAGAAAAGCTGCATAAAGGCCATTGATGCTCGTAAATTTCTTTCTGACTCAAGTAGTTTGACTTATTTTATTTCGGATTAACAGATTCAACAATTTTATTTCCTAAATACTACCATTAGAGATTGTTATTGGGGGAGACAAACAGTGCCAGATTAAACCCTCTGGATACCCATAAGCAGTCAAATTTTGTGGCCCCCCTCGCAAATGATCTCCTGGTACCTCTTCTTTTCGGTGCCAACATTATGGCTCTACAAAAGAGCAGTGACAAACAATATTTAAGTTTTGTTCAAGAAAATGAAATAATTCTTGAGTCTCGGCCAAAAAGTAATAGTGCCTAAACAAGATAGATCTGTTCTGTTACGGTAGACGGAGATGTTAATCAAACTTCATTATAACTCAGAAAAGCTCACTTACTTAGTAACGTAGACATCGGGTACATACCGTAGTGTGCGCCCCCCAGGCCACCTTTCCATCGTGGTGCCCAAGGTGAGTGGAGCCCCCCAGCTAAGCCCCAAATCTGGCCAAATATTTTTGAAATACCCTCTCTCCCGCCCGCACCACCTCGCTTCCTGGTTGTCTCTGCTCCCGCCTCCAGAGCCCGCCCCACGACCCGATTGACCCCTTGCCCCTGTGATTCGGTCCATACCATAGTGAGCACCGCCCAGGCCCCCTTTCCATCGTTGTGCCCAAGGTGAGTGGAGCCCCCAGCTAAACCCCAAATCTGGCCAAATATTTTTGAAATCCACCCGCACCCCCTCGCTTCCTGGTTGTCTCTGATCCTGCCTCCCGAGCCCGCCCTGCAACCCGATTGGCCCCTTGACCCAGTGATTCTGTCCATACCATAGTGAGTGCCCCAGGCCACCTTTCCATCGTGGTGCCCAAGGTGAGTGGAGCTCCCCAGCTAAGCCCCAAATCTGGCCAAATATTTTTGAAATCCCCCCTCACCCAGACCCGCTCGCTTCCTGGTTGTCTCTGATCCCGCCTCCCGAGCCCACCCCGCAACCTGATTGGCCCCTTGCCCCTGTGATTCAGTCCATACCATAGTGAGCGCCCCCCGGGCACCCTTTCCATCGTGGTGCCCAAAGTGAGTGGAGCCCCCCAGCTAAGCCCCAAATTTGTCCAAATAAATCCCCCCTCGGCCGCCCACACCCCCTCGCTTCCTGGTTGTCGCTGCTCCCGCCGCCTGAGCCCGCCCCGCGACCCGATTGGCCCTCAAAGAGGACATTACTAATCACTCCAGGACAGCCCTCTGCCCGGCAGCCCCATCAGCTAAGGACCCCGAGGCAAAGGACGGCTCCTACAGAGGCGGCTCCAGACCGTATCTCCAGGTATCTGCAGAAGAAGCAAGACGCCACTAGCCCGCCGTCAACCAGCCCCAACCAAAAAGTGAGTGTGGCAAGGGTGCGGACTGAGGCAATTACTTCACGTCAGAAAACCCTACCACTTCTCCTTAAAAAAATCTTTAAAGTATTACTGTGTTACATCGTTCAATCACATATTAAGGTCAAACGACTATTCGTACCCTGGTAGCATCACTATATTGAACCTTGCATATAGAATGTGCTCCCAACATTGAATGTGCCCTGATAGCATCACTGTGATAAAGTTGAATTAAAAAAAAAATTATGACTAATAACATCACTGTGCAAAAGTTAAATCTAGAGTGTGCCTAATAGCGTCTCTGTGGTATAGTTGAATCTAGATAGTGTCCCTAATAGCGTTCACTGTGGTATAGTTGAATTTAAAAAAGATATGACTAAAAGCGTCACTGTGGTAAAGTTGAATCTAGAAAGTGTGCCTAATAGCGTCACTGTGGTATAGTTGAATTTGAAAAAGATGTGAATAAAAGCGTCACTGTGGTAAAGTTGATTCTAGAAAGTGTGCATAATAGTGCCACTATGGTATAGTTGAACCTTGAGTGTGCCTAATAGCGTCACTGTGGTAAAGTTGAATCTATAAAGTGTGCATAATAGTGCCACTGTGGTATAGTTGAACCTTGAGTGTGCCTAATAGCATCACTGTTGTAAAGTTGAATCTAGAAAGTGTGCCTAATAGCGTCAATGTAGTAATGTTGAATCTAGAAAGTGTGCCTAATATTGTCATTGTGGTATATTTGAATATATAAAAGATGTGACTAAAAGCATCACTGTGGTAAAGTTGAATCTAAAAAGTGTTACCTAATAGTGTCACTGTGGTATAGTTGAATTTAAAAAAGATGTGACTAAAAGCGTCACTGTGGTAAAGTTGAATCTAGAAAGTGTGCCTAATAGTGTCACTGTGGTATAGTTGAATTAAAACATTATGTGACTAAAAGTGTCACTGTGGTAAATTTGAATCTAGAAAGTGTGTATAATAGTGCCACTGTAGTATTGTTGAACCTTGAGTGTGCCTAATAGCGTCACTGTGGTAAAGTTGAATCTATAAAGTGTGCATAATAGTGCCACTGTGGTATATAGTTGAACCTTGAGTGTGCCTAATAGCATCACTATGGTAAAGTTTAATCCAGAAAGTGTGCCTAATAGCGTCAATGTAGTAAATTTGAATCTAGAAAGTGTGCCTAATAATGTCACTGTGGTATATTTGAATTTAAAAAAGATGTGACTAAAAGCATCACTGTGGTAAAGTTGAATCTAGAAAGTGTGCCTAATAGTGTCACTGTGGTATAGTTGAATTTAAAAAAGATGTGACTAAAAGCGTCACGGTGGTAAAGTTGAATCTATAAAGTGTGCCTAATAGTGTCACTGTGGTATAGTTGAATTTAAAAAAGATGTGACTAAAAGTGTCACTGTGGTAAAGTTAAATCTAGAAAGTGTGCATAATAGTGCCACTGTGTTATTGTTGAACCTTGAGTGTGCCTAATAGCGTCACTGTGGTATAGTTGAATCTATAAAGTGTGCATAATAGTGCCACTGTGGTATAGTTGAACCTTGAGTGTGCCTAATAGCATCACTGTGGTAAAGTTGAATCTAGAAAGTGTGCCTAATAGTGTCACTGTGGTATAGTTGAATTTAAAAAAGATCTGACTAAAAGCATCACTGTGGTAAAGTTGAATCTAGAAAGTGTGCCTAATAGCGTAAATGTAGTAAATTTGAATCTAGAAAGTGTGCCTAATAGTGCCACTGCGGTATAGTTGAACCTTGAGTGTGCCTAATAGCATCACTGTGGTAAAGTTGAATCTAGAAAGTGTGCCTCATAGTGTCACTGTGGTATAGTTGAATTTAAAAAAGATGTGACTAAAAGCATCACTGCGGTAAAGTTGAATCTAGAAAGTGTACCTAATAGCGAAAATGTAGTAAATTTGACTCTAGAAAGTGTGCCTAATAGTGTCACTGTGGTATATTTGAATTTAAAAAAGATGTGACTAAAAGCATCACTGCGGTAAAGTTGAATCTAGAAAGTGTACCTAATAGCGAAAATGTAGTAAATTTGACTCTAGAAAGTGTGCCTAATAGTGTCACTGTGGTATAGTTGAATTTAAAAAAGATGTGACTAAAAGCGTCACTGTGGTAAAGTTGAATCTATAAAGTGTGCCTAATAGTGTCACTGTGGTATTTTGAATTTAAAAAAGATGTGACTAAAAGTGTCACTGTGGTAAAGTTAAATCTAGAAAGTGTGCATAATAGTGCCACTGTGGTATAGTTGAACCTTGAGTGTGCCTAATAGCGTCACTGTGGTAAAGTTGAATCTAGAAGGAGTGCATAATAGTGCCACTGTGGTATAGTTGAACCTTGAGTGTCCCTAATAGCGTCGCTGTGTTAAAGTCTGAACATAGAAAGTGTGCCTAATAGCTTCACTGTGTCAAAGTTGAACTTAGAAAGTGTGCCTAACAGCGTCGCTGTGTTATAGTTTGAATTTAGAAAGTGTTCCCTACAAGTGTGCCTAATATCCTCACTGTGTTAAAGTTTTAACTTAGAAAGTGTGCCTAATAGCTTCGCTGTGTTATAGTTTGAGTTTAGAAAGTGTTCCCAACATCGCTGATTGGGACTAAAAGAGTCAATATTTATATAGGCTATATACCTGTATCCCCATGTTATCTGCATCACATGTTTACCCCTACCCATCCTGTCGCTTCATATACGTATGCCGCTATGTACGCCCCTCTGTCCTGCTCTAGTGCCTGATCTCAGGTGCTTTACTGATAACCACCATATCACACTACTACGCTCACTCTCTCCTTTACCCCATCATTCAACTAGAACACAGCCATACTATGACAAAAATTCGGTTTAGCTGTTCTCATTCTAACATGACCCCATGAACACCTCATCATCCTAATAAAACACAGCTAGCCGAGCACATACCGGCTAGCTTAGGCGTTCTCCTCAGTCCTTACACAGCCAGAAATCAGTCTGGGTTTCTACCCTCCAGACTGAACACATTCAACTGATTTCCTCAGCACCACCCCTACCGCTAAGAAGCAGCTATCATGCAACAACCACACCAGCTGCGCACATAACTGGTGCGCCCACGCACCATACATCACTCTCACTACAGACTAGAACTCCGGTTCCCAAGGGCGTTCAACCTACCAGCGCTTTGAGGTAATACCAAAGATATATAAGGCGCTATATAAATGCCAAGTAACGTAACATAACATAACATAACATAACATAACATATATACTCGTCAGTGTTCTCGAAGCTTCTACTCTCAAGTATTCTGCTAGGGTCTGGAGATGACGGGACCTTGCGACACACTAACTCACAGAATGCTTTGTTTCTGGAAGTTTCTCGTGCATGGGATCACTCCAGTGGGATCACATTGAACTAAGTAGTGGGCACGTCAGCCACTTAATGGAGATGACCATCACTACTGTACATAACACCTACATAGTTTGGACTAGATGTTTTTTTCAAACTGACAGCTGTCAGAAGATGACCTTTTAAGAGACAAACTGTTATGTCTCTGGTTTATGTACTTGAAGTTGTTAATGAGCACATTACATTAATACAGTATTTTCTCTATTGAGTCTTTAATATAAAGACTTTGTTACTTTTTGTTGATTTGTTTTCTATCTTTTGGAAGCAATTTAGGAAAGCTAGATTGTAATTTTCTTTCAATATGAAATCCATATGATTGTGATGCATTGTTGCACAGGCCCCTAAAAGGAGTGGGGCCCACAGACTGGTGCCTACTTTGCCTATTTGGTAATCTGGAACTGGACTTTAAGCTGCCTTGAAGCTTTATTGGGTGCTGAGGCTGAATACATCAACACAATCATATGATGTTTTATGGTCACTGATCTTTATAGAATATAGAGCATGCAGTATGGGAACAACTGATATGATGAAAAATGAAAACAATGCTCAAGTGGAGAAGATCATTCTACATAAAATAAAGCAAAACAGATAATGCTTTACCCTGACCTTGTTTTCCCTAGATCTGGAAAATGATTAAATACATATAAAAATCAAGTAAGACACATTTGCATATGTTGTGAAGTGCTTGGACGGTTGGAATGTATGAGGTCAGAAATAATGCTTTGAGATGAGAATGTTGATGAATGGGTCAAGGAATGTTTATGTGAAGAAGTTCCGGCCCAGGGTGTTGGAGGATGTAAGCCTAGGTGAAGGGAGCCCGTAGGTTCCCATTAGACATCTTAACAATAACTTGATGTACTTGTAGCCCACATGAAGTGTCTGCAGAGCTGCTTTATTTCTCTTCCCTCCTAAATCAGCCCTTGAATGACGCCGGGAGACCAGGCTGTGGGGGCTTAGTAACAGCAGAGCTGATGGGGCAGGAGCTCCATGCAGGCCAATGCACGAAGGAGGAATGATGACGTAGCAACCGTCAGACTTGTGGATTAGAAAAAAGCATCTGAGACGCTTTCACATTGTGCGTTCATTGCTGGCTAAGAGTTCTTTCCATGGATGGAAGAAGGGGGGTGCAACGCCCCTTGCCGCGGGACAAGGTTAAGAGGCACTAGACAATGACAGTGTGCGCAGCAGTTGGAAAGGACATGGTGAGGTGAGGTGAGCTACGCGGTGCGCGTGAGGGCAGTGGTTCCTCTTAATTAGATGGAAATGTAGCAAGCTGAGAGGAAGGAGGTTGGGGCATTTGTGTACAATTAAATGTTTGCAAAAGAGCTTTTGGGACATTTCAATGGTTCGCTGGTTTTCGAGCTGCCAGTATACAGGACACACGTTTAGGATGTGGCAATGGTGAGACAATGCTGAGAAATATGTAACAATGTTCATAAATACTGTTGTCGTGATAATGGAAATAGACTTAACCAGTTTGAGGATTTGCAGGGTTAGAGCTGTTTAAAGCAGCAATGGAATCTAGACCTGTGTAACAAGATGTTATCTTCGTTTGTGTCACAGTATATGATGTTGTCAGAGTAAAAATGCTGGGTGTGCTTGCTGAGAAAATGGGTCTACCCTGTGTGGTGGTCATTTGAAAAAGCAAGGGACTATCATCTATTGTGTGAGGTAGGCAATGGTAAAATGCATGGGACTATCATCTATTGTGTGAGGTAGTCAATGGTAAAATGCATGGGACTATCATCTATTGTGTGAGGTAGTCAATGGTAAAATGCATGGGACTATCATCTATTGTGTGAAGTAGTCAATGGTCAAGAAAATATGGGACTAACCGAGAAGTAGTTATTGGTAAAAAGAATAGGACTGCTGTGAGTGGTAGTCAATGGGGAGAGTGTGAGGTAGTCGGGCTGTAAAGAGGCACACACCCTGATGTATTTACAAAGCTACACCGCTCGTTAAAAAGGTGTCAGTGTGAGGTGCAGTGTGACAGAGGAGGGGTGTGTGTGCATGTATTTTGCATGTGTTGGGCCTATATCGAGTTGAGTGAGTGTGCGTTAATGACAATTGTCTGCTGGGTAAGGAAGGACGATGTGTTGTGAAGTGCATGGATGGGTGGAATGTGTGAGGTCATAGAGAAGGCTGTGAATTGAGAATGTTGATGTTTAAGTGAGGGAATGTTTATGTGAAGAGGTTCCAGCCCAGGCAGTTAGAGGATGTAAAGGAATAAAGGAGCTTACTTGTAACCCACATGAAGTGTCTGCGCAGCTGCTTTATTTCAGTATATACTAGCAAAAGTACCAGTTCTCCGAATGGGTTCTGTAGACAGACATGATAATGCTCTCATTCAGTGTTGAAAATTAATGATCCTGTAGGTCGCTGTTCTGCCTTTCCCTGGCGTGGTGCAGTTCATTGTGGTGCAAATATCTTGGAAATCATGCATCCCAGGGCCTTTAAACATGGTTTTCAAGGTCCCACAGAGACCTCGAGTTTTAGTTCTCGGATCAGTAGAGAAACACAATTTTTTCTTTCCCTTCCCATTGAACATTGTTTACAGCTTCGTCGGCAGGCAGCATCGCACCTGATAGTGCAAAAATGTTTGTTTCCCTTCCCGGTGAACATGGTTTACAGCATTGTAAAACTTGTTTAGAAATAACATTTTTTGTTTCCCTTCCCGGGGAACATGGTTTATGGCTTTGTCGGCAGGCACCATCTCGCAAAAAATCCTCTACAAAAGTAATTTCACCCAACGCTGCAAAAGTTTGGAAACTTCTGGAATGCTAACTGCCTTCACCTTCGCCCCTCAGGCGCATTCACTGCTCATACATTTTTAGTTTCCCTTCTCAGTGAGCATGGTTTATGTCTTTGTTAGCAAGCCACAAATCTGCAAACAAATGTTAACGTTTGCTGAAATCCAGTGAAAAGGGTGGGGTGTCATAAATGTTATGTAGTCAGTGATGTCCGGAGGCTTGTAACAGGTATCTACGTAAAATTTGGTGCAGATTGCTGAAACAGTGTGTAATTGTATAAGGAACAAATCTTTGTGCTGCAAACCCACACACAACAAATGACTTTTATATATATAGATTTGGCAACATAAGCAGATGGTTGTTTTTGTAGCTGTTCTTAATCACTCAAGACTAGTTTCAGGTAACATAGTACTCTGCTGCACTTCAATAGTTTATGGTGTGGGACTTACAAGGTGAGAACAAGGTACTCTCTTACATATAACTTATATGTCTTTATATATTATACCTACATATTTTTACGTTATACTTACAAGATATGTTTTTTATATATTACAAAGGCAGGGGCAGGGACAATTAAGATTCTGTGGCTATGGTTAAATTGGCCATGGAGGAGCACTTATTGAGATCTTATGAGATCTGACAGACTATGTCACTGTTCAATGAAGCAGCAAAAACCCATCCAAATAAAATATAAATTGCACTTTTAGAAAAAGAATGAAAGTTTCTTCTGTATGGTCAAAATTAGGGGTGATCCTAAAATTGCAAACATGTTTAAGACATAATAGACGTCCGAAAAAGTGTGCCCAATTCTCCTTTGGTCCCAAAGGCAAAACGGCAAGAAGCTTTCCAAAGAAGATACATTACCCTGCTCTGCTCATGCTACAACAGGTACATAGCATCAAGTGCCTCCACTCACCACAACCCATTCCCATCCTCTCCAGGGATCGCACAGCCAAACTCCCAAAGCAGGACCAGACAGCTACCCTGGAAAACATCATCAGTATCCCCTGTTTACCCCTACAACATGAGCCTTCTATTGACATCTGCCGGTTATGATGGTCAACGATCACTCAGCTGTCGCATACGCTGACAATATCGCTGACCTCATGACCAAAAACAATCTCAATGCCCTTTTCATTAATGAAACGTGGTACACCCTCCTCCCCCTACGTCTTTGATGTTCCCCCTAAGTATTCTTACTACACTTCCACTATCAAGGCAGCCTCTAACAGAAGCAAAGCCTTATTTGAAGGAGTCAAGCACTGCTCCAAGCCCACACCTGTCCTTGAGGTGGAAAAAAGTAACTAGTGGTACTCTGGCTGCATCCAAAAAGGAGGGAGTGGGATGGCCGGCCAGAAAGCCGGGAGGGCAGGGGGTGGTGAGTGCAGCGTGGGGGGCGATGTTGAGGTGGGCAGGGAGGTAGAGTGACCAGGATCACAACCTTTGGCTGAAATAGTTGGATTCAAGGTCCACAGTAATGATGTCTTATAGTTGACTTACAAAAAAAAATGCATAATAAAGCCACATGACAGCATGTAAATCCTTATAGCAACATGTTAAGCCAAACGAATATCATTGTGGCTTCAATTTTCACATCTTGGATGGTGAACTATAAGTCCCAGAATGCAAGATAATGCCAAGCTGAAACATGTAGTTAACCCCACAATACTTTCAGTGATCTAAAAAATGCAATAAAATACTTTGAGTAATAAACAAATATAGATATGCAGATTCTTTGTCACAAACGTCCAGCTCATGTTATGCATGATGTTGAAAACATTTGATTGGTGACTTAAAGTGACTTTATTTTTTTGCATGTCAAGATAATAGACATCATGGATACAAAGACATCTTTAAATGGGCGCTTTGTGTTGCTCACTTTAACTAGCACAGATTTGCAAGGTAACTGGTGCTTTGCGAGCTTGTTCATTTGGAAATGTTCCGTCATGCATATGGCAGGTTCTGCCACTGATAAAAGAGAGTTGTTTGCAGGCTGAGAAACTTAACGACCTGCAGAGCCACACATGCTGTGTGTGCCTGCGTAGCTCAGACCTGGGAAACTGGCAGTGCTTGAATGTCCAGCCTGAGCCGATTCTATATTTGGCTCAGGAGAAAGACAACACATCAAGGATGCGTTTCTTGAGCCTTTGAACTAAAGGTATGCGCTGTAAAAATGAAAAGAACTAGTGGTATGGCGTACCAGTGATGTATATCACACTTCCATCTCTGCCTCCATGGGCAACACTGCCTATGCTTGCCTATCTGTTTGACAGAGCCCTTTAAGACATCCTCACCTCCTGCAGCAATCGACCTGGCCAGTGACACTGCCAGTCTCCACAGCAGCCACAGAGAGAGGAGGCGCCACTGCCCGCTGTGAACGCCGCCCACCTGCCACAGCACCACACCGTGGCAGTCAGGGGCAGAAACACAATCACTAATGGTGGCAAGTGGGCCTGGTGGAGTAAAAAAATGCACTAAAAATGATAAGCATAATCAAACAGTCGCTGTGTCTGGGCCTGCTCACCAGAATAGAGAACGATGTTCTGTGTGTTATGTGCCCCATACATTCTGCATTATAAATGTGGCATTAACAGTAGAAAACGAAATTGCAGAATATGGTAAATTAAACATCAGCCGACTTGCACATGTTTAAGTGTGAATGATGGGGTCACATGGTAAAGGTCAAGGGGTGCTCTTAGCGTAGAATTAATTATGGAAAGTGTCACCGTGTGCAGTGCAGCGCTGCCTCTCTCTCAAGTCAAGTGGCCCTCGTGTGATGTCCCGGTCTGCTCGGCGTTTATCTTGATGAGAAAACAGCAATTCCCCTGATTAAAAACCCTGCAAAATTCCCACACATTCCACGAAGGCCAAGATGCGCCAGGCTGATCAGAAACTGCGTATGTAGCTTTCGGTGTTCACAATAAACCACAAGGCTTAAGGTCCAGTACTTTGCTAACGTAAAAAAAAACGGAGTTTGCGTTACTAGGAACTAAGATGTACATTCTTCAGTATTTGAATATTGCATAAACAATTGTATTTAGGATATGCCATTCACGAAAAATACATTGTTCCGGGGAATAACATGATAAAATAATTATATTTCTGAATGAAACTACCATTACTTAAAACATAAACATACATTTCAAGTGGTTCGTAATTCTCATTGAAAACGCTAGAGAGCAGCAAATGACCAGAATTACAAAGTCGCCCTAATGTAGT
Source organism: Ambystoma mexicanum (assembly GCF_040938575.1). Lineage (NCBI taxonomy): Eukaryota > Metazoa > Chordata > Amphibia > Caudata > Ambystomatidae > Ambystoma > Ambystoma mexicanum. The sequence continues at coordinate 192,754,649 of NC_090922.1, forward strand.
GTTCATATTACACGCTTTAGTAAAGTTCGAGTGGATACTTCACCCGCCACAATACTTTACCAGCTATTTACCAGACCTTATATCAGCCACACTAAAAATACCTAAGTTCCTTTAAAAGAAATAATTTTCAGAGCCATAGTTCATATCCTGTACTATGGGTTCAAAGTCAAATTAAAATAACCTCTTGTTGTATTATTAACTATTATTGCAAAATACTGTGTGAAGGCGGATTGAAACCCAGGGCCTGATTCATGGAAGTGTTTTATAATGGCGCAATCGCATAGGAACATTTTCCATGAATCAGGTCCCCATTGTGTTCCCATAGACATTTTATTATCTTCCTATGGTTTTGGATCCCTTGACCTGCAGTACCTCAACTTTTATATGTTGCGGCTTGTTCAAACTACAGGTGTCCATTTGGAATTGCAGTTCAGAGATCTTAACAGATATAGCTGGTCCGGTGTAAACACAACAATGGAAGAATGCCTCAAAGAACTCTTCGACTGGATGAGCACAACAGCCTCAAACTTAACCCAAGCAAGACAAAAATCATGCTTATATCCAAAAACCTGGAAAATAACCTTTATATCCCATGGCCCACAGAACTAAGAACAGCACCTACACCATCGAAAATAGTAAAAAACCTTGGAATCCTAATGGACAATGCGCTAACATGAGAAACACAAGTAAATGCAATAATCCAGAAATGCTTCTTCCTGCTACACTCGATAAAAAGAATCCTACCATTCCTGTCCTTCACTCATAAAACACTGACCATCATCACCCTAAACATGTACAGAAACGACTACGCTAACAGTCTTTACCTTGGAATGCCGCGGATCACCTGCTGAAAAAACAGCAACGTATCCAAAATGCAGCTGACAGACTTCTCCTTAATATCACAAAGGGACCACATCACCCCAGCGCTAAAATGTTACAATGGCTGCCACTCAAACAACTAATCACGTTCAAAATGATGTGCATAACGCACACAGCAATCCATGTGAGGAGCAGAATTCCTACAAAAGAAAATAACCATTAATTGAACAACACGAAGATTTAGATCAAGCAACGCCATCCCCCTGGAACTAAAACTATACACAAGTAAAAAAAAAAAAACATGGGGGATCCTCCCTCTCTCACCTGGCAGCAATAACTTGGAACACCCTTCTGGAAGAAATACGCAATACGACGGATCACCAAACATTCAGAAAAGTACTTAAAACCTGGCTCTTCACCTCAGAATCAGACGGAAACAACTATAAAAACAAGGCTACAAATGGAAATGCAGGTGCGGCGCCTTGCCGAAAATGTCTCACGTAGGATGGTGACCAGCGCTGCCTCGATCGATAAAATTCTGAGTAGGTATCTTGCGGTAAGTAAAAGAATGTCTTTGGCAGAACCCCGCTCACCTTTTGTTTGTTCTTGTCTTTTCAAATGCTGATGTTTCGGACAGCGATTCAACGGGTGCTTCGCCGGGTCATGGAAATGCTCCGAAGAGAGGTGAGTATGCCGCGGCGCTTCAGCTGGCAATGGGACACGGTTTATTTTAATGCCTTTTTCCTTTATCCACAGGAAAAGATGATGACCAAATGGAAATCTCCTTGTTCTAACCTTCTCTTCTTTTTTCCTTTTCTCTAGGATCGGCTCCGGACACAAGACGGGTGTTGCTGTAGCATCGATGCTGGACTGCAAACACGGTGAGCGTTACGCTGCTAAAATGCAGAATAACGCGAAGCGTGTGCTGCTCTTCCGGTGTGGTTTAAATAGCATCAAAAAAGTAGTTCCCAGGTAAGAAGTTCCAGTACCACACCCAAGCAGCAAAATAGTTCCTAAAGGAAAGTAGTCCCTTCATGGCCTCATGATGGCCTGTACATGAGTTCTTTGCAGGATGACCTGCATAGGCGCCAGGACTGAACCCATATAGCCCCTAGGCGGGGTTTAGGGAATTCCTGTGTCTTCTTGGGTGCCTGTTCCCTGGACAGATGGACCTGTTCCAGATGTCTGGGGGCAGGCATTGTGACAGCACTCCCCCCCAAAGCCCCTCCTAAGGCTGTTCTCCTCACTGGTCCCGGTTTGTCTGGAATTCTGGTGGAACCTTTTCACCAATCGAGGTGCATGAATATTGTCACTTGGTTCCCATGACCTTTCTTGTGGACCATAACCTTTCCAGTCAACCAGATAAAAAAGTCTTGATTTGACTATTTTTGGGTCCAAAATATTCTTTCCTTCAAATTCTGGTTCCCCGTCTATTAGGATGGGGTTAGGTGGTTTAGTTAGCCTTGTCCCTGGTTGTACTGGCTTTAGAAGTGAAACATGAAAGACTGGGTGAATTTGCATATTTGACGGTAACTCCAATTTGACGGCCACGGGATTAATAATAGCTTTAATTGTGTAAGGTCCCAAATACTTGGAGTTAAAGGTTTGAGTCCCCTTTAAAGGTATGTGTCTTGAAGCCAGCCAAACCTTGTCTCCTAACTGATATTTCGGAGCTTTGCTTCTATGTTGATCTGCGGTTTTCTTGTATCTCTCTTTAGCCTGTTTCAAATGTTCAGTTGCCTTTCTAAAAGCTTGTGTAATAGTGGCGTGTAGATGGTTCAGGGCGGGATTTTCTAAGTGTTGCGGCAAATCTAGTTCAGAGGTTCGAGGATGTCACCCATATATAGTATAAAATGGGCGTTGTCCTGTTCCTGAGTGCAATGAGTTGTTGTATGCATATTCGGATATCCACAAAATGTCTTTCCAATTGCCTTCGGTTTGGTGTAACATGCACCGTAGGTATTGCTCTAGTGTCTGATTGATCCTCTCAGTTTGACCATCGGTTTGAGGATGGTTGATAGTCTAACGTCGATTTGGGCCAATCGACAGCATTTCCTCCAAAACTGAGAAATGAACTGACTTCCCCGGTCGGAAACCAATACCGAGGGAAATCCATGTATTCGGACGATATGTTCTAGAAATTCCTTCGCCAAGGTCGAGGCTGAAGGTAGACCCTTTTAATGGAATGAAATGAGCCATTTTGGAAAAAAGATCCACTATAACTAGGATGGTGTTATACCCATTACATGGGGGAAGGTCAGTAATAAAGTCAAGGGATAAGGTATGCCAAGGCGTAGGCGGAATGTCCAAAGGTTGTAATAGGCCTGCTGGTTTCCTTTTCTGCGTCTTATTTTGGGCGCAAATACCGCAAGACAGCATAAATGACTTAATGTCTTTCCGCCAAGTAGGCCACCAGAATTGTCTTTTGATCTTAGCCTCGGTTTTAGTGATCCCAGGATGCCCTTCTATCAAAGACTCATGGTAATTGGAGATAACATGTTCTTGTAATTCTTTATTTGGTAGGTAAAGACGTCCTTGATAGTATGGTAGGTGATCGGTGACTGAATAGTCTTTGCCTTTGTTCAACCAGCTTTGTAAGGCTGCCGGTTCGAGAAGCTGTTGAATCTTTTTATGGAAGTCGTCCAGAGTCTGTAGAGTGGTTATACCAAGAATTCTTCTCTCCGAAATTATGGGTACTGGTTCTGGATTTGAATATGCTTCTCCCATTCCAATATGAGATAAGGCATCTGCTTTGCCATTTCGACAACCTGGTCGGTAAGTAATAATAAGGCTCATCTAAGTTGGCGTGATGATTGAGCCTTGGCTGTCTTTAAATATTGTAAGTTCCTGTGATCCGTGATTATGGTTATGGTGTGTCGAGCTCCAAGAAGATAATGCCACCATGCTTTGAACGCCGACTTGATGGCCAGTAGTTCCTTGTCGGTAACTGCATAGTTTAACTCTGGTGCTGAACATTTCCGTGACCAGAATGCCACCGGGTGAAGTTGACCAGTTTCAGGATCCTTTTGGGAAAGGACAGCTCCCATGGCTAAGCTGGATGCATCAATTTCAACCACGTACTGAAGATCTGGACGTGGGTGCTTTAAAACAGGAGCTGAAGTAAATTTCTGTTTTAGGTCTTGGAAGGCCTTTTCAGCTTCTTCTGTCCACTGGAAGCGTTTATTTTTCCGCAAAAGAGCCGTGATGGGGTGTACAAGATGTGAAAAATTAGGAAGGAATCTGCAGTAAAAGTTTGCAAATCCAAGCAGACTCTGTACCCCTTTAATCGATGTAGTTGAGGGCCACTTGAGGATTGCATCCACCTTTCGTGAATCCATTCGAACTCCATTTGGAGTCAGGATAAATCCAAGGAATTCAACTTCCGAAGTATGAAAAACGAACTTTTCCAATTTCGCATATAATTTATGCTGGCGTAGTTTTTCTAGTACAGCACGAACGTGCTTCACATGGTCTGATTCAGATGAAGAGTATAGTAAGATGTCGTCTATATATACAACAACACAGACGTCTATGAGTTCACAAAGGACATCGTTCATAAAATACTGGAAGGCTGCCAGTGCATTGCAAAGCCCGAAAGGCATCACCTGGTATTCGAACAAATCGTATTTGGTACGGAAGGCAGTCTTCCATTCGTTGCCTTTTTTCACTCGTACCAAATGATACGCCCCTCGGAGGTCCAATTTAGTGTAGATATGAGCATCCTTTACTTGGTCCAGTAGTTCTGGGATCAGGGGCAACGGGTATCGGTTTTTTACCGTTATTTGGTTTAATGCGCGATAGTCAAAACAAGTCCTAAGGTCACCTTCCTTTTTAGGGACGAAGAATAAAGACGATGTTGCCGGAGACTTGGACGGGCGAATGAAGCCATTTGCGAGGTATTGATCCAAATATTGCCGTAAATGAAGATTTTCGGGTTCAGTGAGGGCGTAGATTCTGCTGCATGGAATTTGAGTGCCGGGTAGGAGGTCGATCTGGCAATCATATGATCTGTGGGGTGGTAATGTGTTCGCTTGGTCTTTCTGGAAAACATCCTGAAATTCCTGGTATTCCTGGGGTAAGTGACCGTAGCCAGTCTTTTGATCAAAGTTCTTTCAGGGTAACAAGTGTGTGCACAATCCGAGAAGGTCACTCTCTTTTCTCGCCAGTCAATACAAGGATTATGTGTTTCCAACCATGGCATTCCCAGAATTATTTGGAACTGAGGGGCCTTGATTAATTCAAACACAATGCTCTCTCGATGCCCATCTTGATCCAACAGTGTCATCTCCATAGTTGAATGAGTTACTGGACCGGAAGCTATTTCGGTCCCATTGACGGTGGGGATTACATCAGTTGTGGGTTTTTTGCAAAGAGGCAGGTTCATCCTTGTAGCCAATTCTTGATCCATGTAGTTTCCTATGGCTCTGCTATCTATGCTCTGACTGCGTGCATTCGAGATGGTTGCCTTTGATCTATAAGGACCATTGGTATAATGAGGTGCAAGGTCTGAGTGTCCTTCTTCATGCTCGGCAAGCGGACCTCTGTGCTTGTCGGGCGTGGTCGTTTCCCGGCTCTGATTCCACATTGATTTTGTCGGTGACTCCTACCACCTTCTTAGGTGGTTTCACTAGGCAATCCTTTAAAAAATGCCCTGAGGTTCCACAATACAAACACAATCGAATCCCCGCCTCTTGTCCCTTTCGTCTTGAGTCAAAGGTCCTTTAACCCCCCCCAATTTGCATGGGTTCAGATACATCAGTTTCTTTGGGGGTGACGTTGTCCTTAGGTCTTACCAATACTCGATTCTCGAATCTAGCCCGATCAGCCTTCCGATTCTGAAGTCTGTGATCCAACTGGACAACCAGGTCTATGTATTTAGCACAATCTTGAGGTGTGTTGACTACTTGTGCCAAAATGTCTTTTAGTTCACCTCGTAGCCCACGATGAAATAACGTAATCCGCTTGACCTCTGGCCATCGGGTTTCTACCACCAACCTATTGAAGGTTGTGATGTAGGTCAGCAGATCCTGGCTACCCTGAGGCAAGGACAAAAGTTCGTTATCCAAAGCTTGGCCTTGGGAATGTCGGGCAAATAGTCTTTCCATGCTTAGTTCAAAACCCTGAAAATCCCGAAGAAGAGGGTAATTCTGGTTGACTAGTGGAATAGACCAATCGGCTGCACTGCCGCTGAGATACGATAGTACAAAGGCTACCTTTGCTTGATCATTCAGAAAGGATCCAGGTCTACATAAAAAATGCAGGCGGCACTGGTTCATAAACCCGCCAAACCTTTTTGGGTCCCCCGCAAAGCGTTCTGGCGGTGCTAAAGGAACTGTCCCTGGTAAAATTACTTGCACTGGATTACTGGATTGAGCTTGGGCAGAAGCTCCCCCGAGTGCAGGTAAAGGTGTGTGCCCAGCTTGAGCTTGAATTAATTGCCTGGCGAGATCATCCGTACGTTCTTTTGCCACATTCAGTTCTCTCCTAAGAGCATTAGTCTCTTGACGGGTGGAATGCACTTCAGCCCTTAGTTCTCCCAGTAGTTGGGCTAATTGGTCAGTCTCTGAGGTCTCCATAACGCCCGGGTGGAGATTTGTAGTAAGGCTTCGCGTTCTGTTACGCTCACCTGGATTCCACAGGGGCGTCGAACAAAGCTGGACTGCTGCTGTCTCCACCAGTGTGACCCGTAGCGAAGTGATGATCGACTGCACTTGCCCACTCAGTTTCGTCTGCCTGGCCCGCAGGAATATTTTCCTAAAAGTAGTACAGGGTATTAGCCACCCGTGGTAGAGAGGTTAGACTAACACTATTTTCCCTGAAAACTTCCAGTATTCCCCTTCATAAAGTCTCACCTTATTGTTTGGAAGGATGAACTCTCCATCCTGCGTGGAGTGCAGGGGCGCGCAGAAGTTCAGTTACTTCACTGATCCGAAGGTATTTGGCAGAGTTCTAGACAACAATGACTCCGAAGTAAGTAATGTGTAAACCGAATGTATAGTTCTTTTAGAGTTCAAATGTCTGTTAATTCACTCTTGCTCCTTTCATACCTTTTACCTTGCAGCGTGATCGAAGGAGTGAGTTTGCCTCGATGGATGAAGGTAGCACTTAGGTAAGAGTCAGTTTTTACCAAGCACTGTCCAGCAAGTAATATTGTTCCAAATGTAATTAACCAATAGTTCTCTATCTTCTTTGCAGGTGCGGTGCCTTGCTGAAAATGTCTCACGTAGGATGGTGACCAGCGCTGCCTCGAGCAGTAAAATTCTGGGTAAGTATCTTGCGGTAAGTAAAAGAATGTCTTTGGCGGAACCCCGCTCACCTTTTGTTTGTTCTTGTCTTTTCAGATGCTGATGTTTCGGGCGGTGAATCAACGGGTGATGGGCCGGGTTGTGGAGATACTCCGAAGACAGGTGCATATGGCGCGGCGCTGCAGCTGGCAATGCAACACGGTTTATTTTAATGTCTTTTTCCTTTATCCACAGGTGTGGCTGCTCCAGGAAAAGATGATGACCAAATGGAAATATCCTTGTTCTAACCTTCTCTTCTTCTTTCCTTTTCTCTAGGATCGGCTCCGGACACAAGACGAGTGTGGCTGTAGACTGGATGCTGAACTGCAGACACGGTGAGCTTTATGCTGCTAAGATGCAGAATAACGCGAAGCGTGTGCTGCTCTTCCGGTGTGGTTTAAATAGCATCAAAAAGTAGTTCCCAGGTAAGAAGTTCCAGTACCACACCCAAGCAGCAAAATAGTTCCTTAAGGAAAGTAGTCCCTTCATGGCCTCATGATGGCCTGTACATGAGTTCTTTGCAGGATGACCGGCATAGTTTAAAGTTGGCAATATTAGCCTGGCGCCTGCGGCGCCAGGACTGAACCCGTATAGCCCCTAGGCAGGGTTTTGGGAATTCCTGTGTCTTCTTGGGTGCCTGTTCCCTGGACAGATGGACCTGTTCCGGATGTCTGGAGGCAGGCATCGTGAACCTTGCTCCCTCTACCCAGGCTCACAATCTTGGGGTCCTCCTTGATAGCGACCTACAACTGCAACACTTTATCAATACGACTGCCTTTGCTAGTTGTATTAACCTCCTCAACATTCAAAAAATGTGTCCTTCTCTTAATAACCACTCGACAAAAGCTCTAATCTAAGCTCTCAGGCTCAGCAAACTGGACTATTGTGCAAGTCTCCTCGTTGGCTTTCCCCTCTACTCCTTCCTCCCTCTAGACAAATTCCTCAACTTTACTGCCCACACTCTCTAAAACTTACCCAGATTGTCCACCACTTCTACCTACTGACAACATGCTGGTTGGCTCTCCATGCACAACCACTCTCTGTTAAAGTTCCTCTACTTGTCTACAAAGCTATCAATGGCCTTGCTTCTCAGTACCTGTCTGATTGTATCTCAGTTTACTCACCATCTCATTCCTTCCAATCCTCCTCTGCACTGAACTTCACTATCCCATACCCTCCCATTGCCTCCTCTTGCTTCTGCTCGTTCTCCCTTCTCTCCCCAATTCGCTGGTACCCACTGCCCATAACAATCAAAGCCAGGCTAACTATGGATCTCTTCAAAGCTCTTCAGAGCTCGACTTAAACTTCACTCACTTGCCCTGTCCTCTCTCCCATCCTCACTACCCTACTACACAACTGCTCCAATGATACTTAATAATGTAATTTAGAATTTTTAAACAGTACTCAATTTTAGTTTAAAACATGTGCCGCTTAGGTTAATGTTACCTTTGTAATTCACCTGTTTTCTTCCTGGTATATATGGCACTTTTTTGCACCATCACAAATTAGCTCACCGCTTGTTCTCCTCTTATTAAATATGAAGGACTTCTTCATCATTATATTCACTTGTTTTCCTGGATCCTTTTGTTGTACTATACATCAGCATATGTGCTTCCTCTCTACTTGTGTTCCTCTTGTCCTGTATGAATGACTTCTCCAACAGTATACTCATTTGTGCATCCAGTCTCATACTTACTTGCATATCCAGCATCCTATAGTCTTCCCATATGAATGACTTCTTCACCACCATTCTAAAGTGTGTGTTCAGCTTTCTATCACTATCTATACTCAGGTTCAGGTCCAACCCCCTATCATAATAGTACATGAAAATCTTCTTCATCTCCATACTGGCTGGCACACCCAGCCTCATATTGTCATTCTATAGGAATAGTTTCCGCACCACCATCCTGACTTGCGTGACCAGCTGCCTATGGTCATCCTACATGAATCACTTCTTCACCACCATAGTGAATCGAACATCCAGCCTCCTATCAGCATGCAACATGAAATGTTATTTATTTATTTATAATTATACAGCGCTTAAGTAGCCCATGGGCATTCAGGCGCTGTTACTTGCGAGAGCTAAGTTACAGGAATAGAGGCATTCAGTGGTACATTATGAATTCCAAAAGGCATAGAGCTGATATTTTGGTTGGTACAGTTAGGCATTACAATACAGTTTATGCATTAGGAACATATGATATGTAGTCAACTGGTGCGAGGCATCTTATGTGAATAAGATGGTTTTCATGGTTTTGCGGAAGGCGCTGAAGGAGGCCTCACCTCGGATTGTGGGAGGTAGGGCATTCCAGTGAGTGGGTGCGAGATATGGGAAGCTGGATCCGCCTGCTCTGGCTTTTTTTACTAATGGCACAGAGAGCATGTTAGTATATGGTGATCTGGTTGGCCTCGTAGAGGAGACGGGGTGGATCCTTTGGGAGAGGTAGTCGGGGGCAGTAAGGTGAATGTACTTGTGGGTCAGTGTCAGAGTCTTGAAGATGATCCTTTCTTTTATTGGGAGCCAGTGTGCTAGTTTTTTGGCCTCCGAAATGTGTTCTCTTTCATCATCAGACTCAATTCCATGTCCTGCCTCTAATTTTTCTCTGATGTGAATGACTTCTTCACTACCAGCCTTACTTGCCTGCATTGGGCCTCATTACACAAGTCAGGCGGTAAGGGGTTAATGGTGCCGGTAAAGGTGCCGGCGCCATCATCCCCGTACCGCCTGATTACGAGGTCCCCTCGCGGGACTCGCTCTGCACGTCTGGTTTTACTGAACGTGCAGAGCGGGTCCCGCGAGGGGAAGAGGGAGCAAACAATGGGCCGCTCGTAATCGGCCAGTTGTTTGCTCCCTCTCCCATTCCCATTCAGCCCTATGGGGGCTGAAATGGGAATGGGGAAGGCCCCGGTCTGGGTTCAAAGAGGGATGAATTACCGCGCCCTCCGAACTCGGAATGGCCCGGTAATTCCTCATTCTGGGAACCTGGACCCGATTTTGGCGGCAGCCATGCCGCTATTGGCGGCATGGCTGCCGCCAAAATCGTAATGAGGCCCATAGTCTCTTATAGTCATCCCTAATGAATAGATTCTTCACCGCCATACTCACTTATGTGGCAAGCCTCTTATCATCATCAGGTTTTAATGACGTATTCACCACCATACTCACTTATGTGCCAATCCCTCTATCACCACCCTACATGAAAAGCGTCTACATTACCCTACCCACTTGCACATACAGCTTCATAATATCATCCAATGAGATAAGCTTCCTCACCGCCATTCTCGCTTGTTTGTTCAGCCTCCAGCCACCATCCTATATAAATAACCTCTTCATCACTATATTCAGTTGCGGTCCATATTGCCATTGTTTTCCTATATTAGCAACCGGGCAGGGGGAGCCATCCAAACAGATCTCTAGGAACGTGGGCTTGAACTGCATAGTACAAGCCAGCGTTCCAAGCCGCCTGATGGCTGGCTCCCCCCAGTGTCATCTTCCCCCACCCTACGTCCCATTTTTTATCTTTTTTCATGTGCAGGCCACCATGGAAAGGGAAGAGGGGCTCCGGAACGGAGCACCGCCTTCACTTTCCTTGGTGGCTATGTAAGAAAAGGATTTTCCTTCCTACAGCGGGACGCCACCCACGTCCCATTGTAGGAAGGAAAATCCTTTTTTTTAGCAACTTGGGTTACCACTTTGACAGCCTGGGGTGGTAATGGCCTTCATCCCCTGTTCCAGCCCCTGCAACGGGGGATGAACAGGCCGTAGCCCTCGTTATCCGCCCTTGCTTTGCTCGGGCCAATAACTTGGGCTGCCGGGCAATTCTCCCCTGTTTCAACCCCTGGAATGGGGGATGAACGCCACATAAATGAATTATTCACCACTGTACTCATTTGTGCACCCAGCCTCATACTCAATTGTATATCCAGCATCCTCTCGTCATCCTATGTAATTGACTTGTTCACTTCCAACGTGTGCAGCCAGGCTCGTGTTGTTGTTTATTGTGAATGACCTCTTCGCCATTTCACTCATTTGCATGTCCAGGTTAATATCATTTTCCTTTATGAGTGACTTTTTCACCATCATACTCACTTGCACTCCCAGCCTCCTACCAGCTCCCAATATGAATTACTACTTCACAACATTATTCCATTGCATGGCTCATGCTGAGTCTCTTTTGGACTATTAGTATTGATTTGAATATGTTTCTACAGTTGACTGGTTGATTAGTGCTTTGTAATGCAGTCAAAGGTCAAGCCGAGCAGCAAATAGGTACATTTTTGTGGGGGGGGAGGGGTGGTGTTGTTGCTAAGAGATATAAGTCATATTATAACTTGGAACTCCATTCAGCTGAGCGCAGCAGCAAGACCCTTTCATTGGTACGACCACTCGATTTTTTTCAGCCTTTATGAACTACTGGGTTGACACCAGACTCACTAGGGTGCCCAACTTCATATCGTCATCCTAGATGAATGATTTCTTCACTGCCTTAATCACATGCATGTCAAGTCTCATAGATCGTCCAATATGTATAGCTTCTTCAATACCATACTCGCTCGTGTTCCCAATGCGAATGACTTCTTAGTCGCTTGCACATTCAGCTTCCTATTATTGTCCCACATGAACAGAGTTCACACCAACACACTGACATGCACGTCCAGGCTCAAACTGTCATCAGATATGAATACATTCGTCAACACCCTACTCATCTGTGATCCCAAACTGCTATCGCCATGCTCACCACCATACTCATGTGTGCATCCGGCCACCTATGGCCATCTTACATCTGATCAATTCTTTACCACTGTAAATGCTGGTAAGTACAGCCTCCTATTGTCATCATCCTACAAAGCATGCTTCTTCATCACCATACTCACTTCCAAGATCAGCCTTCTATCGTCATCATCATACATAGCATGCTTCTCGAACACCATACTCACTTCCAAGTCCAGCCTCCTTTTATCATCATCCTAAATAGCATGCTTCTTCACCACCATGCTCCCTTGCGAGTACAGCCTCCTATTATCCTCATCATATATAGAATGCTTCTTCACCACCTTACTCACTTCCAAGTTCAGCCTCCCAGCCGTCATCATACTACATAGCATGCTCCTTCACCACCATTCTCACTTCCAAGTCCAGCCGCCTATCGTTATCATCATACATAGCATGCTTCTTCACCACCATACTCACTTCCAAGCCCAGCGTCCTACCCTCATCATCATAGATAGTATGCTTCTTGAACACCATACTCACTTCCAAGTCCAGCCTCCTATCGTCGTCATCATACATAGCATGCCTCTTCACCACCATACTCACGTCCAAGTCCAGCTTCCTATCCTCATCATCATACATAACATGGTTCTTTGCAACCATACTCACTTCCAAGTCATCCTCCTATCACATAGCATGCTTCTTCACCACCATACTCACTTCCAAGTCCAGCCTCCTATCGTCGTCATCATACATAGCATGCTTCTTCACCTCCATACTCACTTCCAAGTCCAGCCTCCTATCGTCGTCATCATACATAGCATGCTTCTTCACCTCCATACTCACTTCCAAGTCCAGCCTCCTATCGTCGTCATCATACATAGCATGCTTCTTCACCACCATACTCACATCCACGTCCAGTCTCCTATTGTTGTGCTATTTGTATGAACTGTTCAACACTTATTGTTGTCCTACATAAACATTCATGTGTCAAGCCTCCAATTGTCATCCCATACAAACGATTTGTTCACCACTATACACAATTTCACATCAAGCCGCCTATCATCATTTTACATGAAAAGCATCTCCATTACCATACTCACGTGGATGTTTATCTTGCCATTCATCCAGCCTCCTATTGTCGTCCTACCACAAGGACATCTTCAAAACCAAACTCACTAGCACAGACAGCCTCCTCTCACTTCTTCATCACCAAATCCACTTCCATGTCCATCCTTCATTCATCACCCTCTAAGAATGACTTTGTCATCATCCTGCTGGCTTGTACTTCGATCCTCCTACCGCCATCCTAGATGAATGACTTCTTTACCACCCTACTGCCTGTCCAGCCTCCTATCTTTTCTATATGAATGATTTCTCGCCCGCCATATTCAATTGCACACACACGACACGCCATGTATAATACCTTTATGAATAGCTTCTTCATCACCATACTCACTTGTGTAGCCTTGCCCAGATCTTCAGCCTACACGAAGGACGTCTTCACCACCAGTGCACCTCGGCCCAGCCTCATAGTTTGATCTTTGTGTGACTTCTTGATCACCATTGTCACTTGCACATTCATTTTATTTATTTATTTAGATTTATAGAGCGCCCAGTGGCCCAGAGGCATCCTGACGCTGTCACAGTCTATTCACTTACATACAACTTAAGACAGATGCTTCAAGGCAGTATTACAAGTTCAAAGAGAATGTTGAGGAGGTGTTCCATGGTTACAGAGGAACAACATTAGCGAACAATCCAGTACAGTCTAGTTGAAAAGCTTGGTTTTTAGCGCCTTTCTAAACGCCGTGAGAGAGTCTTCATTTCTTAAGCTGAGTGGGAGGGCATTCCAGGCTTTTGGGGCTAGCATTCAGACCCACATTGTCATCCTTTATGAATTACCTCTTCAACAGCACTCTCAGCTGTATGTCTAGCCTCCTATTACCACCCCAAATGAAGGACACTGCCTCACTTGGATGGGCAGCCCCCTACTGTCATTTTTTAAGAATATTTTTCTCACCACCATACTCACTAGTGTGTCCAGCCTCCTATCACCATCCTTTATGAATGACTTCTTCAACCCCACACTCGGTCAGAGGCCCAGCCCCCTACCTTTGTCTTGTGCCACTTGGATTAAAATAAGGAGGAAGGCGCTGTGTGGCTTTGCAGAGCCCGCAACATGCGCCCCTGCCCCCTACTTTGTCGTAAGCTCCCTATATGCCTTTAGTGGGGTTGTCATTGCATCCCATTCGGGGCACCTCATCCCACGGTGCACCATTTGGAGTGAGGGCACCGCATTTCAGGGGCACCGTTCTGCCCATAAAGCTCCATTCAATCTTCCCATGGCCAGCACCGCTTCACACAGAGCTCCCACACATTGCAGGAGGGCGCCGCAGAAGTCGCACTATATGAATGGGAAGGCCTGTTCTGTGAGCAGGCGCCCGCCCACTTCCTGGCACTGGAACCCGTCTGTACATTAGGCCCCTCTGATCGCGGCGGCATCCGTTTTCCTGTCAGGAGGCTATTTTCACTCCAACAGCCCGAAGGTTTCAGGCTAAAAGCAGTTTCAGGATTTCAGCTGCTTTACCCGAAACCGCCCTAGTTGTGGGTGCAAATCCTTTACTGTTTTTCGCTCGGCGATTGATTTGTAAAACACGGGGGAATGCGGAAGGGGGAACAACGTTCTTTTATGGAAGTATAGTAATATGAGTTTATAATGTACAAAGGAGTTTACATCCTGTCACATTGTTTCCTACAACTTTTGCTGACCAATCGAAATTAGTATCGTCAAAAAACTAACAGGTACAAGAAGCTAGATGGCAGACTCTAAATCAAGAAGGACAGCATTGTTTTATTAAGACACCTCACAATCAAGGTACACCCGAAACAGTGTGAGCCTCTAAGCGGACCTGTCTCAAAGATAACTAGAAATCACAGACTCACGCCGTGTCTCCATGGAATGTTGCGCTCTACGCCTTTTCTCTGATGGACTCTAGGGGCCCTATTCTCAACTTGGCGCAGTTAGGGTACTAAACAGCACGATTCACTGCGCCAAAAGAGGACGCCCAGGCTCCACTACCATTCTCAAGTGGGCGTGGGCGTCCTTGTAGAGCACGACAGTGATCTGTGAGGATTGCGCCTGTTTTTAGTTCTAACGGGCGCAATCCAATCTCAGCAGCATTTTTTGTAAAATAACGAGATATTCGTTATTTTACAAAAATGCTGCCGAGTACACAGATTAACACGTTGCTATACACCTGTGTGGTGAATATGTACACTTTCATTTAAAGCGAGTAGCTGCTCGCTTTGGTGTAAATGAAAATGTTCATATACACCCGTGCGGTGAATATGAACACTTTCGTTTAAAGCGAGCAGCTTCAACGTTGTAGGATGCAACGTTGAAGCTGCTTGCATTAGTGTACATGAAAATGTCCATATACAACACACAGGTGTATATGAACACTTTCATGTACACCAAACAACGCTTCTTGTGGCACTCCTCCAGTTTAACGGCACCAAAAGTGCACCGTATATGTGTACTAGTTTAGCGCACATATTAAATTGGTGGAGTGCCACAAGAATAGGCTTCCAAAAAGCCAGTTTACGAATGTGGCGGCTGCTAGGTTGGTTTCCAACCCATCCCAGCAACCACCACATGTATTCCGAAAGTGGTACATTCCTTCCGACTTCGGTGGAATGAGTCATCTTCAGGGCCCTATTCTGAACTTGGCGCAGTGAAGGTGCTAAACCCCGCGATTCACTGCATCAAAAGAGGACGCCCAGGCTCCACTACTATTCTCAAGTGGACATGGGCATCCTCATAGAGCACGACAGTGATCTGTGAGGATTGTGCCTGTTTTAAGGTGTTACGGGCGCAATCGAATCTCTGCAGCATTTTTGTAAAATAGCAACAGATTCGTTATTTTACGAAAATGCTGCAGAGAACACAGATTAACACGTTCCTATACACCAAAGTGAGCAGCTTCCACATTGCAGGATGTTGAAGCTGCCTACTTTGGTGTATAGGAAAGTGTTCATATACACCAATATGGTGTATATGAACACTTTCATTTAAAGCGAGCAGCTTCAACGTTGTAGGATGCAACGTTGAAGCTGATCGCTTTGGTGTAAATGAAAGTGTTCATATACACCCGTGCAGTGTATATGAACACTTTACTTTAATTTACACCAAAGCAAGCAGCTTCAACGTTGTGGGATGCAACATTGAAGCTGCTAGGTTTGGTGTAAATCCTACAACGTTGAAGCTGCTTGCTTTGATGTACATGAAAGTGTCCATGTACAACACACGGGAGTATATGAACACTTTCATTTACACCAAACAAGGCTTCTTGTGGCACTCCTCCAGTTTAACAGCACCAAAAGGGTACCGTATATGTGTGCTAGTTTAGCGCACATATTAAACTGGCGGAGTGCCACAAGAATAGGCTTCCAAAAGGCCAGTTTACGAAAGTGGCGGTTGCTAGGTTGGTTTCCAACCCATCCCAGCAACCCCCACATGTATTCTGCCACCTTTAGAATAGGTCTTAAGTACCGAAAAGGTCGTTAAGCTTTTTAACGTCCTTTTCGGTAATAAACACCTGGATGAGAATAGGGCACTAGGATGAGTGTATTTCCGCTGCACTTATCATTATTTTGCCCATTCTATTTTGTTTCTTTCCATTTTTTTTTTACAAAGCCGTAAAGGTGACATGCTATATTCCTGAACATGTTACTCTTTCTTTCATAATTACTGATATGGTAATTATCCATAATTATGTCTCGGGAGGATAGTTCAGGGGCAACCTGCTTTCCTTGGAAACAAAACGACAAGGAGCAATACAGGTTCGATCCCCGGGGTCCACACTTAGAAACATATGGTTATTAAGCGCATTATAAATAAACTATCATATCATGGCAATTAAATCAGGCTATTGTAACCAGGATTAATGTCTGGCAGAGAGACTCCGAGGATCCCCTTGTTATTTGCATATTTTAAGTAACTGTAGGTCTCACCCTAAATTATTAGTTGACTCTTGACGTAGAACCCATGCTCACTATTCTTAGAGAGGCACAGCTCCACCCTACTTATGAGGTCCAACCAGACCGAAACACGTGTCTGGGGTTCATGTTGGTATTCTTGTTCAGAGGAGAATTGCCTAGCATTTCGGTGCTGGACTGCCCCAGGGCAGGACAAAGACTGATATGCTTTGGATATTTCTTCTCTGTGAAAGATAGTGAGCTAAAGACTCCGGGTAAGGCTATCTTAACCAGGACTAATGTCTGGCAGAGAGACTCCCAGGACCCCCCTTATTATTTGCATATTTTAAGTAACTTTAGGTCTCACCCTAAATTACTGGAGGAATCCTAGTAACTTACACAGCTCCACCCTACTGATAAGGTGCAACCAGACTGAAACACGTGCCACACGTGTCTGGGGTTGATGTTGGTATTCTTGTTCAGAGGAGAATTGCCTAGCATTTCAGTGCTGGACTGCCCCAGGGCAGGACAAAGACTGATATGTTTTGGATATTTCTTCTCTGTGAAAGATAGTGAGCTAAAGACTCTGAGTAAGTCTCTCGTGACAAGGACTAATGCCTGGCAGAGAGACTCCCAGGACCTCCCTTGTTATTTGCAATAAAATCATATGTGCTGGTTGTGAGTGCCTTCCCCGGTTTGTGTTATTTAAAATAATATCTATAAAACTATGGTTTAAGTTCATGGAGTGATAATACCAATGCATGTATGATTCATAGAATCTCACATTCCCTAAATGATTATCTTTTTAATTGCAACAGTCTCAAGAAAAGTATAATTGCGCCTCTTGCCTAAGCAAAAATGATGGAAACTGGCAATTATGTGATAAACTTGGCATAATGTAAATAAGTAATGACATGCTAATTTAGAGATCTGCAACCTTTGGATATCCAGATGTTTTGAACTACAACCAATCAGCCCTAACCAGCAAAGTTAATGGTGAGGTATCATGATAGTCATTGTCCAAAACATCTGAACAGGCACATCTCTCAGACCTCTGTGCTAAATGGGAACAAGGTACAATAACAATGCAGTGTAATTTGAGCATACAAAAAACTGCCACAATGGGCAATTTTGGAATCAAGTAAATTGACATTTAAGTGCTATTTGGGCATAATTGACCCCTGGCATTATGCGCCCATTAGGCCTACTGGAAACGGGTTCGAGGATCCAGGCGGGAATAAAGTTTGTTCGAGATCACACGCTAAATGCGACTCATGGACAGAGGCCATGAAGTGTTAACAGGGACTAATAGAACCTGGTCATGATATGCTCAATGAGCAAAATGCAACTGACAGTGAAGTGCTAACTGGGCAACATTTTAACTGGCTATGCTGTGCTAACTCAGCAATTGGCAACTGTACGTGAACTGTGCACAAGGAAAAGTAGTTAGGGCCTGATTCATCGATTTTTATGTACGGTGCCGAGTTATTTTGCACAGCTGAAAAATTACTTTGCACTGCCACCACAAACCCTGATTCGTGGAACTGTGCAAAGTGTCTTTTTGCCGTGCAAAGTCATTTTGCAGTGCAAAGGGACTTTGCAAGGCAAAGATACTTCACACTTTTCCATGAATCGGGATGTTTGTTGGCAGTGCAAAGTCACTTTGCGCCAGTGAAAAGTCACTTTGCACCAGGCAAAAAAAATCCACGAATCAGGTCCTATTGATGTGATGATCATCACATTATATTGCAAGACAACCACTATAAAACGCATATTCGTGATGTCTGTGACCAAGTATATGCTAGTAGTGCCACTGTAAAATACCCCTGATCGTGCACACAAAATATGATATCAAGCCACTGTAAAATACACTCATGGTTCCAGTGTAGCACCCCTCCCTACTGACCCAAAACGCATAGACATTTGCCACATATATCGCGTACACACACACAGATCTTTTTGTAAACACACCTTTTCCATGTGTGATGGTGTCCTCTCTTCGTACAGTCTAGACCCTGGGGCTTCAGCCACCTAGACAGCACAACATTTAGGCAGTTGGCAGAGGCTGCTTGTGTGTGGGTCCAGGGAGAGGATACATAAAAAACAAGCATGGGCAATGCCAACAGGCTTTTGTGTAGACACATGCAAGGTACTTGCCAGGCATTCTCGTAATAGTACCAACAGGCCATTACTGAAAACAGCTTAAAAATATTGTGCATACACCCGAAACAATTGGCTTTGCCAATGCTTGATTTTAACAGAACTTCAGGAAAGGACTGGTTAAGACATTTTTATTACACTAGTAGCGTGTTAACAGTACTAATTAAACCATTAGCTTTCAGAAGACTGCTTTGAAAAAACACTGGGCAGGGACATTGCGTACAAAGTGGTACATCGAGTACAACGTTTGATAGGTCACAGAAGGGTGTGTTTTGGTTGAGAAGCAGCAGGAGGTGGGTGGCAATGGCCCGAGGGATCAGCATGTCCCTTGGCATAGAATGGGTGGGCAAATAACCAAACAACACCTGCAAGCATTGTGTTCTGCCTCAAATGCCATCTAATCCTAGCTGTTCTTTAATACATTAGTCTCGGCTTATAGGTTGTGCTAAAGTGCCACCTTGTAGCCCAAACTAATGATACTGGCAGCATATTGCGAGGACACGTCTACACCATGGACCCTGTCTCCCTTGGGAGCGGGAGTGGGCACTGTGGTGGCATGCGTGAGCACTAATAAAATAGTAAAGCTTAAAAAAAACTCCAGCGTGCTGCCATCTCCACTCGGCTCCCCTCCATCCCTGAAATTAATGCACAGGCCCCAGGGACTTAAGGGAGGTAAGCGCTGTGCCACAAATGTCCATTAACCTGGCCATCTTGGTTGGCAAACTTTGCAGTTAGAACAAAATGCATGGGCCCCTCCTGCGTGTATTAACATTAAGTGCCAATTCAAGCCACCATGGAGTGAGGAGGGGGCTGGCCACTCTCCTTCCAACCGAGCTCTGCCAGTGCCAATGCTTTATGTACAGTGTCACAAAATGAGGCAAATTCTGGGCCCGTGTCAACCCCAAGCAGACCTTTGTTCACTGTTTCCAGCCCACAGCTAAGACCTCACAGATATATATATTCTCTCTGGGGAGGAGCTAAATGCTCAGAAAATGTCATAATGTGAAGGCAGAGCAACTTTGGGCGTGACTTTCTCCTCCACCAAAATCAGACACCTCAATATTGTTCAATGGTGTCCTCTAGCACCTTGAATCGTCTCGTGTGCTAGATGGAATTACCAATAATGATCTTGGACCCAAATAACAGGACAGACGTAAAGAATATGGCAAAGTACTGCTTTATTATCAGCATACAATAAAGTAGGACGATCTGGCATTGACGTCATTTCACCAAAATGCCAGGGGTAGCGGACGTGACATCACATGACCCTTGAGACCTGTTGACATCACAGGAAGTGATGTCATTTGACCCCACCCAAAGTGATATCGCAGGAAGGGATGGAACACGACCTTTCACCTGTTGACAAAACAGGAAGTGGCATCACATAACATTGAATACTACAAAAAATATGGTTACGATATCACTATAATGTGATGTACATTTCATACAAGAATGGATCGCCATATGTATCGTTAAGATCAGTGTGTATAGGCCCATGTTACCAAATTACTGTGAATGCAAGCAGACGTCCATGACCAAATGATAATGATGTGTTATTATATAGCACTTGCGCTTAAGCGCTTTACATAAAAGAAATATACACCCAATATCACCCACCCTGTGTTGGTACCCATGTATCGAACTCAGAAGGATGAAAGGCTGAGTTGAGGCGTTTAAGAACATACTAAATCAGTGACTCACCCCCTGAAGTGTGCCTGAAATAAACCTTTAATGAGTCTAGCAATTATTGTATAGAATTCCAGAAAGACACATTTGTTGGCATTCCTATTCTTTCCTATTTAGTGTCAGTGCTGAAAGTGTTAGACTTGTGGCACTCCTGTTCTTATTTTTCTTCTTTTTTTAAGGGGCCTGAACAAGAAAGCTAGCCACTGCAGAATTAAAGAGCCACATGGTGCTGGCCCCAGCCCAGGAGCTTGCATTACAAAAAAAAAATATATATATTTTTTTAGAGGTCGCAAGGGAGACCCCAGAGGTCGCAAGGGAGACCCCAGAGGTCACACTTGCGAACTCTGGCGATCCCCAAATGACATCCCTGCGATCTGGCAAAAATCAGGCAGTAATTCACACACTCACACTCAAATATGATAATACAAAGATTTTATATCCTGATGTGTGTCATTTATGACATCATCCTACGTGTCAAACTAAAACCTTTTGATGGGAAGGATTGGTTAAGGGATCATATATACCTGTAGATTACATACGTGTTAATAACTTCATTGGCTGCCCTTTTATCTGGTGGGGACGCCTCGATTAACCTCTAAATAATGTAATAATGCTGGTTGTAGCAGAAGAAAATGGCAGCAGATTGTTCTCTGCAACATTGTATAGCATGTTGCTACATGAACCCACTGATTGGTGGGCATGCTTTCCCAACCTTGGACTTTCAGCTTGTTAGCAGCATGTAAGCAAAACGAAACTCAGGTGCTGCAAGCAACGTCAGACTACTCCCCACTTTCCCAATTAGTAAATTGTCTCTCATCAGTTAGGCCCCAAGCCAAGGCTTCTCCTTTGTAGTTGACCTCAGAGCCTGCTGTCTGTTCTGGGACATTCAAGGGTGTGTAGGCACACTTTTATCTTCACTTGGGCTTAATGAATTGTTTTCAACTTCTGAATCACATGTGAGGAGACTACAAATGTGTCCATCTCAACCTTCTATTTGCTGCTATTTGATTCAGATGTGCTGGGTGTCATTATACTTCTTGGCCTGTGGAGACTTGCTCACTCCATAGGCTTTCTGCATCCTTATTTGTCTAATACTTGGCTCATGCCAATGTTTTCTCCGTCGCTTAATCTGAGAGAAATATGTCTTACGTACATGGCTTATGCTTTTGACTCCCCTTGTGCCTTCCAATTATTAGCATCCTTGATTCCAAGTCAATAGACTCCTCTTTATTCCTCCCACAACGCTGTTTTTTCAGCATCTCCTGACCCTGCAGCCCTGGTCTGCCTCTAAGGTAGCTTGAATGGTTTTAATACAAGTCTGACGTCCATCTTTCCATCATGGCCGCTCTAGCCATTTCATTCGTTCCTCTGCAGCAAGCTTCTATATGTCTCAACTACCTTGCGTTTCTGGGTATATACATTTATTAATCAGCAGGTTACTTTATTTTCTTTGCACATACAATTTCTTCATATTTGATTACATGTTTCGCTTGTTACTTCAGTTACATCTTTATTCTTTGAGTATTTGCATATCATTTCAGTGAGTCTCAGTATCTCTCCTCTATGACGTCACTCTGTTCTTGTCAGATTTCACTTATACGTCTATGGTGTCCAATGGTGTGTGCAGAAATCCATCCATCCTCTCAGTGTGGGGTTCATTCGATACAGTTGTCTGAGTGCATATTGTCTCTCATACACTCAATGCAGTATTGGGATGATACCTGATGTCCCACATAGGGCTCTTCTCCTACTGTTCCAGTATGACAGAGGTGAGGGGGCATGAGCTAGGAATAACATGTCCACCTGCTCCTCTAAATTCCCCCCTCTGGTCGAGTCCTCTACCACCTCCTCTTCTTCAATGTTCTTCCTCCTGCCTTGATCTCTAGGTTTCTTCAGGATCCATATTTTTGTCACCCCCCCTCAGGTCACCTGCATTCTTTATATGTTCTTCTACA
Source organism: Ambystoma mexicanum (assembly GCF_040938575.1). NCBI lineage: Eukaryota > Metazoa > Chordata > Amphibia > Caudata > Ambystomatidae > Ambystoma > Ambystoma mexicanum. The sequence goes on from NC_090922.1 coordinate 192,777,244, forward strand.
CTCCAGGTCAAGTGACAGCATTCTCCAGTTGATCTACAGACTACCCAATGTCCTACATATTTCATGTGATTGTTACGGTAGTAGAACTTCATACCTCAGTGTGCCAGAAAACTCTTCTTTATGTTCTTATTGGTGATGTCTTCCGTCTGTGGTGTATGAACTCCATTCACATCAACCATTATCTTAATTCCAATATCTTTCTTGGCAGTGTTCTGACATTGTCCCAAAATGATCCTTATGAGATAGAAACCCAATAATACCAACACTAGTATTGCTCCAAGTAATTTGAAGGCATTTGCTAGCAAGGATGGAATCCACGAAAACAGAGACAAAAATCAGTCATCTCCTGCTGTCGCATCAGCTTCATCTTCCATCTTCGTATGCAGAGTTGTCAGCAAAGTTATTGCTTCTGCTAGAGTTCCATTTTCTCCATCATGGAATGGTGTAAATGTACAGCAAAAAGGCCCAACCTTGGCACGCAAGTCTCCTTCCATTGCTGTAATTAAGTCCAGGACATACCGGTTCTGGAGGGTCATAAGAATAATGGCTCGCAGTTTTTCTCTGATTGCATTACATCCTTTTATTGTTGCATTGATCATTTGCAGTATCTCCCATCTAGTAATCTGCAGCCACTCTGCATTCAATGCAGTTTGAAGTCCTGGCATAAATATAGATCTTATTATCATCAGCGTCTTGCTAAATAATTAATGCTCATCTGGGATATCATTGTAGGCTTCTATTGACTTTGATGAAAAATAATACTCTCTCTTCAATCGGCAAAGGTTGAGTGGCCTCTTCCTTCTTTGATATTCATTCATTTTCAGAAATACGTCAATATGGAGGCCACTTTGAGGAATCACTAATGCAGGAACGTGTATGACCACAAGGGAGCATACTCCTCCTCAATTTTCAGGCAGCTGCATATAAGCTCTTGATCCACAGGCCTGATATCACTCCATCAGCATGGCAGTTTCTGCATTTATTCCTGGCACTTCCAGCACCTGTTTGCATCATTTATTTTCTCCAACGAGGATCAGGCCTTCATTCTTGAAGCATTGGTTGCATTTGTTGGTGGTATTATAGATATGGGTCCTGCTTCATTTCTAACCAATTTTAGCAGCTTAGAGTACTTACACCAATAGCTGAGGTCTCTCCCAGCATCCTTGTACTCCTGATCTTTCCACAATGTCTGAACAATCCATCCCCCTCATTTCAAAAACTTTTATTTGTTCTCCAATCTGAGATGGAAACATACATTTTTTGTGTGTCCAACCCATCCCTTTCTCCATCCTTTGTGTTCTCACATAGGTATCTTCATATGGATATGTTCTCCTTGATCACCATCGTAGGGTTGCCTACTTTCCTTCAAATTGTCCTCTGGTTGTACACGATGGCAGATGACTGAGGCCCTTCGCACCATGTGCAGGCATCTCTTTTGTAATAAATGTTCTGGCTGCAATCCTGGCATAGGGGATGAAAGAACACATGTAGCAGCTTTCATTTGATGTTCTTTCTCCCACTTCTTGCATGTGCTGGTACCATAGGTTATTCTTTAAGTGAGCTGAATTATCAAGATATGTATTTATGACTTCATGATCTTCTCTAACATCTCTTTTAAGTCAAACAATGTGTTCAGTAAAATTAGGGAAAATGCTGCTTGTGCTTTTGTAAGGGGTTATAAAGGATGTCTCATTGTCCCTCACATTGGGCCTCATTACGGCCCGGGCGGTAAGGGATTACCAGTACCGGTAAGGGCACCGGTGCCAGTAATCCCTTACTGCCCTATTCCGAGGTCCCTTTGCGGGTCTTCCCTTAACGGCTGGTAAAAACAGCCGTTAAGGACAGGACCCGCAAAGGGACTTTACAGGTAATAACGGTACCGCAATTTGCAATTTCCAGGTTATTACCGCCTTCCCCATTCCCATTGAGCCCTATGGGGGCTAAAATGGGAATGGGGAAGGGCCATGGTGAATGGGGAATTACCGCCCCCGCCAACCTTGGAATGGGGCGGTAATTGCTCCATTCACCATGGCGGAATCGGTAAGGTTTTGGAGGCAACCCTGGCGCTAATAGCGTCATGGTTACCTCCAGGGTCATAATGAGGCCCATTATCTCCATGTTTAATCATTATATGTCTGTTTGACATAATAATAAGGAAGAAAAGATAAACGATCAGGTAAAAACAGCATACAAGAATGTGTGTAATGTTATTATGATGGGTAGCAAAGAAGATGCAATTTATCTCTGTCCTTTGCTTTGGTGCACTGATGCATTGTTCCTTTAACCTATCTAAAAAGGTTCCAGAATAGCTGAAAGGCCATTAATTACTTATTAGATTTAAGAAATGTCAGTCTTTATTTCAAGGGTGTTTTATTATTCCAAAAAACATATTTTTGCTCTTGGTTGCTGATCTTGTCTGCATGTGCATAACTTCTTTGCTTGCTTCACTCTCAGTAGTTGGTTGCAGGAGGGGTGAAAGAGCCTCCCTTGTATGATTTGATGTTGTGCAGATGCAGCCAGACTCATCTTTCTTGTAATTTAATAGCCGTGGGGGTAACAGTTCTTGATCTGCTGAGACATGAAAGAAACACTTGCAGTCATTGTTGCTAGGTAATCATGCATCTCATCACCTAATGTCTTCTCTACACAGTGGGCATCAGTTTCTACTCTAGTTGGAGGAACAAGGGGTGTTCTCATTCAGCATCCAGCCACCAACTCATGAGGAGTTAGGTGGTGATCTGAGCCTGGCTGATTTCGCAGTGCATATAGTGCAAAGGGCAAACAATGTAACCACTGTGTCTTCAAAGTAATCTTTATTTTTGATATTCTCTTTTTAAGGAGTCCATTTAGTTTCTCACAAATTCCATTCACCTTCAGTTTATAGGCAGAAGAGAACTTGTGTTTCATACCTAATAAAAGAGTTACTTGTTCAAATAGTTCATTTGCAAAATCCGGTCCATTGTCAGACCGCAGCACTTCACACAAAACCCATCTTGGGATCACCTCACACACAAGGAACTTGGTGGTGCACCTGGCATCAGGGTGTGTACATCGACCTGCCTTGATTCGACTAGAAAAGGGACATACCACTACCAGCATGTGCCTATATCCGTTGCATGTCTGCAACATATCCAAATAATCTATATGTAGATGTGGAAATGGGCCATTGGGTCAAGGAATTGTTCCTCTCACTGTCTGCAAAGTCTGCCCTACAGTACATTTCTGGCATACAGTGGAATTCACAATAAAGATTGACTTGAGGGCTGTAAGGAGTGCATGGCATCAGAAGCATGGCAGATACAAGGAATGTAGTTCAAGGGTTTTTATTGAACTTTGCATGGGTTGGAAAACACCTATTCTAAACCTAATTGCTAATGTTTGGAGCAAGCTACGGCCATCAAAATAAAGAAAACACTTTCCTAGTCATGTTGTGTCAAAAGAAACATGGCCTACACTAAAAAAAAACTATTGCCAAACCTTACTCTATATAACAAAATGGTGTGGGATGATTATATGTATAACACAAACAGTATATAGCAAAATGAAAAGGTCCAAGGCGTTCGGTAGTTCAGGACTGCTGAACAGTAGCTTTCCAGTCCCCATGCTTCATCATGGTACTAGGCGGGACAGGAGTCAAGCTTGGAGTATACTCAAAGCTCATGGCACATGGAAGCAGTCCTTTACACAAGGCAGGGCCTTCCTAAGCAAAGTCTCTCTTTTAGTGTCGATCAAGAGTCTCTCCACTGGGAAATATCCTCCTATACAGTTCATATGCTTTAACATTACAAGCAGCAAATACTTCAGGGCACCCTCTGTCAGGCTCAAACCTTTCTCTTTTCCTTTTGATGTGAACTTCACTCAGCCGGGCTCAAGTACATGTACTTTATCACAAATGTTTCACAAGTAAAGGCACCCCTCGATCGGGCGCAAGCCTCTTCACCTTAATGATCAACAAGTTCGAGGCCTTTTGATTATGCAGAGGGGGTTTGCTGTGACCTTTGCATGACCACTTTGAATTTAATTAATTCAGTTTTGCTCTTTCACTTTCACTCAAAGACGCCCCCTTCAGAGACCTTCGACTGGGCACCGCAGGTGCCGGATCACTCTGCAGTAGCTTATCCTTGAGTCTTTTACTGTACCTCAGCAGCTCCCTCTTGTGCTTTGCCTTCACTTCCATCACTCAACATGGGGCTTTCAAATAGCCGTCCACGTTGCAACAATCTCACCGTTCACAGACTTTGCTTCAAAGCATACCAGTATCTCACAGTTCCCTCCAACTCACTGATTATGCAAAGCTTTTTCAGCAGCTTCGTTCATCAAGCCAAGAATGATACTCTGGTGGCTGTAAGTCCTCTCTGCCCCCAGCAGACGTGCAGGAGGGGCCTGGATATCATGCACAGATTTCAAAGCTTTGCTTAGCATTCCTGCTAGGTTTTGCTTGTGCTGTTCACCGACCATTCAAACATAGTTGACCACTATACAACAAGTAAAGGGCCTCTCCCCTCTCACTGCACTGTGTAATTATAATAACCAATTAACGCTAAGAATGCTTTGAGATCTCTTTTAGTTTTAGGCATAGGGGTATCTAGGACATCCTTCACTTTCTCAAGTTGTTGTCGGACACTAACATTCCCTACAAAGAAGACAAGGTATTTCACAGCTGATTGGGCAAGCTTGCATTTAGATGGATTGAAAAAATTAGGCTGATTTCTCTGAGGACTCTCACTAGTAAAGAGATGGAAAAGATAGTCTTCCCAGGTTTTACTATAAATGGCTATATTGTCAATATAAGCTCCACAGAAATCAGAGTACGGCTATAATATTCTGTCCATAAGTTGTTGGAATATTCTGTCCATAAGTCATTGGAAAGTGGTGGGGGCCCTGTGTAAGCCAAAATGGAGGACTTTGAACTGGAACAGTCCTAGGGGCATCACGAAAGCTGTCTTTTCCTTATCAGGCCCATGCACGGGGACCTGCCAGTATCCCTTGGTTAAGTCTAGGGTTGATAGAAAGGTGGCATTTCCGAGTTTAGAGGATTCCATAATATTTCCTCTTAACATTTTATTAACCTCCTCAACCACTGTCCGTTTATGGGCTTCCGAGAGTCTCTATGGTTTCAGATGGACCACTTTTTCTTTGGGTGTTCTAATATAGTTATAAGTGCCTTTCACTCTTCCTGTTTTTTTCTGAGAATACATTGAGAAATGTCATAACTCAATTCTTTAAATCTTCTTGATATTGATTAGATAGCTCTTGAGGAATTAATTCAAAGGTATATATTTCTTCTGGTACCAAACAGGATAGTGTCATGGCATTGGTGGCAGAAGGATTTTCCTTCCACTCTTTTAAGAGATTTACGTGGTATTTTGTTTCCTGTCTGCATGGGCTACCTTATAAGTACTGGTTCCTATGCTTTCCAATATTTGATATGGCTCATGCCACTTAGAGACAAGTTTGTTTTCCGAGGTAGGCAGAAGGACCAATACTTTTTGTTTTACGGAAAACGATCTTAGATTAACCTTTTTTTCATGGGTGGACTTTTATTGTGCTTGGGCTTTTTCCATATGAGTATAGACTAGATTTCGAAGGAGTTTCATATGCTCTTGCAATCTGATAGTGGTTTGCAAAAGGGGAATGGGTGCTTCTTCTCTTTCTTCCCAGATCTCCCGGAGCATGTCCAGGACATCTGTAGGTTCTCTACCATAAAATAGTTCAAAAGGAAAGAATCCAGTGGATGCCTGCTGGGTTTTTCTTACTGCAAATAGTCCAAGGGGATCATCCTTATCTACCAACTTTCTTAGGATCATTTTGAGTTTTTGTTGAATCTTTTCTACCAATCCGTCTGTTTGAGGATGGTACACTGAAGTTCGTAAGGTGGTGTTATGGAGCAGCTCCTTGACTTCACCCATGAGCTTGTTCATGAAACTGGATCCTTAATCCGTCAGGATTTCCTTTGGAAACCCAACCCTGGAAAAATATGGTAACAGGTGTTTTAAAATCTATTGGATGGTGTTGTTCCGTAGAGGGAATGCCTCAGGTTTCTGATCACGTAATCGACAATCATGAGGACATATTTGTTACCCAGTCTAGAGGTTTCGAAAGGTCCAATGATATCCATCCCAATTCTTGAGAAAGGGACTTATATTATTGGTAAAGTATTAAGAGAGACAGGCAAGGGAATGTGAGCACTGGTTTTCCGACATATTTCACATGTCTGAATAAAGTTTCTTTTATATCAGCATGGATACCTGGCCAGTAAAACTTCCCACTGATGTGTGCCTGGGTCTTAGATTGTCCTAAGTGTCCCCCTGTCAGATGAGAATGTGCAATCTCTAGTATGATCTTCCAGTGGGTTTTAGGGATTACTAACTAAGTTTTACTTAGGCCTTCTGTGGATGCTCGTTTCTATACAGTAATCCTTGCTTTAGGAAGAAAAAGGGGCTTCCCTTCTCTGCTCCCTCCCCTTTGGCAATTGCTTGTAAGAAAGCCTCAGCAAGAGCTGGTGCATTTCCCTGCGGGTGAAGGCTAGGTTAGGAAAGATGGTAAGTTCTTCTTCCCTTTTCTCTTCAGTGGTAGATGGTTCAACAGCTTCCCCAAATCCTAAGGTACCTCTCTGAGTATCTTTTGGTTCACTTTCTCTAATACAAGAAAATAAAGCCCTTTCAAAAATTCCTTGTGCAGTGCGGTCCACACGATGTACTTCAAATGGAATTTCACCATGGTTCTGTTAGAGAACCTTTATGTCTCCCCAGAAGTCGGGATCTATAACACCTGCAAGCACGTCTAGACCAAACTTCCCTGCCAGATTTGGGGGCCAATCTTGGGAAAGATGGTAAGTTCTTCTTCCCTTTTCTCTTCAGTGGTAGATGGTTCAACAGCTTCCCCAAATCCTAAGGTACCTCTCTCAGTATCTTTTGGTTCACTTTCTCTAATACAAGAAAATAGAGCCCTTTCAAAAATTCCTTGTGCAGTGCGGTCCACACGATGTACTTCAAATGAAATTTCACCATGGTTCTGTTAGAGAACCTTTATGTCTCCCCAGAAGTCAGGATATATAACACCTGCAAGCACGTCTAGACCAAACTTCCATGCCAGATTTTGGGGCCAATCTTATATAACACCCATGAGGGGGTATCAAAACTAAGTCGGTGGGGATCATTCCTCTTTTGCCTGGAGTCATAGTAGCTTCTCTGCTGCTACAGATATCAAAGCCTATTGATTTTTTTTTGCCAATAGAGGGGTCTGAGGTGCTATGGCTAAGCTTTTGGAATTTTAGGGTTCCCCAATTAGTTTCAATTGAGTCACCTCCCACTACTGACACCACATGCAAGGAAGGCATGGTATCAGAAGCACGACAGACGCAAGGAATGTAGGTCAAGGATTATTTATTGAACTTTGCATGGGTTGGAAATCTCCTATTCTAAACCTAATTGCTAATAATGGAGCAAGAAGCGATCAACAAAATAAAGAAAACACTGTCCTAGTCATGTTGTGTCAAAACAAAGATGACCTACACTAAAAATAAAAACCTTGCTCTATATAACAAAAGGGTTTGGGATGATGATGGGTATAACAAAAACAGTGTATAGCAAATTGAAAAGGTCCAAGGGGTTTGATAGTTCAGGACTGCTGAACTACAGCTTTGCCTTCCCCACGTTTCAGCACAGCACATTCCACCGAACAGGAGTTGAGCTTGGAGTACACTAGAAGCTCATGGCACATAGAAGCAGTCCTATATGCAAGACAGGGCCTTCCTAAGCAAAATCTCTCATTCAGTGTGGATCAAGAGTCTCTCCACTGGGAGGTATCCTGCTGTACAGTTCACATGCTTTAATGTTACAAACAACAAATACTTCTGGTCTGGCTCAGACCTTTCTCTTTTCTTTTTGATGTGGTCTTCCCTCAGCAGTGCTCAAGTCCATGTACTTTCTCACAAATGTCTCACAAGTAAAGGCTCCCCTCGATCGTGTGCAAGCCTCTTCACCTTAATGATCAAAAACCAGTTTGAAGCCTTTCGATTGTGCAATGGGATTTTGCTGTGACTTTCGCATGACCACTTCAAATTTAGTTCATTCAGTTCTTTCACTTTTACTCAAAGATGCCCTGTCAGAGACCTTTGACTGGGCACCTGAGGTGCCAAACCACTCCTCAGTAGCTTATCCTTGAGTCTTTTTCTGTACCTTGGCCACTCCCTCTTGCCACCTAGCCTTCACTTGCATCTCTCAGTATGGGCTTTTCAAAAAGTTGTTCACGTTGCAATAATCTTGCCGCTAGCAGCCTTCACTTCAAAGCATACTGGTATCTTACATTTCCCTCCAACTCACTGTTCACACAAAGCTGCTTTATCGGCAGCTTCATTCCTTGAGCCTCCGCTGACTGTAACTCCCCCTGCCTCCAGCAGACGTGCAGGAGAGCACCGGATATCGTGCACATATTTCAAAGCTTTGCTAAGTATTCCTGCTAGGTTGTACTTGTGCTGTTCGTCGAGCATTCGGAGATAGTTGATCACCATACAACGGGGTAAAGGGCCTCTGCCCTCTCACTGCCCTGTTCGCATCCGTCACCACTCATTTACGATACTGCTGCCACTGTGGAAGTTTTGCTCCTCCATGCCTTTCACCTCGCTATCCGGTCTCCGTGTACTCCCATGCTGTGCCTGTTATCCCATTGGGGAAGGATAATGGGATTTAGGTGTGAGTCGTTGTAGGCAAGTGCCTGACTGTGCAGATGAAGCTAGCTTGTATCGCAGAAGGTGTTCTCCTGGTTAAGTCTTGGAGAGGTGTTTTATCTATAAAGCGACACTATAGGTACAGGTAGATCATGTGGAGTTTGGGTTTTCCCTGTTTGTTAGGCAGAAAGGTGTTATTTATGTTCTGTCAAGTTTTGTCTTTGTGTTCGGGGACTGTAAAAGCAGACAGATTGAGGCGGCAGGTGTCAGCGATTACTTCCCTGTTGTAGAGGTAACGTCACAAATGAGGTTGTTGTGTAGGACTTAAAGAGTACGGGAGGTGCATAGCTTTTTAGGCTAAGAGCTATAAACGTGTTTTGAAACAGTGGTCGCGCCTTTGGGGCAAAGGGTGGGAAGCACATGAGCAGAGTTGTCAGTTGAGCCTTTGAGTTGGAGAACTGCAAATGGACGGTGCGTGTAGCACACCTGTGATATTGGTTGAGAGCTGGGGGGGCTGAGGTTAATGTGGTGAGTGAAGGGTAATAAGAGGTATTTGTCAAACGATATCGTAGCGAAAGAAATGAAAGTGTATTTTAAAAAGTGGATGTGTCAAAATTCCGGTTTGAGGTCAAGTAAGTACTGATATATAATGTATTTAGGTAAAATCATGAGGTACACACCGCTACAGCATATGTGCAAGTCCCTCCCGTGATATAAGGACACAATCTGTAAATATAGCATGGAATGGACTTGTGGCAAATCAGGCAAATTGGCAAAGCCCAGCCAAGAGAGGGGAGCTTCTCCAAATGTGTGCAGTAACAATTACACACGTACATACACAAGGCTTACAAGTGGAAAAGGATGAGCAAATGAATGGCCAATTAATGGATGCTGAGCCAATGAGAGGCAGAGAGCGAATCACCCTCAGCTCCCCTTCCTCCTCATCAAACAAAGAGCAAAGTAGCAGCAGCGGGAACCAGGCATTAAAAGCAGTGGCAGGTTACACCAATGCCACATTTGCACCTCTAGCATATAATAAGAAGGAGGGGCAAGGTGAGGCTGAACAAGTGACCAAGGGAGCGCAGAGCGCAGAGGGAAAATGCAAGGAGCGCCACGAGATCCAGGCAAGGTTAAAAGAAAATGACCCAGGGTAAGGGGGAAGCCTTGAGTGATAAGAGCTGATAGCCCCAATTGAATGGGTAGGCGGACAGATATTATTTAAATTGTATGCTAAGGTTGCAGGAGAAACAAGGTACACAAGCAGGGAAATAGCAAGTAACAAGGACGCAGACGAAGTGAGAGAATGGGCAGTGATAATGGAGGAAGCGGGAAGACAGGAAAGGGAAGAGAAGTAAGAGAATGAAAGGATGTGCATAGAGAAACAGAAGGTAGAAGCACAAGAGCGAGAGGAGCAGGATGCAAGAAGACAGAGGGAGCTTGAGGACATGGCAAAAAGAAAGGCAGAAGAAGAAAGGGAAAGGCAAGTGCAACTAAAGAAGGAAAATAGGAAGTTACAAGGCAAACGACTCCTTAGGGAGTGACGACGCAAGTAAGAGGGGGGACGTGCCTTAAGGGCAGCACAAGTAAAGATGGGTTTAGCACGTTTTAGTGATGATGAGGAAGAAGAAACGCAAGTGAGGAAGGAACGAGAAAGAAGCTGGAAAAGCAGCAGGGCTACCCCACAGAGACAGAAACTGCGAAAAGCCACATTTTTCCATGAGGGGGGAATGCGGACATGTAGGTCAATTGGGAGGAAGGCAGCATTGAGAAACGGTATTGAGGAGGCTTAGCTTTCAGGAGGTCATTGACAGTACCGATGGGGATAAAGGGTCCGACAATGATTTATTGGGGAGTGAGGATGAAGAAGAGGCGAGACCCTCTCGCCACTACCAAGTAGCCAGCCCAGATAGAGGCACAGTATAGGGAGCCGACAAAGACATGGATGCACAAAAGGAAGATGAACGGGGACAGCTGTAGCGTCTGAAAGATATATCACGCAGCACAGGTGTTATTACCCCATATCCGCATAGCTTAGGGATGTGCCAGGGAGGTTGAAAGGAGAGATGACCAGGGCGTTCACCACCACCAAAGACATGGGAAGGCAAGGCAGAGAGATAGGGCTAAAACAGTGGGCCTCATTATGAGTGCGGCGGTAAGGGGTTAAAGGCACCGGTAAGGATGCTGGTGCCGTTAACCCCTTGCTGCCGCATTCCGAGGTCCCTTAGCGGGTCCCCGCTAAGGCCGGCTGGTTAGCGGGAGCAGCTAAGGGACCAGGGAGCTAATAACAGGCCCGCTATTTGCAGGCCTGTTATTAGCTCCTTCCCCATTCCCATTGAGCCTTATTGGGGCTCCAATGGGAATGGGGAATGGTTTTCAGAATGGGGATTTACCGGGTCCTCCAAGGTTGGAATGACCCGGTAAGTCCCCATTCTGATAACGAGGACACAAGTTTGGAGGCAGCTATGGCACTAATAGCGCCAAGGCTACCTCCAAACTCGTAATGATCCCCACCGTCCACTATTAGAGAAGGGAGGGGGTGACCTCAATCTATACCATAGCAGCAGATGGACAAAGACAATTTAAGGTGTAAGTTACCATTGTTGACTGCAGGGACTGGGAAGTGGATATATGAGCTAGAGATACTGACAGCAGGGACTACATTAGCGATAGGTGACATGAAGAGTTTACTCTCAGCAATTCTCTCGGAGGTTGCAGATGATTTATGAAAATAGCAGGTTACCCCAGTGTAACATTACAGGACACGGCGCATGAAGGTTCGCCATTCAATAATTGTTGAGTGGTAATGTGGCATGCTCTGAGGATACAGTACCCAGATACTTTGGACATTAGTGCGATCATTGCACGCAAAATGAGGAATGATGAGGATCCACTTCAATATATTTAGGCTATTCAATCGAAATGGAGGCTGGAGACGCGTGAAACTTGGGACAAAACAGTGGGATTATTTTATCATATATTGTGCCAGGGGTTACCTGAACAGGCACAAAAGCAGTTTAAGAAACTAGTCGGGATGGAGACCAAACCGTGATCAGAAATTCAGCTGACAATAGTACACTATTGTAGACTATTGCAAGAAAACGCAAGGAAAAAGCATAAGGACAGAAAACACTAGGAAGCAAAACTAGTACAGAAGAAATTATCGAAGCACACAATGGTAGGGGCAGTGTTAAGCTGCGTGCAAGGAGTAGTTGTGCCATATGCACAGTACAGACCGCCACCCACAGGGGGAGTCTTTGCGGGTAGGGTGACATGCACCGGGGGTTTAGAGGGAGAGGAGGAGCACCCAGGGGAAGAGGGTATGTACGTCAAATGCAGCACGAACCAGAGGGGCTTCAGGGGGGTTTTCAGAGACCGATGGGGGGGCAACCACAGTGCTGGGTGTGAGGACAGATATGGCACATTTCTCGAGTGTGCATAAGTAGAGGGGGAACCCACAGAAGGCGGGAATGCTGCACCAACCTACATACCAGGCAGAACAGATGGACTATTATGTCCAGGGCCAAATACGACAACAGACACAGACCTAAGAAGCGTACATGCAAGCATATCAACCTATTTTTTATTTTATTTATTTGCATTTTTAAAGCTCTCACACATCCCAGGGGGATCGAGGCGCTGTTACAGAAATATGTCTTAGTTGCATATTTGTAACATGCTTAATACCCAGAGGTTTCTAAGCACGGACCCGGCGTTCAAACCTGTGTCGTTTCGTGTTGTCTTTTTTCGTAGGCGAGCCGTTGCTGCTGAGCTATCCTCCTGGGACAAGGAGGATAGCCACAATTGCAGGGACCCCGTAAAGACACACATGCAGCCACCACAAGCAGCCCAACAGGATGCTGGGACACCGGCATTCGCAGACTCCATGGGATCAACTCCCATTTGGAAGTTATGGGGGTAACTGTTGTGGGGATCAACCCATTCACCAGGTCAGAAATCTCACTATACCCATAATAGGATAGCTCACAGATGGACATTATGTGTTGAATCCTATTGGTTACACCCAACCCGGCAGAGGAACCATGTATAGGGGTGACAATAGGTGACAACAGACTGTTTCCTTTCTCGTGGACACAGGGGTGACTAGATCCTTTTTCAGGGAAGAGAGATACCAGATGTCAGGCAATGCCATGAATGCACAGGGATTCTCTGGGGTGACGGACTTGGTTCCTTTTACAGACAAGCTCTCACTCTCTATAGGGGAGCATTAATTAATTGTGCCACTGTTGTATTCCCATCAGATACTGGTGAACATGATGGGAAGAGACATAATGAGTAAGCCCAATATGACCATCTCATTTACAGACATGGGGATAGTATGTTCAACACCAGGAATTCCTTACATGTATGTAAGGGAGATTATCCATGCATATTGTGGGCACACGGTACAGAGGGGGGTTCCAGCAGATATTCAACTTTTCCAATATGGGGTGGAGGTGTTGATAGCATGGCTCCCAACAAGTATATACTTAGGCCAAAAGTTCCCTTAGATGAGCCTGAGGGGAAGATGGCCCCAATAAAACTTGAGGCGGGGATAATGAAGGATAACACTGCATGGGATAGATTATACAGGATGATCCTGGAGGACAGTGATTGCAGTGGGGAGGGATACAGGTTGACTGTCGTGACTGATGAATACTGTTTCAGGATGATCAATCAGATCACGAGGTAGTATTTGACATCAGCATTACATATTGGGTGAGGCACTACAGAGAAGTACTACAGAGAATGGCTATGTTGCAGAAAGCACCTTCGCCATTTCTCGACCTCATGTCCCTATGATGTTGGCTTATTGAAGGGGATAAGGGCAGTGAAAATAAAGCTTGAACCAGGAGAAATTTAACCAAGAGCAAAACAGTATCCCTTCTCAAGAGAGGCAGATGAGGGTATCTATGAGACAATTGCAGCATTAGTGAAACAGGGCATTCTGGTACCATAAGAATCATAGTGCAATAACACAGTGTACCTTGTGAAAAAGGCACCAGACATGCCATGGCATTTTATACAGGATTTGTGCCCTTTGAAAGAGATTGTAGAGGCAGAATTTCCATTAGCTCCAAATCCAGTGACAATTGTGGGTAGAATTCCTACAGAAGCTACCCACTTCACAGTAATAGATTTGAAGATTGCCTTCTTCTCTATACTACTTCACATAGAGTCACAGGACCTGACTTCTTGTCTATACAGAAGTGGAAACATACTAGGGTCCCACAAATGTACTGTGAGTTACCTTCCATTTTTAATAGGGTCCTACAGATGGATCTATGCAGCGTGCAATTGGAAAACACCATCATACAGTATGTTGACGACATTTTGATTTGAAGCAAATCAGAAATACAGGTTGGATAAATATATGGGTTTGTTAATTGGTAGGTCTCAAGTGGGTTTTATGAAGCAACGTCATGGATATGATAATATTAGGACTCTCTTGGATATTTTGAATTTGTCATCCTCAGGAATTGATGATTTGATTTTCATATTTCTTGACGCTGAGAAGGCATTTGATAATGTGGCTTGGGCTTTTTTAAATTTTACTTTGGTTAAGATGGGTTTTGGTCCCCTATTTATAAATGCTGTTGGGGCATTACAGTCGGGTATTAGTGCAAAGGTATGGGTGAATGGGGTACTTTCATCTTCTTTTAGATTATTTAAAGGCACACGTCAAGGATGTCCACTATCACCTTACCTTTTTAATTTGGCTCTTGAGCCATTTTTGTCATATATTCGGCAGTCGGATTGCCTATCCGGTTTTATAGTTGGTGAAGTTGAAGTTAAGGTTTTGGCGTATGCTGATGATATAGTTATTGTTCTTAGTAATCCTGTAGAGGGGGGAAACATCTCGAAGAATATGATTTCTGAGTTTGGTGGGCTCTCAGGTTATAAAGTTAATTGGGAGAAGACGGTTGTTTTTCCAGCTCGAGACGCTCAGGTGTGTAGACGATTATTAGATTGCAATTGTAAATGGGAAAACTGTAGGGTGAAATATTTAGGTGTCTTTTTGTCTAGAGATGTGAAAGGTATGGCGGAGTTCAATATAGATAAAGTTCTGGAAAGCATGAGGACTATGCTCCGTAGGTGGAGTAGACTCTCTTTATCCATCTGGGCAAAGGTTAATGCTATTAAAATGGTGCTCCTACCTAAGGTTCTGTACATTATTCAATCGCTACCTTTAAGGTTTATGAAAAAAGTTTTGGGCCGTGTGGATAGGGTCTTTCAGGAGTTTCTATGGGGAGTTTCATGGAAACCAAGGATACCCAGGTATTTAATGGTTAGGAGTGTACATGAGGGGGGTTTTGGTTATCCTAACATTGAAAATTACTACAAAAGTTTTTTGATTAAAAAATGTGTATCCTATTTCTCGTTGAATGAATCAGACATTCCAGTTTGGGCTCAGATAGAAGAGTTTAAGATGAGACCCTTCCGAATTCAATCACTGTACTCTCTTGGAAAGTTACCTAAATCGGTCAGTACATTGCAGGCTGTCCATGCTTCCAAAGATGCAGTCACATCATTGATTGTAAGTGGAGGGCAGGGACTTCATTTCTATGGGGAGGCCTCCATTTGGCAGAATCCGGGGTTGCAGATCAATAATAAGATGCTATGTTGGAGGAGTTGGATGAACAAGGGTATATTACTTATTAGAGACATATGGGATGATGACGGTATGATATCTTTTGAGTCTCTGAAGCGGAAGTTTATGCTACATAATAGGGAAATGGGGAGATATAGATTGTTGAGAGATTTGATTTCTGAGAGAGTATTAATGTTTACTGACCCTTTGTTACAAAGACCAGAAAGGTGTAGTTTTATTGTAGTTGCGCCTCGTGCAGTGTCTAGTTATTTGAGGTTGTTCCCAGTAGAAGAGAAATTTAGATCTTCATGGAATGCTCTTCGACTTATGTTGTGTGCTGAACTGGGTGGAGATATTTCTATGCAGGATTGGGAGGTTCTATGGAAGGTTCCAGTTAGGATGAAAATTGATCTAAATGTACGATATATTCAACAGAGGATTTTGGGGCGTCTGTTTTGGACTCCAGTTAAAATGCACAGATTTGGCTTAAGGGAGGATAGTATGTGTTGGAGTTGTTCTACGGAGGAAGGCACTTTGCTTCACATGTTATGGAATTGTTTGAGGGCTTAAGGTTTTTGGAGTGAGGTTTTGGATAGAGTTGATTTGGTCGGGAACATCTCTTTTCCAAGGACACCATCATCAGTTCTTTTGAAATCACCAGTGGGCACTCGTCACTTTAGCTATGTGACTCTGTGTTGGGCTAATAAGGTGTTTTTGGTGGAGACTCGTCAAATTTTACGCCTCTGGAAGACGAGAAAGAAACCAAGTATTGATGAATGGTTATCGCAGGTGCAGTTGCTCTCAAGATTTGAGAGGATTAAGTATTATGCTTTACATAAAGAAGATTTTTATAAGGAACAATGGGAGGCTTTTAATGAACTCTATGTGTGAATTAAGTGCTGATGGGTGATGGTTTTTGTTTCAGAGTGGTTAATTTACTATTGTGTTCTTTTTATTGTGTTTGTCTTGTGTTGTGTGGTTGTGTGTTTGTATTTTTTTTTATTTTTATTTTTTTCTCTTGTTTTCCTCTGATTTGTGGCTAGTTATCATTTCAAATTAGGTTTGTTGTGATTAGTAGAGATAATTGATAGGTTTTTCTTATTTATTCTGTACTATTTGTATCAACTTGTATAATGCTTTTTTCGTTTTATTTGTCATTTTCTTGTTATCATAATTGTTGTTTTGGAATGATATGTATTTCTTTTGATAAATCTTTAAATAAAGTTGTCAAAAAAAAGAAATACAGTGCCGAAATGTCTCAGTACACATGTTGACAGTATTAGCAGACAAAGGGTACAAGGTAGATAAGGCAAAATTACAGTAGGAGGTGCTGTACATTGGACAGCTTATCTCGCTGGAGGGGCGGAGAGTGACACCAGGAAGGGAGCAGGCAATCTGTTGGATACCAAAACCTAAGACAGTGAGACAGATGGAACAGTTTTTAGGTCCCTGTCACTATTGCAGTGCTTGGGTATTTGACTACAGCACATACACAAGACCGTTGCTAAGTGTACTCAAAGAAGCTTAAAGAGAGGAGGGAACACTACAATGGACAGAAGAGATTACAGATGCATTTGAGGAGCTAGAGAAAGCAAAATGCACAGCTCTTATTTTAGGGATCCCAGATTATCAGGACAAATTCTATTTGTCTCACACTCAAACGGAGTGGTGATGACCACGGTACAGACACAGAAGACTACTTTAGGACACAAACCATTGGCATGCTATAGTGGGAAATTAGACCCAGTAGTGAAAGGACATTACCCTAGTGAGCAAGCACTGGCTGCTGATGCGTTCACAGCTGAGAAGTCAGCGGGTTTGACAATGGGGTGCAGTACCACCCTTTTCTTGGAGCATGCTCTCTTTGCAATACTTGAATGGCCCAACACTACGTTGACCCCACAGAAGGCTTCAGGGTATGAGGTAATACTCTCTAATCCAGCCATAAAAGTAGTAAGATACAGGACTGTAAAGCAGGGACATTTGTAGCAGAACCAATAGACGAGAGGGACTACATGGAGCAGTATAGCAATATCCCAAAAGTAAGAGAAAAGAAACTTGAGGGGGGAGAAATGCTTTACATTGACAGTTCTTCAACAATAGATCAGATCACGGGAAAAAGGCACACTGGGATGGCAGTAGTAAAAATGAAGACAGACAGGACAGCAGAAGTAGTAGCAAGCACACATTTAACATCACATCTTTCAGTGCAGGCAGCAGAATTAGTGGCTCACATATTGGCATTACAGCAAAGCAAGGACCAGGAAGTGATGGTCTATTCAGACTCTGCCTACGTGATGTCTACGATACACTCTGGACTGTCATGATGGCAAAGCAGGGGCTTCCAACGTGCTCACAGCAAGCCAGTGCAGCACTTGACCCTATTGGGCAGACTCATGGAGGTGCTTCAACTCAGAGACTTGCCTTGCAGATATCTTCCCAGTAAAGCTTGTACTGGAAAAAATTGAAATCTTTGTGCCTTTTCTGGTATTTTTTACGAATGCTACCTTGAGGCACAGGGAGGTCCCTGATTGCTGCAAAAGTGTTGTGGTTACCCCATTGTTAGGAAAGCTAGGGCCTTGAAATTATGGCAATCTGAGACCAATCACCAATGTACCATTTTTGCTCAAAATCATTGATAAAGTAGAAACCATGCAGCTAGAAGATCATTTGGAGATTAATAAGGTACTTCATGGAAAACAATCAGGTTTCAGAGCCTATCTTCCTTGTTGGATTTCCAGACAGGGATGTTGGACATTGTGGATAGCCCCAAGACGGGCTGCTGATGCTTTTAGATTCATAATCAGCATTCCACTTGGTGAACCACAATCTCCTATTAAAAAGGCTTGGAGAAGTGGGTCATTGTCCAAAAGTAGTTATTGAATGGATGAACTCATTCCTTGGTCACAGGATGTCGAAGGTCCACTGGGGAGAGGAAAGTTCCGAATCAGAATATATAAAGTATGGAGTTGCTCAGGGGGCCTGTTTGTCCCCTGCATTGCTTAATGTGTTTTTTCATCCTTTATGCAATCTCCTAGACGAGCTGGTCATCCATTCTACCAACTAGGCGGACAATACGCAGCTCATCATGGAATTAAGTGGGGACTATAGTAAAGACGCAGAAGAGATCTCCCACATGTACAAATCAGTTAGTGCTTGGATGCTGGAAAATGGTTCATGTATAAATGGTTCCAAGACTGTGGGACTCATTACACGGTAGGCGGTGGAAAGGGGAATTGCCGCCCTATTCCAAGGTTGGCGGGGCGGTAATTCCCCCTTCCCCCATTGCCCTTCCCCATTCCCATTTTTGCCCCATAGGGCTCTATGGGAATGGGGAAGGGGCTAATTACGGTGCCTCAAATTGCGGTACCGTAATTAGCACCCTGGTCCCTTTGCGGGTTGGTTTTTAACACCTGCTAAACAGCAGGCATTAAAGTACCAACCCACAAAGGGACCTCGTAGTAAGGCGGTAAGGGTTTACCAGTACCGGTGCCCTTAACGGTACCGGTAAACCCTTACTGCACTACATGTAATGAGGCCCTGTGTTCCTTGTGTTTGGATCCAGCCAATCAAGAGCAAAGCTCAGTGTGGACTACACAGGTTTTTATATCGAACAGCATTTGATCCAGGTCTCAACAGAAGAGAAGTTAAGACATTAGTTATGGCGATTGAGTCCTCATTAAGTTTGGACGCTCATACCAATAGCATCGTAAAGAAAGCACAATACCACTTGAGACTACTTAGGCTAATCAAGCATTTTCTTTCCCAGGCCAATTGCATTACACTTACAAGAGCTGTGCTTATGCCTAGGCTAGACTACTGTAATGCCGTTCTAGCAAGGACTAATAAAAGATGCATCCATATGATGCAGGTACTACAAAACAATACAGTTGACATTGTTAAAGACATTCCTAGAGGCACCTCCGTCAATGAACATAGAAGAGGCCTCCATTGGTTAGCCATTGATGAGAGGATTGGCTTCAAGTTTAGTACCATTACCCATAAATGCTTGTGTGGGTCAGCCCTGGTTTATCTTCGACATAGATTTCAATTGAAGCATTTTACGAGGATTACCAGGTCAAGCAAAATGATGCTTTTCAGATGTTCTGGTGCAAAAAGAGCTATGGTTAATGGTCGCTCTTTTCCTGTAGTGGCTACAGCGACATGGAATAAACTGCCAGTGGAATTGCAAATGGTCCCAGATTTGCGTTATTTCAGGAAGCGTTTAAAGAAGATTATGTTTAAATAAATAGTCTCTTCTCTATGATCTGTTTGCATGAGCAAATCTTTTTGTGCCCTGATGCCTGTGGGCTCCGGCGCATTAAAAAAAAGATATTGTCCCGGGAGGATAGCTCAGCAGCAACGTGTTCGCCTTGGAAGCAAGACGACACAAAGCAACACAGGTTCGATCCCCGGGTCCGTGCTTAGAAACCTCTGGGTATTTAAGCGCGTTATAAATATGCAACTCAGACCGAAAAAAAAAATGACACAACTAAAAAAAAAAAAAAAAAAAAAAATACAATTGCCGTAACAGCACCTCGATGCCCGCGTGCTGTGTGAGCGCTTTAAAAATGCAAAATAAATAATAAAATAAAATAAAATAAATAAAAATAAGCACATGACCAAAGTGGGTAAACAAACCTTTGGAGAGAGCTGGTTTGTCTGCTCTCTCATCCCCTATGCCAGGAGTGCCTTCAGAACATGTGGGTTAACTGAGCAGCAAGAGCACAATGCCTTATGCACTTATCATTGTGCACCACAAGCGGAAGATTTCAATGGAAAAGATGGATGTACAAAAAGACTTTTCCACATGAAGATAACTGTATAAAGACTCAAGAAATGATGGATGATTACTGGAAAAAAGATCAAGCCATAGAATATATAAATGAAGATCCACAAAAAGGAGAAATAAGGGGAGTCACACAAAAGGAGTTGCTGTGTCCCAAAAGGGGATCAATATGCTGGGAAAGACCACATATTCTGGTGTATGGGCAAGTATACACAGCTGACGGGTGGAAAGAAGGAGTGGTGGGGAGCAATGCACATGAGCTCCTAACAGTTCCAGTTCAAATAGTACAAGAGGAAAACAACAAATGCCTGAAAGAATGGGAAGCAAGTGCAAAGTTGCTGACAAGGGTGGAGAAAGAAGCTGTACCAATGCACATAATGCCAATCAAAGGAGCAGCATTATGTTTTCAGAATGATGGTCCAGTAAAGGTTGGAGAGAACAAGGATTGTAAGCAGACAGTAAAACTTCCAGGTATGAAAGTTGGAACGGCAGTATTAATGGATAACAATTGGGCCTGCTGATCAAAAACATGCATGAAACCGCCACCTAACTGAGGGGAAAGAAGAGATCTGTAGAACTGACAAGAGTGAAGAGGGGAACTATGCATCATCAAAAATGAATGACTCCATGGATGTAATACCACCAGAACAGAAAATGTTTAGCATAACAAAAATATTCTTTGCATCCATTATTCCTGCAGTGCAGTCCAGCAGAAATGCAAAATGGCTCCAGATTACGAGGTGGGGGATGATGTAGACAATAAATTTGACCATCAGGGTGTTTAAAACAATCAAAGAAGAGCTCTGAGAAGTGAGGTTAATGACGCTACAAAATATACATGTGGTAGATCTACTAACAGCCATGGAAGGAGGAGTTTGCACCAAGATTGGTTCTTCCTGCTGCACATTTGTTACAGCAAATAGTGAAGACAATGGTATGAGTTGCCAGATTATCAGAGATGCATGCCAAAATGGAGGCAGAAACGAATGCCGCGGAAAAAGATGAAGGTTGGCTATCATATATCTTCTCATGACCAGAAAGGGTCCCAGGCCAGGGAGGACACGCTCTGGCCAATCCAGAAACTTCATTTGTGAGATGGTATAAACTGTTGCATGGACCCATGGTCTTCCTGCGACCCTGCAACAGTGTTGTTTGAAACAGTTAGGAGGAAGTCTCAGGTGGAGCCGCCTGATACGAAAGGCCAGTAGAATTACTAACTTATATAAAATGTATATGTAGTCAGCCCGAACTGACCAATGAGGACACCATGTAGGTTTTTGGGGTGGACCTGATTTTTGTGACATCACTCTTGAATAAAAACGTGTGACACAAGCTGTGAATGCTGGAGATTTGTTTTCCTCTATGATCCCTGTCTGTATTGGATAATAAAATACAGAATACTTTGCCCCATGGCTGAGTCTTTTGCCTTATGGATTGAAGGTGTTAGCAGCAGCACAAGTATTAATATTACTGACCTTCTGTGTTAATAGTATGCATCTCACAATGCCGAAAGACGACTGAAAAAAGTATAGGGATGAAAGTGCTAGTAGATTTGGAAGCAGACAATGACAAAATAATAAAAGCTTGAGATACACTGAGGGCCCAGATAACAGACTGTCCACTGGTTCTGGCTGAAGTTTTGTTTGAGTATCCCTACAACACCAAAGACTATTGGGGAAAATGGGTTTGGTGCAACCCTGGAGGAGACTGCATTTACGTGACATGGAGTTTGGATGACCATTTAAGATTCTATGGACACCTAGGAGGCGTAACAAAGATTTGACTCACACAGCTGAAGGTGAATAAGGGTAGAAGTGTGGTCAAAAGTTGACCAGAGGGGGGATTGAAGAGAGGGTCCCTGAAAAAGCCCTTATGACCCTTATGCGACTGTCGACTCGCAGGATCAAGAATGACAGGTATAATTTGCTGTTTGGCCAGTCACCGGCTGCACCATTGTATCACAGATATGACAAGACATAGGGCCTCATTCCGAGGTGGGCGCAAAGGGATACCGGGCACCGTTAAGGACATTGGTGCTGGTAATCCCTTTGCACCCTACTACGAGTTCCCTTAGCGGGTCCCTTCCTTAATGCCTGGTTTTACCAGATGTTAAGAAAGGGAGCCGCTAAGGGAAATCAGAGCCAATAACGGTACTTCATTTTCCTGTCCACTCACATGTGACCCAGCAGGACAGGACAATGCACATTTACTCGTGGTGGGAAGAGAAACTGTTCCCAGTGAAACTGAGTGAAATGATACAACCTGCAGGCACTCTCCCAGGATAGGTGATCAGACCAGTGGAAACAATAGGGAACACCCAGTCCTCCATAGTCCTTCCCATTACCTTTAAAAGGTATACTGAGCTCTGTGACTAGAAAGGCTGCAAGACCCGGGAGGACCATCTCTGGCCAATCCAGAAGCTCCATTTGTGAGATGGTATAAAATGTTGCATGGACCAATGGTCTTCCTGCGACCCTGCAACAGTGTAGTTTGCACAGTTAGGGGGAAGTCTCAGGCCACCTGATATGAAAGGCCAGTAGAATTACTAATCTATATAATTCCTATATGTATTCAGCCCGAACTGACCAATGAGGACACCCATAGGTTTTTGGGGTCGACCTGATTTTTGTGATGTCATCCGTGAATAAAAATGTGTGACCCAAGTTCAGGGGCTGAGAATGCTGGAGATTTGTTTTACTGTATGATGCCTGTCTCTACTGATAATAAAAGACAGTGGCCCTCATTACAAGGTGGGCGTAAAGGGATACCGGACACCCGTAATGACACCGGTGCCGGTAATCCCTTTGCACCCTATTCCGAGGTCCCTTTGCGGGTCCCTCCCTTAGCGCCTGGTTTTACCAGGTGTTAAGGACGGGACCCGCAAAGGGATACCGGGATCAATAACGGTACCCCAATTTACGGTACAGTTATTGACGCCTTCCCCCTTCCCATTGAGCCCTATGGGGGCTCAAATGGGAATAGGGAATGGCATTTCAAATGGGGACTTGCCGGTCCCGCAAAGGGCGAAATGGACCGGTAAGTCCCCATAACATTACGTCAGTGACGGTACCGGTATTGGTTCTAGTCATGGCGCTAATAGCGCCATGACTAGCACCAACCTCGGAATGAGGGCCTGTATGCTTTACCCCATGGCTGAGTCTTCTCTTTTGGCTGATAGATTGAAGGTGTTAGCAGCAGCACTAGTGTTAGTATTACTGACCTTCTGTATCAGAATATGCGTCTCACAATGCTGGAAGGCGACTGAAAAAATTATAGGGATAAAAGTGCTAGCAAATTTGGTAGCAGACGACGACAAAATAATAAAAGCTCGATATACACTGAGGGCCCAGATAACAGAATGTCCTCTACTTCTGGCTGAAGTATCGTTCATGTATCCCTACAACACTAAAGACTATTGGGGGAAATGGGTTTGGTGCAACCCTGGAGGAGACTGCAGTCAAGTTACATGACATTGAGTTTGGATGACCATGCAAGATTCTATGGACATCCAGGAGGTGTAACAAAGATTTGGCTCCCAAGGCTGAAGCTGAATAAGGCTGGAAGTGTGGTCGACAAGTTGACCAGAGCAGGGATTGAAGAGAGGGTCCCTGCAATAGCCCTTATGACCTCTATGCGACTGTCGACTCGCAGAATGAAGAATGACAGGTATAATCTGCTCACTGAATGCACCAATGTATCGCTGATATGACAAGAGATATTCTCTCAGACAGCCATTCAAACCGTATCCAGTTGATGGTTTTGAGGATACAGAGGTCTCATCAACGGATCAGATCAACTGACAATAAAGTCAGGCATTGATGAAGTCATTAGAGACGTCATGGCATAGCCGCATTAGCCATAAAGCAAATATGCATCCATGCATCAAGCTACACAGACGTGCAATAGATTTCTTACTTGTAGCCATGAAAAACATGCTTATAACTCCTGTAGGCAGAGGACGGATACATTTCCATAATGCTAAGAACCTTTCCTTACTTTCACCAAAGTGAAAACGCAGAATATATGTGGACCAAGCTTGCACAAGCTTTACTGAACTAACTAAAATCAGCCATGAAAACACATAGGGAACCACACATATGGAACCTATCACGTGACTGAAGGGAAACATTTAGGAAAATCCAGGCCTCAAATACATGGAGGGGGAGAGGTGATCCCTGCAGCACGAGACGCAGAGTTCGTGTTCACAGCCATGGACAAGGGTGGGTGGAACATTTCTGGTTCCTGAGGCAGGAATTCAGAATAATATCCTTACAACTGCAGACAGAAGGGCTTCATTTCCAGGTCCACTCACACGTGACCCAGCAGGACAAGACAATGCCCGTTTACTCGTGGTTGGAAGAGAAGCTGTTCCCAGTGAGACGGAGTGGAATGATACAAGTGTTGCCCACCAAAACCTACAAACTGCAGGCACTCTCCCAGGCTAGGTGATCAGACCAGTGGCAACAATAGGGAACACAAGGTCCTCCATAGTCCTTCACATGATCTTTAAAGGGTACATTGAGCTCTGTGACCAGAAAGGGTGCCAGGCCTGGGAGTACCCTCTCTGGCCAATCCAGAAGCTCCATTCTTGAGATGGTATAAAATGTTTCATGGAGCAATGGTCTTCCTGCGACCCTGCAACAGTATCGTTTGTAACAGTTTGTCGGAAGTCTCAGGTGGAGCCACCTGATATTAAAAGCCAGTAGAATTACTAACCTATATAATTCCTATATGTAGTCAGCACGAACTGACCAATTAGGACAACCATAGGTTTTTGGAGTGGACCAGATTTTGTGATATCACCCATGAATAAAAACGTGTGACACAAGTTCAGAGAATGCTGGAGATTTGTTTTCCTGTATGATCCCTGTCTTTATTGGATAATAAAAGAAAGTATACTTTGCCCCATGGCTGTGTCTTCCGATGGGCCCAAGAATCTCTGCTAATGTGGGGCATTGCTATTGCGAATCCCTAATTACTCTGGCATACAACACCATCAGCAAGACTCTCTCAAAGCCCATGCGTGGGAAAGTTAAGCTGCTCCAGCGCTACCCTCAATAATGCTAGAGTTATAACTTACTTTTGTGAGACAGTCATGGTATGATATGATATGATATGATAGGTTATTTATAACATGCTTAATACCCAGAGGTTTCTAAGCGTGGAGCCGGGGACTGAACCTGTGTTGCTCTGTGCCGTCTTGCTTCCAAGGTGAGCACGTTGTGGCTGAGCTATCCTCCCCAGACAATCAAGAGGGACGCAATGGTAACAGTTTCAAAAAACGTTATTTTATAAAGTTCCGGGGTTGGTGTAATACCTGGCTGGCCTTAACTCTAAAGGGTTTGTTCCCTCAACTGACGTTTCTAAGGGCCATCAATGTCTGAAAGTCCAAAACCAAAATCCGTCTGTGTCTAAACCTATGATTGCCCTCGCTCTTTGACAAAATGTTATAGGAAGTCTTCTTAAAGAAAAATAGTGGTTCAAGAAAAAAGGAAATGTAAACCAAAGCTGATTTCAGGTAGTCTTACCAATAGGTGTAGTTCTGCCAGAGCTAGGCGGTTCAATTAAAAAGGGTAGCCCTTTGAACCTTCCAGGTAGGGCCCTTGCAGCAAGTCAATCAAATTCACAATGGGCCTCATTACACGGAAGGCGGTGAGCCATGGCGCTATTAGCGCCATGGCTCATGCCGGTAAAATACCGGCACCACCTTGGCGGAAAGGGGATTTACCGCCCCATTCCAAGGATGGAGGGGCGGTAAATCCCCCTTCTGCCATTGCCCTACCCCATTCACATTTCTGCCCCATAGGGCTCTATGGGAATGGGGAAGGCGCTAATTACGGCACCGCAATTTTGCGATGCCGTAATTAGCTCCAAGGTCCCTTAGCGGGTTGGTTTTTAACGCCTGCAAAAAGCAGGCGTTAAAGCACCAACCCGCTAAGGGACCTCGTAGTAAGGCGGTAATGGTTAACGGTCACCGTTACCATTAACGGTGGCCGTTAACCATTACCGCCTTCCGTGTAATGAGGCCCAATGTCTCTGGGTCTCTTGGGGTTCCCTTCTCCAAGCTCGGACTCCTCTGGTTCCAAACAAAAATACACAGTTCAGTTCTAGTCAGGCCTCTCAGGGTTCCCTTCCCCAAGTCTAGGCAGCTTTTTTTTATCACGTTCAACAATGTCTCTTGCATAATTCTTGTTAGACCTCTCAGGGCCCTCTTCCCCAAGCTTAGGCCCCTTTCGTCTTCAAACAAACAAAGTTCCCTATGGTCAGGATGTACCTTTCATTGTACAGTTCTTACATGGGGGTAGTATCAGAGACTTTAGAAAATACCTTGCTCTTTGCTCTTCCCAGGTGCGACGACTCTTACATCTAACCCCTCTGCTTATTGTCTGTACCATTCCTCTGGCACTGTGTCCCTTCTCTGCCTCTTTCACTCTGTTTTTTCTTACTTCACTGTACCTCCTGCATACCTTCCTTTCTGTTGTGCACACTTGCACCCTCTTTTTATATTTCTGTGACTCTTGTACACTCCTCTTGTCTTTATCGTGCCCCTGGCGCACTCTGTTCATTTGGATGAGCACCCTTGCACCTTCTTTTCTCTTCGTCGTGCCACTTGTTCTTTCCTTTTTCAACCTTCAGGTCGCTCGTACACTGTTTTCACTTTCTCTCACTTTTACTTTCACTTTTCCAATCTGTCGAGTCACACGCACACTCTCTTTTTCCTTACATTCTTTAAAGTTCACTTTCTTCTTATCTCACTTTCCTTCCATGCCGCTAGTGCATCTTTCTTGATGCTTTCCGCTCTCTTTACTTTCTCTTTCGCTTTCCGCTTTCTTTACCTTCATGCCGATTGCAAATCTTGTCTGTTTCCACTCCCGCTCCAGCCACCAGCATGATCTCGAGTTTCTCTCTGTAAATTCACAAAACTCACTGGGGAGCGCGGCACAGCCAAATGGTCTGCTCCTGATAAACTGGGTCGAGGTCAGGGTCTCACCACCTGCCCCTCAGGCGCCGTTTGGACCAGCACACATCCCAAGGGAAAGAGGATCTCTCTGGACTGTCTGTCTCACTCTTGCTTTCGGGAGGCAGCGCTCCTTAGCCATGCTGCAGCCCCTCAAACACACTGGGCCAGCGTCTCGGCACGCCGCTCCCCATCCGGATTCTCCAGGCTTTTCTTTCAGACTCTTCCTGCACCCTGGCTCCTCTGGTCCAGAGGCCATTTCAAGCTCACTCATTGCTTCTGGCAAAGCCACAACTTTCATACTGGTGTAAAGAGTCAATTAGAGTCAGGTGTGCATAGTTGAAGTAGAGTGCCTGACCATGCCTGACTCTATTTCGGGGGGCAACCTAGTGGTAAATTGTAGTAGACCCTATCCTGCCTTCCACTGCTCTTCCTATGGGTAATACTCATTGCTCTTAGTTGTTTCTTACTCCTCTCAGTCCCCCATGACCTTCCACTCAGATGATCCTCCCTTGCTTGTCCACTTTAGGGTCCGGATCCGAAAGGGATGCCTCCTGAATGGAAGATCCCGGGGGAGTGGGTGGTAGAATATCGTCAGATTTCTCACATTTTCCAGTGCCTCCAGATTGCCTCAGTGGGAAATAAAGAACACCCCTGTTTTCTACATAAATCTTGCTCCTCCTGTGAGGCTCGACCTTGTATTTCAATTAAATGAACAATAGACAGCATGTTAAACCCCTTCTTTACTAACATGCATCATCCTGTCATTTGTTTAACACTTTTTAGCTCGAAATCAGACATTTTGGGGAAATAGGCTGCCTTTTTGGCTTCTACATCTGCTGCTTCATTTCTGTGAGAAATTACGTCTGTTCTTTTAGTATAGTGTAGAGGAGGAGCCGAATGCCTCTACCAGTAGTCCTGCCCCTGTTCTGCCTATATGGTGGAAACCGGAACTTGCAACATGCACAACGCCGGTAATGATCCTAATACGATGAAAGAACTTTGAAACAAGGTATCCATTGAGAAATACCTATAAGATGTACCAGCACAGAGATCACAGCCTCTTAGGGGAGATCCCCGAAGAAGTGTGAACCAGTGAGCACAAAAGGTTGGAGAGAACACAAGAAATGAGAGTGATGCACTGAAAAGGGTGATCAGGGAAGCATATGCATAGACCTTATGGAAACTGATGATGAAATAAGGGATGGAGTAACGATTCATGTGCAAAATGAAGGTTGTACGTGTGGAGAACACTGACAAAAATATAAGTCGCTTTATAACTGTACAGATGCTGCAATGCAAGTAGACTAAGTAATCATGAGTGCTGGGTATACGTAGTGAATAGACTGCAGACGGTGCCACTATATATATGCATAGAGTCTGGATGTTCGATGTTGCAAATTTAGTAAGCCAGGACTCATGAAAGAGATGGGCCAAAAGTGTGGCACAGTAGAGAAAAACAGCTGAAAATCAAGGAAGCATCGAGAAGGCGGTCTGGCATAGTGTCAAGGGTTAGGGCAGCCAAGAACTGGTTATCTATTCAAGGAGATACAAAGAACCTGAGAAATGAGGCGCGCTCCTGTTAAGGTGTGACGGACACACTATGAGTGCCAAGTTATATTCATTTAATATTATTACATGCAAAGAAAGGAGCTCAAACACAGTCTCCTGTCATGTGGGATGGATGGAAATAGAAAATGGGCAAGCTGCATCGAGACTTGAAGATAAGAACGTGCTTGCACTCATTTCTATTCTCAGGAGCAGTGATAATTTGCAAGGCCAAGTTCAAAGACAATTTGAATGGCAGACAGCATGAGTGATGATGGATGGTGGGCTAATTGGTTGGAGAGGCATGGTCAAGCCCTCCCAGAAGCACCTTGGGTACCAGCTTGCGTGCTGCTAGTGAGTTGAATTTTCCAGAAGGGTACAAGCGTGCCAACCAATTATAGAGTGCCATGTTTTGAAGAGTCCTATAGTTTGAGAGCCAATGGAGTGTTGTGTATCTCACAAATATTGAGGATGACTTGCACAAGGGGTGGGCATAAGTTGTCCACCTAACTATAGAATCCAATTACAATCCAATCCCCTACAGAAAGTATACCTAGATGTTCCCCGTAGACCAATCACAATACCAAGTAGCTTTTCTTAGTTTGCCACATCATTGATGTTGCAAATGAAGTGTTTTCGCTATAAAAGCATTCTTTTTTATGTGTTATATTAAGATTATGCTGTGAGACATCCGTTGATGTCTGGTGTACTCCCTGTTTTAGACAATTGACAATAAAACCAAATTTGTTTGCCAACTTCCTGATTTGGTCTGATTATTGGTGTGACAGTTATTCTGCACCCCCATCCATGAAATGACACGCTTCCTCATTTAAAAAGGACCTAATGGTTCACATGGTAGCATGTCGGATGGTAACAGACCCATCGATTTCGATTAAGTAGAACTCTAGTGTTTTGGACGATCGAGCACCCTTCGCCATCCAGCTGGAAGATCGCAGGGTTTCCTGTGGAGAGAAGCTGATATAGAATTCTTGAAAGAAAAATTGATACAGTTGGGACGGGCCCCTCTTTGACAAACTCCCACCTGGTTTCCACAGGTGGTTCACAGATGGAAGGAGAAAGTGGTCGATTGGAGAGGGGAGCCGATACCGAAGGCGTCGAGCAGAACGAGCGAATGGTGATACACTGAGGGGAATGGCAAACCGTGGGGATGGGATTGTGGTAGTTAGAAAAGTACTGGGTTGATTATAAAAGTATAAACGAAGAGCGTTTTAAAGTCTAAATGAAGAACCTTTTAAGAAATAAAGGGCCAGAATTCCTAACTCAAGGAGTTTTAGAAGAACTCGTCTCACACCCCAGTCGGGGTAAATAAGGCTGCACATAAATAGGTTTATGTTAGGAGACGAGTTAAACTCTAGTGAGAGTATTTTATGGGCAAGACGTAGAAAAGGAGTACCATGGTGTAAATGTAAAAGAGACGACTAGTCTGTCTGTCTATGTGTTTGTTTTAAAAAAGTGTCGAAGAGCAACAATAATAGGTTGTGTAAGTTGAAATGGGGATAAAAGTTTATTGCCTATTTTTAAGGTCATTGTCGATGGCAACCAAAAAGTAGGTTGAGGTCATTGAGAAACAGAGGTTTTGAGCGATGAGTGTTGGAGCATGCTCGTATTTGTTGTTTTTATAAGCGTATCTGAGTAAACGCTGGTAAGTATTGGCAGTCTCTTGAGTCTCGTCACAATGGGAGATATTACTCCACTAATGCACTTTTGTAAAATGTTGCCAAAGCGTATGCCTAAGCTCAAACAGTTCAATGTGGAGTGGGTAAAGGGCACAGCAGAAACATGTTCTTGCCATGGCTGCAAGTGGGATCGCTGTCAAATGCGGTATTGCAACACATGACCACATACTTGCATGCTGCGTACAAGGGGAAATAAATTGGAAAAGAGGTTAGCTATTTTAGAGCTTTGGAATTGTACCAAGTAAAGAGAGAAGATCCACCGCCTGAGGAGAGGATGCTTACTCATTGTGGGGAGGAAAGTGTTGCGCCTTCTGCTCCCCTTACTTTGCCTGAAGCGAATGACAAAAGTACAGAAGACGTAGGATTGTATCCATTAAAGGAACGAAGGCGGCAACAGGGTATAATAATCCAATATATAAACCTCCTGCTTATAGCAGTGACAATAGTCCAGAAGAGACCAAACGAAAGGAGGAGATCTTTAAAATCGTTCAAAATAAAGAGGAGAAAAGTGAGTGATCGAATATGACAACAGACATAGAACGAGAGATTAAAAGGTGGAAAGGAGAGAACAAATGGATGGAAGGACAGATATTGCTGAAACTCGTTGGGAAAAGTATTGAGGAAATCAGCCAAAGGAAAGATCAAGACGAAGAGGGCAAGAAAGACATGGAATGAGAAAAAAGATTGAAAGAGGATGAACATAAAAGAAAGAGTAGGCAGAGGCGAGAACAGATATATCAGGAAGAGCAGCAAAATAAGAAGGAAAGGGTGGAAGAGCTAAGAAAGTATGAGAACAGGCAGAGAGCAATCGAAGAACGAGATAGGCAAGAAAAGAAAAGAGAAGAGGAAGAAGCACAGAAATTAAGGGATAAAAGGATACAAAGGCGAAGGGAAGAGCATAGAGCGAATGAAAGAAGAGAGGAGAACAGACAAGAAGAGCAAAGAGTTAGATGGGAAGCGAGAAAGCAAAGAGAATTAGATGAAGAATTGGAATGAAAAAGGAGACAGCGGGAGCATGATATTGATCGCATTCAGAAGGAGTTAATGGAACCAAGTTGAGTAATATCATGGGGTAATGTAGAAGAGTTTCTTCCGTTAAAGGAGGCAATGCCAGGGCCATAGCCCTAGAAGAGAATTCTGACATAGGCAGCATCGGAGATAGGATCAATAAGGCCTATCAAGACTTGAGAGAAGGTAGCAAATTGGGAACCTGAGGGAAGGGAGATCGATCCCTGGTCTCCCAATCACAAAGTGAAGAAAGAGACCCATTCAGTCTTGAGCATAAAGCTTTGTCCTTAGTCAAGCTGACTTTAGATAAGGGTGAAAGAGAGGAGAGCCATACTAGCTGGGGCTAGATATGTCAGACGAGGAGAGAGAAACCTTCTGTGGGGAGGAGGGAGGAAGTGCATGTGGCCCAAAAGGATGTCTGCAGTCAGACAAGGAAGTTGTTCTGATTTAGAGCAACCTAAGGGTAGAACGCCAGATGCCATAGGATATCCAGAGTGCCCTAGAGGATGATCGTATAGCAAGAAGGGAGAGTCTCTGTCATATGTGAGCAGGCAGAGGTCATTGCCAGGTAGAAGGTGATCAGGAACTATTGTTTCCACTATGGATAGGCATACAGTGGGAGCTGATTGTGGGTTAGGATTTACACTGTTCCTTTGATTGGAGAAAGGAGTGGCCAGACAGCAGCATATTCTGTGGCCAAAAATGGACAAGGATAATTTAAGGTGCAAACTTCCTAGTTTGATGGCGGGTGCAGGAAAATGGATTTATGAATTAGAGGAAATTACAGGGGAAAATACTCTGGCCGTAGGGGACATTAAGGGTCTCCTAGCAGCCATCCTTGGGGAAAGAGTTGATGAAATTTGGACAAAGCAGGCTACTCAAGTTTCACTGCACAGAACACAGCGCACAATGGAGCACCATTTAATATAGAGCAGATGTCTGGAGAGCTCTGAGGGTACAGTATCCTGACATGTCAGACATGGATACAATTATGGCACATAAGACAAAAGAAGATGAGGACCCGTTTCCTTAAATTCAGGACATTCAGGAACATTGGACTCTTGGAACTCAAGAGCCATGGGGGAAAACAGTGACAGCATTTTAACACATTTTATGTCAGGGGTTGCCCGATCAAGTACAGAGGCAACTCAAGAAACTAGTGGGAATGGAAGCGAAGCCATGGGCAGAGATACAGTTGACCATAGTGCAGCATTGTCAGCTGTCATGCCGCGGGGAAACTGGCGGCTTTGGAGGAGGTGGAAGCTGCGACCGCCATAGCGGATTCCATTACGTTTTGTGTTTTGAGCTTGCGGTGCAGGTCTAGTCGTCGTTGCGACGTACCTGAACCGGTATTTAATCCTTTCCACTTCCGGGTTCAGGTGCGTTGCAACGTACAGTGTTTCGTCCTGTTCCTGCGCCGCTGCTACTTTTCGAAGTTAATTCCTTTTCCCTTCCGCTTCATTAGTTTCTTTCCCTCTTCCAGTCCTTTCGCTCCTTACCTGCTTCGGTAAATTCTTCTCGCCTTCTTTCTCTCTCTCCCTTGTTCTATTCCGTTCCAATCTATTTCCTTCCCCCCCTTCCGCCTTGATCTTTTCCGTCGATTCTTTTCCCGTCTTTTCTTGTTTTCCTCCTGTGTTCTTTCTCCTCGCTGTTCCTCCAGTTACCCCCCTCTGGCCTCTCTGTGAATTCCCGGATTCCGACCTCTGTCTGTTTTCAAGGTTTGCCTCGTCCAGCCCTTTTCTGCTAGTCTGCTGATGATTACTGTGTACCGACCTCTGTTTGCCAATTGGATTGCCTCGCCTCATCCTCTACAGTCTACTATTTAAGAACTTTCATCGTTCTCGTTCGTTCCCGATTCCTCTTTCTACTGCATCCTCAGGAGAGTCCATTACATCACTACGCTTGAAGATCTTTATCCTCCGGGGTTTTTTGTGCCTTTGGCTTTTTCCCCTTTGTACAGCGACTGAGGAGGGCTGCCACAGATCACCCAAAGGGTGTCACTGTGACGTCCTACCTTGGTCGCCCCTCTCTTCAAAAAAAACAAGGAGGGAAGGCTCGAACTAAGGACAATCCAACGCTAACTCAACGTCGGAGACTTCAAGGTGAGGAGGAAGGGGAGGAAGGGGAGTCTCAGGAGGAAGAGGAGATTACCGACCTTCCTGACATCAGCTATTACAGGTGAAAAATAGGAAGAAGGAAGGGGCTAGAAAACTTGAGGAAGCCAAATTATTACAGAAAAGATTTTCAAAATATGCCTTAGAAGGGGCAGTATTCACAAGTGGAGAAGGACTGGGAATACAGCAAACAATGGGCACATCGCAGGTGAATAATCAGCGCCAAATGGATCAAGGACGGAATAGATTTGTGACATGAGGCAGAGGAATGGGCTACTGAGGAAGGGGTGGTTTTCAAAATAATCAAAGACTTTTTCAGAATATGCAGAATGATTATCTGAATGCGCAAGGAGGATTTAACCAAGGGGGACTAGTCAGAAGGGCTCCTCCTATATGTTGGACTTGCGGGGTGACAGGGCACATTGCACGCACATGCAGAAGCCAAAGGTATGTACAGAATGGGGACAGCTTATCCTCCAGCATATAGCTCACAAGCTAAGATGGGTTTGCTCAAGATCAGACAGTGTATTAGGCACAAGAGACACAAATACAAGCATTGCAGCCACTGCAAGCACCATTGAACCTAACACAAGGGCAGTCACAGCATGCACCTATGCAGATACAGCAGAAAGCAAACACTGGACAATTAATAACACCTAGAGTAGAAGGTGTCACTGTGGTGGGAGGGAGTCTTTTCACAGGTACAGGGGTATGCATGCATCCACTGTAGGACAACTCACAGGGCAACTTCAGTACTTTTAGTGACAACAGACACCCAAGAGGAACCAAGTGTTGATGTGATGATAGGAGGCAAATCTTTTTCTTCTCTAGTAGACACTGGGACTACTTGTTCATGTATACAAGAGGGGAAATACCCAATGTCGGGAATTGCCATGAATGCTCAGGGATTCCCTGGAGCCACGAGTCGAGTTCCTTTTAGTGACGAATTACCAGTCTCCATAGGAGAGTGTGATATGTCTGTTTCATTATTGTATTCAATATTCTAGGATGAGAATTAATGACAAAGCTTACCATGACGATTTCTTTCACTGATGAAGACATAGTGTGCTATACTCCAGGCATACATTATATGAACATGGGAGAATTTATGATGGCATTTATAGGGCTAGTGGCGCTGCGAGGAATGCCACTAGAGCCATACGTTTTGCTTTATGGGATACGCATTCTGTTGACATGGCTCCCCGGCTTAGTGGGGAAGATTATGAGAATTCCTGATTAATTTTTTGCTCAGGCCACAGATACCTATGGACGAAGAGCGGGGACAGACTATTCCCCTACAGTTAAATGCAGCCATAGGACGAGGGGAAATGGCAATGCTTGAAGGAACAGATGATGAGGGCAGGTCATTGAGAACAGTGATTGCCATTGGAGAAGTGTGTAAATATTGGATTAGAATACAGAAAAGACAGATCCCACAGTGAATGGCAATAGTGCAGGAGCACCCAGCATTTTTTGATGAAGACTTGGAAAATGTGGCAAGCACTTTATGGACTACAAGCCCCTATGACGTATTGATATTGATATTGATATTTTATTTGTCTTGAACTAATACACAAGTGTTTCAGAGCGCAATGAGGCAAGGGAGGGGAACAAGTGACAACAAAAACAACAATATTACTAGGTCCAGTGACATTGAGAATGTGCAACGCCGTAGGCCTATTGAAGGAGAAAGGGGAGGTTTAGATAAAGTTGAAGCCAGAAGCAATTTTACCTCGAGCAAAGAACTACCCCATGTATCGAGAGGTGGAGGAAGGGATTTTTAAGACTATTTCAGTACTGATGGAACAAGGTATTTTGGTATCGTCAGAATCATTGTGAAATACCGCAGTGTACCCTATCAGGAAATCAAAGGGGCGGGTGGGTTGTAGAGATTCATACAAGACATAAGACCGATTAACCAGATTGTAGAGGCAGAGTTTCCTTTAGTTCCTAATCCAGCAACGATACTATGCAGTATCCCACTAGAGGTGCAATATTCTACGGTGATTGACTTGAAAAAATGTGTTTTTCTCAATCCCGTTGCACAAGGACTCAAAAGACTTGACTTCCTTGTTGTTCCGTCAGACTCGTCTGAAACATACTCATCTGCCCCAAGGATACTGTGAGTCTCCATCGATCTTTAATAGGGTCCTTCAGATGGACCTAGACATTTTTGATTTGAAGAGCATTAGGATACAGAACGTAGATGACATTCTGATTAGTAACACTACACAAGATGAGTGTGGGCGAGACTCGATGAATATCCTAGCAGGAAAGGGACATACGGTAGGCAAAGAAAAGTTCAGTATTGTCAAGAAGAAGTGTTGTATATAGGCCAGTTGATCTCACATGAGGGAAAGCGGGTAATACCTGAGAGAGTGGAGACAATCATGAAAATAGCAAAACCGCACATGGTAAAGCAAATGCAGTCGTTTTTGGGACTATGCAATTATGTTAGAGCATGGGTGTTTCATTATAGTTCATACACAAGACCTCTTTTGCAAGATATAAAGGAGGCACAGGTAAACAATGAGAAAATCAAATGGTCTGACAAAAGCGGAGGGAGGGTTTGAAGAATTGAAGAAAGAAATTTGTATAGCTCATTTTAGGAATTCCCAATTTTAATGAGGAGTTCTTTTTATTTTCGCACTCAAATGCAACATTTATGACAGCAGTACTTCCACAGAGGACTACACTAGGTTACAAACCTTTGGCATATTACAGTGGGATTCTGGATCCAGTTATGAAGGCGCACCTTCCTTGTGAACAGTCGCTTTGCAGCAACTGCATTCACAATTGAGAAGTCTACCAGTATTTTGATGGGGTGTTCTATGACACTCTTTGTAGAGCATTCTTTGTTTGCCATTTTGGAGAAGCCTAAGGGTACATTGACATCTCAGAGAGCTTCTGCATATGATGTGATCATATCAAATCCAGCGATTAAAATAGTCATGAACACTGCCACATTTTTAGCTGAGCCTGTGGCAGAGGACGAGCATGTGCATGATTGCGCAAACTACGAGGAGTTCTAAAACGACATCGCGCGCGTAAAGGAAAATGCGTTAGCAGAGGGGAGATTCTTTTTATTGATGATATATCGAAAATTGATCAAATGAGTGGGAAAAGGCATTCTGGTGCAGCTGTGGTGAGACATAGAGCAAATGGCGAATTTGAGGTTGTAGCAAGTGCAAGACTCCCGTCTCACTTTTCAGCGCAAGCAGCTGAAATTTGTGGCGTTTATTGTCATGCTCGAAAATCATGCAGGGCAGGAAGTGACGGTATACAGTGACTCTGCCTATGGGACTTCAACTGTGCACTCAGGATTAGCACATTGGAAAAGGAGGGGCTACCTCCGAGCGGATGGAACTCCAGTGCAACACGCAGTGTTATTGGACAGGTTTATTAAGGCACTAAAATCCCAGTAGCCATAGCGTTAGTTAAAAGCGCAGAATATACTAAGCAGACTGACTTTATTTCTCGCAAGAATTAAGCCACGAGTGTAGAGGACAAAATGGTTGCATATTCACCAAATATTTAAAGTTCTGATACTCTCGATGTAAAGGAGAAAGTAGTAATGATTATGGTAGTAAATGAAGGGTTTCATAATTTACAGAGAACACAGTTGATGGAAATTCAGGGCAGTGCACCACCAGAAGAGCAAGAATTATGGAAATTAAGTAAGTGTTCTTTATCGCCCTCAGAAGCATAATGGGGGCATAACAGCACTGGAAAGCCGGCGACGCCAGTAGCATTATTAAAGGTAGTGCTTGAACAGCTGCACTACCCTGAGCATTTAACAAGGGGGACCCTTGCAGCAACAATTGCGGAGGAATTGTTTGTACCGAACCTGTTAGAACACGTTGCATTTTATGTAGTAAATTGCATCGTATGTCAAAAGTTTAATACTTGGTATACACTGCAAATGAGTAGAGGTGTGATTCCTCGACTAAATGGTCCTTTTCAGCATTTACATATTGACTATGTTGATATGCTTCAAAGTATGTAGTGGATACAGGTATATGATAGTGATGGTGTGTCTTTTCTTCAGGGGGATTAAAACAGTTCCTTGAACACACCATGAGCTCACTTGCGCAGTGATTTTTGTAGTACGAGAAGTCTTTCCAAGATGGGGAGTGTGTGAGGTGCTGCGATCCGATAACGGGACCCAATTTGTTAGTGAATTATTTGAACAGATTAGTCTATTATTGAATATTAGGCACAAGTTTTCTTCTGATTAACACCCGCAAACGGAGAGGGTATGTAAGAGACTCAGCGGTCTCCTTAAAGAGGGGATCACAAAGCTTAAATTGACACTGAAGAAGGGATGGCTATATTGTCTGCCTCTAGCCTTATATGCATTAAGGAATCAGCCTGTGTCAGACCACCACGTCACACCCCACGAGTTAGTGACAGGGAGGCAAATGAGAACGCCTTTGTATCCTCCATCGACAAGCAGAAGTGATGCCTAGAAGACTGCAGAAATGTTTGGAAATGAGTTATGTGCATATTTGACATGTATGACCGCTAGTATCTCTGTCATTTCAGATCAACTCAAGCGCCAGGGGGGTCAGTCTCAGAACACAAATAAAGACCATTCAGCAACCGGATTTTCTGAATTACTACCTGTAGCTAGACTTTTTATTGGAGACACAATACTAATTCAGAACTTTACCAGAAAATGAGTCACGATTTAATGGACCTTACCTAGTGAAGTATGTTACTCCCTCAGCAGTGAAAGTCCGAGGAAGATGGACTTGTAGCCATTTGAATGACGTAAAGCTATATGCTGGTTAGGCCGACACACCCCTACGATCTATTCGGAAGCAAGAGAAGGAGAAGCAGTTTAGCACATGCAGACCCGATCAATGATGAGGAAGAAGGATGCTAAGGTTGCTCAGTGAATAAATGCAAGTGTGCATTTCGACTGCAGCTTGCACCGGACACTCATTATAGATATTATAGCAGGAGTGCAAACTCAGTTCTTGAGCCGCAGAAATCTTTTGAAAAATGAACTTTAAAATAATGTTGACATATTGTGGATATGTTTGAGCGACAAATCTGATACGAGATTGGAAGCATGAACAATACGCTGATTCTTTTCATACAACGCAATTGTTTGGTTGAATCTATGGTTTTGACAAATGACGATGCCCATAGGATTCTTTTAGCTGTTTTCATATTTATCATTAGAGCGTATCCTGCTCTGGTTGGGTGTAGTGTCAACATACCAACTTTTCTGCATGATCCTAAAAATGGCCCTGCGATAAGGAGGTTACTTGTGGCAATAGTTGTACAGGTCCTGCAGCTAACTGATTTACCAGAATTGCATGATTTTAAAAGGTTTTTTTTCTTCCTTAAAGCAGTACACAGGCACAATGAGGAATTTTTAAAATGGTACAGTTTTGGAAAGTGAGCAAACCCAATGACGTGTAGAGAATCGTAAAAGGTGGGGGTTAAGGTCTTAGTGTATAATATATGCATGCTCATCATTTATCTTGGGTTACCTGGTTCTTTTGATTCATACTGTTTACTTCATTGGTGCTAGCAAAGTAGAAGTCCCCTTGAATCTTCCCACTCCAGTGACTCACATAGAATTGCCTGGTTCTGAAAGGCCAAGACCTTTTGTGATTTTTCCCACTTCAGTAGCTCGTATAGAGTTGCCTATTGCTAAGACAAATGTTCCTAGGGTTCACCCCATAGGGAGAACCTTTACTGATATGCTTCTTGAATATTATGCAAACACTTACTTTGCGAAAGGGAGACACAAGAGAAGCACAAGGGAAGATGATAATGAATTCAATAATTTTCTTGACAGTATAGCGTACTTGGGTAATAACATGTGGTATAAACACATGAAAAAGGTAGGAGAGAGTTCATCCAAAGAGAGTTGCTATGTTTGCGCTCTCATACCTTATGCTATGGGGACTTCTAAGATGTTCGTAGCTATAGAGGTAGCAGTCCAGACAGCTCATTGCCTGATGCACCTTGCACTCTGCCAGATGAAAGATCAGTTCCAGGGTTGAACAGCATCCTTGGCATGGGTGACTGAGAAGATGT
The DNA here is from genome assembly GCF_040938575.1 of Ambystoma mexicanum. NCBI lineage: Eukaryota > Metazoa > Chordata > Amphibia > Caudata > Ambystomatidae > Ambystoma > Ambystoma mexicanum. The sequence goes on from NC_090922.1 coordinate 192,816,672, forward strand.
CTCCAAAAGAAGATGACTATGTGCAAGATTTAAGGACAGAGAAAAATCAGAGAAAAGGAATTAAGTGATAAGATATGAACAGTCTGGAATAAACAAAGCAGGAATCAGACGAGAAGAAAACAAAATGCTCAATTGTCAAGGAAAGAACCACGAAGAAATATGAAGATGCAAGGAGAGAGGTCAACTGCAAATCAGGGGAACAGTGCTGACTCCAGATGGATGGGCAGAAGGCCTGATTGTGTGCAAGGCACTAGCACTAACAGGATATTATGAGCCAGTCATAGACACTGCAGAGAATTAATGCAAGCACCATTGGCCGAATATTGTGAAATTGCTGACATGGGTGAATGATAAAGGAGGACCTTTGCAGATAGTACCTCTAGCAAATGCATCCCTGCGTTTCAGAAATAAAGACACGGGAAAGGTTGGAATGAATCAGCAGTGCGGTTGAATTTTCATTGTACCAGGAATGAAGGACGGAACAGTAGTGTTAATGGACCACTACTGGGCCTGTAGATCTAGAGCTTACATGAAGTTGCCCAAGTATTGGGGGGGGGTTGTGTTCCATAGTACTTATTCATGTTCCAGCATTGGTTATTCCAAAGACTGACCTAACAATTGGAGAGTTTCCAAAAGCAGATGCTCATATGAGGAAGAGGAGATCATTTGGATTTCTCAATCAGACAAGAAGGCAGAATTACTTTTCAGCTAAATGAATAGAAGCCTTTGATTCTATTCTGTATGAACATAGGTTGTTCAGTTGGACTGCTGCAGTTTTCACGACTATCTTTATGCCAGGGATCCAGATGATGGCAAATGCGAAGTGGTTGCAGATCACTCGCTGGGAGCTCCTGCAGACGATCAACACTACCATAAATGAACTCAACGTGATCAAGGAAGAACTGAGAGCCATAAGACTAATGAATCGCCAGAATAAATATGTTCTGGACATGATTACGGCAATGGATTGAGGTGTTTGTGCCAAAATCAGGGAATCATGTTGCACATTCATACCTTCTCATGATGACGAGAATGGGACCTTGACAGAGGCCATAACGTTGCTAATGAACTTGCACATCAAGATGGAAGATGACACAGAAGATATTGCAGATGACAGCTGGTTTACATCGAGCTTCTCAAGGGTTCCAGAATGGATGGCACATATTGTTAAGTTTCTTGGAGCACTATTGGTGATGATCATGTTCGAATTCTGTGTGATCAGGATAATAATCACAAAGTATAAGAAGACAGCAAAGAAAGCAGTAGGAATGAAGGTCATCATCGATGTTGAGTCTGGGTTTAGACCCAAGGAGTTGACAGATGAAGAGATCAGAACATATATTGAAGCAAACATTCTAGCACCTGAGGGAACAAAATTCCTGTATCCAAGAAACCACAAGAAGTATGTGGGACAAGGAATTTACTGCAGTCTGAATGGACAGTGTAGCCACATGATCTGGAGTGTTGATGACTATTTAAAGTCAGCAGCATCTCTGAAAGGAGTAATGAAGATATGGACTCCAAAAAATAACTTTTTCAAAAGAGAATGTCTAGATGTGAAGATTGATGGGAGAGTGGTCGATGAATCAACCAGAGGGGGGAGTGTAGAGGAGGAGCCAAATGCTTCTACCAGGAATCCCACCCCTATTCTACCTACATATTGGAAGCTGGAAATTTTGACATGCACAAGGCTATTAATGATCCCAATACCATGAAAGATCTTCAAAACAATATGTACAGAGTCTGGTTGTTCAATGTTGCAACTTTAGTAAGCCAGGACCCGTGAAAGAGAAGGGCTGAAAGTGTAGCACAGTAGAGAGAAACAGCTGAAAAGCAAGAAAGGATCAAGAAGGCTGTCTGGCCCAGTGTCAATGGTTGGGGCAGCCAAGAACTGGTTATCTAGTCAAGGAGATACAAAGAACATGAGAAACGAGGCAAGCTCCTGTTAAGGTGTGACAGAAACACTATGAGTGCCAAGTTTTGTTCATTTAATATTATTAAATGCAAAGAAAGGAGCTCGAACGTGGTCTCCTGTCACTTGGGATGGATGGAAATAGAAAATGGGCAAGCTGCATCGAGACTTGAAGATAAGAATGTGCTCGCACTCACTTCTATTCTCAGGAGCAGTGATACTTTGGAAGGCCAAGTTCAAACACAATTCAAATGGCAAACAGCATGAGTGATGATGGATGGTGAGCTAATTGGGCGGGGAGGCATGGTCAAGTCCACCCACAAGCACCTGGAATACCAGCTTGTGTGCTGCTAGTGAGTCGAATTTTCCAGAAGGCTACAAGCTTGCCAACCAATTATAGAGGGACATGTATTGAAGAGCCCTATAGTTTGAGAACCAATGGTGTGTCGTGTATCTAACAAATATTGAGGATGACTTGCACAGTGGGTGGGCATACGTTGTCCACCTGGCTATAGAATCCAATCACAATCCAATCCCCTACAAAAAGTATAGCTAGATGTTCCCCGTAGACCAATCACAATCCCAAGTAGGTTTTCTTAGTTTTCCACATAGTATGACATCACGAATGATGAATTTTTGCTAAAAAAGCATTCTTTTTTATGTGTTACATTGAGATGATGCTGTGAGACGTCCGTTGATGTCCGGTGTACTCCCTGTTTTAGAAAATTGACAACAAAACGGTTTGCTTGCCAACTTCCTGGGTCGGTCTGATTATTGGTGTCAGAATTATTCTGCACCCCCATCCATGTAATGACGTGCCTCCTCATTTAAAAAGAATATAACATTTCTATGTGCAACTGCGATAATAAATGCGATAATAAATGTGAGTCTCAGTGCCTTAATAAGCTTATCCAGTAGGGCTGCATGTTGCACTGGAGTGCCGTCTGCGCAGAGGAAGACCCTACTTTTCCAGCTGACAATCCTGCGTGCACAGTTGACGTCAGATTGGCGTAGTCAGAGTACACCGTCTCTTCCCCATCCTCATTTCTTTGGAGTGCAGCGATGAGCAACACTAATGCAGAATTCTCCATCCTCTGCTGAGCAATGTGTAGGCAATATACTACTTCAAATTCACCCTCTCAGTTAAGCTTCACTACTGCTGACCCACTATGCCTTTCATTAGTTTGATCGATTTTTGAAGAAACATCAAGGAAAAGAACTTCCACCCCTCCAAGAGCATTTTCTCCAACACAGGGAATTGCATATAATATTCAGTATACATTGTGCAGTCATGTAACCTCTCCGATTGTTTCTGCTATGAATGTTGCTGAATTCAATATTCTGCATCCAACAATTTTAATCGCAGGATATGAGATAATTACCTTGTACCCTGATGCTCTTTGTGTGGTCAATGTCCTTTTGGATTTCTCTAGAATGGCAAACAATGCATGCTCAACAAATAATGTTCCTGAACACTCCATTGTAATACTTGAAGCTTTATCAATTGCAAATGCAGCAGCAGGTAAATCTTGTTTGCATGGGTAATGCCCTTTCATAACTGGATCTAAACTCCTACTGTAAATAGCCAATTGTTTAGTTGCATGTCCTAATGTCGTTTTCTGTGTGAGAACTGCTGTCACAACTTCTCGATTTCAATGAGAAAATAAGTAGAACTCTTCATTGTATTCTGGAATTCCTAGCACAGGGTCTGTACTAATTGCCTTTTTTAATTCCTCAAATCCTTCAGTCATTTCATCTGTCCATGTGATATTACTTTTGTCTACCTGTGCTTCTTTAAATCCTTTTAGAAGTGGTTGAATATATGTGCTGTAATCAAACACCTTGGTCCTGCAATATTTATATAGGCCTAAACACTGTTGCATTTCTCTCATTGTTTTTGGTTCTGAAGTCAAATCTTGTGAGTCTGTTGTGATGGAATCCTGGTGCATGTTCTTATGTCCAGAGTTCAACATTCCGTGTCAGTTACTATTTAGAGAGTGGCTAGGTGGCTGAGGGTCGTTCAGCAATAAACTGGCTATTTTTCTACCGTATAACTTGTGTGTGCAGCATTTCCTCACTGGTAACGAGTATTCCAAACTGTGTAGAGGACGAACCTCAGCTGGACCTTTTAAAGCGTGCAGCCTCCGACCCACCTGGAAGAGTTATTCCCACAGCACCCGCGCCCAGCCGCCATATCAATTTCCCCCACAGGCTCAGGGGTGGAGAGTGTGTGCCTGCGTCCTAGATACCGGTCCTCTCAGAGAGAAGGGACCGGTAGTACCTCCCAAAAAGGGACTGTGAGCGTGGTGAAATCTAAGGAAAGGACCTTGCAACATCTGATATGTGGCGGCCATCTTGGGGTTGCCCAGTGATGCGTAAACAAGGCCCCATCAAGCACCTGCATCGACGGCTGCGCAATGTCAGCGTGGCCGTCTTGGGTTGCCTAGCGACCCATATCATTGAAGTTCCCTCACTAGGAACCGCCGATCACGGTGCTGCTACAAAGTGCAGCGAAGTTGTGCAATTGAACGCTTCACGCCTCACAAATTTTGCCCTATTGCTTTCACCTCTAGGGTGTTGAGGGATGCAGAGAAGTGTTATGAAATCATTGAGAGAGAGGTGTTGGCAGTTGTTTGGGCGTCTAAGCATTGTAGAATGTTTTTGTGGGGGATTCCTTATGTGGTCCGGACATATCACAAACCCCTCATTTTTGTGTTGACGACTAATGGAATGGGGTCTATCTCACCAAGGATAGCACGATCGATGGCTGATCTACAAGAATTTAATTTCAGGGTGGACCACATCTACGGGTCAAAGAATATGGTGGCGGATTGATTATCCTGATTGCCGGGTGGCTGCAATGATTTGCAGGAGGAGGTTGAGGAAAACACTCAGGTTGCTTGTGTGTTTACGGCTGTTGGCAAGGATTTGTGGGATAAGGAGTGTGCAGAGGATCCAGAGCTAGTATGGATTAAGGAAGGTTTGAGGATTGACTGGACAGATCTGAACTGCAAGGGAGAAGGAAAGGGATATGTGCATATTTAGCACTAATTGTCTAATGGCTCGCGGGGTGTTACGAGAGGGGACTGGTTGGTTCCTTAGATCAGTTTGAGGTTCAAACTTGTGAATTTGGTGCATGAAGGACATCTGGGCAGATCCCTGATGGAAAGGAGGTTGCAGGAATCATAATGGTGGCCAGGGATTGATGAGGATGTTATCAATTGGTGAAGGATTGTGTTGCATGTTCTGCAAGTGATAAGAGCAAGGTGGTACACCGGCAGCAGGTATACCCCATGGAGGATCCCAAGGAGGTGTGGTTGAAAGTGGCTTTGGACATTGTAGGGCCCATGGATGTGCTTGGTGGTGAGTTGAGGTTTGGCATGGTTCTAGTAGACTATACTTCACGTTTGGTGGAAGCCACCACCCTGGAGATGGTCAAGGCAGAGAGGATTGTGAGTTTTCTAGGTAAGGTGTTTGACAGGGAAGGGATTCTGGCTGGTATTGTCACAGATAACGGGGTTCAGTTTGTGTCCAGTTGCGTGCACACTTTTCTGAGGAGTTTGGGCATAAGAGACCACAGGACTGCTTTATGCAATCCTTCAGCAGATGGTTTGGTGAAAAGGATGAACAGATTTGTGAAGGGTGCCGTCCAGTTGGCTGTCACCAACAGGTTGGCTTGGACCAAAGCTTTGTCTGCATATAGGCGCATGTCATCAGTGTTCACCGGACATTCCCATTTTGAACTCATGAGAGGTAGGAAGGCAGGTTTGAAGTTCAGGACTGTTGTCCTTGGTGGGGGCGTCTGCATGGAGGTGAAAACGGCTAATGTTTTGGAGAGGGTGTGCCTATGTTAGGAGAAGATGAGGGTATGGCAATTAGACATGAAGCCTCTTGAGGTTTCGGTTAGTGATTGTGTTTGGGTGAAAAATCCACGGTTTGTGACCAAGGGTTGGAGTGTGTACATGTCTATGGCACCGTGGTGAAGGTGGGTGAAGGTTATGTCGTACTTGATGACGGTTCGAGGTGGAGCAAGATGAGGTTTATGGTGATAAAGGGAACGTCTTCCGGGCATGTCCCCAGTAAGGGAGCTGGTGGTGAGTGGGGGCCCAGTGAGGGTTCCTGATCTGTGACCTTGGGTATGAGTGGGGAGGCGCCTGTCCCAGGTGTGGAAGAGTGTTTGGGCCAAGAGTGTGTGGGGCCAAGGGCCTGTTTCTGTGAGTGGAGAAGCACCTTTCCCATGTGTGGAAGAAAGTGTGGGCCAAGGGTGTGTTTCTGTTCCTTCTGCACTTGGGGAGGAGGAAAGGGGCCAAGAATGGGTTTGTTCCACTGATGAGGAAGAGGACAGCTCTTTGCATGCCTCAAGGATTAGTTTGCTTCCCATCAAATTTAAAGACTTTAAGGCTCATTACAAGTATGCCGTTCCAGAAACAACAGTGCTGGTAAGCTTGCCGGCACCACTGTTTATGGACCTGCACACTACAGGTCGGCCTGCTGGAGCTGCTGTGCCCGACAGGTCTGACCCTGCCAGGCACTGCGACCACGGTAGGCAGACCATGACAGAAGCTCTGGCACCATTAGCAACGGTTCCGGTGCTTCCGAGGTCCCCACTTCAAGAGGACTCTATGGGAATGGGGACTTACAATTTCCCGGCACCTGACTTTCTGGGCCGCCGGGGTTGTAATCTCCAAGTGGCACCGGGAGGTCAGGCACCAGTAAATATTTACGGGTCTGGCGGCAACCCACCAGTATCGGCGGCACTGTTACCGCCAGACCCGTAATGAGCCCCAATGTGTTTTGCGGTGCCAGGAAGTGAGCTGCATTGTCTTTGTTCTTAGGGCATGTGCCTTCTGCAAGCATGTTTTTTTTCCTGTGGTTGTTTCTTTATTTCTTTGTTTCGCCGCTGTTTTTCCTTTCTTTTTCTCTGTTCTTTGGTTTGGTTCCATCCATGGGGGGAAGAAGTGTTGTAGTCGAACCCTGGGCATGTTGTTACGTCCAGGGTTCCACATTCCTTGTCAGTTACTGTTTAGAGATCGACTGGGGGGCTGGGGTTCGTTCACCAATGAACTGGCTGTTTTCCTACCATATAACTCGTGTATGCGGCATTTCTTCAGCGTCTCAGTTGAGGGGAATTAAGAAGAACTAATTTTTTTAAATCCATAACTGTGAAATATTTAGCCTTACATGGAAAATTACATAATATCTTAGTGGGATTAGAAACTAAAGAGACTCTGCTTCAACAATATTGTTTAGGGGTGAAGATCCTGAATATATCTCCATGACCCCCAGCTGATTTCTTCACTGGGTACACAGCTGTGTTACATGGGGACTCAGATGGGACCAATATTCCTTGCTTCCTTAAAGCAGAAATGGTCTTGTGTATACATTTGTCCGATCTCGGGACATGGGATATTGATTTTGCTTATGGTGAAATTAGTCCTGCTTTAAGCTTGATTTTAACTGCTTCTGCTCCTTTCAATAGGCCCACGTCCTATGGACTGGTGGTATATAAAATATTAGCACCTTCTACAAATCTTCCTGGAAAAATGACAGTTTCTTTTTTACCATCGCCATTTTCTGCAGCATTTCCATACTCTCCACTTTAATCCAATAAGTGAGAATTATAAAAGATACTAACTCATCATCAGAATAATCATCCCTGAAAAGCTCTTTGTCTGTCAAATCTGTCAATTTAAATCCTACAATGGAGGTTATCACTGCTCTCCATCCTCTACCCTCATCATCTGTTCCATGGACAACCACTTTTTCCTCTATTGCCACTGCAGTTTCTAACTCTAAAGGGATAACCCCTAACTCAAGGTTACCCTAAGGCTCCTGTGTCTTGCCAACTCTTTACAATATATTCATTAAGGCCCTTTTCGAACTCCTAGACTCCCTTGGCATAGCCTACACAAACTATGCCGACGACAAGCAAATTCTCCTTTCCCGCTCCTTTTCCTACACTGACGATGCTGCTAGGCTAAATTCCACTTACGCCACCATCCAAGCTTGGATTGCGACCCATGGCCTCTGCCTTAATGATGAGATAACTGAAATTCTCATCATTGGCCCTGCCACATTGCTGAAATATATTGAACCTCAATACACAGCCTCTCATATTGATGGTTCTCTTTTCCCAATTTCTCATATGTCAAAACACTTGGGAGTATACCTCGATTCCACTCTCTCCCTAACCCATCAAGTCAACACCATAGCCTCATCAGCAGCCTACTTATTTAAACTACTAAATGCCGCCAGACCATTCCTCTCCAGTGACAGTTGCCTGACGATTGTCTGGGATGTAGTGGGTGCCAGACTTGTCTACTGTAATGTCCTCATCACTGGGACATCGATCCAAAATATAAAGAAACTCCAAACTTTTCAAAATAATGCCCTGGATGCCGACTTGAACATCCCTACATCAGAGCACATCTCAGCCACCTGTAGAGAAGTTCATTGGCTACCTGTCTATGAGAGAATAGAATTCAAGACGCTCGCTCTCTATTACCCATAAGTGAATCTCCAAATCTGCCCCGCCATACCTTTTGCAAAAAATCACTAAGTCTCACTTGACTAGGTCCACCAGAACCCCTTACATTTACAGATTGGTGCAGCCTAAGGTCAAACGTGCCAAAGCTGGTAGTGCCAGTTTCACAGTCATTGCTGCCAAGCGATGGAACATTCTCCCCCCTGAACTGAGAGCGGAGGAATCTTACTGGGCCTTCTGCATAGTATTAAAGACATGGCTATTTGTCTAACCAGCTGCACCTGCCACCTGCTGTGACTGAGTGTACCCCAATGTGACCACCATTCCACTCTCTTGTAATTGTTATGTATGCTGTTTTTGTTCTTTGGCCCACGGGCTTCATGTAACCGGTTCTCTGCAGCACCCAGATGCCTCAGGGCTCGTGTGCACTATACAAATAGAAAAATAAATAATAAATAGATAAATAACCTATCATTCTTCATGATCCATGGGTATTTATGGTCTAAACAAAAACTTTTCAGGTATTCTCAATATTTTACCTATCAACTTGGGTAACCATGATCATAAAACAGTCACCCCATACAAAAATACTTCTGGGTCTAAGGGGGCTCCTCATAAAGGTTTCTGTCCTGTGAAGGCTAATATAAATTTGTTCACATTCATATATAATCCCTGGAGTGGAACATGCTATTCTTTCGTCAGTAAAAGATATTGGGCCTCATTTCGAGTTACCTCCAATTTTACCACTACGCCAAATTATGAGTTTTGGCTTTAAGTAGAAGATTTACCTCCAGCAAAACCCTGGAGGTAAATGTTACCAGTCAATGCCAAAAAATATGCAGAATTGGCGGAATTACCGCAGCAGTAATTCTGTGGCGGTAATTTCGCAAAAGAAAAGACCCATTGGGTCCAATGGACCCAAAATAAATGGTGATTTACACCGCTGCCACCACTTGTAATCAGGCAGAACTTCAGCCTGACCAAGTGGCAGTAACAGTAAATCTGTTTGGTGGTATTTCAGAGGATTTTCCTCTGAAATACCTCCAAATCATAATGAGGCCCATTTTCATGTTTAGATTTGTCATAAAGTCACGTTCTAGTATGTTAACAGATGTCTGCTGAGAATATAATAAGGGCATGGATTGGTAATTCGTCTGTAAAAGGAACTAAACTCATCGCCCCAGAGAATCCCTGAGCATTCATGCATGTGCCTGACATGGGGTATTTTCCTTCCAGGACACAGGAACGAGTTGCTCTGGTCTCTACAAGGAAGGAAAATGTATTGCCTCTCATTGTAACCTTGACTCTTGGTTCCTCTTGGGGGTCTGTTGTCACTGACAGTACTGAACATATCAGGTCACTCTCTGGGCTGTCCTATTGTGTATATAAATTCATCCCTGCACCAATGAAAGGATTTCCTCCTACCACGGTCACACTCCCTAGTTTAGGTGCAGGTGTTTGCGATATTCCTACATTGGTGTTCCACTGTGGTTGCATGGCCTGTTGTGTCTGTGCTTGCTGGGCCTGTATCTGTTGGGCTTGCATAGGCACTTGCTGTGGTTGCCCTTGTGGCAATTGCATCTGCAGTGGAGCTTGCTGTGTTTGCTGTGGTTGTGGCGCACGTGCCTGATTCTGCCTCTGATCTTGGGTATAATATTCCAGTGGTTGTGTATTATATTGTGGAACATAGCCCATTTCCCCTCTTGGAGCTTGAAAATTCTGCTGCATGCTCCCTCTACTTGCCCCCTCTACTTCAACATGTTCTGGCTGTATGTTGCATTTTCTGGCAATTGCAACATTGTTGTGGTTATCCACCATTAAATCCTCCTCCTCCCTAAGGGTTCTGAAATCCACCTCATCCTCCTCCCCTGGGTCCATTCCCTCTTCCTCTTGGCCAAAAATGTTACCCACTCTGATCCATAGGATATACTACATTACTTTGCTGCACTGGCCACATCTCTTGTGTCATTATTTCCTCATTACTTGTCAATACCACTCCCTCTATGACTAATTTTGAAATGAAATTCCGAACTAACTTCTCTTCCTCCTGCTTTCTACTCAAAATGTTCTTCTTATTCTTCACTTGCAACAATCAGCAATGGTGCACAATAGTCAATTCTACTTCTGGCAATGGCTTTGCTTCCATCCCTACCTGTTTCTTCATCTACCTTTGCACAGGCTTGGGCTGTCCCTGGCATAAAATGTGATAAAATAATGGCACTGTTGCCACTGTTTTGTCAAACGGGCCCTCGTCTCGAGACGCCATCTCTCTTGAATTTCTTGAATAAAGGCAACAGGATCTGCAATTAGTAAATGGCGCTGCATCATGTGTCGTATTTTTATGCAGTCACACTTGCATATCCTGCTGGCTTCTAAATGTCATCAGCCCTCTCCCCTAGCATGGCTGCTAGCATGCCTTTCATGTCACTTATGGTTAATGTCATTCCTGATGTCATTTTTTTTTAATTCATAAATCCATTTTCTCCCACCTGAAGTCAAACTAGGCAATTTACATTTCAAATTATCCTTGTCCATTTGTGGCCATGGAGTATATTCTGGTCATCCTCCCACTTTCTCTAATGATGGAATTTTGTGAAAACTCTGATCCATAATCATACCCACTGTTAAGATGGATTTCTGAACTCTGTCCTTGAGGGGCAGAGGTTCAGAAGGCCAGCCTAGTTTCTTGGAACAGGGTAACCTCTGGACAAGCCAGACCAATCAGGGTAGCAATGGTGGCGGTCAAGACTAGGTCTCAAGAGGGGTGAGGGTGACTGAAAGCCCGCAATGAGCACACAAAGCAAGGACACTTCCAAATCACTCCAAGCAGGTGTTATATTAAAAATATAGACACATTTATTACAAGGCTTCTGTAACATTGACCATAGTAAAGAATCACTGTAAAACTCAAGTAAACCAACACATCACAATCAAATACAATATATATACAATTACCGGTCTAAAGAGTTAGAAGCACAAAATATGCAGACCACCAAGATGGTGAGGAAAACAAGCAGTGCAAGTAATCGTTAGACCCAGTTCGCCTTCAGAGGCCACCTAACTAGAAGGAAGTCTGAGCCCTACGAAGAGTGGAGCCTTGTGCTCAAAAGTACCTGCACACGCTGGTGCCAACGGGCCAAGGGGAGTCTCTTCAAGGAAATCAGGCAGTTCAGAGCGGTGAACAAATGAGGATGAACAGATCTCCGCTAATCAAGCGCAACCTCCATTTGTGGGCAGAAGCAGAGCGCGAGTGCGAAAAAGGCATGCTGTTTAACATTGTGTTGAAAAGCTACAGGGTACTGCAGGAGGGCGACCGGTTCCTAGCGTTGCTACTCACCGGTCCCCGATGCAGGCAGACCCAGGCTTCTCTGCGTCAGTTGCAGGGCTGGCAGGTTCAGATACGAGCAGGGGACGTCTCGGCGTTGTGTACATTCCACGGCAGCAGAAGTTAGAGTTGAGGATGTCCCAAATGCAGCGAACCCGCACAGTTTGTTACCACAGCAGGGCAACGCAGCGGCCGTGTGTATTTCAGCCCAATGCACACTTCTCACTTCAGACCTGGGAATGCCAAGTGTATGAATCGTGTGAGAGTGCTAAGGACTCGGAATACAGCAGCAACCTGACGGCGGTGACAGACCAAGGCTCCTGGGTAGGCTGGTCAGTTCATTGGATGGCCCAGGGACGCTTCCGAAGGCTTACGTGCAGGAGATGATGAAGATGCCGAGAATAGTTGTTCCCACTATTCCAAAGGGTCGAAGTACCAGTACAAGCCTACTCGTTCGATCAGCGGCAGAATGGTCTCACAGGGCGACAGCAGTGCAGAGGAGCAGTCCTTCAACGGGTCACCAGCGATTCCTCGGTTCAGCCTCTTAGTTGCAGGATACTTGGCTCCTGTATCCGTCATTCGTGAGAACTCAGGAGATCGACATGGTAGTGGTGTTTCCAGCCTCCTCTTATCCAGAGTTCCCTTCGCGCCAAAACAGAGAGGACCCAATGGGAGATCTGCTCCCAAAACACTCACACCATACGTGGACCTATCACGGACCACGGTGGTCCCAGGCATTCAAGACACACTAGACTCTCTGGCACCCAGGATGTGTATTGGGACCAGACATCCCAGCCCACATCCTGGAGGCACACACAAGGCCTGCAGAAGCCCGCGAAAGCATCTGTTTTTCGCGGGAAAGTACATGCCCAAATAAGGAAGGCCCTGGGTCGGCTCGACCTGGGGAAGGTGAAGGGGGCAAGACAGTCAGCGGGCAGGACAAAGAGCCTCGTGGTCTGACCATTTTGAAGCCAGGCCACCATTTTGGGCTAAGCGCGATAAATGCGCTTAAACAGCCAAAAAGAGCTCAAAACACAAAGAAATGATCGCTGCCACCAGTCCCGTCCGTGATTCACTTGCACAATTCGTTAACAATCCAAAGAGAGTGTCTAGGGCCTGTAGAGTGACTAGAGACCCAAGAGAGCAGTAACTTAGCTTACAGTGCCCTCTTGTGTCATGTTGCGCGAAAGCTGCAACTTGATAAAAGAACTACGGAAAACAATGTTTCCCGGTACTGACTGTCTTAAGGGCATGTCAGTTTCCCCGTAAGAATGGAGCGAAAGCCCAGAGGAGTGCGGCAGAAGGCTGCACTTCTCTGGCAAAGTCTAGATCAGGGTGAAAACAACAGCAAAAAGTTTAGGGGTTGCCACATGGAAGGAAAATTACCTACAATTAGAAAATCTTTCCAAACACTCACCCCTCCCAGACTATGGACAGGGGGAACTAATCCACCCATGGATCAGTCTCTTGTTCAGGTCGGTTAAACATTCTGGACAACCCATCAGCATTGCTATGTTGGACACCTGGCCTATGCTCAATAGTGAAGTCAAAGCCTTGTAGACTTATGGACCACCTAAGCAACTTTCGATTCTCTCCCTTCATGTTCATCAGACACTTTAAGGGCTTATGGTCAGTTTGCACAGTGAAGTGGGTCCCATAGAGGTAGGGCCTCAGCTTCCGTAGGGCCCACTCAACAGAGAAACATTCTTTCTCCACTGTGGACCATCTGAGCTCTCTGTCCTTAAGTTGGCGACTAATGAAACCAATAGGGTGTTCCTTACCCTACTCATCTACTTGCGATAGTACAGCTCCTCTCCCAGTGTCAGAGGCGTCTGTCTGCACAATAAAAGGTCTTTGATAATCAGGGGCCCTGCGGACAGGGGCCTGGCACAAGGAGTCTTTTAAGCCGTTGAAGGCCTTCTCACACTCGTCGGTCCAAGTTACCTTCTTGGGTTTCTTCAGAGTGGTGAGGGCAGTCAAAGGGGCAGCTATGGTGCCATAGTCTGCCATGAAGTTGCGGTAATACCCCGTGAGTCCTAAGAAGGCTCTCACTTGGGTCTGTGTAGTGGGGGTAGGCCAGTCTTGTACTGCTTGTACTTTACTGGGTAGAGGCTGTAACCCTCCCTCCACCTACTTCATGTCCAAGGTAAACCACTGAGCCTTGTCCAATCTGGCATTTACTAGCCTTTATGGTCAAGTGTGCTTTCTGAAGAGCCTGTAGTACAATCCCGAGGTGTTTCACATAGTCTTCCCAGGTGGCGCTGAAAAGTGCTATATCGTCCAGATATGCAAGACAGAATTCATCCAACCCATTCAACACATGATTCACAAGCCTCTGAAAAGTGGCAGTTGCATTCTTCAACCCGAACGGCATTACCCTGAATTGGTAAAGGCCGTCTGGAGTGGAAAACGCTGTCTTCTCCTTGGCATGTTCTGCTAAGGCTATTTGCCAATAGCCCGCAGTGAGGTCAAACGTGCTGAGGTACTTGGAGGCACCCAAGGTATCCACCAGCTCATCTGTTCGAGGCAAGGGGTGTGCATCTGTCTTGGTGACAGCATTCAGAGCCCTGTAATCCACACAGAACCTCAATTCAGAAGTGCCTGCTTTTGGAACCAAAACCACAGGGCTGGACCAAGGACTACTAGAGGGTTCAATCACCCCAAGATCTAACATTTTGTTGACCTCTGTCTTAATGTAAGACCGTACTTTGTCTGACATCCTGTATCCTCTATTTTAGGTAGGAACGCTGTCTCCTGTGTCTATGTTATGTTTGCACCAAGGTGTCAAACCAGGGGACTGTGAAAACAGGGGGGGAAATTGCCTAAGCAAACTTTTCACCTCAGCCTGCTGATCAGAAGTCAGGTGAGGGGCCACTCGGATACCCTCAAAGGAGGTATCTGAAGGACCGCTTTGGAACAGGTTGGGGAGAGGTTCAGACTCCTCTTCCTCAACATCTGAAGCCAGTAGCAGTGCTGCGATTTCGACTCTTGGGACGAAAGCCTTCAGCCTATTTACGTGGAACACTTTTGGAGCCTGTCCAGGTCTTCCAAGGTCCACTAAATAGTTGACCTCTCCCAGGGGCTCCACCACTGTGTAAGGGCCTGACCATTTGTCCTGTAAAGCTCTAGGCCTTATGAGATCCGTGATCAGGACTTGTTGACCATGTTTAAAGTTGATGAGGGAAGCTTTCTGGTCGTACCAATGTTTCACCAGCGCTTGACCTGCCTTGAACTTGTCACTAGCCAGACCCATGAGTAGTACCATCTGTTTTCTGAGCCCTAACACATAGTCGACTACGTTGGTACTAACCGGGAGAGTGGGCATCTCCCATCCCTCCTTGACTATGGCTAAGGGTCCCCGCACAGGGAGACCAAACAGAAGTTCAAAGGGGCTGAAGCCAACACCCTCCTGTGGTACCTCTCGTTAGGGAAACAGTAAGCATGGTAAAAGAAGAACCCATTTTCATATTTGAGGTTCTTCCAGAGCCCCAATCATACTCTTTAACGTTCTGTTGAACCGTTCCACCAGACCATTGGTCTGGGGGTGGTATGCAGAAGAGAACTTGTAGGTGACCCCACATTCCTTCCACATAGCCTGCATATACTTTGACATAAAGTTGCTGCCTCTGTTAGACACAACTTTTTTAGGGAAGCCAACCCTAGTAAAGATGCCAAGTAACGCTTTTGCAACTGACTTGGCAGTTACAGTTTTCAATCTGATGGCCTCAGGATATCTGGTAGCATAGTCGACCAGCACCAGGATAAACCTATTGCCTGAGGATGTTGGCGGGTCGAGGGGACTAACGATGTCGATCCGTACCCTTTCGAATGGTATTCCCACAACTGGGAGTGGCACCAATGGAGCTTGGATTGTTGAGCCACTCTTACCATATAACTGGCAGGAGGCACAACTCCTACAGTGACTTTCTACTTGCACCCCCATCTTGGGCCAGTAGAAGTGCATGGATAACCTTTGCTTGTTCCTCTTAATACCAAGGTGACCAGCAAGGGGCACTTCATGTGCCAGCTGCAGGAGGAAGGGTCTTACAGCAAGGGGAACCACCAACCCCCTATTGTCTCCTTCTGTAGACTCTGTGGGCTCACTATACAGGAGTCCACCTTCCCAATAAATCTGATGCTTCCCAGGAGGTTCGCCCTCAAGCTGGGAGCAGGCCTGTCTCCTTAGGCCTTCCAGATGTGGGCACTCACGTTGGCCTTTACTGAATTCTTCCCTGACAGGACCACCTTCTACTAACAAGTCTTTTAGTTCAGGATGGTCATTGGGGTCAAATACTTCAGGTATCGCCGCCTCCTCGTCAGGTCCGGGCGATTGACCAACTTCCTCCACCGCAGTGGTAGGTGAGTTCGGTCGAATATTTTCTTTCCCTCGTTTTGGTTTCTTTACTCCTTTAACCTTGGGTTTCCCCTTTGCTTGGGGCAGCACATTGGTCTTGGCCAAGGCTGCCCGTGTTTGAGACCGTGTGCAGGGTCTGTCAGCAGTGTCTCCTACGAGCCCTAAAGCTCTGAGATCGTTGCCCAACAAGACCTTTCCTGGGACGTTTCTCTGAATGCTCACTGGAATCCTGACTGCTGTACCATTTAAAGTAAGATTTACAGGTCTAACTGGAAACATGTGAGGTGGGCTGTCAGCCAACTTAGTGGGCATCAGAGTAGCTCTGGCAACTTCCTCTGAGTCTACCAAGGTAGAATCCACTACAGTTCGACTGCACCCACTATCCCTAAGAGCTGGAGTATCTACTCCATTGATCAGCACACTGTCTTTAAAGTAGTGCTTGGTGTTACCTGGAATCCTAGCATAAGCCTCTGTGACTTTAGACTCCCAGGAACCCAGGGAAACTAAAACTACCTCAGCTTCTATCCCACTGGGGAAGGAGTCTGAGGAGAAGGATGCTCCTGTAATCTCTTCTTCCTCGTAGGAGGAGAAGGCCAGATTAGCTGAGTGGACCCCCAAAGGTTTAACCTTACACCGGGGATCCCCCTTCATGTGGTCAGTTGCTCCACAAGCAAAACAAGATCCATTGGGTCTGTTTACGTAGGGAGGCTTATTATAACCAGAGTTCTGTTTTGGAGGCTGACCTCCACTACTCTGTGAGTTATCTTGTGTCTTACCCTTATTTTTCTTTTTGTGGCCCTTTTGAGAAGAAGATTTATCAGATTCACCACCCTCCTTATCTTTGGACTTTTTCCCCTCCTCCTGCATACCAGGATGAGTCTTGTCCTTATGGGACAATCGATGTGACACCCATAAATCTGCTGCAATGGCAAGCTTCTTAGGATCTATCTCCTTTGAATCTGCCAAATGCTGCTTAAGCTCAGGGGAAGAAGATGCAAAAATATGTTCCAGCATGACAAGACTTATCATACCTTCAAAGGTAGAAACCTTATAACCTTCGACCCAGCCAGTCAAGTTTTTTAAGGATTCGGTTACATAAGATACCCAAGTACCACCTTCTTTTTTCTTATACTCTCTGAATCATTTTAAATATTGGGCAGGAGTCTTTCCAAACTTTAAAATGAGAGTTTGCTTCAACATTGCAAAATCTGCTCGCTCAGCCTTCGAAATTTCCATAATGGCACTACAGCCAGAATGGGGCAGTCTGCTGAGTAACCAGGCAATCTTATCAGTATTGTCAACTTGTTGAACTTCACATGCATACTCAAACGCATTCAGCCAGTCCATAATGGCATTCTTTTCCTCATACACACTGAGCAGATCTTTTGGAAACCTTGGATGAGAGGAGGCCCCAGACCCATGTCCAGGACCCTTGGATCCATTTGCAACCTGAGGTTTAGCCAGTTCCAACTGGTGATCCCTGTCTTTCTGTTTTTCTGCCTGTTCAATTTGTAGTTTGGCCATGTTGAAATCAAGCTCCTTCTGCCTAAACAGCAGTTCTTGCTTCTTGTATTCAAGCATGGCCTCCCCATCGACACTGGCAGAGGAAACATTAGACATCTCATCCTCCCTGTCATCATGGTCGCGGTGGACCAGTGCAGCGGCAGAACTGTCAGTTCTAGCAGTGAGAGCAGCCCCACCTCCTTCTGCACTGTCCTCGGAAGTTATAGCGTCAAGCTGAGCTTCTTGCCACACCACGATTCTTTGGATCATATCCGATTTGGTGCCTTGAGAGGAGACACCTCTCTCCGCACACATCTTTTTCAATGTTTCGGATTTAGAAGCATTTAAAGTTAACAAGGTATTTGTTTCCATACTGTTAGATAGGACTATGGCCTTTTACGACAATTCACTACGTGTCCTGGTAGGAATAACTTGAAATGCCTTCGCTCGTGCGCAACACTGGATACCTTCAGTCGTATCCCACCGCTGTACACCAATTTGTTAAGATGGATTTCTGAACTCTGTCCTGGAGGGGCAGATGTTCAGAAGGCCAGGCTAGTTTCTTGGAACAGGGTAACCTCTGGACAAGCCAGATCAATCAGGGTAGCGATGGCGGCGGTCAAGACTAGGTCTCAAGAGGGGTGAAGGTGACTGAAAGCCCGCAATGAGCACACAAAGCAAGGACACTTACAAATCACTCCAAGCAGGTGTTATATTAAAAATATAGACACATTTATTACAAGGCCTCTGTAACATTGACCATAGTAAAGAATCACGGTAAAACTCAAGTAAACCAACACATCACAATCAAATACAATATATATACAATTACCGAAGGGTATAAAGAGTTAGAAGCACGAAATATGCAGACCACCTAGATGGGGAGGAAAACAGGCAGTGCAAGTAATCGTTAGACCCAGTTTGCCTTCAGAGGCCACCTAAATTGAAGGAAGTCCGAGCCCTACGAAGAGTGGAGCCTTGTGCTCAAAAGTACCTGCACACGCTGGTGCCAACTGGCCAAGGGGAGTCTCTTCAAGGAAATCAGGGAGTTCCGAGCGGTGAACAAATGAGGACGAACAGATCTCCGCTACTCAAGCGCAACCTCCACTTGTGGGCAGAAGCAGAGTGCGAGGCGAAAAAGGCGTGCTGTTTAACACAGCGAGGAAAAGCTACAGGCTACTGCAGGAGGGCGACCGGTTCCTAGCGTTGCTACTCACCGGTCCCCGGTGCAGGCAGAGCCAGGCTTCTCCGCGTCAGTTGCAGGGCTGGCAGGTTCAGATACGAGCAGGGAACGTCTCGGCGTCGTGTAGATTCCGCGGCAGCAGAAGTTAGAGTTGAGGATGTCCCAAACGCAGCGAACCCGCACAGTTTGTTACCACAGCAGGGCAACGCAGCGGCCGTGTGTATTTCAGCCCGATGCACACTTCTCACTTCAGACCTGGGAATGCCAAGTGTACGAATTGTGTGAGAGTGCTAAGGACTCGGAATACAGCAGCAACCTGATGGCGGTGACAGAGAAAGGCTCCTGGGTAGGTTGGTCAGTCCACTAGATGGCCCAGGGACGCCTCCGAAGGCTTATGTGCAGGAGATGATGAAGATGTCGAGAATAGTTGTTCCCACTATTCCAAAGGGTCGAAGTACCAGTACAGGCCTTCTCGTTCGATCAGAGGCAGAATGGTCTCACAGGGCGACAGCAGTGCAGAGGAGCAGTCTTTCAGCGGGTCACCAGCGATTCCTCGGTTCAGCCTCTTAGTTGCAGGATACTTGGCTCCTGTATCCGTCGTTCGTGAGAACTCAGGAGATCGACATGGTAGTGGTGTTTCCAGCCTCCTCTTATCCAGAGTTCCTTTCGCGCAAAAACGGAGAGGACCCAATGGGAGATCTGCTCACAAAACACTTGCACCATACATGGACCTATCACGGACCACAGTGGTCCCAGGCATTCAAGACACACTGGACTCTCTGGCACCCAGAATGTTTATTGGGACCAGACATCCCAGCACACATCCTGGAGACACACACAAGGCCTGTAGAAGCCCGCGAAAGCATCTGTGTTTCGTGGGAAAGTACATGCCCAAATAAGGAAGGCCATGGGTCGGCTCGACCTGGGGAAGGTGAAGGGGGCAAGACGGTCAGCGGGCAGGACAAAGAGCCTCGTATTCTGGCCATTTTGGAAGCCAGGACACCATTTTGGGCTAAGCGCGATAAACGCGCTTAAACAGCCAAAAGGATCTCAAAACACAAAGACACGATCGCTGCCACCAGTCCCGTCCGTGATTCACTTGCACCGTTCGTTAACAATCCAAAGAGAGTGTCTAGGGCCTGTAGACTACAAACTAGAGACCCAAGAGAGCAGTTACTTATCTTAAAGTGCCCTCTTGTGTCATGTTGCGCGAAAGTTGCAACATGATAAAAGAACTACGGAAAACAACGTTTCCCGGTACTGACTGTCTTAAGGGCATGTCAGTTTCCCCGTAAGAATGGAGCGAAAACCCAGAGGAGTGCGGCAGAAGGCTGCGCTTCTCTGGCAAAGTCTAGATCAGGGTGAAAACAACAGCAAAAAGTTTAGGGGTTGTCACATGGAAGGAAAATTACCTACAATTAGGAAATCTTTGCTAACACCCAACTATGCTTTGTGTCTTCCAGGTGGGGCTAGTCTCACCCATGTGTCTCTGTCCTGGTAGTGACCTTAATCTGCTTTCATAAGGCAGGGAAACATCTCTTGCAATCTGTGACCATGATTGTGGTTGTTCAGTGTATCGTGTCAGCTGTGGTGTTTTTTTATTTAGTGTCTGACCCTTTTATCCCGTTCTCTACACTCAAATCTTTCGAAAAACTGTCTGTCTGCTCTTTACGCTCTCTCGTTTTCTTCCCTTTCTTCGCCTGACATCATTAAGCCCCAGCTTGTGTGACTGGCATCCCTCTCCACATCATCAAGATCTAATCTACTTAAAGACAGCATTCTATGCTCGTCAGTCAATGCGTCACCTGACCCTCCTCCTACTTGCCTCAATAAAGATTCTTCGACATCCTCTTGAGTTTTATTCCCATCTTTATCCCTCATTTGCCTGTATAAATCCCCAATCCTCTTCCCTATATTTTCTGCTTTGTGCTTGTCAGCCCATATCTGTATTCTCAGTATCCCTTGCAGCTCTCTGCTGGGCTGCAATTACCCTCTCTCTTCTTCAAATCGTTCTCTTTCTTCAATCAGCACTATCCTTCTATGAAATAGATAATCAATCTAATCATCCTTTAGCCCACTATTTCTGTTCATCTCAACTTCCCTTCTTCTCATCTGTCTTCTCTCTTCTTCCTCTTGCCTTTTTTCAATCTATGTACTTGCATTCTGTGTATTTCTATCTCCTCTCGTTTCTTCTCTTCTAGTCTCTCTTTTTCTTTCCTTGCCTTGTACCTTCTTCATTCTTCTTTTTGCTTCCTCTCTTATTCCTTCTCTTCTTCGTATGCTCTCTTGTTTTCTCTTTCATTCTTTTCCCGTTCTGTTCTTTCTTCCCTTTCTCAAACCCCATCAATGCCCTTATCATCTAGCTTAAGTAATATCTGTCCTCCCATCCATTCATTCTGTACTGTCGTCACTCCCTTAACCTTTTATTTCACTTCCCTTTGTCTCCTTGCTCTATCCTCTATCTCCATCTGCCTGTCATGTCTGTCCTTTCTCTCATCACAATGTTTACATTAATTGCATGTTGGCAGATATTTGCATTCTCTACTTTTACTCTCTTCCATGTTGTCCTCACTATTATAAGCGGGGGGCTTGTCTGTCTGATTAACATGCCCCACCACTGCTTTCAATTCCTTTCAGGATAAAATCAGTGTTCCTCAGTATCTGTGCTCTTGTTTTCATAAGGGGCAAGAGGAGTTTTTTCGAGAGTGGAAAGAAGAGCCAAAAGCGTCATATCCTGCTCCTTATGCTGATTAAGCATCCACTCCTTCTCAGGTGGATCTTTTTTCTTGCTCTGATACATTTTCCACAACTCTAAAACTGACAATATTTTCTGTAGCTTGTAGCATGTAAATATGTTGTCATATGTCGCAATATTGTTTTTGACAGCAACCCCTGTTGAGGCCACGACATGAGTGTTTTATTAGTTGTGCCTCTGATACACTCTGTGTGACATTGTCTTACCTTGGGTGTGTACCTTGGCAGTGTCCTACATATGTGTAGAAGAGGAGTTATTTTATCAAAAATAGTATACTGATTTATTTGAGCAGGCACCATCAATTGCTGCTTATTACACAAACACCAATGTTTTAACCACTTTCAAAATCTATGCATTGATGTTCTTTTTGTTGCTTCGTTTACACTTTCTATCAAGTTTACCTGTTTCTTTTTTATTATTGATGTTTTAAGATTCACTTTGTTATTTATTTATTATTTGATTTATTCCCTCCTGATTGACATCAATCTCTTGATTTAAAAATTGATGACTTCCTTAATGTTTTCCTATTGTTTTTTATCTCCTTATCTAGACACAATAAAAGTTTTATACAGACATATTTATAACCCCATACACATGTGCACTTTTACATTTCCTGCGTAAACCTTCCTTTACTATCTCTAGTAAAAATGTATCACATTTCACTTTTTACCCAATTTTGGAGTACGATATGCACTCTTCTTCTTGGCTTTGCCTCAGAAATCCTTAAATAATACCCCTATATTTGGAGTTTTAGTGCATACCCTTCCGCCCCTCTTGGAACTGGGAATCGAGGCATCTATTTCTCTTCTTATCCCGAAAAATCATGTTACTCGTATACATATATTTGCAATACAGTCCCTCACTCTGTTTTTGACACCATCAATGTTCTTCTTACATCCATGGCTCAGTTCGAGTCCCTCACAATTGACTCTTCCCCAATCGACCAGGTTGCCTTCAGTACGTGGGGCACCTGCAGGGACCGGACAGGAATTTCGTCAAAGGGCGCCACCTATTGACTGATTCTCCTCACATGTGTATTTGCGTGCTGATCTCCGCAGGAAGCTCCTCAGTCTTCTGGCTAATGGTGGAATCAATCAAGAGTCTGAGAGTCTAGATCTGGGCTTAGGTTGATTAGACCAGAACCATTTGCACTGCTACCAAAAAGTGCTCGAGCACCTTGAAGCATCTCATGTGCTAGGTGGAATTAACAATAAAGATCTCAGACCCAAATAACCAGACTCAGAACCAAAGAATATGGCAAAGTACTACTTTATTATCAGCATACAATAAAGTAGGGCAATCCGGCAAATAACAGGCTGTAATTCACACACTTACAACCAAAAGTGATTATACAATGGCTTTATACCTCGATGTGCATCCTAGTGGCAAACTAAAACCTATTGAAGGGAGGGATTGGTTTGGGGAACATATGTACCTATAGTATACATTCACTTTAACATTAACATTAACATTAACATAAGTGTTAATAATGTCATGGGCTGCCCCTTTCCTGATGGGCACGCCTCTAACTAACTCTAAATATGTATAATACTAATTATAGCAGAAATAATGGCAGTGGGTTGGTCTCTGCAACATTGTATAGCATGTTGCTACATAGACCGTCTGATTGGTTTTCATGCTTTCCCAACCTTGGACTTTTGGCTCTCTAGCAGCACATGAGAAAAACGAAACTCAGGTGCCGCAAGCAATATCAGACTACTCCACACTTTCCCAATTAGTCCATTGTCTCTCATCAGTTAGTCCGCAAGCCAAGGCGTCTCCTTTGAGTTGAGCTCAGAGCCTGCTCTCTGCTCTAGGACATTCAAGGGAGGGTAGGCACACTAATATATTCACGTCAGATTAATGAATAGCCCTTGTTTTCGACTTCTGAAGCATGTCTGAGGAGACCACAAATGTGTCCATCTCGACCTTCTATTTACTGCTATTTGATTAAATTGTGCTGGGGGTCATTACTCCTCTCGGCTTCTAGAGATGTGCTCACTCCATCTTGAATGGGCTTTCTGCATCTTTAACTGTCTAAAACTTGGCTCTCGCAAATGTTTTCTCCTTCGCTTAATCTGAGAGAAATATGTTTTACGTACATGTTTATCCTTTTGACTCCCCTGTGCCTTCTAATAATTTGTTGAAATAGCATCCTAGATCCCAAGCCAATACACTCTTCTTTATTCCTCACACAAAACTGTTTTTCCAGCGTCTCCTGTCTCTGCAGCCCTGGTCTGTCTCCAAGGTAGCCTGAATGGTTTTAATACGAGTCTGAAGTCCATCTTTCCATCATGGTCACTTTCGCCATGTTATGCTTTCCTCTACAGCAAGCTTTAATATGTCTCATCTACCTTGTGTTTCTGCATATGTACATTTATTAATCACCAGGTCCCTTTACCTTTTTGCATATACAGTTTCTTCATATTCGATTACATGTTTCTCTTGGTACTTCTTTTACATCTTTATTCTTTGAGTATTTGAATATCATTTCAGTGAGTCTCAGTATCTCGCCTCTATGACATCATTCTGCTCTTGTCAGCTTTCATCTATAGCTCTATGATGTCCAATGGTGTATGCAGACATCGTTCCACCCTCTCATTGCGGGTTTACATTCAATATGGTTGACTGAGTGAATATCATCTCTCATACACTCATTTCGGTATTAGGATGATACCTGATGTCCCACTTAGGGCTCTTCTCCTACTGTTCCCGTATGATGGAGGTGAGGGGGAGGGAGCTAGAGAAAACATGCCCACCTCCTCCTCTACAATTATCACTGACACATATCACCATGAATGGGGCTGCTCAGTATGTGGGCGTATGTTTGAGACAAAGATTTACTCAGTTTGGGCTTTGGTTCTGTAATGAAATCTTATAATAACAAGGATTGACAATGACAACAGTTTGGGCTTTGGTGTAAGCATGGGAAAGGCCCTTGTCAGGCACTGCTGTAGTCATATTTACTTGCTATTGATGGTAGCATGCGCACACTGCTGCAAGTACATGGCCATCTAAAAGCAGTGATTGGCAAATGCCTAATACTTATGCACAAGCCAAAACTGTTGGCTTTGCCAATGCTTGTTTTTAACAGGACTTCAGTGAAGGACACACATATTGCTTATAAATCTAGGAGCTGATGGCAGAACTGATAAAGGCATTTTTATTACACCAGTAGCACGGTTACAAACTCTAACTCAGTCATTCATTCTCAGAAGACTGCTTTGAAAAAACAATGGCAGGCCCTTTGGGTGCAAAGTTTGTTGATAAGGCTTGATCAAAGTGAGCTCAAAGAGTTTCCAGGAGGAGGTGTTTTGGGTGGGAAGGGGCAGAAACTGGGGAGTAATGGCCATATAGGTTGGCATGGCCATGGGCAGTGAATGGGTGGGCAAATAACTAAACAACACCTGCATTCTTTGTGCCCCTATTCAAATGCCATTTCTCACTATCTGCACTCTAATGCAATAGTTTCGGTTTATAGGGGGCTTTAAAGCTCAAAGTAAAAATTGCAGTGAGGGTAAGTGGCGTTGAGACATAAAGGCAAGGCTGTTTATTTTCCACTTCTGTAACTCGCCATGTGATTGCGGTGGTTTGCCATCATGTCAGTGGGAAGACGTTGGTAGCGGCACTTCATGTGCGTGCCGTTGCTAGTGTTAGACCTGTCTGTGCACTTTCATGTAATTCATTCCTCTTGCTGTGGAACTTGTAGTCGTGATATCTAATCCCGGCTGCCCAGTTTTACTAAATTGTGTGACCCTAGGGGAAAAAAAAAATAGGCTCCTGATTCGTATTGGAACAAACAAGGCAGTGAGTGTTAACACCTGGGATTTGTTGCTGCCTCTGACCTTATACTTGATTCCCAAATGGGCTGATTCATGGAACTTTTACCACAGTGCAAAGTGACTTTGTGCTGCCAACTAACACCCTAATTGACAGAGCGGCGCAAGGTGTGTTTTTGCCGAGCAAAGTCACTTTGTACAGCAAAAATACAGTTCACACCGCTCTGTGAATTAGGGTGTTTAGTTGGCAGCGCAAAGACACTTTGCATCAGTGGAAAGTCACTTTGCACCGAGCTCAAAGTTCCTTGAATCAGGCCCAAAAGCCTAAAAACGCAGCATATCTGGCGACACCCGTGCCATCTCTGAGGTGCACTAGAGCAAACCTCTGTGGGTCATCTTTGCGCGTGAGCCTCTCAAATATGCAGCCGGCGCCTTCCAGCTTTGTGAGTCAGATAATATAGTAACAGCTGAGATGCTCAAAGCCACGCCTCCATTTGTTAGAGAACAAACCGTGAGTGTGAATCTGGTTCTTATCGCCTTGGGCCTCAGTTCCCTCGCCTCTCAATAGTTAGAAAAGCGCCGAAAGGGGCTTAACTCCAGCATTTAAGCGCTATCAAAAATGGACACATTGTGTCTACAAAATAATGAGAGATGCGATAGCAGGAAACGATCACGCTGAAATATTCAAGTTCAGGGCATTCAGATAGCGCAGTGGGTTAATGAGCCCACTGTTCAGATCCGTGCGCAACCTGCAGACAGTTCCGGATTTAGGAAGGCCGGCTCAGACTTTTGACCTTTGACATCCCAAAAATGGGTGCCATTGAGGTGGGATTACCATCCTGTCACTGTTTGATGCCGAATGCATTAAACGCACATCAACATCTCAAAACCGCATATGCCACAGCCAAAGCCAAAAGAAGGCTACTCAATGTTTACCTGCATTTAAAATGTGAATAAAAATACTGCACATAATACGAGAGTGCTCACAGCTGTCTGCCTGTGTCCACCATGGCTGCCTGTTTAGTGCACATCAAGCTTCTTTGCTCTTCTGCGATGCTAATTTCATGATGCTCAACGGCAAGCTGCTTCCCTGTGCAACAGAGTGTCTAAAAGAAAGACTTATCACTCAGTTCCTTTTGAATATGACTTAAAATACTTTGAGTAGTCGGAGGGTTTACATAGAGCTCAAGTTGCCCCTTGCTAGGTGTTAGCTGCTCGGCCAGTTCTGGCTTTTAAGTTACAATCACTTTGCATTCTCGTACTTGTAGTCCATCACTCAGGAAGGGGAACTTCCCTTACAAGTGCAGTGCAGACTTCCAGAGGACATGAGCTAAGATCGAAGACATGCAGAACATCACGTGTGAGCTCTACATATATACATGTGAATGGTCAACCATTGACTCTGGGTGGGAGAGTGGGCAGTCGCTTGTCTACATTACTAGATGCATTGGCTTCAGGGACGGCATCTGGGCCTTTCGGACATTTCTGTTGAAATGGACCCCTAGTCTGTGGGCCCCACTGAGCAGCTGCGCCATGTTGGCAGTCGTATTCTAAAGTAACATACACTTTTAATTTGGGACATTAAAAGTATGCTGTACAGCATGCATGCTACAGGCTGCCTTTGCATGCCATCACCTCCCTGAGCTGTTGAGTAACCAGCAGGGTTCTTCTCACGCCTTTGCCTTTTTACTCCGGCGCCCCCTACATTAGTAATGTGTGCTTTACAGCGCACCCGTGATGGGTTCCCTTTGCTGCCACCGTCAGGCCCCTACCTCTCGCTGGCTTTGCAGTAGCCACCGCGTCCTTTTCACCTCCTTGCCCTTTTACTCTGGTTTCGTCTGCATTAGCCCCTTGCTGGCAAAGAGCGATTCAGCGGACATTTCGTGTTCCAGCTCCCCAACGGCTGCCCGTCCTCTGACAATCTGCAGCCCCCCAACCCCCTCCCCCCCCCCGCCCGCTGCATTCTTTATACTCCATTGTAATTTAAGCACCCCATTGGCGCCCGTGCCTCTGACTGTTTATCCCGACCGTAGCCAAATGGGCCCCCACCTGCCCTGACATATCTTCAGCGGTCCTGATTGGATTAATCATATTTCCCGCTCAGCAATTACGTCACAGATTCCTACAGTGTGGCAGAGGAGAAATCATGCTCTGCTGCTAGGCAAGTCCATTTATTGTGGGGGGGCTAGACACACCCCTGTTTATTATAATATATATATATATATATATATATATATATATATATATATATATATATATATATATATATATATATATGGTTTTGCCTTGCAGTGACTTCACTGCATCTGATGACATTCAATGCAGTTTTTCTGGTAGTCATTTAAAGCTTCTAAGCGCTGGAATAACGATTATTATTATTATTATTATTATTATTATTATTATCATCATTATTAATGGACCCGGAAATCCGCCCGGCACCAGGAATCTTAACCGCGAAACAGGCTCGAGGTGTGCAATATCTTGGCTAGTTACCACATGCCCATATTTTGTAGGACGTGTGCCCGGAAGCAGTGACATCTATTGCAAACAGTGAGGGAAAGCCGTGACACTTAATAAGTGCATACGTGTTTCTGATGCTGGGCCAGCTGACTAGGAATAAGGCACAGAAGTGGTCTAATATTCTCCAAATAATCCGCTGTGGAACGAGGCGGGTTTCAATCGTGGCTTACCCACTTTGCCACATTGTGTGATCCTGAGCAAATCACTTTATCACCCAGTAACCTAGTCCTCTTGGCTCACACATTTGGAAGCACTTATTTAGCAGCACAACATGTAAAAGAGACGTTGTGTAATAAAACAGGATAACGGTGTTCACGAAACAGCCCACAATTGGAGCACATTGCCTAAAAAAAGTAGTAAGCCTGGTGTGGTGGGGGTTGTTCATTCAACGGAAAAAAGGCAATCAATTATGGCCAAGGCGGGAGCTTGATAAGGACATCCTCGAGGATGACAGGCTGCCTCCCACCCGCCCATATGTCCCTTTAAATATGGAAATGACACACGCCTCTCTCCGGCTGTCAGTTAAAAGCAGGCCCCGCCCCCTTTTATGCAAATAAGTGCCACTGGGTGGGAGGCCAGCAGAGCCCCCATTGGCCATAAGTTTCGCTTTCTGAGCTGCAAAACTTTTGTGTCTGCCAGGGGGCAGCCCCTCCCGCGCCCCCACCCCTTGTGTGCCTCATCCCTCCCTGACCACAGTGGCCGGTGGTGGTCACCATCCTCCCTGCAGGTTCCAGAGGATCCCCCCACCCCACGTCCAGCCCCCCCAAACCTGGAGCAGCTCTGCCTCCGCTCCCCCGGGGTCCATGCGAGGAGCGCCCACGACCCCGGCACCATGTCCAGGTCCGAGGAGGTGAACAGACTGACGGAGAATGTGTACAGGGTAAGCCTAACGCCACCCCCCACATCCTCCCAGCTAGGCTCAGTCACCATCGGACCCCTCCTTCCCCCGCTCTCTTATGCTTCCTCGTCTGTCACCCATCCAGCGTCGGTGCCCCCATACACCGTGCCTGCCTGTGGCTGTGCCCTGCCTGTCCACCTGCCTGCTTTGCGTCGCTTGCCTGCTGTGCTGTGCCATCTCCGCTACGTCCCCTCCCTCCTCCTTCCCGTCAGTGTCTCGGTTCCCCCCTTCCCCTGCAGTCTGGCCGCAGTCCTGGTGCCTTTGTTAGACTGGCTTCCAAAAGCAGGCATGGCAGAACAGCGGAGCTGTGAGGAGGGGGAGGGGGAGGCGTGGGAGAAAGACCCCCGTGCTAAGAGTTCCCTTGGCGTGGGGAAAAAGCCAAGGGGGCTGTGGAGAATCGGGAGGGGGCGGTGTGTGTGTGTAAAGGATGCTGACAGTGCGCCAAGCATGGATACCGGTCTGTGGGCAATGGGAGGATGCGGGCAACGGCATGGGCAGTGAGAGGATGAGGATTGAGGAACTGCTGACGAGAGTGAGGAGGGAGAGCAGTGGGTACTGAGGGGATGGGTGGCAATGAGAGGATGCAGGGAAAACACAGGGTGACTTGAGCCGGCAAGAAGAGCAGTGGGTAATGAGAAGGATGCAGGGGGAACAGAAGACGGCGTGAGTCTGAAGGGAGGCTAGTGTATTAGGGGAGGCTGCAGGGAGGACAGTGGATAATGTCAGTATGCAGGAGGAGCAGTGGGTAATCAGAGTTTCTTTGGGGGGCAGTGGTTAATGAGAACGTGCAGGTTTTATGAGAGAGTGCAGGGAGTGCCTTGGTTTACGAGAGGATGCAGGTACTGGCGTGACTCGTGAGCAATGAGAGGGTGGTTGGACGAGCAGTGGGCAATGAGAGGATGCTGGGTGAGTAGTGGGCAATACGAGGATGCTGTCTAAGCAGTGGGCAATCAGAGGATGGAAGGCAGAGGGCAACACGAGGATGCAGGCCGAAGAGGGGGCAATGAGAGGATGATTCAAGTAAAGCAGTGGGAAATGAGAGGATGGGTGGAGACCATAGAGAAACAAGAGGATGCAAGTATTGGCGTGTGAAATAAGGGGATGCTGGGTCAGCAGTGGGCAAAGGATGGATGCAGAGCAGAGAGCAATGAGAGGATGCAGGGATTTGCGTGAGCAAAGTGGCAATGCTGGGTGAACAGTGGGCAATGAGAGGATGCTGGGTGAGTAGTGGGCAATGCGAGGATGCTGGGTGAGCAGTGGGCAAAGGATGGATGCAGAGCAGAGGGCAATGAGAGGATGCAGGGATTTGCGTGAGCAAAGTGGCGATGCTGGGTGAGCAGTGGGCAATGAGAGGATGCTGGGTGAGTAGTGGGCAATTCGAGGATGCTGGGTGAGCAGTGGGCAAAGGATGGATGCAGAGCAGAGAGCAACGAGAGGATGCAGGGATTTGCGTGAGGAAAGTGGCGATGCTGGGCGAGCAGTGGGCAATGAAAGGATGCTGGATGAGTAGTGGGCAATGA
Source organism: Ambystoma mexicanum (assembly GCF_040938575.1). Taxonomy (NCBI): domain Eukaryota; kingdom Metazoa; phylum Chordata; class Amphibia; order Caudata; family Ambystomatidae; genus Ambystoma; species Ambystoma mexicanum. The sequence goes on from NC_090922.1 coordinate 192,846,905, forward strand.
GAGGATGCTTGGTGAGTAGTGGGCAATGAGATGATGCAGGGCGAGAAGTCGGCAATGAGAGGATGATTCAAGTAAAGCAGTGGGTAATGAGGGGATGGAGGGATTTGCTTGAGCAAAGAGGAGATGGGTGAGCAGTGGGCAATGAGACGGTGGATGGAGAGCAGAAAGCAACTAGAGTATTCAGGCCTCAAAGGGGGCAATGAGAACATTACTCAGTTAAAGCAGCGGTTAATGAGAGGGTGTTTGGGAGCAATGGGGAAAGGGAGAATTGAGCGAGGGAAGATAGTAACAAGAGGATACAATTTTATAGGAGGATGTGGGGAGATAAAAGCACAAATGAGAGGCTGCAGGGGGAGCAGTGTGTGATAGGAGGATTCGGGTAGGGTAGTGAGTAATGAGTACGGACAACGTTCATGAGATGATTCGGGGAATACCTTAGCTTATGCTAGGATGCAGGAGTGGCGTGAGCAGTAAGAGGGTGCTTGGCATGCAGTGGGCAATGAGAGAATAGATGGGCAACTGAGCTGATGCAGGAATTATAAGGGTGTGGGTAGAGAAAAGGGCGATGAGAGGATTCTGGTAGAGCAGTGGATAATGAGGTGATATTTGCGGAGCTCTGGGAAATAGGAGGGTGCAGTGGGAGAGCAGTGGGTAATGAGAAGATGTAGGGAAGGTAGTGGACAATAAGAGTGTGCAATAATAGCATTGGTTAATGAGCAGGTGCATGGGGGAGTGGGCATTAGACATTGAGAGGAAGCAGGGAAAGAGTGGGAAAAGAGAGGATACAGAGGTCACTGGGAAATGAGAGGATGCATGGAAGGACGTTTGCAACGAGAGGGTGAAGTTGGACCATTGGTTAATTGGCAGATGCATGCATAGTGGGCAATGCGAGGAAGCAGGGAAAGAGTGGGAAAGGAGAGGATCAAAGGGCACTGGGAAATAAGAGGGTTCAGGGAAGGAAGTTGGGAATGAGGGGGTGCAGCAGGAGCATTGGTTACTGGGCAGATGCATGGGGGAGTGGCAATGAGAGGAAGCAGGGAAAAAGTGGGAAATGAGAGGATCAGTGGGTACTGGGCAAAGGGGAGATGCAGGAAAGGAAGTGGGCAATGAGAGCGTACAGTAGGAGCATTGGTTAATGGGCAGATGCATGGGGGAGTGGGCAATGAGAGGAAGCATGGAAACAGTGCGACAGGAGAGGATCAAAGGGCACTGGGTGAAGAGAGAATGCGGGGTATGGAGTGGGCAATGAGAGGTTACAGGGGCAGCGCATAATGAGCAGATGTGTGGAGAAGGAGAGCATGCCGTTTCTGCTTAATATGCACGAATCCCACGCCTCAATGCACCGCCCAGTTCGCCGTCCGCTGTGGAGATCCTGCACTGCACGCACACCCTGCCCTTTCCCAGCACGCACTTGTCCCATGCCCTGCAGTTCTTGCATATCCCCATTTCGGCATTGCCCCACAATGTGCTGCCGATTTGACTTTCTACACACACTTGTTGGGAATTCATGCACATCCCTAATTAACAACTTTTCCTGCATCTTGTGATGATTCTAATTTCGACATTAATCCAAATGTAATGAACGTAATAATTCAAAAGTAGGAACGTGGTATGCGGACATTGGTGCTTATGACCGCAGTGCCCAGTGTTCCCAATCCACAAACATCTCAATACAAAGCGCACGCAAAAGACAAGTGTTCGCAAATCAGTAATAATCTGCATTTTGCATTTCCCCCAGACTGCCCAAGCTAGAGGGTGTCATCATTTTCTCTCCAATAGAACCGACATGCTGGTTTGGTGTAAATCAGTGCACTAGTTCTTTTTAAATTTGATCTAGAGTGGGGTGCCTGTGCCACCCAAACATGTATATGTTTCTCCCATAAGGCATTGCTCCAGCAACAGATTTTCATTTTTGAAAACCCACCATATTGAAAATCGCGATTAGCGAGCGAAAAAGATTGAGATGGTTTTTTGGAAAACCATAGAGTGGGGGAGTTCTGATGCTAAGGAGAAGGTTGGCAGGGTTAATGAGGAGTATTTGTGAAGGTTTGGGATCCAGAGATGGTGTAGGTATGTGTTTCTTTTTCTAGACGGCCACAGCAAAGTCCCTTGAGTGCACTATTTTTTTTAAACATTTTAATTATTTTTTATTATATGGTTCAAACACAAAAAATGCAACATTTAATAAATTACATTCCAAATAATATGGTCTAAAATGTACTTTGCAAAAACGGGGGGGGGGGTGAGGTGAGGGGCAGACGTGGAACCCTTGCCCACTGCCCTTAGAGAGGCACAGCTTCACCTCCCTGATGAGGCCCAACCAGGCTGAAACACATGTCTGGGGTTGCTGTTGCTACTCTTGTTCAGAAGAGAATTGCCAGGCATTTCGGTGCTGGACTGCCCTTGGGCAGGACAAAGACTGATAGGTAGTGGATATTTCTCTTCTGTGAAAGGATGGAGAGCTAAAGACTCTGGTTGAGACGCAAACCTGGGATATAGGCCAGTAGTAGAGCACCTCCCAGAAACCCACTTGTTTTTGTCTAAAATGTACTTTAAAATCATTACTGCAATATATTCCGTGACCAACAGTATATTTCATGTAACCATCAGTAAATTTCATACAAGCAACACGTCAATTACAGAGAGATACATATCAATAAAAAAGACAAACAAGATATATCATTAGGTTTCTCAAGCGGACTACTCAAATATAAAACAGTAAGTTAAAACAGTATAATAAACACAGGTGCAAAATCAAGCAACCACACTCTACTCCAGTATGTAATCTTCCAATTTCAGGGATTTAACAAAGCCTGTTACAGCAATTACTGTTGATGTTGTTCACCCAGCAAAGAAACAAGACCATATTTGGTTGTCTTCGTCCCCTGTGTTAAAAATTGAGAACTTTCGAAAATAAACAGACCTCACATTTACTAGTTCTTTACAGTGCAGCAGCCAGTGTTTAACTGATTCCGGAACTAGATTACAGAACCAACAAAGGTCATGTGCCACGTCAATCATACCATAACGGGCCAATATTTGCTTCGAGGCAAGCAGATTCCAACGGAATCGAAGAAAAGTAGATTGTACCGATCTGTCAGCATAAATACTATGAAAAGGGCTGAGACACCTAGTTTTTTATGTTCACTCTTCAAGTGCACCAATGAAGGATACGAATGGAAAGATTCCTGTGTGTTGATCCAGCCATGTCTTTATAAAATTATGATATATGATATAGACCTAATTATTATATAGTCCCTAATTATTAAACGGTGCACAACTTGCTCTTTTTTGACTCCATGGTTAAGCAGGCGCAATGGTCAAATAATCCCCCTTTGTATGTCATCTTTGTTGATTTCAAAGCAGCCTTTGACACAGTCAGGAGAGACCTGCTGTGGAGCAAATTAGAACTATTAGGCTGCCAGCAGGGTTACTCTACTACTTAAACTATTACATAAAAACAATACTGTGTGTCTTAGGTTGGACAACGGTGGGACAATGACAGCTCCTGTTATACAAAACTGTGGAGTCAAGCAAGCTGTGTTACGGCACCACTCTCATACAATTTGTTTGTCTCTGATCGACCTGAGTACTTGTCTAAGATAAAAGGATGTCCCCCGAAAATTGATGACTTGCACTGTAGGGTCCTGGCATACGCAGATGATCTGGTGCTACTGTATCACACATTTATTGATATCCAACGTATAGTCTGAGCACCCTGGGACTACGAGGAAAAGAACGGGCTTGTCATCAATAGAGAGAAAACTCAAATCATATGCGAAGCGAATCTCTAGACCCAGATTGTTGATTCAGAATATCGAGATCTCATATACTTCACAGTATAAATATCTTGGAGTTGAGTGTAAGTCGGGAAAGGGCTTTAAAATGTGTATTGAAGCCTGTACTAGAAAAGCAGCGCAGTTGACAGCATTAATCGGACAGTTTGCAAACAAAAAGGGCAGGTTATTTGCTTGGTATAAGGCAATTATATTTGCAGTGTTTACTTCTTGCTGTTATCTACGGTCTTGAGAATCTGACTGATATTTACCTAGAGTGGCTTCAGCTAATAGAGGGTAGATTTTGGAAAAAGTTATTAGGCCTGCCAAAATGTGTATCCATCTCCATTTTGAGACTTGAATTGGTTATTCACTCTCTCAAATCATTGGTCCTGAAGAAGAGAACCATGGTGTATATAAAAATGTTGAATGGACCATCAAATCCTCTATTAAATAGCCTGGGTTGCACTGAGTGGAGACTAGAAATGAAATCTAGTTTTAGTAAAAGAATGATTTCACTATTTAAAGACATTGGGCCTCATTATAAATCAGGCGGTCCGGAAATAACGGTGGCGGTAAACCCGCCGCCACCGTTATTTCCGGACTGCCTGATCCCGACTCCTGCAGGCGGGAGGTGATGTTCCCGCCAGGTCTGACCTGGCGGATTTAACACCACCCGCCTGCAGGCGGCCAAGGAAACACCAGCAACATTACGAGATGCTGCCGGTGTTTCCATGATCCCCATTCCCATCGAGTCCAATAGGACTCGATGGGAATGGGGATTAACACCATTCCGCCTCCGTGATTCCCGGAAAACCGGGGTTGTAATGCCCCAGTAATTCCGGGAATCACGAAGGCGGAATGGTAATACGAGTCCGGCGGTAACCAGGCGGTTTTACCGCTGCGGTTACCGCTGGACTCGTAATGAGGCCCATTGACTGGAGCCCTAATTAGGGTGAGGACAGTTCCAATCTCCGGCAGCGTCTTGAAAAACGTCGAGATCTGTGGGATTGGAACGAAAACTTTAAACATTTGAACTCCTTAAAAAGTTGCACCTTTGTGCCTGATATTCTTATTAGCTATCAAAAGATGCAATCCTATCTAGCAATGTGTCCCTCTACAGCATTGAGGAGATTTATTCTCTTACTTCGTATTAACAGGTTACAGATACTAAACGTGTTGGGTCCTTCAATGGCCCTGCCAGTGCAAGAACGCTTCTGTCGTATGTGTTTGGTTAAAATACTTACTGAGTCTGCTAGACATGTACTTACAGAGTGTACAAGCCTTGTTCCCGTATATGTGAAAAAATCGCAGTAAATGTGTACATTACTACGATTCGATAAAGGGATCGACACTTTGGAAGAAATGCTTAAATACTCAAAATAGAAGTAAACATATTGCTCTTTTCGGGATATGGAGGTCGTGGAAACAAATTTAACCAGGGCACAGGGAGAAAAGAATGCATTGCAAACACCACATGCCTAAGTACTGAAGCCCTGTCTCTATTATACATCAAGGGTTTATTTATTTATTTTATTTTTTGAATTTGTAAAGCGCACTGCAGTCCTTAGGCATCGAGGCGCTGTTGCAAGCAAATTACTTAGTTACAGTTTCATGGGGTTGATGTCTAATAGTGCAATAGGGTCACTGATCTAATTTAAATAACATAATATTATGATACAATTCATTACATGCTATTACTGGCTAGTTGTCATATCTGTTTCTGCCAATCAGGCCTTCTGGTGTACAGTTGGACTAATCTTATTAATTTTACTGAGACACTATCATATTCTTGTCTTGTATCGCACTATTGCTCTGGCGCAATGATAATGATAATGACTGATCTGTGCTCTGAAGATCACTGGTGTTTTAATGTAACTGATAATGCTAATGATACTTGCTACATTCTTACTTGCTCTGATATGTTCTTACCTTGCCATGCAGATTGATGATTAATAACTTGAAATTATTGTGGACATTTGACACCTGACATGGATTATCATGATGATGAGCATCAATTACTGATTGATTGCAGAATCTTTTAGCTGGATAAGTTTATGCAATGTGGTATTACATCATAATGAATTGTCATTTTATGAAATACTACTATGATTGTAATATGATAACATGGTGCTATATTGCAATGAATTATCACGTGTTATTTAATGTAGTATATTTAATGTATATGTATAAAGTTTTTATTTAAAACTATAACACATTAAATAAATACATAAATATGTAAAATCAATGTTACTCTCCCGTGAACGTGAATCAGTTCATTTATAGAGCTCCCAATGCTCAAAAATATTGACATATATACATCCTGGATATCTTAAATTTTTGGGCAAGCCCGAGCCAAATAAATAGCGTTAAGATATACATATAAGGAATTCTTAGCAGGCCATACAAATGTTCTCAATAATGATAAAATCCTCCAGTGTGCTCTTACCTTGAGTGAAACAATTCCCATATCATATCTTATTCCATGCATTGGGAAAGAAGTCCGAATTTTCAAAGTCCTTTTCCCTATTTTTCCTTCCAAAACGGGAAGAGAATCTAGCATCTTTAAAGGGTAGGTCTCTATAACACTTAGCAATTTCTGGACAATTTTTGTATTATAATATCAAATTGTTGGCTTCAGAGAAAATTTACCAAATTTGGCATCCACTCTCGCTAGTTGGATTGCCAGGTCGGCTGATCAGGTTTTAAACCACTGATAAAGATTCCCCTACTTGAGCATGCATTGATCAGAAAATCCAAATAAATCATTGAACCCTTATAATTTTAGCCTTCACTACAAACCAGCTATGTTTCGTTTTTTTGTCTCGCTTTGGTTAGATGCATAACTTTTGTTTTTCTGTTTTTCTGGGTTGACACTAAGCGACAGACCTTCAATGAATTCTACAAATGCGTTAATCAATTTCTGAAGGCGAACCGCGGTAGCATCAAACAAAAGATGATCGTCTGCGTAGGCCAGCCATCTAAAGCGCATGTTTGCTCTTTTAGGTGATACCAAGGCTGCTGCTAACAGATGTTGATCTTTGTCAGCCAGGTAAAGGTTGAACAGGCAGGGGGCCAAAACACACCCCTGCCTGACACCCCTCCCAACCTTGATTTTTCTTGATAAATCACCAGCATGATTCAAAAGCACTTGCATATGGGTATCTGTATGTAAAGCAATTAGCAGGCAGGATGGGATACGCTAAGCCTGCAAATTGCACCAGAGCTTCCCCCTATCGACTGCATAAAATGCAGCGAACAGCAGGTCCAATGAGGTGACATACATTCCTTCATATGACCTGCTCCATGCCAGTTGTTGCAAGCAATCCATTGCTAACCCATTCAATAATGTACCCATATTCCAACGAAAGCCCGTTTGCCATTTCTCAATTCTGCCCATAGACTCTACCCACGATTCTAGTTGCAAAAGCAAGACAGATGTAAACACCTTGCTGTATGTGTCCAAAATCGAGATGGGTTGATAATTCAGAAGACTTGAGTGGTCTCCTTTTTATATCGGGATTACCTATACCAATGACCAAGTGGCAGGATATAATCCAGTTTGAAGAATGGTCCCAAAAAGGGATGATAAAACCTCTGCCCAACTCACCAAATCTCCTTTAAACAGGTAGTTTGATAGGCTGTTAGGTCCCCGTGCTCTAGAGACACTCATTCCATGTAGTACCTCGTGAACAATCTTGGAACCAAAATCCTCTTTAGAGAGCTCCTGACTATTTACCTGATCAAACCTTTCCACTTCAAACTCTGCAACAGCATACCCGAAATGTGTTACCCAGTTTACTTCTGTAACTCCATTTATCAATAAAGTGGGTTTAGATGAATCCACTGCATTAATCAATCACCAAAATGCTCCTGAGTCCGCATGGTGGGAGTGCGCTGGCCTGGGCTTTTAGATTTTCAATATTGAGAAAGAATGATGGGAGATCAAACTCCGAGGACTGTGTGAGGCCATTCCGCACAGAGTCCACCTGCTTCCTGCACAAAACACAAAGTCAAATTTACTCTGGGAAGACACAGCCTACAGGTGCCGTCTTCCCCTGTCATATTCAGCTGGAATGTGACATCCCCGGGTACATCAAAGCATCTACAGAAGTGGAAAGGCACACCTTCTTCCAGCCATGAGCAGACTAATTTAAATATCAAAGGCTCCATGGAACTGCATTCTTTTTGGCTACTCCAGCTGGTGGCAGTGCAGACTAATGAGATAATTGAAGCAAGTCTAGAGGAGAGGCTTGGTTGCCGCAAGAGACAACAGGAAGGTGGGAATAACACCCCTTTGGTATGCAATGTATCAACTTGAAGCTGGTTTCCACCTCTCTGTATGAAAAGCAGTGAATGGCCTTTCTGGGTCCAGCAGTTATTGCAGTTGTCCCTGCAGAGCAGACCCCTTTCAGGGGGACAAAGGATGGAATTGGGAGCGGCAGGAAGTCTGCTCCCAGCACATACTACAATGGAAGCCTGTACATTAATCAAGAGTCACAGAGGGCTCAGTTAATCAGATTAACACTTTGATCTACAGCAGACAGGAAGATGGGTGGGACTTAGGTATATGTTGTCACCTCTTGTCTGTCCTGTTGCAGAGCACCCTAGTCCTGACCTCATGCATAACAGAAGATTGTAGGTGGGGACCCAGGATTGGTTCATTAAGGTAGGCTAAGCCTGCACCAATCACTGGGGCCCATTTGACTTTAAAAGAGGGCTGAACCCCTCACTTAACAGATCATCTAAAGACTTTGAAATGAGTAAGAAGAAGGACTCTTTTGGACCCGAGCTGAAGGTACAGTCTACCGTACATCTTCCGCCAGTGAAGGAAGGCCTCGAGTTCCAAGAGGGAAGCAAGATCCTTCCCCTAAACATCTCACAGGGAACAAAGGGAGATACCAGACTCAGAGGACCCATCCAGCAGCTCCAGAACCTGTACCCAGCCAGCACACAGCGTGCCCTGCTAGGTTATGTCAGCAGGCTTCCTAGGTGGGAAGTGCTAGACAGTCTTTGGAGAAAGGACAAGGCCATTGTCTGCAATCACTCTCCTGAGTTTTGGGCCGTATGCCTTGAAAGGACACAAGCCTTGCAAAGATGCTCGGAGGAGTGCCACACAAGCACCATCCAGCGTCCAACTTTTAAGGACATTTTTGAGACAGTCGAGTCCTCGAACCGCATCCAACTGCATCGCTGACTGTTGTCACGCCGCAGTCACCAGAGCCGGTCGCGACGCCTCAACCAGCATTCCAGATCTGTCAACCAGCACATAGACAATGATTCTTGGCCCCCAAGCCGTCCAGCCTCGTTTGCCAAACTGCCTGCCGCCTGGTACCTGCAGTTGTCTCTGGCCTCTAACGCTGTCTCGAGGGCTGTCGAGCACCAAGAACTTCTTCAGCAGCAGGCACATTGTGGTTTTGGCCCCCTGGTCCTTCTCCGAAGGCCCCTAGAGACAATTACAAACCTTTGCCCCTTTGGTGCTGGAACTGAATAACCTTGAACTGTAAGACTGATTACTTTACCAACCACCCTCCTATAAGTATCCAGAGTGCATCCCTTTCCTTTGTGAAACTGTCTGTCCTCTGCATTCCTTTACAGGGTGGGTTGTATTCGTGCTAGAACGGTCTGTTGAAGTAATAATAAAGTAGATATTTGTATACAACCTTGACTGTACAGTCCTTTTTATCATTGGGTAATAATTGTATTTTCGCTGTGTTACAGCTAACCAACGATCCACGACCTTGCAGACATAAGCCCGCCGTTCCGTCCACGTTACCAAAATTGGACAAGGAGGTCTTATAAATCACATGTATTCCAATCTGTTTGGACCCCTTCTAGTGTACTAGAGGTGTGGAGTTGATTGATGGTTTAGAAACTGATATTCATCCGTGGACTGCTGGTGCCCGGGAACTTGATTTGTCACAATATCCCACCAGGGGCACTGCAATGAGGGCATTATCTAAGACCATGCTTTGGCCACAGCGTTAGCAGCTCACCATCACATGAAAAGAAAACAAAACTTATAACCATTTTGAACCTTTCCAGCAAGATATTGCACTGGGCCTCTTCGAGAACACTATAATTCTTCAGAAAAGTACCATCAAATGCAGTTCAATATTAAAAAATGGTGTCTCTTAAAACACGCCTCCTAACACACATGAAATACCCGCTCTGCACTTTGTACCCCTATCTTCGAAATAGGATTATACAGCATTCAACTTCCTGCTTTCAAGAAATATGTTCATTTTTCTTTTACCGTTAGCTAAAAACCAGTACAGTATATGTTAAGATTTTGTGAATTACAGTACAATATTGCCACCTTGAATATTCATGTATATGATCCAAAATAATGTGAATACAAATACAGTAATGTGAACCCTATTTATTTATTTTTTTGTGTCTATAGTATAACAAAGCATACAGGGCAATGTGTTTTAAGGTGCAATAGTTCCGTCTCACGGTTCTGGTGAATTTGACAAAACCCTGTGCCGTTGTATATTTTGTCATCAGACCAACTGGATAGCGTAATAGGTCACCTGTTCTGCAAGTTTGGGATTTATAACGCAGGAACCTAGTAGCTGGGACCTAACTGAGCGCTCTGCATACGGTATGCATCTAGGGTTTTACAGGTGGGGTGCAGGAGTAGAAAAGGAGCTTGCATTGATAAATGGAAAGGGGTACCGAGGGGGCTGGGGGTTTGGAGGTGGTTGGGAGTACGGTTGAATGGAGTGATCTGCAATTGGTAAATGTTTTTTTAAGGAGTAGGATCATGGATGCTGAGGTCCTGACTGAAGCGTGGTATGGTGGGAGCCAGTCGTGTCCGTGTTGGCCACTTGTATATCTTCTATGTGCGTGTGTATATGAAAACATATATCACAAACGCAAAATGGCACTCATTTCGATCATATAAATTGCCCTTAACACACTGACATGTCTCAGCCATCGTATTTGTGTGGGCCTATTTCATTATAATAATGTTGTCATCAGTGTTGTGCCACATGACGCAGCGGCGGCTGGTGGCGTGACAGTGTCAGAGGGCTGATAGTCGGTGCATCCAATCAAAGCGGATGCGAGCTCGTCAGCATAGGCCGGCGCCTGGAGTGAAAAACGGGGAAGCGATGAGGGCCTGCGAGGGCCGATAAGACACGCCTGAATAGGAGGCGGCCCAGCTGTTGCCCCGGAACAGAGAGGTGGGGCCGCAGCTGACAGGGGCACCGACGACAAAGGGGACGGGGCCCTCCAGATGCACCCGTGGGGGCGGAGGGATAGATGTGAATGGAGAGTGTGTGAGAGGTCAGATGAGGGGAGGCAGATAGGAGCGTCTCCAGGGCAGCGGAGGCCGGAACGGAAATCGAGTCCTGATTTCTGGAGGGGGCGGGGCGAGTCGTCACTTCACCAGGCTCCCTAAGGTACTTGAAGATGGCGTAATGTGTCTAATCGCCCCCACCAGGAGATCACGCCCCTCTACTGAGAATCTGTAAACTGCACACACAGACCAACCTGTGGGAGTGCTTCCTGGGGGCACAATTTGTGGTCAAATGGATGGCAAGCAGACAGTGAACTTTGAGTGAGTGATGAGTGACGTTTATCAAAATCTTCATTTGCAGAGTGCACTAACTAATCAAACTGCTGCTCATTGCCCCACCAGACTGGCCTGCACTAGACAGCTGGGCTGGCCCTTCTGGGATTTATTCCGCCCCACCCCATTTCTGATTCATATGGGGAGAGCCTCAACTTGGGTTGTAGCACCTGAGCTTCTATCCGGGGCTACAACCAAAAGACCCAAGGCTATAACCCCCTTAGCCCCCCACACCCTCAGCAATGCCTCTGGCCTCAGCCCTCTACAGAGAGACGGCTAGAGCCAGGGGCGCAACGAAAACTACATTTCGGGGTGGAGGGGGCTAAGTGGTAATGGGAGGGGCCACTTCAGAAAATAGGTTTGGCAAACCTGGAGGCTCGGCCCCCACTGTTCAACCCCCCCATGGTCTGGTGTGGGGACCAACTATCAAATAGTATATTTTAAAGCACAATATGGAGAAAGGTGGTAGAAGTCTATATTGATAGTAGCAGCTTAAAAGGTTTGTTCAAGTACATTTTACTGAACAAACACGGTTAACTTTAACACTGCCAGTTTCGGGGAAGGCTTCCCTTACCTCTCTGCCTAACAAAAGGCAAGTGCGCACATCCAGGGGTGCACCTAGGTTAACATTTAGGCGGGGGCTAACCGTTCAAATGTTGGGGTTGGCGCTAATTTCAGAGACGGTGGAGGAGTGGCAAACTTACTTGTGAAGGGGCCTACTTGTGAAGGGGCATCTTACTTCATTACTCATTGCAATGAGACTATTCTAGTGCAGCTTCAATGTTACAATCAGTTAACTCTCGCCTTTAAGTCTGAAACGGCCACTTCTTGCAGATGCCGAAGGTCCTAGAAAGTGTGAAAATGGCAGATGCTGTGCAATGAAAAGCTCAATATCATAGAATAACAGGACATTGCAGAGTGTGGGGAATTACTCTGGACGACCCAAGCAACTTCAGTGGTTGGGAGCAACCACAGTAGGTCCGCTATACTAGAATCTCTGGTGCATTGACTGGCTGGTGAGACTATGGGCCTCATTACACGGAAGGAGGTAAGGGTTTACCGGTACCGGTAAGGGCACCGGTACCGGTAAACCCTTACTGCCTTACTACGAGGTCCCCTTGCGGGTCCTCCCTTAACGCCTGGTTTTTACAGGCGTTAAGTACGGGACCCGCAAAGGGACCTTGGTATTAATTACGGTACCGCAATTTGCGGTACCGTAATTAGCACCTTCACCATTAACATGGAGCCCTATGGGGCTGACTGGCAATGGTGAAGGGGCAATGGTGGATGGCGGAATTAGCGCCCCCACACACCTTGGAATATGGCGCTAATTCCGCCATCCACCAAGGCGGACCCGGTAAGGTTCCTCTCTGACTTGCCACGGACTCTGCCAAAGGCATACCGGCCTTTCAGAGATACCCATGGGACGCGCTGTCCCCGGAGATATCAGTCGCCCACTTTTACATTCACCCAGGGATATCTCATAATCAACCCCCAGAAACTTACCCTGCTCCACACTTAACCAGAGTTTGTGGATGTGGGTCACTCAGTGTGAACACTGCAACAATGGGCAAGCTCCTTGAAGAACCCATTCTCGGCATCTCGAACTCAAGAACCATCTGTTAGCCCGACATTTAAACAGATGTTATTAGTCTCTCCTGAAGGCCATGTATTTGATCTGTTTGTTGGATCGCTGTTCCTCGTCTCGTTTCTGTCTGACTAGGAGCGGGGGTCGTGCCTTCTCGGTTGCAGCAGCTGAGTTCTGGAACTCTCTCCTGCTTCAGCTCAGGATGGTCATAGAGCATCTTCAGTTCCGACATCTTTTCTAGTTTTTTCCATCCGTTTTCTTTTTCCTTCGGTCCTCTGTTCAATTCTTAGCGCCAAGATGCCTTTGGTGTACGCGAGCTTAACACATTCCATAACATAACATGTGTGCCATGTTTCAGAATGTATTCTACAGGAAACCCCAATCGGTGCAGCAAAGAACTATGATATCGTCACTCATCATAATCATCATAGCGTTTTGTTGGGAGGAACTCCCATTAAAGAATAAAACTATATGGGCGGTATGGCAGACACTTTGCACAGGTGGAAGCGCAATTAGCCCCAGGGAAAGAAATGCTCTAGTGCAAAAAGAAATACCTGCAATGATTTTTGCACTCAGGCAACATTTGCCCTTTTGATTTATTTTGATTTATTTTATTGTTTAAAACACAGACCACGCCTGAGAGCAGCGTACCGATGTGAAGGGAGTCGGAATAAGTAACACGTGCAGTTTAAAATGAAATAAAATGTTCAACAAAAAAAAAAAAGAAACACAGCCACCTGGATCGGTTCCTCCCAGTACCGGGATTCCAAACAAGAAATAAAGTGATTCTATCAGGAGTGCCCTTAATACCGCTCGCTCTGCCTACACACCACTCTTTCCACCGAACGAGTCTCTGAAAAAACTTTTGCTTTATTCAACCCACATAGAAATATAGAATTGTTTGTGAAAAAAAAGTCATGAACTCATAAACTTTAAAAAAAAAAACAATACTTAAAACACTGTTACATTTGTGATAGGGGTTAGCATCATGGTGACTTGAAAAATGTATGCAGTCTGCAATCACTGCCCAGTACTTTGTTACATTTCTCAGATCAGATACATCCCCCACTTTTACAATCCAATTGTCAATTACAATATATTGCACATTTCCCTGATTTTCTGACAGATTGGTGTCAGCAAACACACAAGTGCCTCCAGTATTTCGAACAAGCACGGCTGTGATGACCATGCCCTGCTAGTCCCTCAGTAAACTATACTCTTCCTCAAGACAATAGGTATGTCGGCACAACTGTGTTTCGGCCACTATGCAATGGGATCAGAACATGTATTTACGTCCCTTCGTCCTATCTTTGGCCTTCATCAGAACAAATATTATTCAGATTGGACACCAATCCACACCTTATACAGTATTGCTCACCTTGAAATTGAAATCTTCATTGTTTTTGATCTAAAAAAATATACATCAGACACATTTTTCAACACCATAATGCCACAACGTCAACCTCACTTTAGACAGAGCAGAATTGCAGACCCTTAAAGCCCACTCCTAGTGGACAGAATCCAAGCCGAGTGACAGATACATGCTGTACTGCACAACGTCTCTCTTATTGGTCCCTTGTTCCTTAATGTGTCTGTATAGCAATCTGCAAAACAATTGTAAACAATTTTGGGCAAACTTCACACAATTGCTGACCATAACTATCATACCACCTCTAATGACACAGGATGCGCTCACTTGTTATTATCAAGATGCACACACAATTTGTCTGCTGGACTGCAACCGATTTATTTTGCCAGTCCATATGTTTCCCCTTGATAGTTTGGACGAATCTATAACAAATCAATGTATACCGATGTCGTATTACTTATCACGCCCCCACACCTCTAAGGTCTTTAAATATAGCTCGATTTATCTACTTTCTTTGATTTTTTGGGCTTATTCAGACGGAAACTCTTAAATTGAGTCGCCCAAGGGAGTGCTCGTCCAGTGCCTGGGAGCCAGCGTCTGGGTTGGTTTGGTGATCAGTGTTTCTACTGACGAGGTTTTTGAGCAATCGATATCACCAAAATATAATAAGTGACACCGCGGCATTACGGTAAAGCGTTTCACAAATCTATTGGATTGAGACACTTCACGTGTGTTTTTTTGGAGAGTCGGGCTGTGTTGCTTCGGTCCCATCCATTTAGTCATGTTTGTTGGAGCCCCATGTGGACTTCTGGATCTACGGCTCAGTGCACTCGCGGAGTTGAGAATGGTGACTGCAGGCCAGGGAGCCTTTGAGCCGCCCAACTTTACGAGGATATACAGGGGCGACCAAACCGGGACTGTGGGGGGCACCGGAGTGAAACTTCCACCAAGTAAACAGTGTTACAGTGCATACTAACAGTATGACAGGTTAGCACTCAAAGGCAGTGCTGCACTGTGATAGGCTCCTTCAAACGCCCTTTTCAATATAGCAATATAATCTACCTAACAGCGATTAAATAGCGCTGACAGCAGAGTCCAAAATATAACACATTTTCCAATCTTAACACTGTTTGACATCACTTACATATTGTCTACCGTAGAGTGTGCATTCATAAGCTTACTCGTTGATCTCCATATATGTATGATCTGAGGAGTAGTCATACAAAAGCAAGAAAAATGCCAGTATCATTGGAAGTGTATTCGGGGAGGGAGGAGATCATGGAAATAGAAGATCCACAGGGCCCTCATTCCAGTAGACCTGAAAGAGAAAAAGATGGGGTGGAGATTCCAAGTGTGAGTAATCAGTTTCAGACTCTGCTGACACCTTAATCTCTGCCGCTACCTGAAATTTAACAGTAACTTATGCAATGGCTGTGAGCAACATGGAGGGGCTTAATTCCTCTGGCAAAGTATCCACCCCCGAACCTCGGCTAATAAAGAAACTGCAAAACAGGAAATTGTCAAAAATACAAGGTTGGTCTGCAATAACAGACCAACTGAAAGAGAGATTAGCAATGGTGAGTGAAGGGGTCATGAGTGAATCAATCAACAAAAAAGCTTGAAAGAGTTTTTTTCAGAAGGCAGGCTCAAGTACGGACATAAGAGCTATCAGACTGTTGCGAGGCTGTCCAGCAGTCCATTTTTTGAGTGATGGAAGCACCTTTGAAACAGTTACTCAACTTGTAGACAAGAGGAACTCAGTAACAATCCCCCCCTTGGAGCCAAATGTTGTACAAGTGAGTGGAGAAGTGATTATGGATGAAGCACTGATACATTTAGAGGAAATGGCATCCATATTGACAGAACATTTGACCCTGAGCTCTATGTCATCCCCTGGACCAGAAATGAGCCACGGCCTCCTCGAGACATTACGAGAAACGGACGAGAGAGTCAAATTAACAGCCCCATTAATGTCTAAAAATAAATTTGGTGTTAAGCTAATTTGTAAGCCTTTATGGGAATATAAAGGTAAAATTAATGGCAATTACCCTACAACTGAGCGAGATAAAAATCACCCTGTTCCTGTGAAGGCAAGCCCCTGAACGATCATACCAGAAAAAATACAACCAGCTAGGGAAAAAGGCCCAAGACACTCTTGCAAGGATAACAAGTATTTATTTCTACCAAAATAGGAATGCATCAGCAAAGAACTCTACTGCACGTAATGTTCTGAGGTTCGTTGGCATGTGCGGTACATTATAAGCACAAACAGTGACACTAATGACGGCATCATATCTAGTACAGTTCTACAACACAGATTGGTAAAGGCCTATAGATGTAGGGCCTGCTCCATATGGGATGCCAGGCCATTGGTCCATCTTCATCTGTTCATCTTTGTTGATCTTTGTTCACATGGGTGCTGCTGGACTCGTCATCCACAGTGAGCTGACCTATCAAATAATTTGTTACTCTGACACACAATGTTATTATTATGATTGGAACAATGCACCTGGTAGATACAGGGATGGGCTCAGGGGAGAGTCGAGGTCACACTAACTCACACACACTTCACTAACTCCCAGACAGATCAGCAACCACAAAGGTCCTACACCTTAGTTTGCAGCTATAATTCTGAGGCCTCCCTGCACCTCTCTGCACACATCACTTGACCCATTCCTGAAGGTGTGATAGCCTTGCCTTCTGATCTTAGTGATTGATCAAGGGGTGTAAAGATTTTATGGTCGGTGGTCTGGGTTTGGATGATGCTGTGGCATGCAGGGGTCATGGGTTGAAAGCATGGCAAAGCTGTATTTCTCCTGGTGGGATTGTTGGGGGCAAGAATGCCTTGCTCTCTGTTCTGTGGGATGGTACTGCCAAGAGTTGCTATGCTCCCTTCTCATGACCTTGCAAGGCGCATTCTTCCCAGGCGTGAGGGCCTGTAACTTTCTGAAAAACGGAAAGGGTTGTGGATCTCTCAGACCGGGCCAGGGTGGAGGTGGTGGTCATGCTCATGCAAGGGGCCTAATATTAACACAGAAAATACCGTTCACAATTCTTGGGCCTAATATTAACACAGAAAATACCGTTCACAATTCTTGGGCTTAACTTCTAAGATGGTTGCAGCTTGCCAAATGTCGTTCACACCCACAAATACTATATAGCTTATAATGCATGCACTAAGGTAATCGCGCACCCCCTTTTTGTGCACCCCTAAGCCCATGTTCCCTGGATGTGCTCTATTCGTGTCTAGTTCTTGTTCAGTATTACCTAGGGGGGTGGGAAGAACTTCTCTGCTTCCCAACATTCCCCCTTTCATTAATACTAAATTAACATACTCACACACAGTGTCACTTGCATCTAAATTCCAATATATGTTTTCCTCCCCGGTCTGCACCCTATCCAATCTTTCAGCTTCCAGGTGTGATGACCACCCGTCTTTTGGAACCCATGGTTTTCAAACATCTCGTAAAGTTGTGCCATACTGGGAATATTCTTCAGGACTACATGTTATATAAATACAACCTCCATACCCTGCTGAATTTACCCAGTGCTCTGTGTAATTCTCTGGGTCTGTTGTGGGTGTGGTTATGGTGCCACGGGGGTGCATGGGTTGTTAAATCTCTATCATGCAGGGTTTGTTTGGGTTGCCTGTTTGGGTACTGTTCTGTGTGGTACCGCAAAGTACTTTGGGTGCCCCCAATTGAGACCATCATCATTGTGCTACTGGGCACTGCTTTGGCACAACATTGGAGTCCCATTTGGCACATTCACAAAATGACCAAAATAAAGACGATGACGGGTACCAGCATCTTCACAATCGCTCCCAGCCAGGATAGAGCCCAAGAAAAAGTCACATCAAACCATTCTTCATCTTGTATTCCAGCTTCGTTCTGCATGCATATTCCCAGGTTGTGCACAGCTTCTATTATGTGTGACAAGGAGTCATTCTCAGCATTCTCCGGAAGCACGAATGTGCAGCATGAGTCCCACGTTTTTTGCACACGTCTCCCTCCATGGCATTTAGCATACCAAGGACATATCTGTTCTGCATTGTCATCAGCCTCAAGGTGCGAAGTTCCACCTGTATGGCGATGAACCCTTATTATGTGTCATTAGCCAGCTGGATGAGCTCCCAGCGGTCAATCTGCAGTCATTTAGCATTGGCTGGAGCTTGCACACCAGCTAGCAGCAATGAGGCAAAGAAAGTCTCTGCTTTGGTTGAAGAGTCAGTATTCGTCCAGTATGGATCTATGTGATTTTAAATAACAAAAAAAGAGAATACATTTTTTTAATGAACACAAAATATGTAAAAAAAGACTGATTTCTTTTTGGGGGGTCCCCTCAAGCCGTTTTTCCCCCCATGTTTAATACCCCACCCAAATCCTCCCCATCAGATGTAACCCCTTACCCCACCACAACATACCTTTAAAAAAAAAAACAAATCAGTATTTTTTTCGGCATTGTCTATTCGTTAAAAATTCATTCTCTATTTTCTGTTAGATAAAATCACTGGATACCATGTGGTATTTCATCGAGCAAGCTTGATGAGTCCTTGCAAAGATAGTTCAATCTTTTTCTTCTTCGCAGAGTCATATCTTTTTCTTTCCCAGGGAGGGTGTGGAAATATGGTGCTGGCAATGGGTTTCTTGTTTCATTTTCAAAAGTCGGAAAGGAGGTAGGGGCAAAATTGTCTGTTGACCCCTCCTTGCAAATGTACTTCTGGGATTACGAGTAGGGCTGAGTGCACGGTGGCCAGCGAACAATAGCCCCTACATGATGGTTGGAGGTGCACCCTCAGTAGTAATCCATCACTGCTGCGTGCCTTTCTTGAGATCAGGAATGAGCAAAGTCTTCTTACAATGTTCATTGGCCCCTACAGATACTGTTCTGGCACTGTAAAAACAAAGTTCATAGGATTCTTCTCTATGAACCGTCACTGGTTTCTCCATTGCCTCAATCCATGTTAGTTTTGTGATATGCTCCATCCAGAACGGTGTACATGCTGCTTCCAGCCATGCTAGGACCCCTTGTTCGTATCCAATTAGTCCTTCTGCTATGTAGCTAACTGTCGCTTCCTGCCATTTGCTACTTGTATATTTCAGTCCTTGTATCACCAGGTAAGGTCTTTTCACGCACTTGCTTCCCTTTGGGTTTTTATTGCATTGCAGGCAATCTGGATCAACAAGTTCAAGCCTCATGTTATGTGCCTGGAAAGTGCCCTTTAACCTACATAGTGCAAGATGTACTAGTCATTGCGCCTCTAGAAATGGTACTTCTTGTGGTACTAGGACCTTGGGTGCCCCTGACATATGCAGTATTAAAGGACACACACAACAGCTGGCATTTACTATATCTCTCCCCACCAAGCTCATGTCCGTATACCAACTGTTAGACATTTCTGGGTGACGCACATCTTCTATGGTGTCAAGGCCAAGCCCGTGGTAGGGATTGTACTTAGCCCTTCGTGCTTGTCTCTTTGTGCATTTGGGGGCACCTATATATCCATTGATAACATCAGTATTATTATTTACATCAGTAGGAGTTGGGTTATTAGAAGAAGTGTGAACTTTGGGAAACAGTAGGGACCTACCAATATATTCCAACAATCCAGTGGGGGGGGGGGTTCTTATTGTGTTCAGAATTGTTGACCTGTTGATGCATAAGGTTGAGCCTTGTGGGCAAAACATATTTAGTACCATTTAAGTGGTGTTCAGTTTTGTTTAAGTGGACATATGACCTATTGTTTACATTCAAATTAAAATGTCCTTCTCTACCCCCATTACCCCTCTTTTATATGTCCTTGTAATATAAAAGATGCCCCCAAATAGATACCTAAACCAAACATTGACATAACAAATATACCCACTATAAAATGCATTGCACACATATATGAGTACGAAAATCTAGACCTGACACAATAATTACAATTTTTTCGAACATTTTTGAGAGCGATGGTTCGGTCTTCTTGACAAACTGAAAAGCAAAATGAATGCACACAAAAAAAAGGGAGAGAGAGAAAGAAAGAGAGATTGGGCAAGGAAAAAGAGGGAGAAAGAGTGCAAGGGAGTGATCCCTGTATAAAAGTAATTTATTTAGCAGCTGTGCATCTGCACAGTTTTTTGTTTGTGGAGGGGTCGTTCAAAATGGAATGCTATTAGTGAGAAGGGAAATTAGGTAGAAGTACACGACCAGTTGTCTAAAGTGCTGGTGCAGTGCCTGGAGGTGCTTTTTGAATGTCGGATAAGTGAATCCAATAATGGAGACCCTTGACTTTGACGGCAAGTGGAGTGGAGAAAATAATTTTGAAAGGTCAGTTGAATTTGGGGCTATTCCACCTGCTGACAAAGGACTGTGCATAGCCAAATTCTCCTGGCAGCAGCGGTTGGGTGGGTGTGCAGGGAATCAGTCCTGGAATCAGTTGTGGCGCCTTGCATGTCTTCTGATCGGGCTGGTGCAATCTGTCAGGAAATAGATTTGAGTGCAAGTGTTAGTGTTGTAAAATAGTCTCTGAATTTGTCTCCTAAAACAGCTGCTGACGCATCTGACGCTCTCCTAATGGGTAATATTGGTGTTTGAATATGGCAACCAGTTACCACCTCATGGGTGACAAGTGGTGGTCCTTGCTGCACTGTGTTTGTAAACTAAACAGTGCCAATGGCAAGCAATTCACCCAGTTTTTCTTTAACGCTGTACAAAGCTTGGACAGTTTACTATTGAGGAGTCTGTTGATCCTCTCAGCCCAGTTGTCCTGGGGGTGATAAATCGTACATATCATAGCATAGCTGGTGTTTAATGTTTAATGCCAAGCAGTGAAGTAATCTCCTTAAACAACTCATTGAAAATGTGTGTTCCATTATCTGACCTTAACTTCACACATGCCCCATCGGGGGAACGCTTCACGGACCAGAAATGTGGCTGCGTATTTGGCATCCAGATGTGCACAAGGACCAGCCTCCACCCATAGTGAGAAGGGGCAGAAAACAATGATCAGATACCAGGACCCACTGCACCTCTTGCCTATCTCCACAAAGTCAATATGAAACTTCCGGAATGGTCCAGTAGGGCGGGGCAAAGTGCCCCCCAGTGTTCTCAATGTCATGCCTGTGCTGAAGCTCTGACACCTGGTTCATCCAATAACCATGCTTGTTAAATGTTCCTGGATGTTTGGAATGAACCAGTCCTCTTGTAAGTCAGCAGCAATCTGTTGTTTGGCGATGTGGGAGGGTTGATGAAGCTGATCGAACGCTATTATCAACGATGTGCGTGACATCACTGCTTTTCCTGTACATTCTCTGCCTCAACAACAAGTCAGTAGGGGACTGTGTGCATCCTCATTTTACCCACAGCTCTTTTTCTTCTTCTGGGCCCGAAATATAAACTTTCTTGTAGACAGTATTGCAGTGTTAGTTTGTCAACCTTGTACCCTTTGCGAGCGTACCCTTTGCGAGCCAGAAGCTGTAAGAGTGTGATCAAATCTTGTCTGTATTGTTGCTCAGTGTCACTGCATAACAGCAGTTCATCCACATACTGGATGATCATGCTAGACACTTTAACGCTGCCTAAATCTGCATGGAGTATTCAGTTAAACATATTGGGGCTCTCACAGTACCCCTGAGGTAATCTTGTATGTTCAAATCTCATGTATTTATTTATTTATTTATTTATTTTGATATTTGTATAGCACACTGAGCCCGGAGGCATCTGGGCACTGTTCTTGACAGTAGTGAAACAAAAACTGTATGATTCCATATATACATAGAATAGTGCAATACATCATACATCTTAGGTTACAGTTTTCATTTGGTTTGTTCATAAAGTTGGGATCGCTGAGAGAGGATTACTTTAGCAGATCTTGTGTGATTAGCCAGGTTTTCAAATTTTTGTGGAAGGTCCAGAAGGAAGATTTCAACTTTAAAGCACTGACAAGGCGTTCCAATGCTTGGCGGCTACCACTGGCAAGCTGCTATCACTGGCTTTCTGTAACTTAAATCTCAGGATGTAGAGTAGGTGAGAGTATGATGAGCGCGTGGGTCTGTTGGATTGGTTAAATACTTGGGAGCTGGGTTAGATAAACAGTTGTGCATCAAAGAGAGGGTTTTGAATAGAATTCGATCTTGGACAGGTAACTAGTGGGTATTCCAGGTCGTCATGGTAATGTGAGTATTTTTGGGGATGTTCAAGGCTACTCTTAAGGTGTTATTTTGAATCACCTGCAGTTTTTTGATATTGTGGTTCTTAGTGACAGAATAGATGGCACCGCAGTAGTCTAGTCTGGATAAGATAAGGTGTCTAGCGAGCGTGATGCAGCTGTCAAAAGACAGTAAGCATCAACAGGCATAGATAAGCTTAGACGTGTAAACTGCTGCAGATGCCGTGGCGTTGACGTGTCTAGTTAAGGTGAGAGTTGAGTCAAGGTAAAAACCCAGGGTTTTTACTTCCTTGGACACCTTGATAGTGTTGCTGTCGATAGTGAAGGACTTGGAGGAGTCGCAGAGTTTGTTGAGGCGGTTTTGTGATCCTATGAGGAGTAATTCTGTTTTTTCATCATTTAGGCACATACAATGTTGTGTCATCCAGGCCTGGAAGGTTTGGTAGATTGTGTTTAGAGATAAGGAATCCAGAGGTGGGTATGAGGATGTGGGTGTCATCTGCATAATTAGTGTAGGTGACACCCAAGACGTCAAGATGGTGAAATAGCCGTTTAGTGAAGATGTTGTAAAGTGTAGGGGAGATACAGGAGCCTTGAGGTACACCGTAAGTGACCTGAGCTGGCAATGCTGCTGAGGTAGGTGAGAAAACAATCATTGTTCTATTGGTTAAGAAGAAATGTATCCAATGTATAGCTTTTGGTGAGAAGTGGGCCGCCAAAGATAAGTATTTACAGAGTATGTTATGATTGACTAAATCAAACGCAGCAGAAATGTCGAGCAGAAGGAGGGGTGCTAGCTTGCTGTTATCTTTTAACTCATCCATTTGTATTTTTAAGTCAAGTAGGGATGATTCCATCCCATGTCTTGGGTGGAAACCAGATTGGTGTAGGCCAAAGAGGTTGTTCGTTTCCAGATAATTTTGGATCTGGAGAAATGCTGCTCTGTCCAGTATTTTAAGGAGGAAGGGCACAGTCGTTATGGGTCGATACTTAGTCTCTATGTTAGGGTCTAAAGTAGGTTTTTTCAGCAGTGGTAAGACCCACGCATCTTTGAGATTAGTTGGGACTGTGCTGCTATCAAAAGAGGCATTGATTATACTTGTGATGAACAGTGTAAGTTCAGACGCACAGTCTTTGATGAGTGAAGCTGGGCATATATCGCCTTAGCATCTTGAAGGTTTGAGGCTGGTGATGATTTTCAGGACTTCAGTTTTGGAGACTGTGGTGAAATCAAATTGCGTGAAAATTTTTTCACTAGTGTAGCTAGGGGTCTGTTGAGATTTGGACGGTTTTAGGTAGATTTTTTTTATTTCAATTTTGGACTGTAAAAGGGCTATTTTTTCAAGGAGGGCTTTTTGAATATCAGTGCACCAGCTGACGTCTTTGAGGAAAATGTCTTGCTGTGGCACTGGTGATTTGAGTTCTCGTAGCATGGAAAATAGTTCCTTGGTCATTGACTTAGCATTAGTGATTCTCTCATTGTACGTGGCGCTTTTAGTTTGGAGGATAGCTTTTTTGTAGTTTTTGGAAGCAATGGAAAAGATTGCTTTGGTCGGTTCAGTCAGGTATTTTTTCCAATTGGTCTCAGCAGTTCTCTTAGTACTACACATAGTTTTGAGGTTAGGAGTGTACCATCGATTTAGGTGGGCTAGGGGTTTAGCTTTGCACATGGATAGGGGTGCTACTTTGTCGATAGCTGCTAGTAGAGTTTGATTCTATATCTCTACCATGGTGGTAGGGTCATTGGTAAGGAGGTCTTGGTATGCAGTAATAGGGTGTAGCATGGGAAGGATTTTTTCTGCTGTGATGTTGTGGGAATTTCTGGATAGAGCAGCTGGTGGAATAGGAAGGGGAATGTCTGTTGCAGAGTTCTTAGTGATTCTGAATGTGAAGCCCTGATGGTCAGACCACGGGCATTGGATCTTAGAAAGTATGTCCGTGTTGCAATTGAGGTCTGCCAACCAGTCAAGGGTTCGACCTTCGATATGTGTGGGGTTGTTGATACAGTGTGTGAAGCCTAATGCGGGGATGGTGTTGGCAAGTGCTAGGGTATTATCGTCTGTAGGGTCATTGAGACCCAGGTTTAAATCTCCCAATAGTATGGTTTGTGAGCCAGGCTTGGTATTTGTTTTGGGGATATCGGCCTAGGAGGTCTGTAAATAAGTTGAGCTTTCAGAGTGGCCGTGGAAATAAGGCAATTTTGATGGAGAATAATTTACCTGATTGGAATGAGTGGTTAGGTATTTCCATGATGTTGAGTTGGTTCTTAGCAATAAATGCTACTCCACCTCCCTTGTCTGTTAGTCTATCGGTCTAATAGATAGTATAGTTTTCTGAGATGGCAGCTGCATGGAGCCAGGTTTCGTGTAATGGCTTGGAAGTCAAGTTTATTGGAGGAGCTCAGGGCTGCGATGTCTAAGGCATGTGCTGGGAGTGACCTTGCATTGATGAGGCCACCGTGAGCATAGTTGCTTTCAGGTTGGTGTTGTTTAGTTGGGTTTGAGTGGTCTCTGTGTTTGGCTGGTTCATCAATGCTGGTGCATATTTTGCTTGGTTTCAGGGTTGTGGATTTCCTGCAAGAGGGTGATGGCCAAAGGCTGGGTGTGTACCGATCATTTAAGATGCCAGTGTGGTCTTTAGGAGTGTGTGCAGTAAAATGAGTGTCAGTCTTGGGAATGTGATAAGGGGCAGGCACGGGTGGGGGGTAAGATGTCGCAGTGGAGTAGATGGAGGTCCTGGAGTTAAGATGTATATTCCTCCAGGTGGTCGAAGGTGTGGTTGTTAAGGCCGGGAGTTGTTGGTCCAAGCCTGTTCGAGTTGCAAGTCTGCTGTTTCTTATGGCTAATGGGCATGGTAGGCCAGGGCTGTATTTAGTCAACAAGGTCATAAGCTGATTGATTCCTTATGCCCCTTTGAATGGCGCAGTTTGTTGTTGCAACCACCAAGGTAGGCTATGGTGGTGTATGCTAGCAGGTGTTAGTGCTAATTCCCTTCACCTTAGAGACCCCCAGCAAACTTGCTGGATTTTCGAGGACTTGATTTTTTACCTGGAGAGAGTGTGAGCCTTTTTTCCCACTCTCTCATGTATTTTGAATGTGTTTTACTCTTGTGTTCTTTGATTATGGAGTTTTAGACAACTCCATAGGCATCATCTTCTCATGTGTGTCACACAGCACCCTCAGTGCAGTGACACAGGGAAAGCTTTTTAGGCTGCCCCAATGTTTAATTACCGTCTCTGGGATAAACTACTGTTTCCCAGAGAAAGTAAAGTGAAACTGACTTTACTGGTCTTTTCAAATTCCTAGACCCAGCACACCCTATCTTACAATAGAGTGCTGGAGCGGTTACTTCGTATCCTCTATGTCTAGAAACTCATGTAGCAGTCAAATGCTACCCTTTCCTCTTGAAATGGCTGGTGGCAGTGGTTTTACAATGAACTACCATGATTTTTCCTGACTGTGCACACCAGTATCGTTAAATCGCGGGAGCCATGTTTTTCAAGATGGTGTCTGAGCCCCCTTTGTTTAAACAGGTCCCGGTCTTCTTTTTTCGCCATTTCTTTTTGGAAAGGTCCTTCTAGAGTTTGTCTCTGCGTGCCAAACCAGGTTTGGGCCCTTTGTTCTGACGCCTTTGGCAGGCTTCAGGACTGAAGATCGCCTCTGGCGCCCAAGAGTCTGGGGTGGGCAGGAAGTGAGGGAGGGGCCCGAAACTCCCTTTGCTTAGTCTCCTAGGAGACCCAAATGCATTCTGGCGTGATTGGCTGGCTTACTGTCCAGCAAGGACAGCCACCTTGCTGGGTGAGTGACAGCTAGGCTGGAATGAATGGGAGGAAACTGGATAAAAGGGGAGTCTCTTGGCTTGGAAGGCAGAGTCGACCACTGGAACGAAAGAACTGAAGATGAGCTGCAAGGGGCGGCTGCTGCCACTCCTGGACCGTTGGTTTGCCCGGTGAAGCCCTGCTGCAGGTCCAAATCGCCAAGTTCATCTCGACAGAGAAACCCTTCAAGGACAACTTCTCCCTTTGAGTTGGTGTGACCAATCAACTCGACCCGTAAGCCACCTGGATACCATTCTCAGAGCTGGTTGTAATTCCTCAGAGTTTTGCAGGAAACCGAATAACCAGGGAGAGGGACACCAGTTTGTGTGCTTGTTTACAGCTCCCGGAATTGAAAATTTGTCTTTGCCAGCTTTTTTGACCAGTCACATTGCAGTGCATAAGTCCTCCAACGTCCTCCCTCTTGTCCCCATGACTGAGGCTCAGGAACAGCGAGATCTGCAGGAACTGCCAGGAACAGAAGTCTTCCGCTGCATCCTTTTCTTCATTGTAAACTACTGTGAAAACCTGACCGAGAGAACTTACCTCTCACTGCGACAGTGCTTGAAACTTTGGCAACTTACAGGCCTAGTCAGCTTTTGACCCAACATACAAATATTTCTTTTACTAACTACTTCTGAGAACTATTGCAAAGACTTTTCCATTTAACTACCAGAACTGCCTATCCTATACAAGACATTAGCCCATTGACTTTGGCCTAACCTATTGCATTGAATTGACACCTATGGTGAACTCAAACTATTTGCACTGTATAAAAGAAACTGTAATCTTCTTTTTAATAACCTATGCCTTTTTGCTCCTACTTCAAATGCTCTGAATGCCATTTTGCTCCTCCTTCAAAGTAGTTTAAATGCCTCAGAATCTGTTAGTGTGAAGTACTGAAGTATACTTTTGTGTAATATAGATTTCCTCCTTCTAGTGAATATTTTATAACTGACTGTGAAATAAATGAGTAAGTGTTTTACCAAGAAACCTTGAGTGTAAGAGATTATTTGGATACTTGTAATTGTAGGCCTCTGTGTAACATCCTTACAGCTCACATTCCCCTCTTGAGATAAGCCTAGTTGCTCAGAAACGCTACCACAATACTGTGTAGTACAGGCATATACCAAAGGTTGGTTTTGCTTACACCTGTAGTCCTAGTTGTGTTTAGTGGTCCCAAAGGGTACTGCATACAAACTTTACCCAACACTGGTGGCAGGCGGTGAGGACAAATTGTATAGTTGTTACATTGAGAGTTCTGCTTTACTTTTGTTAAAATAGTAACTTCAAAGCGCTAAGCTCCACTAGAAAAGTAATTGTAACATGCCAGATATGGAAAACCTCAGACAGGAAGCCCTGATCTTTCTAACAGTAGAGCAACTGAAAGATATGTGTAAAGTCAGGAATATTCCTGTTAAAGGAAAGAAAAATGAATTGATTGAAAGATTGTTGGATTTTCAAAGTCTGAGAAGTAGGTCTGTTATACCTACTCCATCAGCAAATGTGGAAAATGTTGGAGAGGATGATAATGATTCAGAGTCTAGCTCTAATGTTATTGAGGAGCAAGAAGAGTTAGAGGAGTCTCAGGATGTGAGCCCCTCTGCACCTCAAGAAGCTCTTACGTCTCAACCTTTAGCCACAGGTAAACATAGCAGGTCCAGTACTGACTACAGAATGCGTCTCTCTTGAAAAAATGAGACTTGAGTTAGAGTTCAAAAGACTCCAAATGCAAACTGAAAGTAAACATCAAGAAATTAAACTCAGAGAAATCGAAATGCTTCATGCTCTTGAAATGAAGAAATTGTCTCTTGAAAATGGTTCTCTCCCAGAGTCTTCTAGGTCTTCCAGTCCTAAGAGACCTTGCATGCCTAAGGAAGCTTTGAGTATGCATGAGGTGAAGCTTGATTATTTGGATTGGTTGGCTGATTTTGAGTATAACTATGGGATTCAGGGTTTCACAAGGAATCTGTTGATTCCTTGGCTTTTGTCTAGGCTTACCCAGGTTGCAACTGATGATGTAATGGAGGTGGGGGTACTTGAAAGATTGGAGTATGAAAATGTGAAGCTAGCTTTGATAGATAGATTTGGGAAAACTCCTTCTCAGTACCTTAAGAGGTTTAGGACCCTCAAAATGCATGATGGTACACATTGGTATACCTGGGTGTGTGAATGTTTGAAGAACTTAGATGGTTGGGTAAAGGGTTACTTTTGAAGGAATGAGAAATCTATTTTTGTTAGAATCTATTTTTGATGCGTGTTATCCTGAGCTGAGACAGCACTTGGCTGACTCTAAGGAACTTGATCCCAAGAAGCTAGCAAAGGCTGCTGACTTGTGGGTTGCCAACAGGGCTACTCCCAAGGATTCTGGGGCAACTCAGAAAAGGGATGATGGGAAGCAGCAGAAGAAAGATAGCAAAGAGAATTCTAATACCTTCAATCCAAAAGAGGGCCCCAAACAGAAAAAAGGGTAAGCCACAAGGGAAATTGAATCAGGCTAGTAAAACCTCTGGCACCAAACCAGAGGGAGGTCAGCAAAAACCCTCATTTGTCAAAACATTTGGAAAATGTTATGTCTGTGGTTCAACTGACCATGTGAAAGGGGATCCCAGATGCAAGGGCAAACCTTTAGGGGTCCACACTGCCTCCTTAGCCTTTTCCCCAGAGGGAGGAGTACATATGGCAAGTGGAAACATTCAACTACGGGCTGCAGACCCCATTGGAGTCTCTGTCAGTGTTTCTTTAGTGTCCCTGGGTCTGTGGGAACAGCAGAATTTAGATGTCTATAATTCAATTCCAGATAACACAAAAGAATATTTCAAGGACAGTGTGCTTGTAAATGGTCAGGAGACCCCTGCCATTAGAGACACTGGGGCCAGCATTACAGTAGTGGATGAAACTTTTTTCAAACCTGAGGATGTTGCTAAGGCACCCAAAAGCCTCACTAAACTTGCAAGAGGCCCTGTCCAAATGCTTCCAAGACTACGAGCTCTCATCCAGTGCAACAACATGACTCTAAGGATACCTGTTATTGTACAAAGTGAGTTGACTGGGAGAGTCCTGCTGGGAATGATTTAAACACTTTTGGAGTTATATCAAGCACCCCCAGGCCTCCTAGTAAAAGGAAACAGGAACAGACAAAGAAGGCCAGAAATAGTAGTAAACATACCCGCAAGAGGTTGTTGCAGAAGAAACTATAACACCCAGTCCACAGGAACTACTAACTGCTATTTCCAAGAAGAAGAAGACAATAGGGAAACCCACTATCTCAAGGGAAAAGCCAGATAACACTCCTGCGCAACCCACAAGGACATCCCTGAGAGGACTGTCCAAAGTCACAGCTCTGACTGCTCCACCAGCTGAGGCTGAGTGTGAGGAACAACCAGGAAAGGTTGAATCGGCTGCTGAAGATTCAGAGCTGGAAGAAGACCTTCCCCCTGTTGGAGATCTGGATCCTAAAGACCATCCTGAGTTGCAGTCTTTACTGACAGAAGGTGGCCCCTGTAGGGCAGACTTCAACAGAGGTCAAAGAGAGTGTCCTACTCTTGAAGGACTTTTCCCAGCTGGACGGGCAAGCACCAGGGAAGCACAGGTTGTACTGGGAAGATGGACTCTTCTAAAGTGAACCTACTGAGTTTATCCCAGGGGACTACAGAAGACTTGTAGTGCCTCTAGAGATAAGACAACAGTTCTTACAGTTAGCCCATGAGATTCCTTTAGCTGGTCACTTAAGATTTAAGAAGACCAAGGAAAGGCTTTCTCTGTATTTCTACTGGCCTAAGTTGGGGTCTGATGTAGATACATTCTGTAGGAGTTGTCACACTTGTCAGACATCTGGCAAGAGTGGAGCCAAGAATGTGGCACCTTTGGTGCCTCTGCCAGTGGAAGGAGTTCCTTTTGAGTGGGTAGGAATAGACATTGTTGGTCCCTTAGACCCTCCAACCTCTTCAGGCAATCAATTTATATTGGTTGTGGTAGACCATGCTACCAGGTATCCTGAAGCTATACCTATGAGAACTCTTACTGCTCAGGCAGTTGCTAAGGCCCTACATGGTATTTTTACCAGGGTAGGTTTTCCTAAGGAAGCCATCTCTGAGAGGGGATAAAACTTCATGTCCCACTACATGTAGGCCATGTTGACAAGCTTTGGAGTGACTTACAAGTTCTCAACTGCCTACCATCCCCAGACAAATGTGTTGGTAGAGAGGTTTAATAAAACTATGAAGAGCATGATAGGTGCTTTAGAAGAACCCCTTGAAGGTGGGACCTTCTACTGCCATGCCTTATCTTTTCTTATAGAGAAGTCCCTCAGAAGGGAGTTGGAATTAGTCCCTTTGAGCTTCTCTATGGTCATCCAGTTAGAGGTCCGTTGGCCCTAATTAAGGAGGGGTTAGAGAGTGCTTGTTCCCCCAAGCCAGTGAGAGTCACTGACTATGTGCTAGGTCTCCGGAGGAGAATGACACACATGATGACAGAAGCATTGGATAATGTGAAAGCAGGTCAGGCTCTGGTGAAGCATTGGCATGACCAGAAGGCCAACATGGTTGAGTTTACTCAAGACCAGCAAGTTCTTGTTATGGTACCTAGAAGGCAGAGGGCCTTACAGGACAAATGGATTGGACCCTTCAAGCTTGTTGGAAAACTTGGAGAGGTCAATTATTTGGTGGACTTAGGCAATCCTAAGGAAGCCCCCAGGGTCTTTCACACCAACCGCCTAAAAGCCTATGTCTCAAGACCAGAAGTGGGAACTTTACGTCTAGCGTCTGCTCAGGAAGAGGAGGAGAGCGAACCTCTACCTGATCTCCTCAGGGGACAATTTTTAGATGGGAAGATAGTAGGAGTTAATCTCTCTTCTAATCTGACACTGGAACAATAGGAGGAGTGCAAATCTCTGTTAAATCAGTTTGCCCCTCTGTTTTCACTATCGCCAGGCTTGACCCCTTGGGCCCAGCACAATATTCTCACTGGTGACTATTTACCTGTTAAAAGAAGAGGTTACAGGATGTCAGACCATGTAAGAACCCACATAAAGGAAGAGGTCAACAAGATGCTTGATCTCGGGGTAATAGTACCGTCTACCAGTCCATGGTCTAGTCCAGTTGTAATAGTGCCAAAGGCAGGATCCAAGGAGTTGAGATTATGTGTGGACTATAGAGCTCTAAATGCAGTCACCAAGATTGATGCCCATCCTTTACCTAGGACAGATGAGCTTGTGGCCAAACCTGGTTCAGCCAAGTACCTCAGTACATTTGACCTAACGTCAGGCTATTGGCAAATAGCCCTGGCAGACCATGCCAAGGAGAAAACTGAATTTTCGACCCCAGCAGGCCTCTACCAATTTAAGGTTATGCCTTTTAGATTAGTAAATGCACCTGCTACCTTCCAAAGGATAGTTAATCAAGTTCTGAATGGGATGGAGGACTTCTGCATGGAATACTTGGATGACATTGCAGTGTTCAGCCCTACTTGGAAAGAACATATTGGCCACTGAGGACATGTATTGCAGGCTCTTGAGCAGGCCTATCTGACCATAGAGGCAAGTAAATGTCAAAGTGGTCAGAGCAAAGTGGTCTGCCTTGGACATGAGGTAGGAGGAGGTGAAATAAGGTCATTGCCTAGCAAAGTACAAGCTGTGTGAAAATGGGCAACCCCTACTACTCAAACCCAAGTGAGAGCCGTTTTAGGTCTCACTGGTTATTATAGGAACTTCATAGAGAACTGTTGGTCCATAGCTTCACCCTTGAATGTGGTCTCCTCACTCAAATTCCCCAAAACGGTCAAGTGGAATGAGGGGTGCACTAAGCCATTTGAAGAACCTAAGAAAGCCCTTTGTCAAGCTCCAGTCTTAAGAGCTCCTGACTATAGCCAAACCTTCATTGTGCAAACAGATGCTTCCAATACAGGTATAGGTGCAGTTCTGAGTCAGCTGGATGGGAAAGGTAGGGAACACCCCATCTGCTTCATCAGTAGGAGGCTGAGGGTACCTGAGACAAGGTGGGCAACCATTGAACGTGAGTGTTTTGCCATTGTGTGGTCTCTGAAGAAGTTTAGACCATACTTGTGTGGATCTACTTTTGTGATTCAGACCACCAACCCTTGAGATAGTTAATGATGATGAAGGGGGAGAATCCTAAATTGATCAGATGGTCAATCAGCCTACAGGGGTTTGATTTGACCATTGAACACAGGTCAGTGTGTAATCACCAAAATGCTGATGGTCTCTCCAGAATGTATGACTGACTGGAGTAAGGAGATTCATCCAGGGGTGGATTAAATCATCCTCCTGTCCCTTATTCTGGGGGGATGAGTGTTAGGGAGAATTCTCATAAATGTTTTAATTCCCTTCACCTTAGAGACCCCCAGCAACTTTGCTGGATTTTTGAGGACTTGACGTTTTACCTGGAGAGAGTGTGAGCCTTTTTTCCCACTCTCTCATGTATTTTGAATGTGTTTTAATCTTGCGTTCTTTGATTATGGAGTTTTAGACAACCCCATAGGCATCATCTTTTTCACACAGCACCCTCAGTGCAGTGACACAGGGGAAGCCTTTTAGGCTGCCCCAAGGTTTAATTACCGTCTCTGGGATAAACTACTGTTGACCAGAGAAGGTAAAGTGAAATTGACTTTACTAGTCTTTTCAAATTCCTAGACCCAGCACACCCTATCTTACAATAGAGTGCTGGAGCGGTTACTTAGTACCCCCTATGTCTAGAAACTCATGTGCAGTCAAATGCTACACTTTCCTCTCCAAATGGCTGGTGCCAGTGGTTTTACCACAAACTACCATGATTTTTTCCGACCGCGAACACTGTTAGCGTTAAATCGCGGAAGCCATGTTTTTCAAGATGGCATCTGAGCCCCCTTTGTTTATCCAGGTCCCTGTCTTCTTTTTTCACCATTTCATTTTGGAATGGTCCTTCTGGAGTTTGTCCCTGCGCACCAAACCAGGTTTGGTCCCTTTGTTCCTACGTCTTTGGCGGGCTTCAGGACTGAAGACCGCCTCTGGCGCCCGAGTGTCTGGGTTGGGCAGGAAGTGAGAGAGGTGCCCAAAACTCCCTGTGCTTAGTCTCCAAGGAGACTCAAATGCACTCTGACGTGATTGGCTGGCTGACTGTCAGGCAAGGACAGCCACCCTGCTGGGTGAGTGGCAGCTAGGCTGGAATGAAAGGGAGGAAACTGGATAAAAGGCGAGTCTCTTGGCTTGGAAGGCAGAGTCAACCACTGGAACGAAAGAACCGAAGATAAGCTGGAAGAAGACGGCTGCTGCAACTCCTGGACCATTGGTTTGCCCGGTGAAACCCTGCTGCAGTTCCGAATCGCCAAGTTCATCTCGACAGAGAAGCCCTTCAAGGACGACTTCTCCCTTTGAGTTGGTGTGACCAATCAACTCGACCCGTAAGTCACCTGGTACCATTCTCGGAGCTGGTTGTATTTCCTCAGATTGCTGCAGGAAACCAAATAACAAGGTAGAGGGACACCAGTTTGTGTGCTTGTCTACAGCTACCAGAATTGAAGATTTGTCTTTGCCAGCTTATTTGACCAGTCCCAGTGCAGCGCAGGAGTCCCCCGATGTTCTCCCTCTTGTCCCCACGACTGAGGCTCAGGAACAGCGAGATCTGCAGGAACTGCCAGGAACAGAAGTCTTCAACTGCATCTTTTTCTTCAATGTAAGGTACTGTGAAAACCCGACCGAGAGAATTTACCTCTCACTGCAAAAGTGCTTGAAACTTTGGCAACTTGCAGGCGTAGTCAGCTTGTGACCCAACAAACAAATCTTTCTTTTGCAAACTACTTCTGAGCACTCTTGCAAAGACTTTTCCATTTAACTACCAGAACTGCCTATCCTATACAAGACATTAGCCCATTGACTTTGGCCTAACCTATTGCATTGAATTGACTCCTCTGGCGAACTCAAACTATTTGCACTGTCTAAATGTAACTGTAATCTTCTTTTTATTAACCTGTGCCTTTTTGCTCCTACTTCAAATGCTCGGAATACCATTTTGCTCCCCCTTCAAAGTAGTTTAAATGCCTCAGAATCTGATAGTGTGAAGTACTGAAGTATATTTTTGTGTGATATAGATTGCCTCCTTCTAGTGAATGTTTCATAATTGACTGTGAAATAAATTAATAAGTGTTTTACCAAGAAACCTTGAGTGTAAGAGTTTATTTGGATACTTGTAATTGTAGGCCTCTGTTTAACATCCTTACAGCTCGCATTCCCCTCTTGAGATAAGCATTGCTGCTCAGCAACGCTACCACAAAACTGTGTAGTACAGACTTATACCAAAGGTTGGTTTTGCTTACACCTGTATTCCTAGTTGTGTGTAGTCGTCCCAAAGGGTGCTGCATACAAACTTTGCCTAACAGCGGGGGGTGGGGAGCCTGTGGGCAGGATGGTATGGGAGTCGGGGAGGTTGGGCATAATTCTTAATGTGATTGTGCGTGTGTTGTTGGTTGGGGTGTATTGCAGGAGGTGGGTAGGGTTGCTCGTGCCTGTAAGAAAGTTCATGATTGGCTGCACAGTTCTGAGGAAGGTACTAGCCTGTTGGGGTGGTAGTGTCAATGATGAGCTGGGTAGAACCTGTGTCGTTAGGTGTAAGAAGATCCCATAAAATTGAGATAAGTCTCTTGACAAGTAGAGTACTGAAGGTCAGTCTCGTGGGTGAGCCAAGTACCATAGAACCTAGGGACAGGGTACAAGCTGAGGGCCTGATGTAGTTCAGTTAATAGTTGGGCTGGTGCAGGCCGTTGGAAGGGCAAGCATGTGGAGGGGGTGAGGCCAGTGAAGCCCAGGAGGCTTGTTGAGCTAGTCTAGGCATACAAAGAAAATCATGCCACTAGAGGGGCGGAACCATGGGAAGATCCGGTGAAGAGAATCAGGTCAGTTGTGAGAGTAAATCGAGCAACCTTAAGCACCAGACGTGTTCATACGGTCGAGTGGGGAAGCACGGTATATCTCTGGGGCAGATGGATACATGAGGCTGCAACTGAGAATAGGGCCAATGCATAAAAGGGCGCGTGGAGCAGGTTAGGCTACATTTGATCTATGAACTAAAATATAAGGGCACATGAGACAGGTTAAGCTACAATTGATCTTACGGTCAATACATACAAGTTAAACTACAGTTGATTTTGTGGTTAATACATAAAAGTCACGTTACCTTTGATCTAGAGGTCTGTACATACAGACAAAGGAAAGTACATGGGTGACTCTAGATTGTTTGGTCGTATCATTTGAATTGACTAAATCACTAGGTAAGTGGGGTGTGGTTGACTGCATGGTAGAAAGCCCTTGCAGTAGAATATGGCGCAGGTCAGATGAAGCTGAACATCACAGGGATGTGGGATACTATTTGAATTGAACAAGTGTGCTTGAGTGGCAAATGTGCCATAGTACAGTTTTGAATGTAGTAAGTGATTCATTTCTGTCGCAAGTATGAGTTAGGAGCGGGGCCGTGGCCCTAGCCAGAATGTAATAGCGTCAGTGAGAGTCATGTCTCACTTGAGTAGTTGCCCTGCAGGTTTAAAATCTCTTTGCAGGCCAAGTAATATTCATATGGAAACGTCTTAACCTGGCTTGGCACTGACAGGGGCCTTCGACAACGGGGCCTTTGAGTATCGGGGCCAGCTTCTGCCAGCCAGCGTACTTGATTGGCTCTTTGAGGCAGGAGATGGCCAATCACTGTGGGCAAACACAGAAATGGTCAGCTGCTCAGAAGCATGAACAGCCGTCGACCATTTTGGAGTAGGCGTTAGGTAGCGGAATTGGATATCAATTCAATTTAAAATTCAACTTTGAGGCTGAAACCAACGTGGTTGCATGTCGGATTTCCAGGGTATTGCTCATCTGCAAAGTGTGAAACACTTGTTCGCTTTGGGCTCTTAACAAGGTTCAGCACGTTCTTTCATCGTCGCTCCTGTAATGCCCCTGGGGCTTACCTTGTGTGCTGTGATGCAGGGATGCAGGCTGGCTGCTCATTCACTCATGAGTGAAGGCAGTGAGGTACTGTGAGTCTGGGTGCAATGGTATGGAAAAGAGTGCATTCTTGAGGTCAACCACTGAAAAATGTGTTGCCTCCTTGGGGATGCTACACAAGATCGTGACAGGGTTGGGAACTACAGGAAATTCTTGCTGTACAATATCATTTAGGGGGCGCAAATCCTGAAACATTCTTCAATTGCTCCCTGTTGCTTGTTTTACAGGGGAGGTAGAGGGTACAATTATCCCTTGTTTGAGTAGTGAACTGATGGTGTCCTTAATTTCCTCCTCTGCCTCCCTAGAAAGTGGGTATTGTTTCACTTGGGTTAGTATTGCTCCTGGTTTCAATGTGACGTGCACTGGTGTCACTCTCTGGTAGAGCCCTACGTCATGGGGGTTTGTTGTCCATAACTTCTCAGGCATTTGCTCCAAGTCTGCCTTAACAAAGTAGGGTGGGGCCATCATGGGACACAGAACTTTTCTGAACTGTAACATTATTTCACAGGGTATACATATTGCTAGTACAATCTCTCCATCATCTGGCCTGTCTTCAAACAATTCTGCGTTAGTCACCTCTTTAAGAGGTACAATGGGGTCAATGCAAAGTACTGTGTGCCACTCGCACCCGCCCTGGTCATTCCTTATCACAACAATCCTCTTTGCTGAAACCACCAATCCTTGTAAATCTAGGGACCGTATTGTACCTACTGCCAGTTCTTGGGACACAAGAGGATGGAAAATAACATCTGGGAGCACTCACCAACACCTTTTGCCAATCGGATGCACTGCCTCCACAAGCACAGTGATTCCATACATAAACATGTCTGGATCTATGGGGATACTACGAAGCACCACCTCTCCTCCCATTGCATGAATAATCAACATTGCTCTGATGGTTCACATGCCTGTCGTTGTGCAAACTATGTCACTGTCTGTGAGTTATATCATCATGTTGAGCTTGCTGAGCAGATCCCTGCCCAGCAAGTTCACTGGTTAGCTTTCCAAATATAGAAGGGGGCCCGCACCACCTCTCCCCCTATTTTGATGTCAACCTGTTTAGTCTATGAAACCATAGAGACAGCCCCAGAGAAGCCCTGCATGTCAAGAGTGTGGCCTCTCACATTGATGTATGGTTTTGTGGCACCCGTGCCGATCATAAAAAGGAAGTGTTTGTTTCCTATCTCTGCACCCACCAAGGGTTCCTCATCTGGGTGAACTGTCATAGATAAGATTGGGCACACAAGCACTTTATGTGGTCTCTCCTAATCTGGGTACGTGTTTGACCCTGGAAACATGAAAAGGTTGTTTCCTATCACGCTCACCCCTCGGTATGATACTATGGTGCCATTGGGCACTTCTTTGCATGTGTGCATGTTTCCATTTCTGTGCTGGGGCATTGCTTGTTCTGGGTACTGTTGCTATGGCTGCTGCTGCTGTGTGTACTGTTGTTGTGGTTGCTGTTATTGAGGGTATGCTCCCCAAGGCTGGGGTGGGAGCTCAGTGTATGCTTGGTGTATTTCATACGGGATAGAGGTCATTCTTGCTGTCAGCATCTGCTGTGGGTTCTGGGGTGGCGGGTGATAAGTGTTGTATGTGTTGTATCCTGCCCCCGGCTTGCTTCTGCATTTTCTCGAAAAATGGCCCAAATTCCCACAGTTCCAACAGTTTGAGGACCCCATGATCTGCGCTCTCTGTGCCATACCTCCAAAGCCACCTCTCCCCCCTGAATCCACCCGGTCCGCGCTGCTGACCTGCTTGCTCTCATTCCTGGCTGTGCTACTGCTGTCCACCTCCCCAATGCCCTTGTCCTCCTTCTGGTCAAAATGCTGCTATTCGGACCTCCGCTGACCCCTTTGTGCTCCCTGTTCCTACTGTCTTTGCTAGCTTCCTCTGTGCCAACTTAACCTCATTTGCCTGCCGCTACTGGGTTGTTTCCCTTTCTCATTCCTTTATTTTCTTGCAGTGGTGCATTATTATACTCTGAATTTCTGCCCATCCCTTTGCTTCAATAACCACAATGTTTTCTAGTGCCTTCTGCACCTTTTTTAGTAAACCCCTTTTCATAATGAAATAAAAAAGAGGAACTGGTCGGCCCCACTGGTCCCCCTTCTCCGCTCTCCAAATCTCCCAAACCTTAATAATGTACTGCGCATGGTCTTCGTCATCACCTATAGTGTTTTACATAATCGATTGTAAGTCTGGGGTGTCTGGGTATGTGCGCCAAAGCGTACCCCGCACCTGCACTCTGATGTTGAAAGGTGCGCCATCAAGCGCATCATTGTCCAACCGTACTTCGGGGTACCCTGCTTTAATCCACAAGTCCCTGGCTCTCTCCCCCACTAGCGCCACTACAAACTTTTCATATCACCCACAGAAGGGGTACACTCGCAGTCTGTTTCTCAAACGCGTATATCTATTTCCTGCCACTGCCGTTAATGGCGGGAGCGCTTTGATCAAATTGTTCTTTTCCATCTGTGGCTAGGGTACATACTATGCTCTACCTATGCCCTTGTGGGTAAAAGGCATCTGAAAGTCCACCGTTTTCCCTTCTTTCCTCCCAGCACTTCCCTTTTTCTTTGTTACTGCCATTTGGCCAAACCTCCTTACCCTCTTTTCCCACAAACTTTCCACTTGAGGTGTTATTTGTGGTGCCTGTTGCACTTCCTCCTCACCATCGTCCTCAAACGCATCCACTGTGCTTCACCCATCCTCTCTCTGATCTCAACCTAAGCCTCTATCCGACCTTACAGTTCTGTACCCTGTGCTGTGTGCTTGTTCATTGTCTTTCTTCTCTGTATGTACATCCTTTATTGCTGTGCTGTCTAATCTGAACACTGCAAAATCACGACCAAAAAAAACAGTTGTTGTTCCCTTCTCCCCATCTGCCCGCGTTGCTTTCCCTCCCCTATGCACATCCCCTCTCTCACACTACACACACTACAAACACACTATTATTTACACAACACCCCTTCTCAGGCCTCCACCCAACAGAATAAAAACATGAAAACAATAAGCTAAAATAACAAGCTAAAATAACAACCACTACTTTTCCTGAGCCCACTAATTATGCAGGGCTCCTATTAGTTTCCTTTTTTTCCGTTACACAATAAAAGTGGTACCATCATCTTCCCACACTCGGGAGGCTCCCGCAAGTCCTCTTTTCTTTTCCATAATATACTTCCTAAAAATTCAATAATAATAAAAAGCACAAAAAACACACCCGCACTACACAAACAACCTCGTTCTCCACTTGATATGATATGATATTTTATTTCTATCGCGCTCATACACATGTGTTTCAGAGCTTGCTCACAAACCACACTCTTACCCATGTGCCCTTGCCCTATTTTTTCTCCCTTGGAATGATATACTCACATAAGCATGTTCACCTGAACTCCTCAGTCACTGGGTTCCGATACCAGCCTGCACTCTCTTTGGACCCATGCCCCACTTCAAAGAGCAGACAGGAATTCTGCAAAGACGGCTCCTGCAAACCTCTGGGATTTTACATGTTTGGGACTGGTCTCTGCAGGTGGTTGCGACACCTAAAATTAACCTTAATACTAAGATGCTTGATCAGACAACCTCACTCAATTCCTCAGTTAATAAGTCTCCTTACATCAAACGAGCCTTAATTAATGTGAGATACATGGTTGACCATGCATTATATATACCAGACCTGATAATAGCTAATCAATTGGACATTCTAGCAATTACTGAGACCTGGCTACATGCAGCTGCCGGCCCACCCTTTCTCTTGCCATTCCAGACAATTTTACCATCCTGAGGCTGGACAGAGATACTACTAGAGGTGTCGGCATTACCTTCACTGCCAGATCTAATCTAGAATTAAGAATTTTAACTCATCCACCTTTCCCATCAGGTGAACTCTTGACAATTAAACTGCCACTCTCACCTTCACGGACCATAACCATGCATTTGTTATACAGACCTCCTGGCCCTATTACTTTGTTTGAAGAAGATAGTTTAACATTACTTTCAACTAATACTAAAACCTAGTTCTCAAATTTTAATACTTGGAGATTTTAATCTTGGTCTCGGTGACCCAAATGACCAGCATTCCTTGTCATTGGCCAATACTATTGCAGAATTAGGCTTTACCCAGAGGATTAACACAGCAACACATTCTAAAGGCAGAACTCTAGACTGATTGGCTGACCTTAACTGTGAAACTGCTATATTGTCTAATGAACCTTGTGCATGGACACACCATCACCTATTAATATTTATTTAATCTCAAGGATAGCCCTCAACCTACACAGACCAACCTTCTGGCACTTCCCGCATTCACACGAAATAAACGGAATATAACAGTGAACAATTTACTACCACTTCTCCAGCCCATTACTAATCTAACAGCTGCTAGCACTGACCCTGGTATGCTCGGCCCTTTGCGAGCCTATTGATGCTGTGCTATTACTTCCCACGCGCATGCGTGGAGAGATAGCAGCCAGTGACATCTGGGCATGCGCGTGACAGCATGTCCAACACAGCGCCTCTCGATGGCCCTTCGAGCCCACTATCTTAGGCGGTTGTCGCAGTTCGGAACATATCTACGTTACTGTCCTTGCACTAACTGGATCGACCGCCTTCACGCTAACAGAGTATTGTAAGGGCACCTCTCCCCACGCGCATGCTCAGAGATCCAGTAGTTTGTTACATCTGAGCATGCGCGAGTCTACACGGCGTACACAGCTTCACTCTGTGCTACACCGAACTCCAAATCGAACGCGTCTGTTGCAGCCCGTACACTACAGACTTGAACGGTCCCAGTCCACCGTGGTCCTTCGGTCTCAGTATCCGGCCACTCGGGCCCCTCGATATCTTGACTGCCCAGGCGCCGGGGGCATTTCTTGCCTCTCCAGTTCCACCTTCTAAGAAGCAATCATTATCCTCCACTATTCATCCACTGGAATTTCATTTCAGCCAGTTGGCTAGCACCCAAGACTTAGTCCTATGCAAGGGGTTCTTCAAACCTTGGATCCATGAAGAAGGCTGTGATCCACTGTCTAGCCGAAACGTCTAGGGACCCTGCCCCACCTTGGGTCCGATAGGTCCCAGTTTTACAATTGGCTTTGATTTATGTCTATGACGTCGATCTATTTAGGTCACCCTCTAGCCTGGCTTATGTTAGACCTATCCAAGGTCCTATGTTACAGCAACAAAATGTACTGTTGGTCCTATTAGATAGAGGTACACGTGTCACGTACCCTTTATCACCATCTATTGGTGCTTAATGAGAAGAACATGAAATGTACTAAACATGATAAGTTATTTGTGTGTATATAGGCTCTTTCTCTTAGAATGTCACCTGATGGTACACTTATGCATCAATCTGTTTCTGTTTTTTGTAATTGTATTATGTAATTCCTGCACTACTTATGGATCTATGCAATTTTTGTTTGTTGAAAAGTAAATATTCGACTGAGGAGAGAAAATAAAAAATAAAAAATACTCCTATTTTCATATTAACAAAGTACTTGTGGCATACTCCTTCTCCTTGGTGATCTCCCATCCTGCCCCTGTATATGTATAAATAAGAGATATAACAGAGGTTCAGATACATTTCACATTTGATTTGCATCCTAATAATTTGCAATTAGCTTTGACTGTTCCAGTCAGGACAACCCCCTCTTGTGTTCTTTTGCTAGCACTGACCCGGCAGTTCTAGTTGATTTATATAATTCTACAATTAATCAAGCCATAGATACTATTGCATCTTTACAAATGTGCAAAGGTAAACCTAGAGCCCACCGCAATTCTTGGTTTTACCCTAATCTTAAAGCCTT
This sequence comes from Ambystoma mexicanum, assembly GCF_040938575.1. Lineage (NCBI taxonomy): Eukaryota > Metazoa > Chordata > Amphibia > Caudata > Ambystomatidae > Ambystoma > Ambystoma mexicanum. Next base: position 192,888,972 of record NC_090922.1, read on the forward strand.
ACAAGCTGAAAAAAGAAAAGCCGAATCCCTTTTAAAAAATAACCGTACCGTTTTAAACAATGAGAACCTCACTAAAGTTTCAGCACAATACAAATTATAGATTCTCCAAACTAAATGTGATATTTACAATGACAGGATCAACAAAGCGTGCTCCAGCACAAGAGAGCTCTTTGTTATTTTAAGAGAACATGAGTCTTGAACCCCACCCGCTGATTCGTGCATCAAGGATAAGACCTGGTGCACTAACATTCAAACTGCTCTGGCCAATAAAATATCCCTTCTTCAAGATAAAATCAAAGCCAAAAAACTCAACATCCTTAACTCCCATCCTCTGCAAGAAACTTTGCCAGACCTCTCCCAACCTTCCAACCAATTCAAATGTTCCCCAGTCTCTATCCTGGAGGTTGAGAATATTATAACCTCCCTTAAGCCCTCCAGATGCCAGGGAGACACTTGCCCGGCCCCCATTATCATCACAGCTTTAATTAATGCCTTATTTGACTTAAGGATGTGTGGGTCCTCCCATTATTAAAGAAACCTATTCTGGACCCAAACAGACCAACCAATTACAGACCAATAACTACAGTCCCATTTCTTTTATAGATTATTGATAAAGCTGCATACATCCAAATTCAGACCTACTTAGAGACTCACATTCTTCTGGGGTCTCCACCAATCTGGTTTTAGGCCTAAACATGGCACGAAAACGGCCCAGGTGGATTTAAAAAAACAAATAGATGACCTAAAGGATAAAGGAAAATTGTCTCTCCTCCTTTTACTAGACCTTTTGGCTGCTTTTGATTTACTTGACCATAAAGTGCTATGCAAGCATCTTTCTACAGCTGCCCATTTCTCTCCGCAGGCGACAGCCTGGATTTAATCTTTTCTAGACAATTGATCCATAAGAGTCTTCTCTCCTTCTGCAGCAGTGGAGCCTACACCAATAACTTGTGGAGTTCCGCAAGGGTCATGTGTATCTCCTACGATGTAACAAAGCCTCTGTTTGATGACCTAGACAATTTGGGTGTCACCTACACAAATTATACAGATGACACTCAAATCCTCATTCCTAAGTCTGTCAACTTGTTGAATAAAATCTATCTCTTCATCCAGGAATGGATGGCCTTGCACGGGCTGTGTCTGAACGATGAAAAGACCGAGCTCCTACTAATCGGAGCTTCAGCCAATCTCAACAAATTAAGTAAACAGTTCCAATCATTTAACATCGATGGTACAGATGTTAAATTTGCCAAAGATGTAAAAACGTTGGGTTTCTACTTAGACTCAACTCTTAACCTACAAAGGCAAGTCAATGCCATTGCCTCGGCAACAGTATACACTTGTAAGCTTATCCACGCCTGCAAACCGTTCCTTTCCATGGCCAGCTGTATTACACTGGTTAGAGCCTTAGCTCTGTCAAAACTAGACTACTGTAATGCCCTTTATCATTAACAAATTACAAATTCTTCAGAACAACGCTCTTAGAACTGCTATAAGCATCTCAAGAACGCAACATATGTCTACGATCAGACACAATACAAAATGGCTGGCAGTTAACAACAGAATACAACTTAAAGTATTAACCCTCACCCACAAATGCCTAGCTTACACAGCACCAAAATATCTGGTGGATACATTTACTAAAAATATATCTGCACGACCGATCAGGTCAGTGTATTCAAACTGCCTTAGGTCCCCAGATATAACCTTAAAGTAGGGGGAAGTAGCTTTCCGGTCAGGGCAGCACAGTTATGGAACTCTATGCCTACAGCATTAAGATCTGAACTCTCATTCTGGAGCTTTAGAAAAAAAAACTATAAGCTGGCTTTTAGCCATGAATCCTTAACTTATCTTCATGGCCACATTTCTTCTCTAGACCATATCGGGCTGATCATGTATAGTCTTGTAAATATTATGTAAATCCTTTGACTTTGAACTGTGTAATACTCTATGCATTCTTGTCCTGTAATTGTGTATATTCTGTGAACGATACAATTCTTTATGTATTCTTGTCCCGTAATTTAAACATTCGTGTATCTTGAAACATTGTAATGGAATACATATTTTTATGCAATGTGTAATGCGCCTAGATACCTCTGGGTTCGGAGCACTTTATATAAATAAATAAACAAACCTTGGGAGAAGTAGCCTGGAAGCCTCCGACAGTGCGGGGGTTGCTGGGATCACGTCGGGGTCAACAAATGAACGCACACCCCTGCATGCTCAGACCAGAAAAATAATGACGCGCTATGGAAAAAGGACCACGACACTCTTGCAAGGATAACAAGTATTTATTTCTACAAAAATAGGAATGCATCAGCAAAGAACTCTGCTGCCACAGAGTGTTCTGAGGTCTGTTGGCATGTGCAGTACATTATAAGCACGAACAGCTTCACTAATTATGTCATCATATCTAGTACAATTCTACAACACAGATTGGTGGAGGCCTATAGATGTAGGGCCTTTCCACATGGGATGCCAGACCATTGGTCCATCTTTATCTGTTCATCTTTGCTCAAGTGGGTGCTGCTGGGCTCGTCATACGCAATGAGCTGACCTAACAATTAATTAGCTACTTTGATACACAATGTTATTTTTATGATTGTAAAAATGCAGTTGGTAGATACAGGGATGGGCTGGGGAGAGAGTCCAGGTCACACTAACTCAAACACACTTCACTCACTTCCAGATAGATCAGCAACCCCCAAGGTCCTCCACCTTAGTTTTGAGCTGTACAAATCAGGTGATCCATTCCAGAAGGCGCAATAGCCTTGCCTTTTGATCTTAGTGATTGATTGTGGGGTGTAAAGGTTTTATGTTTGGTTATCTGGGTTTGGATGGTGATGTGGCATGTGGGGGTAATGGGAGGAAAGCATGGCAAAGCTTTATTTCTCATGTGGGGATCATTGGGGCAGGAGGGCCTTGCTATCTGTTCTGTGGGATGCTACTGCCAAGAGGCGCTCGGCTACTTTATCATGACCTTGCAGGGCGCATTCTTCCCAGGCACGTGGGCCTGTACCTTTCTGAACAATGGAAGTGGTGTGTATCTCTCAGACCTGGCCAGGGTGGGGGTGGTGTTCACGCTCATGCAAGGGGCCTAATACTAACGCACAAAATAATGTTCACTGCACTTGGGCCTACCTTCTAAGATGGCTGCCACTTGCCAAGGTGGCGTTCACACCCTCATCTACTATATAGCTTATAATGCTTGCACTAAGGTGATTGGGCACCACCCTTTATGTGCAGATCCCTGGATGTGCTCTATTAGCATCTAGTTCGTGTTCAGTATCGCCTAGAAGGGTGGGAAGAGCCTCGCTCCTTCCCAACACCTGTTAATGGAAACAATGGGAAAAAAAGAAAAGGACTCTGATGAAAGGGAGTATGTGATAGAATCAGAATGGGCAAAAGAAAGAGCTTAAGGGAAAACAGACTGAAAAGTAGCACAAATTGTCAATTAAAATACTGGTGGAAACGTGCTTAACAAGCCCATAACAATGATCCAGGTGGATGAAAAAGTGTCTGATGTTGTACATGGAGTCGGACCAGGAACCTCTACAGCAGTCTTGGTATCGGAGCAAGTAGAAAAACAAAGAATAGTACAAACTTCACGATTGCAAACAGCTGAAGCAAGAACGGCGTCTGTCTCAGCTCAAGATAAAAATGAAAATGCAAAAGATGGACCTAACTGCGACCCCCAAAAGAGTCTTTGGAAAAAGGCAGAGAGAAAAACCAAGAATGGTATACAGAGCTTGAAGAGAAATGCAAGAACGTTTTTGAGAAATTTAAATCCCTGGGAGGATACATCAGAGATGTCAAGACAGACACAAGGTCATCGGTCACAGAGATAAGTCTGGCTAGTAGCCTGAAGGAGATAAGAGTCAGTCTGTGCATACAACAAGAAAAAAAAGATGGAAGCACCCAAACCCAGAAAATCAGTAACAGTGCAAACTTGGTGGAGTTGTGCTTACAGGTCTGCAATCAGACACCAGAACGATTGGATACAACTCAATGATATGTCTTCAGGGCTCCGAATGATGATCCAAAAAGAACCAAATTAATCATGAAAGATGCTGAATAACAAACCGAGAATCAAGGGTGGCAGAGTCAAATCAATGTGAATTCGGGTGAGACCTTAATTAGTCAGTTAAAGGATTGCATGCCGACTGGAAGCGGGGTAGGAACACAGAATGAGAAAATGTTAGTGCTGGTAAGATGGGAAGCAATATTCTATCGCGGAAAAGGGGCACAAGAGAGATTCCAGCAAAAAAATATATTAACAGTTACTGACCCCTGCAGTGATGTTGGAGGGCATTACCAAATCAGGAAATAATGCAGAGTGGGGCCGTGTCTACAGCGACCTTTTTGGTGAAAAAGACTGATGAATGCAGAGAAGATCCAAGACTGACAGAGAATGATACTCAGTTGTTTGCATTCCCAAGAATATGGTTAGAACAACTGTTACCAGTGGGGGGCCCCAAGGCTCTGAATAGAAGTGCAGTACTGCAAATAACAAAAGAAACCTCTGAACTCTACCCCTTCTCAACACATGATATTGACTATATCCATTTCCCTTATGAAGGTCGAACGAACATTGCAGAAGTGGGACTCAAATCACGTATGTGGGTCACTGCGTTGTTGGCAGTGGAGGGAGAGTTTTATACATTGGGGTATGGGACTACAAATCATATCCTGGAAAAAAGAGGACTTGCATTGGAAAATAATAATAATGTTAGGTGATTATATGACTCCTCAGAACCGACGAATACCATTTAAAATAAAGATGTGAGAACAAGAGGAAATGGAAATCAGTGAATTTCAAATGTTCACTGTTGGACAGTAATAGTAAAATGTGGTCTTTGCTTACTGACATATCTCAAGTATTTCAGAAATTGGGGGAGAGTAAAGTGACACTTTAGTTGACTATTACATCACCTTATTAAGTTGGGACACAAGGGGTCTCAGGTGTTTTACGAATGTGTTTAAATGGGATCACACGAGATAATATAATTGGCAAATGAACTGGAGGATAGCACAGGGACAACGCACTGGTCTTGCAAGCAAGACCATGCAGAGCAACAGAGGTTTTAATCCGGAATCCGTGCTTAGAAACTGATATGCCTTTTTCTGAATCCAATTTGTGACTTTTTCAGGATTTCCCTAGTGCCTGCCCACAGTTCTAATTCTCTAAGGACTGTGGCCCTCATTCCAACCCAGGCGTTAAGGGTTAACGCCTGCTTTTAGCAGGCGTTAAGTACCAAGGCGCTAAGCGTCCTTGGGGCTAATTACGAGAAAGAAACAGAGTTTACACCATGGTGGTAAAGTAGGGAACTTACCACCTGGGTTGGAATGAGGGCCTGTGCCTGCAAAGACCTTACGTTCTGCATCAAGAATAGCTATCTGGCAATAGTTGACTGGTCCTGCCTGATCACCCTTCTTGTAGATAGGAATTATGATAGCGATCTTTGAAGTTGGGAGGGCACTGTCTATTCCTAACTACACAGTTAAACAGGGACAACAATATTTTAGAACAAAAGTCAATATTGGATTTTAAAATGCCATTGATTAAACCATTTGATCCTGCAGCTCTTGAATTTAATGATTTGGATATCAGTAAGGCTATATCCTCCCTGGTCAACTGTAGCTTCCAGGACACATTATCAAGCCCCCCCTTGGCCTCGCTTGATGGTTTCTTATATGCATCTATAAAGTGTTTTCTCCAAACACTTTCAGTATTTTTATTTGATTGTAGATGAGTCCCTCCATCTTGAATCACTAATGACCAGAAATTCTGTGAGTTTTTTTGTGGCTAGAATTCCTAGCATTATTTCTCCTTCTCTTTGGCTCGATGGAAATGATGAGCTCTTGAACAGTTTTTATATTCTATTGTTAATAGATTTTTCTCCCCATAAAATTCAGTCTTTGACCAATGTCTATAGTCAAAGCCTGGATGTTCCTTTTCTATGCCCTTTTACACTCACAGGTTTCTTGATCGAAGTTGTATTTTGTTCCCATATAAAGTCTACACATTTGGACAGAAGATATGCTTTTCCGAGTTGGTCATCTGAGAAAAATTCCAGGTTATCACTTAGATTTTTATTAAGCTTTGCACCACCCGCCTTGAATTTGGAAATTCTGTTCCCATCTAAATTAAATTGTAACCTTTCCTGGCACCCAACCTGAGCTCTTATCTCCCCTAAAGAAAACCTGGCAGTTAACATGTTATGATCACTGTATACAGTTTCCTTTATTTCCATGGCGATTCAGCGATCAAACATGTCTCTTGAAAAAAACAAATAATCGATAGTGGAGCTAGTAGATCCATTCTTCCAGGTCAGCGCCATGTCAAGATCACCCTTGACACTACCATTTACCATGGACTGGTCCCACTCTTCACACTAGCTCAGCCATTTTTTCCACTATCACAGGCTGCAACATTTTTAACCCTTGATGGATGGAGCAGCATGCAGTAAGAGTTCAAATCGGCCACTATCACTAAACCCACGGGACAACTCAAGGACATAGCATTTAATATTAAATCAAAGAGACTCACACAAAAAAATGTAAGTTGGAGCAGGTGGGGTTCCAGTAGAGGTTCTCTACTATTACACATTGCAAAGTATTACCCCCTTGAGTGACTGATCTCAAAGAGGAACAGCTCCACCTCATTGATGAGGCCCAACGAGGCTGAAACACGTGTCTGTGGTTGCTGTTGGTACTCTTGTTCAAGGGAGGTTTGCTGGGCATGTTGGTGCTGAACTGCCCTTGTGGGCGGGAAACAGACTGATATGCAAATGGACATTCCTCCTTTGTGAAAAGTACAGTGAACAAAAAGCAGTGGCTGCGGTCTGTATTTTTGGAAGGAACTTGGGTTTGGTTACCGTAAGTTACCGGGGGGAACCCAGAGGTGGACCCTTTGCTCACTGTACTTAGGGAGGCAGAGCTCCACCTCACTGATGAGGCCCAACAAGGCTGAAACATGTGTCTGGGGTTGCTGTTGGTACTCTTCTTTAAAGGAGGTTGGGTTAAGCATAATAGATCAAATGCTCAGCTACACCCTATTTAATTCTTTCTTGACAAACCGAGAGGTTTCTTACCATCATACTTAAACCGCTTCCCTAACTCCTGCTGGCGATCAGAATTCTTGGGATTCCACCTGAATTTAGTACCTACTGGTGAGACTCTCTCTTTTGCTGCAAAACAAAGATTAAAAAAGAGGATACATGCATGCTCTGTTTAGAAGCACAAAAACAAACCATAAGGCACATTCTGATTGCATGTCCTGCAGTTCAGGATCAGAGAGTTTTGCATTTGAAGTGCTTTGTGGATAACCTAGGGTGGCTAAATACCGAAGACTTTTGGGAGAGACTATCCTCAGGCCATGAAACGTTCCTCATGACATAAGTATTGAATATGTTGTATAGTTTTGGTTTTATCAATTTGTAAATGTTTGTAATATGGAAAAGAATGTTACCAATTTTTAGTAATGATATGTTGGTTTCCTGAGGATTGGTTATGTAAATGTATTATGTTTTATGATTCTTTCTTCTTCTCTGTGTATACATGTGAAAAGTCGTATGTATTGACTATGACACATTATTAATTTTCTTTAAAAGTCCACATGATGAATGTTTGGTATACAGTCTTTATAACGAAAAATAAATAACAAATGGAATTTATAATAAAAAATAAATAATGAAAAACATAAGGAAAATGTATATGGTGGTGGGGTAAAGTGTTAAATCTTGTGGTGAAGCAGTTGGGGTGGGTTTTTAGCTGGTACAAACGCAGACTTGGTGGGCCCAAAAAAATGTGTGATTTTTTGTCGTTATTTTTGTTTCGTTATTTTTTCATTCATTATTCATTCATTCGTTATTAAGACATGTAATCAAGTGTTTTTATGTGGCCAAACTGGCCTTCACTGGTGCAGCCATTATTGACCTGTTTTAAGCATTTCCTGAATAGCTGTGCCAATGAAGGCCAGCATGGCCATGTATGAACAATTTCTTACGGTGCCATGGGATTTTATTTACTAGCATCAAGGTCCAAGCCAATATGATGAGTGTTCTTCCATGGCCATACTGGCCTAATTGGTGGAGTCTGTCTGGACCTATTTTCTTACTGTGGCATGGCATTTTTTACTTGCATCTTGGGTAAATCCAACATAAGGAGTACTCATATGTGTCTGTACTGGCATGCATTGGTGCAGTAATTCTAGATATATTTTCTTAGTGTAGCATGCAATTTTTTACTAGCATCAATGGTAAAGCCAACATAATGAGTGCACTTATGTTGCCCTACTGGCCTAGATTGGTGCAGCCAGCCTGGCCATGTTTTGACATATTGGCTTTGCCAGGAAAACAAATTTGAGTATATTCTTACCTGGGGTTACGGACATCTATTGCCAGCGCTAGCATGGGCATGTTTTCTTATAGTATCATTGCTGGCATTATGGTCCAAGCAAACACGAGTATTTTTTTCTATGTGAATACTGGCATATATTGTTGCAGTCAGAATGGACATTATTTGTGGGAAACCAATTAAAAAATAATCACACCCCACTGCACTTACCAAAACCCTAAGTATTTGATTCTACTGAGAGACAAAAGCCAGCCATGAAAATGTTTGCCAAAGAAATTGAAACAATCAACACGCAACACATACAGACAACTGGATTAATGAGTATCTATATGATGTTTTGTAGAGTAACGACAACCAGGCATCTGCATCTGAATACTGTGGGAACTCAGTTTTACCTAATGGTATCATTTGAACGATTATGTTTCAATTAGTTTCTGGGGAATGCTAGGAATCTCCACTTTTAAGATGGTATTCTGAGGACTGTTTCAATTTGATGAACCACACCATGCAGACCATTTGTAAAGTGAGCGAGCAAACGCGTATATGCTCTGAGTATCACTCACAAAGATAATTTACATATGCTCTTTCCCATCAGAATTTATTTACTTAGCTCATCCAATCATAATCTTAAGCAGACCAAATGTGTATTCAAAGTGATATTGCCTCTACAAGGCGCCTACCATTTTCATAATTAAATATGTTAATTGCTATTTTTCTTTGCTCATGGTTTGCTCTGCCAATTTAATGTCTGGCATGTTGCCTGTTTCATGCAACCCACTCTGTGCCGTGCATGGAATGGGATGTGCTGTGCAAGAGTGTGACTGTTGAATGGATTGATTTATGAGTGTGTGAGCGAGATAGCGAGTGTTGGTTGGATTTGTGAGTGAAAGAGTGAGTGGGCACGTGTTGGATGCATGCAGTGTTGGACTGTCCTACAGGGAACTCTGGACATGTCCTGGTTGGCCATTGCAGTGTGGGCATCTTCTATGTGGATAGTGTAGTTTTGTGCTTCTCTTCCCCTCCCTCCCACGCACCCCACCCCATTGCCTCTACCTCTCTTCACCCCCATAACCCTTTGAAGTAAAGAATTTGTTATAAAGTTTCCAGTATGTTGCTCACACTGCTAACAAATGTGATATTGTGTTTTTTGTTATGTTTAATTATTTTGTTATCTTCTATAGGGACACATTTTTGTAATTCCTATATAGGGACAAGCATGCTCTAAAATTCACTATTTGGACCCATTTTTCAAATTTTGTGAAAAGCTGCACAAGCCCTACTTAGAAGGGTTGGGGTTGCTCACACAGTGTAATAAGGGCCACATGTTCTGGGCCACTGTTGGTTCGTAGCCCACTCCTAGCATAGTTTGGTTGTCTCTCAAAAACAACTACGCCACAATTTGATTAAGAAGTGGGTTTTTGACACGAGAGCGAAGCGCAGGGACGCAGCTTCAGTATTGGAATTACCGGAATAGCAGGTGGGATTATCCAGATGAATTGCAGCCTAATGAACTGAACAAGAAAACACCCAGGCGTGATGTATTTTCTAAAAACCGATGCACAGCTTCATAAAACTAACGCCCAGATTTAAAAAAAGGCACAATATGCCGAAACACGTGTAATCAAGAAGGGCGCATTCACAGATTTGTAATCATACTATTAAAGTTGGTTACTTCTTTAATCAATTTGTGGCGCAGTTGTTTTTGAGAAACAACCGAATTGTTACTAGCGGAGGTTGGGTTTTTTCCTCCGATTTTTCTCAAAAGCGTGACACACAACAAAAATGAAAGCTAAGAAACAGTCGCTGGGCATAAGAGGTTGATATACAAGAAGGAAGAACCCACTAAACTGAGCACTCCTAGAAGGATGCATGCATCACTAGATGGATGGATTGGTGATTGGGGAGTAAGAGGTTGCGTGTCGCGTAACATTTCAAGGTAAAAGCTAGTAGCCAGACATAAAAAGAGTCTCTCGACGCTTATGTGTAAATAAGGGGTAGTCAATAGCACAGCTCTCTGCATGCACATACATTTCTACCGCCCCAAAACCTTTGCTATTAGCTCGGGGTGAGTGTAGATTTTGAGGCCTGGCGCTGTGTGTTGGATGGTTTCATGGGTGGATTGGTGAGTGAGAGAGTGCATGAGAGGGTAAAGGCTGGTTTGGTGCATGGATTGGTGACCAGGCCAGAGGGTGAGTATTGCATGCATATAGGGATTGGTAAATGAGAGAGTGAGAGGGTGAGGAATGGATGGGTTGGTGAATGAGAGAGTGAGTGTCGGGGGGATGGATTGATGAGGGTGAGAGATGGATACATTGTTGACTGAGAGTATTTGTGGTAGCTTCCGGATTCTTTTCAGAAGATCCCCTCCAGAGATTACAAGTGGTGGTAGGGTGGGGTTAGTCCCTATTTATGGAGTCCATCGGTCTACAAGGGGATTTTGGCAGAATTACCGCCTGCAGTAGTTCCGCCGAATTTACCGGTTTTTGGCAATCCTCCACCTTCCCATCAAAGTTGTCGTACGGCGGTGTGGTAATGTGGCGGTAATGCAGTGTTAATGGAGTTACCACTGCATTACCACAGTTTTTCCCCCATGAGACTGTCTTCAACAAAAGAAGCTTGTACAAATAAAGGACACTTTTTCATATAAACTTTGCTCATTCCGAGAATTTAATTGGAAAACGATTGTGCAGTTTAAAAGGAAACACTGGCTAAATTACATTAAACACATTGGGCCTCATTACTAGTTTGGAGGTAGCTATGCCGTTTTTAGCGGCCTGGCTACCCCCAAACTCGGGTCCGGGTCCGGAAAAATGGGATTTACGGGCCATTCCCAAGGCATAAATTACTTTTCAAAAATTGATTAGCAGAGTTTGCTAATTAAAATTGTATTGATTAGCAAACAGGCTCATTTGATTAGCAATTGTGTAATATTATTGTTAATGTCACCAGAAGTTATTTGTACTGTATACATGAAATGACCAACAATACAGCATTTTTGCAAACAGCTGAAACAAGACATTGGTCAGAACAGTTAGGACTTGAAAATTCATTAATATTCAGCTAGACCTGCAGGTCGGGTAACTTAGTTTGCCTATTCAACCTAAGAGAAATGCACTCAACCCATAGCAACGGATGACCACAAATGTGATATCTGTAAAATGGTGCATGTCCCTACAAAACCGCTTTATGGTTGGCACACTGCTGCCACCGAGAGGCCAGCTATGCACAGTGAAACATTTATTTGAAGTTTACTGCAAACAAAGTACATGTTAAATAAAAGTTTCAAACATCCCTTGCAAATGGTACTCACCCTTCATGAAATCTACTCGACTATGCGAGTGGCCGAAAAGACTTTGTGAGCCGTGACTGAGTGTCTGTAAAATGTAAAGGGCTGCATGAAGGGACAAAAATAGATATTATAATAAAAAATCTCTGAAAACAGTCTGGCCAGCTATCTCCTGAACATGCTAATATATAATGCAATTATAATTATAAAGCACATTGAGCCCTGGATGCTTACTATGGTGTATGGTAGTGGAGTAGATCTGCAGATGTAGCAACTGGATGGAACAACTGATCACTACTTTGCGTAAACATCTAGTTAGCTTTGTGTATTCATTATGTAAGAGGAAAGAAAGTAGGAGAATATGCAGAATGGATGGCGTAGTAAGCAAAGAACTGGGCAAACTAGGTGTAATATTGTAGTTTGTGGTCATCTCGCTTTCAGGGTAGCTTGTATAAAGCAAAAGGCTGATACAATAGAAAGTCAGTGGGGGTCATTATGACCCTGGTGGTAGCAGTGCCGGTAAATACTGGCACTGCTGCCACTGGCGTCATGAATTTTCCGGCGCCCGGGAATTGGCAATTACCGGGGCAATATAGCGCTGGCGGACCCGGTTTTTGCCCATTCCCGGGTGCCGGAAAATATGACTCCCCATTCCCATTTGAGTCCTGTTGGACTCAATGGGGATGGGGAGGCCGGATGCACCGGCACCATTCATGAATGGTGCCGGTGCATCCATCGAGTGTTGCGCACGGGTGCTGTTCCGCCCACCAGTACAGACCTGGCGGGCTGAAAGGCACCCTCTCGCAGAACTCGTAGTTTGCCGTTCCAGAAACAACGGTACCGGCAAGCTTACCAGTACCATTGATTCCAGACCGGCAAACTTATAATGAGGGCCAATGAGTATGGTATCAGCTCATGGGCGAGCAGCAATTGCACAGATGCATACACCTAGCAATTTACAGAACTAGGTTTGCCATTAAAAGCATTTGATCGTGTGATCATGTACATTTTCAAAAGTGTTCACTTGTCAATATGATGCATCTTCATCAACAAAATTCAATATGAGATTTAGATACACCAACCTAATCTTTACTGTAATGCATGGAGACAATGCAGTCTTTTACAGTGTCAATACTATAAATATGCTTTATGTAACAACTTATATTTTTAGGAATGGAATTGCATGACTGTCTTTTAAAAATATATAAAGTTAACACATACTGGTCTTTGCCAGACAGGATATAGTTGGCTTAATAAAAGTATCACTAAAACTATCATCCCAATGAATTCTGGTTTGCAATTATTTGAAAAAGAAAAATGTAATTTTTGCCTAGCACTCCGACACAGACCATTGGCACTTAAGAGTGAAGGAGATTAGTGCTGCACTTTCTCTCCATTAGCACTTGAAGTGAACAGAGAAAAGAGAGGGAAGAGAGCACCAAGGTCAAGAGAGGAATACAGGGCTAGCTGTGCTTTGATTGAACATGGCAACTTAAATAGCAAGATTTCCTACACAAGTGTCAATTTGATTAGCAAACCTACAGAATTGCATAGCAAATTGCTATGTGACACTGCTTATTTTATGCCTTGCATTCCAACATTTGCGGGCCCAGTAAATGCCATTTTCGGGACCCGGACCCGGTACGTCCCCATTCCCATAGGGCTCAATGGGAATGGGGAGGATGCTAACAATGGACCTATTAATGACTGGTCCGTTGTTAGCATCCTGGTCTGCTCGCGGATGCCGGTATGCACGTCTGGCCAGACCAGACGTGCATACCGCCACCCGCCACCCGCAAGCAAATTCGTAATGTAGCGGCCCGGTATGAACGGTGCCGGTACCTTACCGGCACCGTTCATACCGCGGCCGTCAGAGTCGTAATGAGTCCCATTGATGTATGATTGGTGCAACCATTATCGTGTTCAAAGGACTTTTTTGCAAAAAAATGCTGCAGGACTTTTCAGAACCACATGCTTTCGGATTCAAGCGTATTTCAATGACTGGTGTGGGGAAAGTCTGCTTCACGCAGCCTTTTCCAATGACCAGCCGGAAGGTCTTTGTGATATTAAATCACACCGTGATGTAACAAGCGTAGGTTTCTGCACGTAGCTATGAATACATACGCATAGATGGACACTGTTACAGTGTACGCGTGCTGTCAACATATGAGGTGATGGCCGTGCAGTGGTGGAAATGGAAAGAATTTGGTGGGGGATTCAACAAGGTCCGGGGTGGGGGTGGAGTTTGGGGAGGCGGTGCCAGAGGAGGCAGGGTTTGGGGGGGCGGAGCTGGCAGTTGGCCTCCGATCAAAGGAAATGTCCAAAATAATAGTTTAAAACAGCGCAATTTCTTTCATGCTGCTTCTTTTCCAAACAATGTATAAATTCCACTTTAAACTACTTCCATGGCAATGGTGATGAGTTACTTCACTATGTGGATAATAGTTTTGACCAGTGTTGCTGAGTAAATATTATTTAAAATACACAATTTGCATCCAATTTTATAAAATAAACTTCCCCTTGGGTACTATTGAAACGAGGCGATTTCTGTTTGCCATAAGCAACGTTTTCTTTTACTTGAAGCACACCCTGCAGAGCGCCTGCAGATCCCCTCTGAAAGCAGTTGGGTGGCTGCATCGTGTAGGATAGTTTCAATGTTTATAGGGGTATTTCTTTATTCATGCAATGTTTGTCGGATACCTATACATTTATTTATGCAATGTTTGTCGGATACAAGTATCCCACTAACGTTGCATAAATAAATAAATAATCCCGGGCCATGTATCCGACAAACATTGCATAAATAAATAAACCAGGTCGTGGCTGAGGACTGTAACTTCCTCTGTTGACCCCTTGCACGGGGTAACCAGAGCAAGTTACAGTTTGCGTGCCCTGCAGCTGTGACCTGTATGAAAGTCATGCTGTGGTCACATAGGGGGACGGAGCCAGCAGAGTGCTCATGGCAGCAATGAGCTGCTCCGGCCCCCTACTCCATGCCGTCACGGGTGTTTTCTTTTTTCAATGTTTTTCCTCTTAGTAACCCAGCACAGAGCATGGGTTTGAGGTTTGCTGCGGCTGACTCTGGCCAGATCCCGAGATCCGGCTACGCATGTAGTGCCGGATCTCGGATCCAGCGAGAGCCAGCCCAATGACCAGCACTGTGGCCGTGTCAGCAAAGGAATAAATAGGGTGGTCCGCCCTCACCCGAGGGCAGACACTCCCAGAAACAGCTGAGATTACACTTTTGTTCATTGCAGGGCTCCACGCCCTGCAGGCCTTGTAACAACTGGCTAGGCGGGTGCCAGGACCCGGCATGCCGCAACGCGCCACTGTCAGCATCCACCTTGTGGTGCGTCTTTGCTGGTTGGATCCATTCCGACATTGGTCAGTCTCCCGACGATGTCCAGCTGAGAGCAGTGAGTCGCCCGGGAGTTTATGGTGGGCACTGCAGGAGGGAAAGAAAGGAGGACAGTGTCGGTGTAGGATCTTCTCCGACAACCGTCGGTCTTATGACAAGTTCCTGCCGGTGTGAGTGTGCGTGCCCATAGTCCCGGAGTGCGCCCAACCAAAATTAAACAGATTTTTGTTTTTGGGTCAAAATTAAAAATAAGGGAAGAAGGAAGTTATCCATTTCCTCCCTCTTCAAGAGAGAAGCCCTCAGCATTCCACAACTCTGACAAGCGGACACAGGAAGGGGTGCTTGTGCTGTCAGAAGAACCTGTTGCCAGCACAGCCACAGGCCGAGAGAGTGGCCTGTCTAATCCAAGGTGAGAGACCTGATAAACCCATTCACTGACCAGGCTAGCGTCCCCCACACCAAGGGAGGGGGTGCTGATGCGGCCAACAAAGGGAGCTTACACCAAAAGTTTTGCTTGCCACGTCACTGTCTAGGGCGGTCCCATAGGGCTGTGCACATGCCACAAGAATGGGGGGGACAGACCGTGAAGACGATTTGGATATGTCAGGGTCTGCAAGAACCCCACTGCCCGCATCCATAGTGGATGAGGAAGAGGCAGTAGGATGCCGCAGGGTGCCACCAGAGGATACTCGGGAAGACAAGTGCTTGAATTTGACATCACAGGAGCGCCCACAACTCTAGGTCCCCAATTGAAATTTGACATCACAGGAGCGGCAGCAATGCTAGGACCCCGATGGGACATGTGGGTTGAAAGACTTGAGATATTTTTCAACACCGCCAAAGAGACGGATGAAAAAGCCATGTTGCTCTTTTATGCTAGCAGCGAGGTGCATCAGATATTCAAAATGCTGAGACTCCATGATAATTCATATGAGTACGCAAAAGAGGTCCTCCAGAAATACTTTAGACTGCTGGTGAACTGTGATTATGAGAGGTTTCACCTGCAGCAGGCCCACCAAGAGCCAGCTGAATCATTAGATGTATACCACACATCCCTGCAACGGTTGGCCATGCTGTGCCGTCTAAATTATGAGACGGACAAAATAAGGGCGCAAATAATCCAGAATTGTTCATCAGTATCACTACAATGGCAGATCCTGAGGGAACCAGACATTCCCTTGCAGAGGATACTTGAGTTGGGCTGGATGTAGGAACTTTCAGCATCCAGGGTGGCACAAATGGAGGAGGCATCCAAGGGTGGTACGCCAGAGGTAGTGCAGGCCAGTACGACGAGGGGTTCATCAAGAGCCAGAGGACGGTTCAACAGACAAGCGAGGCCAGGTCCGCCAAAGTTACCGGATGAGTGCCAAAAGCCCTGTGCAGCCTGTGGGCTCACGTTACCTCATGACTAAGCCTGCCCGGCGGCAAGAGCCATGTTTGGCCGGTGTGGCAAACTCAAGCACTATGCCATGATGTGTAGAACTGTGAGGCAGGCGGCGCATTCGTCTCACCCTCCCTCGACGCTGTCAAGACTAAGATATCGGCAGGTTGCGGCAGTCGGCAAAGACCAAAGGTCAAATCACTTAGCCCTGTCAAATCTGGAGGGCAGAGGTGACATTGAGGATGTATTCTTTGTGTCAGCCATTTGCCTATGTGGCCCAGGGCCCCAGAGAAAGCCAAGATGCTCTGTCTCTGTCATGGACACAGACGTATCCATTCTTTTGGACACGGGGGCGTCAGTAAATGTCATGTTGGCCACACAGTTCTGGAAGCTCTGCCCAGCCCCAAGAGTTCAGGACCCCAAGATTTGCATCTTCACATGTGGAGGTGATTCACCCCTGCCCCTGGAGGGCGCGTTCAAAACCACTGTGTGCCACAAGGAGGGCACAGAGGATGCAACATTTTATGTCATCCCCGTGGCCAAGGACACTCTGTTGAGTTGCTCGAAAGCAGAAGAACTGGGGCTGGTACATTTTGCCTTACAGTTGCATCAAAATGATATATATGGCCTGCTAACCATGTTCCAGGGCCTATTCGGAGGAGTGTGCTGCTTCAAGGTTCAGGAAGTCCAGTTGCACGTGGGCATGTTGTTCCAGCAAATTTGCCTTCCGACACAGGCGGATACTGCTCCACCTTTGGAAAAAGGTGGTAGAGGAGATCTGCAAGCTGGAAAGCGCAGGAATCATCGAGAGAGTAGAGGGGCCAACACCTTGGGTGTCGCCCATAGTAGTGGATATCAAACCAAAGTGCCCAGAGGAGGTGAGTATTTGCAAAGATATGAGGCTGCCCAACAGGGCCATCTGCAGTGAAAGGCACCCAATACCCACACTGAACGACATTCTGGTGGATCTGCGTGGGGCCAAGCTCTTCTCCCCATTGGATCTTGAGTCAGGGTACCATGAAATTCCCCTGCAGGTAAACTCCAGAGCTATAACAACATTCATATCTCATGTGACCTCTTTTGGTACAAAGGCATGAGTTTCAGCATGTCATCTGCGGCAGCAATGTTCCAGAACACCATCAGGGGCGTGCTGGCAGAGCTGCTGTCGGTCCTCAATGTGAGGAAGGGTGTGTTGATCTATTCACAGTCATCCCGAGTACACATGGCCAGGCTCACTGCATGCTAGAGAGGCTCTCTCAACAGTGACTGACCCTAAATAAAAGGAAGTGCCGGTTCATGGAGTCCAAAGTGAATTTCTTTGGTTTTGTGTTCCACGATGGGGGGCTGTCGCCAGACCCCAAGAAAGTGGAGGCCGTTGAATTGGCACCAGCATCCCAATTGGATGTCAGCCGCTTCCTCGAAATGGGGAACTTTTGTAGGGGGTTCATCCCCAATCTGGCCACCGTCATGGAGCCCCTGTGCCTGATAACAAAGAAGGACCAAGGCTGGTGGTGGGGGCAGGCTGATGAAGAGTCATTTGCAGCCACCAAGGAAGCGCTGGTCGTGGACACTACCATGGCCTACTTTGACCTGGTTAGTGAATCTGTAATTAAGGTCGACGCAAGCCCGGTCCTGCTGCAGCTCACGGAGAATGGAGAGCGCAAGCCTATTGCGTATGCCAGCAAGACACTCACCCTGACTCAATGCAGATACTCTCTAATAGAAAGAGTGGCCCTCGCAGTACTGTGGGAGAGTAAGCACTTCCATGTTTACATCTATGGCCATCCGGTCACTGTGGTCATGGACCACAAGCCCCTGGTGCTGATTTTGGGAGGATCGGTGCTCTGGCCGCCGATCAGACTTGAAAGGTACTACAGGAGTATGGAGTGATGCTGGTGTTCAAGGCAGTTGTCGACAATCCGGCAGATTACCTGTCTCGCCATCCAAAGTTGCAGGATTTGTCCGAGTGTTCGGATACTGATGAAACTAAAGAATTGGTGTCAATGATGACCCAGGCAGCTGTACCCCACTACATGTTGGTGGCTGACATTGCGACGGCAACACGTCAAGACACAAGATACAGGAGCTGATATAACAGCTGCACGCAGGCCAGTGGAAGGGTTTTCTTGCCACGAACCAGCATAAAACACATTTTTCTAAGGACTCTGGAAGATGAGGTATGAACTATCCATTGAACCAGAGCAAGTCCTCCTGCGAGGCACTCAATTTGGGATTTCAGTCATGCCACAGGAGTTAGTGCTGAACCTGGCCCATGTGGGACATCAAGAAGCCAGCAAAATGACAGTGCAAATCTGTGAAAAAGTATGGTTCCCTGATCTGGAACGAAAGGTGGAGGACGTTATCAGCAGGTGCACGTGGTGTCAGGCGGTGAAACCACTGGCGAGCAGCCTCCCCTTGCATTACCTGAAAGGGCGTCTACCCTGTGGAAGGTGCTCAGCCTGGACCTTGGCAACATCCTCCAGTCACAGCACTTTTTGGTGGTGCTGGATGAGTTTTCCGTTTCACAGTGGTGCAATTTGTGGACTTCACAGTGGCCCGGGCCATCATCTCAGTTCTAAAAGACATGTTCACAGCCTTTGGTTACCGTGAATTGGTAAGGTCCGATAATGGGTCGCCCTTCGAAAGCAAAGAGCTGGCCAGATTTTTGGGCTCCTATGAAGTCGTGCATTGGCGCATCGTGCCCTGTTGGCTGAGGGCCAATGGGGATGTCAAGCCCTTCATGCGGACCCTCAACAAGACGTCCACATTTCTTTCAATACGGGGCATACATCGGAGCATGCTCTCATGAATTTTCTATTGGCATACCGCGCTATACCCCCTCTACCACTGGAGTGTCACCGGCAGAGGCCCTTTTTGGCAGGAAAGTAAGATCCATCATCCCGGAGAATGAATCCCTGCAGCCAGCGATGGTGGATCATGTGATGGTCCACGACAGGCATGTGTGCTTCAGTGTCAAAGAATTTGCTCGAAGGGGGCTGGTGGAGCACCCGCTGGATGTTGGCAATCGAGTACTGGCCAGGACAAGCAACCCCGCTCACAAGCTATGTTTGCCCCATGATCCATTCCTGTGGACTGTAGCTGCCTGTCAGGGGACGATGGTCACTGTGACCCAAGGGCAGGAGTCGCTCACCAGGAACAGCAGCTGGTCCCAATGCCTTTGAGATGCCCCGGCTGAGGCAGACCTGATAAGCAACGGCAATGTCACCCCACATGTCAGCAAGGACCTGCATTGCAGTGGTGAGGAGATTACAGCAGCAGACAAGGTCACCCGGTAGCAAGGGGATAGTCCAGAGTCACCAAAGGGCCCTGCCCAATAGCCTCACTGAGCAGACAGGCGGCCGCTGAGAGGCTGAGGGACTATGTCCTGGAGTGAGGACTGGTGCTCTGCAAGTATTGACTCTGAAGTTATGTTCCCAGTATGTTGTGTTATTGGGTAAACTGTTCTGATGGTTGGATGGGATGTTAACGTGCTCACGTCAGGTGATGATGCGCATCACTAAAGGAATAAATAGGAAGTTCCACCCTCCCCCCAGGCAGGCGCTCCCAGAATCAGCTGAGACGACTCCTGTCTTCATGTCTTCATTGCAGGGCTCCGCAGGGCTTAGCAGAGTGTGTATTTGTGAACTGGTCTTTTATCTTTTTAAGCATGTAGAGCAATTTTTAGTCCTTGGTATGAGCTTTAAAAAGGCTTGCAAGCTATAAGCTGAAAGATTATGATCTCAACTTTAATTACAGAGATGCCGAGATGCACGTGCCCAGACCTATAGTGGCAAAGGTCGGAGAACCAAGCATGCTGAGGGCCTCTCAGCCTGTCCAATGGAGCAATCAACCGGGCTCAGCCAGTGATCAACCAATCCGAGCAGTAGAATGTCACGAGGTATGGGCTTGTCAGATCATACTGGCTGGGGCCCAGTAAACAGACACATACATACAGCCCCAAACAATATACATATGCCAGCAAAAAGTACCCCTTCTCTGAAAGGGTTCAGTGGACAGACGTGACAACACTACCACCAATTGCTGAAAATCAATGATCCCGTAGGTCGCTGTTACGAGTCGCTTATCGCTTGATGTGCTTTGCACTAAGAAGTCAACAGCACTGAGAATGGGCGTGTGTGGCTGACATATCCCGGAGAAGAGGTTGGATGGAGGCTAGGGTTGGGGTGCTGCTACATACTGGGACCTACTGTGCTCTCTCCACACCTGTTGCCTCACCATGGCATGGTGTATTGCAGTGCAAATGTCCCAGAAACCGTGCATTCTAGGGTTGAGGACCGGCCCTTCTACGACCACCTTGATGTTCCACCGATTTCAGGCAATGGTCTCATGTGTGAAGGTGCTGACATCAGGCGAAAAGGGTGGGGTGTCCACATGTCATGTAGCCAGTAATGTCCGGAGGGTCCTAACAGGTAACTATGCAAAGGTTGGTGCTGATTGGTGAAACAGTGTGGTATTGTATAAGGAACCACGCTTCGCCAAGCCACAAACCCATCTACAAACCCACACATATTCACTTTTACAACTATAGATGGGGTTACCCCCTGCGGCAACTCCCCTGGCTGACTACAATGTCATATAGTGTAACTTTAAGAAGGCGCCAATCCATATACTGTCCAGGGTCTGTACAGCCAGGCATAGACGGAGGGACACAAACACTGTTAAACAATATATTCATATATTTATAACTGGAAAAAGGTCTGCCTTTTCAGCTCTTTTTTTATACAAGAAAGGACATATAATGCCTACCTCATAGTTGATCACAGTGCTAGTATGTGATGCGAATACTATTTGGATAACAATATTGTGCAAAGAAAGATGGACAGCATGTGTGCCACACTGGCCCATCTAAACCCCTCCACCCCCTCTTGCTTCGCACTGGCTCTTATCACTCGCAACACAGTTGTGTAGCAAAAGACATGCACTGCTCCTCCCATGCGCCCGACTTGCCTCACTGTGGATCACCTAGACACACAGCAGTTCCAATGGCACGCACTCTGCGCGTGCAACTGCCTCCTCACAAATGGGAAATCTCTGCCCATAGGATTCAATGACATCTGGAATTTTACCATTGAATCCAATGGCTGGCAGCTTTTCCACATCCTTGTGATGTAAAGCGTTTGCATCATGGCATTAGGCTCAGCGGCTTTGCTGCAGGCACCTTAAACAACAGCTTTGCTGTTGGCACCTAAAAAATGTGCATTCAAAATGGGATATACATGAAGGACATGAACATAAAAGAACGTGCAAGACAACATTCAGGTTTTCTGTGGGAGACATCCACTATTATCTCTTGGTTCACTTTAAAGCAGAGTTGTCCAACTCCAGTCCACGAGGGCAGGAACCATGTCGGATTTTCAGGACACCCCTCATTAATGTTCATGAGATACATTTTCATACAATGATTCTAAATGTATGCACATTTTTCTCATGAATATTAATGACTGGATGTCCTGAAGGTCTGTCAGGATTTCGGCCATCAAGGCCCTGAAGTTGGATATCCCTGCTTTAAAGGTTAACGGTTTCGGAGCAGTAAACGATAAATAGGATGAGACACGGAGAGATGTTTTTCTCATTAGGGCCGTTCTTATACCGATATCACACTGGGGGCCTCTATTGTGTTTTCAAACAGACGTTCACTCTAGAATAT
Source organism: Ambystoma mexicanum (assembly GCF_040938575.1). Classification (NCBI taxonomy): domain Eukaryota; kingdom Metazoa; phylum Chordata; class Amphibia; order Caudata; family Ambystomatidae; genus Ambystoma; species Ambystoma mexicanum. The sequence goes on from NC_090922.1 coordinate 192,911,023, forward strand.
GGATGTGGGAGCAGCAAAAGATTTTCTGCTGGCTCAGCCACTTTTGCTTTTTGGGACACTCACAGCATCCTGGTACGAGCTCTGAGGTTAAGAAGTCCAATATTTCCTGTTTGCGCAGTCTTTAATTTGGTTGCGAGTTTTGCAGTTTCCTGCTTGATCTATAAATGTAAACATTTTCAGTAAATCTGTTCTATGATTGACAGCCAGCCAATGAAGACAGTGCAGGTGAGGTAATTAACTGTAGTCTAGCTTTAATTATAAGATCTCAGAACGCTGAACTGTGAATGAATTGTTGTGTTGAAGCAACCTCTGTGTGGAAACTCTTTGGAGAGAGTTGCTAGTCAATTTTGCAGCCAGTAATGATCCTAACGATGATGGCAAGCGTTTGTTCCATTTGGAAAGGACTTGTTTGTTACAGAAGCCGTCATTTGGAGTCGAGGTATCTGGTTGACCCTTGCTTGCATTGTCCCATTGAGTCTGGTGAGGGCTGGTATCGTCCCGTCTTGGACAGGACTGAATGGAGGTGTAGCCATAGTCTTTTTGAATTTGTTGCAGGATACAGAAAATGAAATCTTATTTTAGAGTCCTTCAACTCTTCCACTTTTGCAACATCCAAGACTGACTTCAAGTTTGGGGCTAGACCTTACAGGTAAATGATGTGTTGTCCCAAGTGTGAATTTTCACACCCATTCAACACAGACGTTCATGCAAAGGGTGCACATGCACAGTACTCGGGAATCATGCCTTCCGCGCAGTACGCTTCATGCTCACAGGCTGAAGCAGCATCTCATGCCTCACTCTTGGAGAAAGACTTTAACAAGGAGGCAAACCAACCCCTCTACCCTACTCGGATGCCTCAACACCACTGTTACTCTTGAAAAAAAAGTAAACTCTGCTATGTGATGGGAAGGGCTGCTGGCCGGTCCAGGAATATTATCAATGTACAGTGCTCTTCATCTGAAACCTGCAACAAATGTATGTATATTCAGCAGCCCTACCAACTGCTGCTAGCCAGTCACTCAGCAATGGGCACCCACACAGGCTTGAACTTGCATTGAAGTTGATTTCCTTGAGATCTTGAAAAGGTGACATATATTTATACATGGATGAAAGCTGAAATATTGCGGCTCAAATGACACACCATTTTTTCGATGGATTCTCCGATAATAGTTACAGTGATCACAGGATAGCACTCCTCCCATGGTCGCATTGATGAAATAAGTGTTGAGAATATTTGAGAGGATAACACAGTCTTCAGGCAGAAGGATGACATGGCTGACCAGGGCAATCTTTTTGGTTTCATTTCGATTTGTATATTTGTATTTATATATTTGTTGAGAATCCTGAACAGAATCACTGTACAGATGTTTCTTTAAAGGTAACAGGACTGTCCTAGTGCTTTGGTACGAGCAGCACGATGTGGGAGGAGTTAGGCTATTTCAACTGTCTGAGACGACGCATCGCTCCTTAGTCCTGAGCCCATGTAACATTGCCATGAGAGGAAGAGAGGATGGAGAAAATCCTCAGGACTGATGAGTGCTTTCTCTGAGACCCTTTTTTGAAGGTATTCTGATTGGAGGTAGTTGTATGATTTAAGGGGTGTGAGTGTCCCGATGGGGGATACCCTGCAGGGGATGTCTCAAAAAAGGTAGCAGGCGCTCCTCTCTAGAAAGAACATGGCATGATAACCTGTTCTGATATGAGAGTTTGCAGCACACGCTTTTTGCTCACTGTACCTTTCACAGATGGGAAATATCAATTTGCATATCAGTCTTTGTCCCGCCCACATGGGCAGTCCAGCACCACAATGTTATGCCAATTCCTCTCTGAACAAGAGTACCAACAGCAACCCCATACACGTGTTTAAGCCTTGTTGGGCCGCATCAGTGAGGTGAAGCTGTGCCTCTCTGAGCACAGTAAGCAGGGAGTCCACGTCTGGTTGCCCCCAAGTAACGCAGGGTGACCAACCCCGCGTTCCTTGCAAATATTTCAAAAAAGGTAGCAGGCACTCCTCTCCAGAAAGAACATGGCATGATGACCTGTTCTGAGATGAGAGTTTGCAGCACACGCTTTTTGCTCACTATACCTTTCACAGATGTGAAATATAACTATTTGCATATCAGTCTTTGCCCTGCCCACATGGGCAGTCCAGCAGCAAAATGCTATGGCAATACCTCTGGTAGGGATGTCATCTGATCCGGCAGCACTTGGACTGACGATAATTTGGATGGAAAGGCATGTTGGGGTGGCAGGCAGGCATTGGTAACAGGGATGACTGTGAGCAGCAGCTGGGAGAGTGGAAGCAATATCATGGAATGATTTGAAATATAAAATGAGGAGCTTGTGCCGGGAGCCAGTTTGCCTGAGCTCCCTGTGATGAGGCAGACCTTCATAGTGGTGGTAACATTTCGGAATTCTTTAACGATATAGAAGTAATCAGCGGACAGAGATTAATCAGAACCTTTGCAGAGGGTAAGGTGATGGGGTGGATTATGTAGATGTTGGGCTGGTGGTTATTGATGGAGATGGCATTGATGGTAACGAAGAAATTAGCTTTAACGTTTCATGATGGTTGGTAAGGGAGGGTGGAGGCGGTTTGGCAAGGAGTGAGAAATGGACTGGTCACGAGAGCAAGGGAGAGGTATTTTGCAATGAATGAAGATTGCCTTCTTTGATGACCTGATTGAAATAAAAAGGCCACTCTCTGGAGCACCTTGGGGATTTGCTTGAGAGTCTGTTGCTGTACACGATTTTTTCAGCAGGCAAGTGGATGCGCCCTTAAGAGTCTTCTAAAATATTGGATATAGAAGACATTGGTAGAGATATTAAGACATTGTACATGGTTCTCTGTGATTTTAGTGCGGAAATAATAGTGACGTACAATTACAAAGTGTAACAAATATTGCATGAAAAAATTATTTCTTGCAATATTTTTTCTTTTTTGTAAATTCATTCTTTATTATGTCCTGCAATATTATCACTGGATACCATTGTACATCTGTAACTGACCATGCATTGAATGCCATTACATTGTCCTAACAGAGTTGTAATACATTACTCAAGAGTAAAATCATCTGGAGAATTCTTTGGAGATGCAAGTTGTTCTGGACAGTATTCAAGACCCATTGCATCCAGTGGTAATACAGGTGGAACAATCCCTGTTTTTAAACAGTATGTATTCCTACTTGCCCCCTGACTGCCATCCAGCATTTGCCTCAAATATTCTGCAGCTGGATTAGTAAAGGAACCCTGTACTACAAAATGTGGGAAGCGCACTTTGGTGACAGGAAATCAATATTGTTTCAACAACTGTATTTGCTCCACTGCTGTTATCACATAGAACCACGTTCTCTCGGCGTCGCTTGAGATAAGGGCAGGGCTGGCAATGTGCTAGCATGCTTTCAGGAAATGCACAATGAGTGTGCGTGTTACAAATGTACACACAAACCATTTCAATGCAGTTTACATAACATTTGGCCAAACTGTCTGAATGTTACTATCTTGAGGGTAGCTGAGCCTAATCTTGTTTGAGGTTGAAGCTTATACTGCCCTTTTAGGCATATGGATAGTGTCTTTACGTGTGGGCTAAACGAATCAAGGGTCTTCCTTCTATCTATTGGCGCACATCTGGTTTATAGAGCTTTTTGTTTGGTAATCAGTTGAAAGTTTGTATAGCATAGGTTTCAACCAGACCTGTGGCTCAGAAGATATGTGTATTTCTGGGGTAGCCCTGCAGTGAGTGGGTGATAAGTCCTTTTGGAGAGGCAGTTTATGCTCTTGGGCAGGTGTTTGCTAGGATTACCGAAATACTATCGACAAGGTGATATGTAAGAGGGCCTATATGACAATGCCAACATCTGTCTGCATCCAGATCACCTTTTTGAACAGCTGCGGGATACAGTGTGATAAACACTCCCTCTCTCTCCCTCTCTCTCTCTCTCTCTCTCTCGCAGAATGAGGCGAACGAATTTGTGACAGAAAGTATAGCTAAGTACTTTCTGAAAGTCTCAATGACAATTATCCATGGATTTAAAACTAAAGTGGTGCTTGAATACCTGAATGTTTACAGAGTTTTTGCTGAGTCTTTCAATGACAGTAGCACACAATTAAGCTTTCAGTAGAATGTACAGCTAGATTACACTCACTTCTCTGTTGTGAGAGTTGGCTGAATGGGAGAGATGCTACCAGCACAGCGACCAATCAATAGACCTTCATTTAAGGCAAAATGGCTGATTCACTGTTCCCTGATACAACCAGCGCCATCTTGTTTTGGTCAGTGTAGTACGCTTATCTGGCCGAAAAACCACTAAGATGCATACAATTATGTGCTTATAAAGCAGACAACTCCACGAGCTCAGTACCGATGCATTCCTTTTGAAATGTACACATAAACACATTGTCCAACTGTGTGACGGTACAACTATTAAAAATAAAAATAAAAAGAATCTTTATTGTGCCCAGAATAGAGACCCCTAAAACATATTTGCCAAGTTGAAGAGTTGATTGGCTGTCTGCCCTGCGGTGGTTTTTTAGCATGATGCTTATTCGAATTTCATGGCACAGCTTTCACAGTGTTGCGCTATGTCACGAACAGGAAACACATTGAGAACCTGGCGTCAATAGCACGAGTCAATAGCATTCAGATGTGAAAGGCACCATAGAGTGGCATCATTCTGCTCAGCACTTGTGTTTTGCCCAACTTTGACATAATGGGCCTGATTCACAGAGCATTTTCCTATGGGATTGCGCCATTCTAAAACACTTGTCTGAATCAGGCCCAATGTGTCCTCCATGTGATGTGATTGGCTCAGTTGGATAAATCTCTGTGAATTTGCATATCCACACTGTGCCATGATAAAAATGTACACCTAAGACCTCCCTATCTGACTGAATTCATGAATGGCGGGAGGCTAGTGTGCACACATACACACACGCACACACACACGGGTCTTATGGTGGCAATGGTAAAACCAAGTGGTTTTTACAATGCCTCATGTTTTTAAAAAACACCTAATTATGAGTTAGACCCACATGTGAGATTTAGTGCATTGGGTGTATATATAAAGTACTACTACATTGCTAAATGTGAGCTATATACTGCATGAAGTACTTTATATGTACATCAATACGTAAACATCCTATGTGATCAAGGCTCATAATTGGTGGTATTTTACAAATAGTAGGTCTTAAAAGCACCACATGTTTTCAATGTTACCACCATATTCTTACCAAGGCCTCAAATGTATGTCCTTGGCGTAAATCACATTTACAGATACATGGATATAGTCATATATAAAGGTTGTGGTGGGAGGGTGGGAGCTGGACCCTAGCCAGACTTTGCCCATCTGTTCACTCCTAGAAACCACACAATTTACTCACACACTAGCTAATTGAAAATACGAATCAACATGAAAGCAGACACAAGGAGGCAACACCTTATTGTGAATTTAAAATAAGTCAGAAAAGACCTTATGTTCACAAATTAAACGGGATATCAGAAATGGCGTGGAAAAGACCTGATGTTTGGCTCACATGTTGACAACCTCAGATGTGTTGATGCATCGGTGGCTTCTAAATTGCTCCACCAGCCTCTGTTTCCCTTCAGGTTTTATGTGCCACCAGCCCAATGCCTCCAATTTTTCAAAGACAGCAGAGTCAACCCCAACCGAATACTGGCTACGTTTGTGCCAAGGACTACCCCAATTGCTATGAACCAAACTCCATCCTGATTGCGACAGAAATAGCCACTGCCTAGCAAACAAAACTTGTACCATAGTAGATGGTGGGTAAAATCATGTTTTTTTCAACACTTATACCTAAGTCAAAGGGACAGAGGAAGAGGCTCCTCTTAATAGGCGAGTGACGCCAAGTGATGATGCCATCATTAACACCATGGTGACATCACTCTGCCCACATGTCATGTGGTTGAGGGTTGGATGACCTGTTTCTCTGCTTGCCACCCTCACAAAAATTCCCCTGGTTCTATGTCTGAGCCCAGAAGGTGCCATTCTATCAGAAAATGCAGAGGTGATGCTGGGTACTTCAAAACTGTAGTGCAAGGTGCCAACGGATGCTGGCCAACCCTGAAGAAGTCCTGGCATTCAAGACGATGGGCCTCATTATGAGGAATGCCGGTAAGGGAAAAATGATGCCGGTATGTAAATACCGGCATCATTTAACGTTCCTTAGCATTCTGACCCACAAACCCGGTATTAACGGCACTGTTATTTACTGTGCCGTAAATAGCGGCATAGGCGCGTACAGGCGCCTCTTCGGGCAGGAAATACCGGCATGCCGGTAATAGGTGCCAATTACAACCCACGCAAACATGCAAATACCGGCATCGCGAACCTGGTAATAACGGGCTGCATGATGCCGGCAAAACAGGCATCGCGGACCACCCGCAAACAGCAACCAAGATACAAGGCAGCTGCCACAGGTGCACACAATCCCCACAGGTGGAGTCAAAGGAGGCTGTGCCAGTATGAACTGAGCACCCCCACACACCACAATCCCCCCCACAGGTGTAGGCAAAGTAGAGTGGCCCAGTACAAAAGGAGCACACCTACACACCACACCCCTTCCTACACCAAAATGCTACCACTAGCATTTGCAATCATGGCGCAGGAGGACATGCCTATACTGCTACAACTACAGCAACAACAGCACCAACAACAACTACAGCAGCAAGAACAGGTAGCACAGAAGAGACGCAGGGGGAGAAGGAGGGTGAGACAGGGCCAGCAATTACTACCAGCACAGCCACCAGCGCCTCATAGGCAGCCACCAATCCCTCACACCAGACCCAGCCCATTCAACCTAACCCCTGAGCAGATCCACAGCCTGTACCGTTTGGACCGTGACACCATCACCACCATAGTGGACATGATACAGAACGACATTTCCAGCCACATACAAATACGCACTGCCATCCCCCCACTACTAAAGGTGGTGTCTGTGCTACACTTCCTGGCCACAGGCACCTACCAACACACAGTGGGCCAGCTGCATGGCATTTCACAACCACTAGTCTCACGCATGCTGAACCAAGTGCTGGCTGCCCTCCTGAAGCACGCAAGCACCCACATATCCCTACCACGGACTGCCCAGGAGAAAGCCGAAACCAAAGTAGGCTTCCATGCACTGGCAGGCATGTCCAAATGTGTTGGTGCCATCGACTGCACCCATGTGGAATTGGTAGTCCCCCATGCCATAGAGGCGGTGTACCGCAATCGCAAGCAATACCACTCCATCAATGTGCAAATGGTATGTGACTCCCGAAAGATCATCACCCATTGCTGCGCCGATTTCCTGGATCCACACATGATGCCATGGTACTGCGCAACTCCACGCTACCCCGTCACATGGAGCGACATGCCGGACCACGTGCCTGGCTGCTCGGTGAGTTGCACAACAGGCCCATGGCCATGCTGTGGGGTACTCATGTGTGCGGATGCAGAAGGGGGGGCTACTGCACCCGGGTGGGAAAGGGGGGGTACTTCACCAGGGTGGGAAAGGGGGGGTTAATAGTACACCTGGGTGGCAATAGCCAGTGAGTGGAGAATGAATGCAGAGCTAAACACTCCTCACCTGACCCAGCCAAACTGTACATGACACTTCACTGGGCCACATCTCACAAATAATGCATATCGATGAGAACAAGTAAGAGGCACAACCAGGCCACCCTGGTGATGGCAAGCAATGCATGAATGAACAGGATGGCAAGTGTGACAATGTGGGCAGTGTGACCATGCATAGTAAATAATGAACAGCATGAATTGGAGTCAAAACATTGTTGCACTACCACAGCATATCTGCCTCAGCATGCATGATTACACCCTGCATCATCTATTGAACTCCATCCAGACTACCACACCTCATGACAGTATAGATTGCACCTAGATAACATTTCTTCATGCTTACAGGGACATGTGCATGGCCACACCAAATAGCTGCCGCCATGACTGTGCTCCCTTCATGTGGCAGTTTAGAGTGACACACACCTATTTGAATCTGCTTGCAGGTGATGGAGGATATCCCTTGAGGCTGTGGCTACTCACCCCTGTGCGTAACCCGCAGAACATCCATGAGGAGGAGTACCACCATGTGCACACCCGTACCCGTGTTGTGATTGAGCAGACCTTTGGCCTGTTGAAGGGGCGGTTCCGCTGCCTCAGCAGGTCTGGTGGGGCACACCTATATAGGCCTGAGAAGGTGGCAAAGATCACCATGCCCTGTGTCATGCTGCACAACATGTGCGTCTGGAGAAATGTACCACTGCCACCTGACATTGACATGCATGGGCCGAGTGAGGATGATGAGGATGGAGACGGAGGTGAAGTAGCCCCCCCTGCCAGTACGTTATGCACGGGATAATGCTGTACGCCAAGCACTAATTCACAAATACTTCTGAAATACAGGGACTATGAAAGACTCGTGTCAGTCAGACGCTGGGCCAATGTGGAAATGCACACAGGGAATGTTGGGAGTTGGGCACTGAACAGCGTACCACATTAAGTGGATGCACACAAAAATAACAATGTCCAGCCCTTGATTTTTCTTATCACAACGTGTGTATTATTTACAACAGTAAAAATGTGCCCACTCCCCCCTCCCAGACTCCCCCAACAAACTCCCTGACCCCCCAACAAAATCCCTGACCCCCCCAACAAACTCCCAGTCCCCCCCAACAAACTCCCTGACCCCCCCAACAAACACCAACACCCCCAATAGACTCCACAAGATGCACCCCTTCACCCCCAACCTTGTGTCCCACTACCATTGTCCCCCCGACACTACTTCCGGGACTTCTTCCTGTCCAGAGGCGGCATTTCAGTGTGCCTTGCACTCCTACGTGTGTGGCGCACTGGGCTGGTGGGGACAGATGAAGCTGGTGTGGAGGTAGTAGGTGATTCGCTGGCAGGTTCCACACCTCCTGCAAGCCGTGGCCGCTGCATATGAAGCAGCATTGAGGTCAGCACCTGTGTCACCGCCCCCAGGCAGTCCCTTATTACCCGAGCCGATGCATTGACAGCGGCTGTGTTTGCTTCGATAGCCGCTGTGGTCCCTGCAATTGCTGTGGCAATACCCTGCCTGGTTTCCACCCCGTATGCTATGTACCTGCAGAGTAGGTCTAACATGGCCTCCTGTTGGGCCTCCACCATCGATAATCATGTCTCCAGGGTTCTGGAGGGGGCTGGAGTGGTTGGTTGTGCGGTCACGTGGATGACATTTTCGGGACTGGACTCCTCAGAGGTGGGTAGGTCACAGTCACTGAGGCAGGGATCAACTTCACTGCAGGTGGGTGACTGCAGGTGTTGGGGCAAAGGGGTGGGCACGGGGCGCGGGGTGGCCGGGCATGTCACCTCAGTGTCTCCCTCAGGCTCCACACTGGCATCAAGTTCTTCCCCAGTGGAGGTGGGTGCTTCCAGGGACTCCCCTTGGAGAGGTGTGGGTGTGTCCTGCTTGTCTCCAGCAGAGGTGGTGGTTTCACTCTTCTTATGGTGTGAGGTGGATGCCCTCGCAGTTGTCTCCTGGGTTGTTTCTTCCTCATCAGTGCCTGGGGGGGTAGAAGAGATGCAGGGCATCAGTGATGGTGTGACATGGCAGTGGCGGTGCTGTTCATTATTCATTTGATCATGCTTTCATGTCTTACAGGTGTGTCACACAGGGTATTCAGAGGGGGCATGTAAGAATTCACTGCATGGCAGGTGGCATTCCATTGATTTTGGATTTGTGTGAAGTATCACATGGGCAAGCTCCAGGTGTGTTGGCTGTGTGTTGGTTAAGGGATGGGTACTCAGCATGCATTTCAGTGTGGCAGCGTTTGGCCCACCATCTGTATTTGGGTATGGTCATGTGGGTGTTGGGAAATGCATTGCCTAGACTCTCTAGCACTTCACTTGTGCTACTTCATGGTCTCCCCTACAGGGATCTGCAGGGTCACTCACCTCCTTCCGCGGTTGATGCCGCACCCGTCTCCATCTCGCATAATCCCTCGATGGACTCAGGACTGATGAATCTGCTGGCCGTCTCCTCCCAGGGCATCAATTTGGCAGGCGGGTGGGCATCCCCGCCTGTGGCCATGACCTCCCTCCGATTGGTGGCCATGATATTGCGTACCCTCAACCGGAGGTCATCCCACCACTTCCTGCAGTCCCTCACACTGCGCGGGGTGGGGCCTACGGCTGATACCTTGCGGGCTACCTCCTGCCAGATTTGCCACTTTTGTTGCTGCACCTCCCGCTTCTTGTCGTGGGATTGTATTGTCTCTGCATGTGCAGCTAGAGTGTCCACTAATATGGTGAGCTCTGCGTCTGAGTAACGCTGTTTATGCAGCCGGGGGGTGGTCTTCCTGGTAGCCTTTGACATCCTCTATGGATTTCCACTGTGCTCTCCGAGTATCGGCTGGTGGTTATGGAGGATGGCAATGGATTGTGTTTTTAAAGATGGCCGCCAACCCATTTCCCGTTCCTGCGCGATGAAGTAATTTCCGGGTCCGTTTTTTTGCAAACACGGTATTACCATGCCGGTATTACCATGCCGGTATTTAGGGGTTGGTATGAGGCGGTACCGCTATGGGCGGGTCCCGTGATGCCGGTATAGGGGAGTTGGAGGCCCTTTAGCGGCATGGCGGTATTGCCACTACCGGCATGGGGGGACGCGCGTGCCCGCGCACTCGTAATCACCCGCTATTAGCAGGTTCATACGAGCACGGACCCGCTCATTCCGGCATGCCGGTAAAGAACCCGGTTTTACCGGGCAACTCGTAATGAGGCCCGATGAATAAAAACACTTTGATGACCAATTTCTGTATGTGAGCACCCACGTCACACAGTGACATGTTTCAGAATTGTGTGTAACATCCATGCACAGGGAAGAGTCGGTCAGATGTCAGGTTCAACTTAAGTGGTTCAGAAGGCCTACAACCTTGCAAACACTTTGTAAAAGAAAAGAGGCATAGGTTACTTCAGAACGTGTTTTTTTATTTTTAGTAGATCCCAGGAAAAATCCTCCTAGCCGCACAGCAGGTCTCATCTGACTCTCCAAGAACCATTTAAAATTCGAAGGCTTACCGTCACCTCATGAGGAGTTGAGGAAAGTATCTATCAAACCTCGGGAGCACATCAGGTGAGTAACACGAAAACCACACACTCACTCCTTTTACAGTTAGTAGTATTGGCTGCGTGAATGCTTCTCTGTATAACCTACTGTTGGGGACAAACGTTTTGCAATTATTCTTGCCAGGTAGGGGAAGTGGATCATAGGGAGACAGAGTTGTTTGTCCAGGATCAAACCCTTTGGTAAAGTGAGGACATAATATTGGTATCAATCCTCACTGGAGCTCATTTTGTATGAGCTGTAATGTAAATGCATGGCGTAAAAGCCTTTTGTAAGCAATGTCGGACTGGGGAATACAATTGTTTCCGGCACCAATGAAAAAGTGGCAAACAGTTGCAAATGTCCATTAATTCCTTTTGGGACAGACTGTTGGAATAGTATCTGAAGTACCAGTGGATACGGAGGAACTTGGAAACAGAATTTATTTAACAGAAGTAAGTTACATATAACAAAAGTGGATATGAACGAAGCCACCTGCTCATCTCCTTCTTCTTCTCTCTCCAACCGCCGCTCTCCACCTTCTCTCATAGAATCCCCATTCCCAAGTTCCATAGTGCTATGTTCCATAGTTCTATACAACACTACACATCCTCCTTCCTTCTCACGAAAGTCCCGTCCGGTGGCTCTGCTACTAAGCAAAGTCCATCAGGTGCTTCGGACTTCGATACCTCCTCCTGAAGCTTGATGTAGCTGCCAAAGTCATCTTCAAAGTACCTAATTCTTCTGCCAAGGAAAGATCATCTCCTTCTCTATGCATCTCCTCAACCCTTCTCACATCACCATTACTAGTCCTAACCATGCCTCTTTCTTTCTTCCTTACCCTTCTATCCTTTATTCTTACAACATGCTTAAACCCTTCCATCACCTCAATTTGCTTGGACCATTTACACCAATCGTCCCTCAGGACCACTGGCAATTTGATCCTAACCCAACCTCCAACCTGTGGAATAGTTGCTGCCTTGAACCTCCTGTTATCCTGCAGTGACAAATTGATCAATGTTTTCCTCCTGACACTCTCTTTCACCACATCCAGATCCACACTCATGCGAGTCACCTCAATCATCCATCCGTAAAAAGTTTGGTATTTGCCTGCCTCCCCCTGCTGAGTTTGAAAGGCGATACCCCAGTTGGGCTGTGCGCCGTGAACCTATGCGCCACAACCGTACTCTTCACCATTTCCTTCCAATCTTTCCCATTGGACCATGCCCACCGTATCACCTCCTTTATCACTTTATTGTACCTTTCCACAATGCCATTGGTCTGGGGATGATATATAGCACTGGTTTTGTGTGTGATGGACCTTCCCTTAAGGTACTCCTCCATTTCCTTGGATTTAAATTGTGGCCCATTATCCTCAGGATAACCCTCACAACCACATATCTCTTCCAGGAAATCAACCACTCGTTTAGTGGTCACATTCGGTGCCATCTTAAGCTCCAACCATCTCATCAAAACATCAATAGCGACAATACAAAAGGTCTGACAGCCTTCACTCCACACAGGACCCCAGTACATCCATATCTTTTTTTTCCAGGGCCTCGCCAGTATGTCTGTCAGAACCATTGGATACTTCTCACTCATGCACCCTTTATCAGAGTTATTACAAAGGATTCAGCTTCTGACCTTTCCCCCAATCTGCACATCAAATCCCGGCCACCAGTAGGTATTTCTTATCCTGCATTTGGTTTTCATGATTCCTTGATGACCTTCATGTCCTAGATGTATCACCTTCTCCCTGATCCCCTCCGGGGTATGAGTTTATCTCCTCTCATCAGGTAGCCATCTTGAATAGATAGTTCATCTCTCACATTCCAGAATCCTTCTATTCCTGCTTCTCGCATTTTCTTTATGCAAAGATCACCTTCTTCCAGACTTTTGATTACTAACATCATTTTAACATCTTTGATCATCTCATCAGACCACTCTTGTTTAGATATTGAGGACTCACAAATCTCACAAATCATCTCTACTCACACCCCTCAGATTCTTCATAGTTCGCCATCCTCGACAGGCAATCTGCAGCATAGTTCCTCACACCTGGGATGTACGTTATCACAAAATCAAATTTTGGTAGCCTGGAGACCCATCTTCTCATTCTGCCTGACACCTTGTCCAGACAAATACTTCAACTAGAAGTTTGTGATCGGTATGCAGCTCAAACTTAATTCCCCACACAAAGCTTCTAAACTTGTCTGAAGCCAAATTTATTGCAAGAGGTTATTTTTCTATCGTTGCATATGCTTTTTCTGCTCCTTTCAGCAAATGGGAAGCAAATGCTATTACATGCTCTTTTCCGTCATGAATCTGCATCAAACCGGCACCTAAACCTACATTACTTGCATCAATAGTGATTACTGTGCGTCTTCCTCGCACATAGTTTCTTAACGCTGGTCCTGTTTTCAAAGCATTCTTTATGTATTGGAATTCATCCTCACATCCTTCGCCTCAGATGAATCTTTTATTCATCTTCATCATATTACGAAGGTCAACTGTGTGGTCTTCAAATCCCCGTACAAATTTAGAGTAATATTCCATCATACCTAAAAATGTCCTAACTTGTTCCTTGCATGTCGGAGTGACCATGCCTTCAATTGTATCTGCTAAATCTTTCTTCGGTGTGATGGCGTCCTTTCATATGACACGAGCCAAGTAGTCCATTTCTCCCCTATTGATCTTCGACTTTTACTTTCAGATTATCTTACCTACATCGTGTAATTTCTTAAACACCTTCTCTAATCTCCTGTTATGTTCTTCTTCACTTCAGCATATATTAGGATATCTTCCTGGATGAAAATGACACCTTCATCACCATCAAATAATAGATACATTATTTTTGGAACACTGATGCTACAGATATTAGATCAAACAGCATCCTGGCGTATTGGAACATGCCCTCCAGTGTGATGAAAGCAATTAGATGTCTCGACTCTTTATGTAGTTTTACTTAATGGTATGCAGCAGTAAAGTCCATTGTATCGAATACATTTGCAGAACCCATCACTGAAATCAATTCCTGAATGCTGGGTAAAGGGTGCCTTTCAGGGATCACGCATTTATTAAGTTATCTTAAGTCGATGCACATCCTTACTTTTCTTGAACACTTTCTCACCACTATCATTGGGGAGACCCACTCTGATGCATTGATTCTTTCTATTATTCCTTGTTCTTCCAGTTTACTGAGGTGCAGTTTCACTTCATCCCCCATGGATATCGGCACACCTCACAACTTTTGTGCTACAGGGTTGCCCCCTTGTTTCAGTACAATGTTGTGTGTGAAACCTATTACACACCCTATGTCATCTCTGAATATTTCCATTTTGACTTTTCCTTTGTCAACTACAGGTGACTTAATCAAGAAAATGAATTCTGCTGCATTCGGATCCAGTCACACTTTAAGTATTCTCTGGTGTGTCCAACTAAGCAACAGCGATGATCCTTTCTTTGAGACATATACACATCCTTCAGCCCATCTAGCTTTGAATCCTAGTGTAGCCTAATATCAATTTGTGTGTCACCATAATCTCTTTGCTAGATCTCAACTTCATCTAAATACTCTGGTCCAATTTTCTACCACACTACTATGTCTGGAGTGAGTGTGTATTTGGCTCCTGAGTCCACCATCATCGTAACCGGCTTGCCATTTACTATTATGGTTGTTTTTGGACTGTTAAACTCTTCATCCTCACTGCCGAGCGCTGACACACATTCATCTCCTTCATCGCTATCTCCATTCCCAATCCAATTCATGCTATTCCCTTTATTTTTGCAGCATCTAGATAGAGGTCCTTTCCCATTACAATTTCTGCAAATTATTCTTAGAGCAGGGCAGTCTGGGCTGGTTAGCCCAATGGGATGGACTGTCACATCTGTAGCATGTTCTCACAGTAGTGTGTCCCCTTCCTCGTAGGCTACTTTGACCTTGTCGAAATTCAGTACTATGACCTCGATCCCTCATTGTTTCTCTTGGGTCTCAATTCTCCCAGCTGTATCTAGTAGACCTGGGTTCCCTCGCATCACTTCTTCCCCTCGTGTTAGAGTCACTGGCAATTAGTTCTTCATTTGTGGGCTGCAGAGTATTGATTGCCAACATGGACTGGATTGTAACTTCCTTTACTCTGTTCTCTAGGGTTTTGACACATTTCTCAGTGTGTTCAACTTCCTTGGCCATCCGTAGAAACATTTCTAAACAAGGGTCGTCCTCAGTCCACAGTCTCTCACAACCTTTGCTACTATTACATTCTAACATAAATTGATCTCTCAATATTTCTTCTAGTTGTTGATTAAACTTTTATGTCCTGGCCTACTTCCTAAGAGATGTAATGTATTGCTCAGCACTTTCTCCCTCCTCTTGTATTCTCTTTCCAAATGTGTAACATTCTAAAATAGTGCTCAGCTTCTTCTCATAGTGTTTGTTAATTTTTAATATCGATTTCTCATATTCATTCATATCCCCACACTCAAAAGTCATGAGGTCAGGTAGATCCTCAAATTTCTCCTAGCCAGCTTGGCCTAACCAAAGTAATAATAGTGATTTTTTTTCTTTCAAAACTGTAATTTGTGCCGCAGACTACATAGGCACAATGTTCAAACGTTTTCAGCCATATTTTC
The DNA here is from genome assembly GCF_040938575.1 of Ambystoma mexicanum. NCBI lineage: Eukaryota > Metazoa > Chordata > Amphibia > Caudata > Ambystomatidae > Ambystoma > Ambystoma mexicanum. The sequence continues at coordinate 192,926,752 of NC_090922.1, forward strand.
CATGGCAACGTAGGTTCACCCACTTTAGATAGAAACATTGCAGGTGGTGGAACACTATGCATAGACATGTCTCCTGCTCCACTGAGATTGGCGGCCGTAGTGGCCTGATTACTAAGTAGTATATTACGTGTTATTCTCTCTTTTTTCAGTCTATTCTATGCACTATATCTGTATATATATATCACTGTATAGGCTTAGTATTCTTTGCCAGGCATCCTTGAGTAATTTGCAAGAAAAATAAATAAAAAGGCAGGATGCAAGTTAAATCCTTGGTTATTCGAAGTGAGAAAGAACAAGAAGAGCAAAAAAAAACAAAATGTGTTTTTATTAACTGAGATGAGGAAGAGCAGACATAAGCTCTCTATTTGCCTGGCCTTTTAAAATGGCCACCTGTTGCGTGATGATGCAACCTATTGTAGGGTCCTTTTCTCTAATAGAAGTCCTAATGGCCGGGAAAGCATAATGGTTAAGCCAGAGCAAAAAACGCTTATTTAGCAGTCATCGGGTGCCGAGGGCCGCGGATTAATTACAGTGCTGCTGTATCGCTGCTTGAGACCTCTCACCTGTGGGTTCCAGAAGTCACGGCTGCTCTCTCTCTCTCCTTCTCTGTAGTACTGGGACAGTGTCGTGCCATCAGGAAGGCTTTCTCGTCCTTGTCGCCACCTGAAGTACCGCTGACACGGAGGAACTTGGAAACTGAATTTGTTTAACAGAATTAAGTAATATACAACAAAAGGGGATATGAACGAAGCCACCTGCTCAGCTCTTTCTTCATCTCTCTCAAACCGCTGCTCTCCCTCTCCGCCTTCTCTCATGGAATCCCCATTCCCACATGCCATACAACATTACAGTACACAAGGGGGAGTTTTTTGATAAAATGTGATACAAATTGTGCATTTTAAAGAATATTTATTCAGCAACACCACCCAAAACTACTAGCCGCATGGTGAAGTAACTCATCAAACTGGCCCATGTAGGCCAAAAAAGGGGACCACTTTGACCGAACAAAGTATGGCCAAAACTAGCATTTTGCATTTTTGGTTGGGCCATGGGCCTATCAGCCCTTCCGAGCTTGTGAATAAGGCTTTCATGCCATGCATTCACATCACTGCTCATTTTCATTCATTTTGATTTCGGAGAGCAGGGGTGGAACACAACTTGTGTTCTGGCCTCTCCCTTCCTCCCCACCATGCAAATACTCCAGCATTTGCACTAGCATGCATTTACATGCCGGCAGAAATGCTGGGGATCCCAATGGAGTCCAATGGCTTTTTGCACTTTTTGTTTTAATGAGTACACTTTTTTTGAGGCAATTGTATAAATAAAACGGAGGTTTAGTAATGTATAGGGGTGTACTGAACTTCGGCTTCGAGTAAGTATTCGGCCAAATTCTGGCTGAAAAAAAGCTATTCGGTTACAGTTGAATAGTTTCTTGCTATTCGGCTCTTGCTGAATACTTTGACATTCTCATTTGAATACAATACAACATGAAACTCAGTTTGCAAAACTGAACAGAATTAGACCAGACAAATTGCTATCACACAGCTGAAAAATATCTTCCATTGTAATCTGCTCTTTAGGACATGTTTTGTTACAGATTATTAGACATAAAAGGTGCTCATCTTTTATACTTAGCCTGCAACAATACAGGAAAATGTTTTCTTTTGGCGAATGTTTATATGCAATGTGCAATTTTTTCAGTTGCAAAAGACAAACTGAAAGAAATGTGCATAGATTCTTTCAGTTCCTATCATGTCACTTCCCACTGCGTGTGTCATAGCCCCCCTTTTCTTTTTTTAAGGACTTGAGTTCTGAGTTTAAAATTATCTGATTATTTTATCAGGAATGATAAATTGTATATGTGTGTGTATTGGCGAGAAGGAGTGGCTAGGATAAGTGAAATGTGAGCAGCATTTGTTTGGGTGTGGTGAATAGTTGTGAGATGGAGCTCACACATTTCAGATTTCCTCTTGACTTGTGTCCTGCATGAGCCGACATGAACCATTTTATACATTTCTATGCGAACTGCAAAGAAGTTTCGAAACTAAACGACAAAGATGACAGCGACTTTGCAACTGGATAGAGAATGCAATGCATCTGATTCACAAAGGCAGTTCTTTTGCATTTGTGAAGCCTCCTACTTATATCTGCTTTTTTCTGGCTTTTATACTTTAAACAAAGATGCTACATTAATTACAATGAAGAGAAATAAAAGTATAGAATGCATTTAAATTGGTGCTTTATTTGTTTTTTTAATAAGTGTGTTTTTTGAAGTTTGAAACATGATTTATTAAATAAAGCAACAATTTGGCTTCATATTCGTCTTCGGATGAATAGTTGACAAACTATTCGGTATTCGGCCGAATACTAAATATGCTATTCGTGCAGCCCGAGTAATTTATATAAATATTTTTGGATATTGAATTGACACTTAACAAAGATGCTGGCAGGCATATGTGTTCTCTTAAAACAGATTAATCAGTTCAACACACAGTATTTGACTTACTTACAATGTGGATTTTTGCATTTAGTAAAACATCAAGTTTCATGGCGAAATTCCTGCCAACTGGGTTTCCCAGAATAACCACTTGACCACACCTCAACTTGACAAGAAAATGCTGCTTAGTTTTGTGCAGTAGGGTGACCGTAGAGGGTACACTGGCCTGCGATTGGATGGATGGGACTGACGCATGCATGGTGTTTTGTGTCGCTAGATACAGCTTATTTACAAGTTGCAGGAGAGAGTGCAATGTGTTATTGGACGTTACTGTTTTCATGCATCTGTCATAGGATGTTCATATCCAGTAATCTCCTTCGAATTTTTCCTGTGTCACGAGTGTTAAAGATGGCAATAATTCGCAAATCTTCTAATCTGTACTATTTGTACCCCCCTCTCCCTCTGTAGGTTATTTTAGACCAGTTCAATCCAAGTCTGCGGAATTTTGTGAACATGGGGAAGCACTACCAGAAAGCCCTCTCAGGTAATTCTCCTCCTGTTTTCTTTTTTGTCAACCATTGTGGGTCTTCACTTCTGTACCCATTAAGTCAGCAACAAGCAATCAGTGCAGGGAGGAACAGTTCACAAGAGGCCTCCACCTTTCTGACCTTCTGCTAATGTAAATATTGCAGCGTAGACGGTCGACAAAGTGTCTAAAACATATATAGAATCATAGATGGGTAGCTATCAACTTTGGTGATATGGTCCACAAGAGGATCTAAACAATTCGTGAGAACCTTGTGTTGTCTATGACGTCACTCGGAACCCTGGGCTGGAATTCACATGTTGCTTAAAGCTACCCATCTAGAGGGCTATGCTGCAAATGGCCTTACTTTGCAAATCCTTACCAGCCTCTGTCCTGTCTCCATCAACCAGCTTAGCAAGCGATGTAGAGAGGTGTCCTGAGGGAACTATATGCAACCTCTCCCTTGACATAACAACAAAGATACCTGTCAAAGAGAATGATGTCTCCTCCCTCCCCTGTTGTTATTGCACAGCAGTTGGTTATGAATTCCATAATCCTCTGCTATGATGTCACAGCAGGGGACTACAACAATAAAAAGGAGCGTTGTTACTAATGGCTTTGCAAAAAACCAGAGCATTGTTTGCAGATCCATTTCCTTTCATTGAAAGCTATACCTAGCAAGAATCTTAACAGAAACACTAGCCCAAATAAGAATTCTCACCCCAACAAGAACTCTCACCTTAACAAGAACACTAACCCTAAAATGAACATTAACTCGAAAAAGAACTTTAACTCTGACCACAAAAATAATTCCCACCATAATAAGACCACTAATCCTAGCCTAAATGCCCACCTTACCCCTGGCACTTGATCTAACCATACCACTAACAAGAACTCTAAACCTGACAAAATCAATACCCTATCAATCACACTAACCCAAACCGCACACCCATCCCTTGCAACTGCACACTTTCCTAATTAACACCCTTGCCCAAATAAGAACACTAAGCCTATCCCTGCCAAATCCCAACCCCTGGTTCTTGTGTTTAACCACACCCCCTAACTAGAACTCGTATCCTATCAGTAACACCAGCCCTAACGGGAACCCAGATCCAAAGACCACATTCTGTAGGGTCGTCCTTTTGTAAACACCCCTCTCCTAGTCCCTTTCAGGGGGTCCCCCCTGAACCTCTGCCACAGTGCGTCACCCTCACCTGCTCCGCCCTCCACTCACCTGCTGGGGCTGCAGCCTCCGGCCACCTCCTTACTGCTGTCTGAATGCCGCAACCTCGGAGGTCCGACGCACATCACGCCATGCTTTTGTGTGTGACCATTTGTGCTTCGGGCTTCCGGGCCGCGTCATCTAGACTGCGAATGGAGAAAAACTGTGACCTTAACAAGTACTCCCACCCTAACAGGAAACCTGACATTAACAACAAAAAACACGCTAATAAGAACAGTAACCCGACCATTTGCACTTTATCAGATCCTTAACAGGAACCCTAACCCTTAAAAGAACAATAACCCTAACAGGAACCCTAAATCTTAAAGGAACAATAAATGAGGGAATGTGAGAGAAAAAAAAAGAGGCCATTGCTCTTCCCCTATAATGATGAAGTGAATGCTAGAAGAAGTGGAAGAAAGAATTAAAGTTAACAGGAGTTCAAAGTGATAAAGTGAATGTTTGAAAAAGTGAATGCAGAAGAAATATAGATGCACATCCGAAAAGCAGGGGTGCAACATGTCACCTCATCTAGAGTGATAATAATCTGTGCACCCTCAGATGTCAAGAACACCAGCCCTAAGCCTTACACCTTCTAGAACAACAGATGTCCAGTGAAGATCTTGACCAAAAATCAGAGAATCCTCACGACATAATCAAGAGATGTAACTGCCTTTTGAAATATGTAGATGCTTCGTTACAAAGTGTTAGGAACTTTTGCTGCTTTTATCCCATAGGCTTCCATGGGGCACCCTTTCTTTTTGCTGTGTATGGCGTCTGACAATACATTTTGGAGGGGTTACGCCAACTGCTTTACTGCCCTTATCTATTTGCTCATTCTTATGGGGAAACTGATTACTCCATAAGACTATCAGTACTGGGAGACTATGTCTCTCTTAGTGGATTTCTTGTATTTTTAAGGCTGTGCACATCACTTTAAAGTGAAGTGTGGTTGGCATACTTTCTATCCTTTCAGCTGTTTCTTTTGCAACTTTGTTTTTACAAATGCAATGTGTACAGGATGGGTTGGTGGCAGCGGATAGTGTTTTGAACGTTCTACTATTGGCTAGAAATCTAAAATGCTGTGCCACTATATTACTGCCTGTCCTTTGGCCATGTGGTCCTCTGGCCTTCTTCCTGCCTGCCTGGGTATGGAATTGCCATATATGGAATGCCCTTTCCTGGGGAAAGCTTCTGCTTTTGCAGGCAAAGTGGCGGTCTGTCTGTGCCTGTGGGGTCGGATGGAGGGGCTGCAACGCTCTGGTCCCAGTCCATATCCAGGCCACATGGTGTCTGTTACGAGACAGAATGTGTGCCTAGTGACTATCTATAATTGGATAGGCACTGCCAATTTGAATGGTGCAGATCTGTACCATTGGTGGACTTGGGTGCTTCTAGTCTGAATCTTGGCTAAAAGGAGGACCCATGCCACCATTCGACAGATCCTCGTTGGAGACAAGAGCGCTACAAGTAGGTTCAGCCCACTTAAGACCTGAGGAGGACCTTTGCAGCTGATCAGCATTCCTCTAGCCAATTCCTGCTCCTCTCTCCTGAGAAGACCCTCATCTGTGCTTTTGATCCCTGGACTGGTAGGGGCAACCACACTGGACCCATGCTTGAGGATCCGTGCCTGCTGAACCTTCAGAAGTGTCCCTGGACCACCCAGTGAACTAACCCAGCTCTCTCATGGGCTACCTGTCTGCTCTACAGTTGTTGCTGTTCTGACTGCATACTTGTAACTTGGGGGATCTTAAACTTGTGCCTCAAGACTCTTACTTCTGCATTTTCAGCATTTTAGTCCAAATAAAAGTCATGCAGGACCTGCTCCTTTTTCTGCCAACCCAAATTTGCCTTTTGTCACCTGACCGTGGTGACTCCTATTGCAATCCATCTTTATCATTCTCTTGAGGTCTCCTAAGGTCGCCTGCTCTGCATACGTCTTCTTCCTTTCATCACAAGGGTCATCAGCTGGACAGTCCCTGCAACCTAACCGATATTTAGGTACCACGTCTGACAGAAACTAAATATTGCGTCCAAAAGTGACCTCTCCACCTGTGACCCCTGGGCCTCCCTCGACTAATCTAAGTACAGAAGGACATTTCCTTGACGGAATCCAAAACCTCTGAAGTAGTCTTTGGAGAAATTGGAGTTGGGGGGCAAGTTATCCCCTTACACTCCATACAGTTACATGGACATAATATCCTGGCCCTATCTCTCTCTTGTCTGACCCAGATTAGTGGTTGTCTAGCTTACAATGTCCCCGTAAGTCTTCCTTAGTGTAGTGCAGTGGTCTTTAAACTTTTTCGACAAGGGCCCCCCTGGTCAAAGTTTGGGCAGGTCGGGACCCCCCAGAAATGCCAAATGGACAATATATATTGGGCGCCGTCACCTGCTCCCATCACAGTCGCTGGGCTCCCTCATCCCACTCCTACCCAGTCGCTGGTCTCTCCCCACCCCATCACACACCCTGGGCTCTCCCCACTCTGCTCCCACCACTATCCCATGGTTCCCACCCATTGTGCTCCCACCGTAGTCCACGGGTTCCCCCCATCCCATTGCCAACACAGTCTGAGGACCAGTGGCGGCTGGTGATTTTTTTTAAGTGGAGGGACATAACTATTTCCCCCAAAAATGCCAAAGCGACCGAGCATAGTGAGGGAGCCCGAACCAATAAAGGGGTTTTCGGGGGTGGGGAGTTTCCCCCTGTGAATTTTTTTAAAAATAATGGGTTAAAATGTTGCATTGTAGAGCATACTTTTAACAAAAAAATGGGTAAATAGCCAAACGGTGTGCAATTGGTGCTGAGGGGCCCAGGCAGCAGGCGTTGATATTAATATTTTATTTCTATCGCGTTCGTACACAAGTGTTTCAGAGTGCGACAAGGCAAGGGAGGGGAACAGAGGAGAATAAAACAGCGATCTTACTAGGCCCAGTGACATTGAGAACGTGCAAGTGCATGGGAGAGGGGGAGGGGAAAAGTGCATGGAAGGGGGGAGAAGTGGAAAGTGCGAAGCAGAGGAGAAACAGATAAATAACAATAAATAAATAATAAAGGCAACAAACAGTGGTAGTGCCGCCAGCAATTTGCAAGTGCTAGGTTTAAGGCAGCATACACGGTAGGTCTGATAAGTGCAGGAAGAAAAAGGGGGCGCTGTATGGGTACAGATACAGACTCCAGTGCAAGTTGTGGCCCGGAGGCAGTGCGGGAGGGTGGCAGGGTGAGCAGGTACCTGGGCCCAGAGGGTACGCCAGGATATTCTATCCTCACCCACCTATAACTATTCTCCTTTACTTTTTCCTACTCCTTCTAACTTTATCTCTAATTTTGTTCCTGTCTCTGACTCTGATATAGCACTCGTGTTGGCCAAAGCCCACCCTACTGCCACCCCTACTGATTCTGTTCCTTCTTTCTTCATTCCTAAAATATACCCATTCTTTGTACCATTCCTTGTTTCTTTCTTCAATATCTGTCTTTCTACCTCCACTTTTCCTTCTGCTTTTAAACATGCAATTATTATTCCTATTCTAAAAAAACCTACAGCCAATCCTCTTCTTGTCTCAAATTGTCATTTTCTATCTCTCTTCCCTTTTCTATCTAAGTTCCTGAAGCACCTTGTTTATTCACAAATCTCAACATTTGTTTCTGGTCTATCTCTTCTTCCGCCCACTCAGTCTGCCTTTCGCCCCCGTGACTGCACTGAGACGGCCTTAATCTGTGTGCTTAACTCCCTCCTCACAGCCCACTATTTTAGACACTCTTCTGTACTTGTTCTTCTTGCCTTATCTGCAGCTTTTGACATTGTGGATCACTCTTTTCTTCTGGACTCCTTCTCTTCTCTTGGTCTTCGGGGCTTCTGTTCTATCATGGTTTTCTTCTTACTTATCTAATCAAACTATCTCTGTCTCCTGGGGTGGCAACACTTCTGCACCTTCTCCTCTTTATCACGGTGTTCCTCAAGGGGCAGTCTTGGTTCCTTTTCTATTTTCCTCATATACATCATTACTTGTTCCTATAATTTCTTCTTTTGGACTATTGCATCACTTTTATGCTGATGATACTCCACTCTTTCTATCTTTCTCGTCCTTCACTCCTGATATTTATCTCACTCTTTCAACATGTCTTTCTGCCATCAAATCATGGATGACCTCTCCTTTCCTCACTTTAAATTCAGGAAAGACTGAGGTCTTATTCTTTCCTGCTAACACTCTTCCCCCACACACCCTCCTATGTCTATTTCTTTTCCTCGCTCCATTCTAACTATCTCTCCCACTGCGCGTAACCTTGGTCTTCACTTCGATTCTAATCTTTCCTTTACCTATCATATTTCTCTCACATCTCGCTCCTGTTGCTTTCATCTCTATAATATTTGCAGAGTTCGTCCCTTTCTCACCTTTCATGCTACAAAACTTTTCATCTCTTCACTAATTTTTTCTCTCTAAGTCTATTGTTCTGTCACGCTTTTTGGCCTTCCTTGTTCACGTCTTGCTCCTCTCAAATCAATCTATCACTCTTCTATTTGTTTACTTTGTCTTCTTTCCTATCAGGACTCGATCTCTCGATCTCTCAATCTCTTGTTTCTCTTGGTTGGCTACCCTTCCATTCCCAACTTAAATTTCACTTTCTTTATTTAGTTTTCAAATCTCTCTGTGGGCTCGCCCCTGACTATCTTGCTTCTCTTTTCTCTTTCTACACTGCTTCTCGGTCTCTTCGCTCCTCCTGTCTTTTCAGGCTGCATGTCCCCCGCCGCCCCTGTTCTCAATCCCGCTTTCGTTCTTTTCAGCTCCTTGCTCCTCTTCATTAAAACATGATTTCCCTGTCTCTCCGCTCCATTACTACTTACTCTCTGTTCCGTTGTTGCCTGAAAACTCACCTGCTTCATTATCGACATGCACTACTGATCATTACTGTGTACCGTTTTTCCTTTCTATGTAAAGCGCTTTGGACAAAGGCGATATATAAAGTACAATACAAATACAAATACATATACAAATACAAGTATCTTGGTTTTATTTGGCTAGACTTCAGTGTCATTCCTGTTCACCATGATAGGTTGGCCTTCCAGAATCCAGCCCCAGGGTTGATTTTGGAAACCCATCTTAACACTAATGTTGAACATAACACGAGCTAGGGCTAACTCTAGGATCCATTGCATAGAAATAGGTGTCTCCTCTTGGAAATGTACGACACAAATAATTGCCCTTCATTTTGTTATAAAGACCTTAAATACTGAAAGTTAAAATTTGTTTAGTCTGATTCAAAAAGAATATGTCTCTATGTTACCTCCAATATTTGCACATTCAAAAGATTTGAGGACATCTCATGTGCATTGGCCCAAAATATAAACGTGGGGATAAGTGAGCTGTACCCCAATAATCAGGATCTTAAAGAATCTAAGAGAATCAGGGATTGACACAAAAATTAAATTGAGACTAAATTGAGACTAAAGTCTAAATCAGTGTTGCAAAATACATAAAATACCTGGTACCTACTTGAACGCATTCCCATGCTGTTAAAAAAATCCAACGTTTTACCCTACTGTCTGCGCTTATTCCATACGGTCTTAGGGTCTACAAGCTTTATAGAATGCTCAAAATTAGACAGCGTAAGGCACTGCATATTTAACAGGTTGGTAAATACAGCTTTGGAACTTCAAAATAACTTCTGGAGGCGTTAGATGGAGAGGAAGAATAACGTGCTGGTTTTGGCCTTTTTGCAAAATTGGGACATCATTAGAGGGACTCACTATAAATTATATTAGTTATTAAAGTTTCTATTTCCTATGTTTCTTTCAAACAGAATGAATGTGTTGAGTTTTACGAAAATGGAATATTCGATAGCGTAAAAATGTGTACAAACATTAAAACACTTTCATTAAAAAAATAAAATAGCAACATTGCTGTGAATAAGGCCACGGACACTCTATCGTATCTAGGACCCTATTAAACAGTGTCCCCGCCAGCCAGTAGCACATAATGGGACATGTTAACCTGACCCCAGTAAGAACCCTAACCATGCACTTCCTCCAATGAGAACACTGCTTCTAATTCTAGCCCTTACTAGAATGGTCAGTTTTGTCCTAAGAATATTAACTCTAGTCCTGTCCCCAAGAACAAAACTAGTCTCAATCAGGCCCACTAGTCTCAATCAGGCCCACTAATAAAAGCACTAATTGAACCTTGCGCCCTACAAGAACAGTAAACAAAACTTGTTGTTAACAGGAACACTTCATTTAATCGTGGCACTAGCAGGGCCAGAATCTTGTCTTTAACAAGAACCTTAACCCTGCCCCCAACAAGAACTCCAAGCCAATGATGTCTATAATCTGAACACTCTGCCTAACCCTACCGCTCAAAAGATTGCTAACCCCATCTTTCAGAATCATACACCTGTTGCCATGTGGGCAGGTGAACAAGAGAACACCTGGCAAGGACCTCAAAGGGCCAACATCTGACCATATTCAGACTTCATGGCATGATACAGTTGTGTTATTTATATTATATGGTGCATACACCTAAGCACGTTACATAGAACATTTATACGTACAATATCGCCCAACCAGAGTTGGCACTCGTTTATCGACCTCGTAAGGATGAAAAGCTGAGTTGGCCTGGCCGGCATTCGAACCTGGGGTTGCAGACCCCTGCCATATGCCTATGGAAGACCTCTTCGTCAGAGCCCAGTACATCAGTAGTCACTCGAGGGAGCCATGAGCAGCATGTGAATATGAAAATGGCAGAGTTGTGCATTATAAATTCCATGAAACATAAAAGCATACCTAACTTTAACCGATCCCTGCCCCTAACAAGAATTTGAACTTTGCTGCTTAACAGTGCTCTACCATAAATGCTTTTTGTTTCTATGAATTACGTACACCTGGCCACATATCTGTGGCTCTGTGATTTGTTGTCACCAGGGGCCCCACTTCCTCTTGGCAAGCCATTCTATTCTGTAATGTTATGCATCCTTTGTAGAGCACTTGTCTGCCTCTGGTATGACCTCTTAGCACCTCTGGCAATCTTCCTGTAGTAGCTTGCATAGTTCTGAGTTTTTGGAGGATAGTATTTCAGAAAAACAGAATAAATGGCATTGAGTAAGACACTGCAGAAGGATACGACTTTAGCCACTTTTCCATTTGTGTTTTATAAAGTGCCACCTCTGAACGAAGTCACTTCGTAGCCCCTCCAAAGTAAATGGAAGGAGTACATACATATACTCACCAAGGTCTTCGCTACACTCGGGCCTACATAGGCTCGGTCTGGTGTGCCATTACCGTCCCTGTATGTCCCCCTAAGCTGGTGTTCATCCAGGGTGCAAATAACTTTTTTTAAGGGAGTGTGGGCTCAGTGCATATTGCACAAGCCCAAACTCCCATGAAAAAAACAAGATGGCCGCTTCCAGAGAAATAGGAAAGGCACTGAGTCACTTGTCTAGTTCTATGGTGGCAGACAAGGGGAGGGAAGGGGCACTAGGACCGGAGGATAAAGCTGTGGCCCAGCAGGTAAGTGGGGAGGGAGGGTGCAGGAGAAGGGTGCCGCAATGTCTTTGAGAGTTGAGGGGACGATGGTGGTGTGGGGAGGTACACTGTGTGTTCTCGTCCACGTATCCAAGCACCTGATTGACTGAGCGCCCTTCCCCGGATGGAGATGATGTAAATATGTTTGAATATATAGTAGAGTCATTGACAGTACAGTGTTTGAAATATTTCATTGTTTGAAATAGCCTTCTTAGGTTTCCCCATTCAATGCATGAGTAGGAAATGGAGTCCTGTTTTTATTTTCTTTTAATTCTGGAACTTGTAGTTCCAGACACTGGGCCGGTTTTGCTCGTTTTTGAAGGATTGCACCTAACATGTTACAATTCATGGCTGTACCTCTGATTTGTTTCCTGAGGAGTACCCAATGGGTCATCCTTGTCCCCCTGCTTTTTAATATTTATATACAGACTCTGATGTCTCCTTTTTCCAATTATGGCCTTCAATATCACTCATATGCTGATGACACCCAGATTTACCTACATGTCAACAAGTGAACAGATTCCTTACAGAATATTCTGGATTGTGTGTTTGAGGTCAAACAGTGGATGATCCTTAAAAGATTACAGCTTAATCCATCGAAAACAGAGGATATCTTATTTGCTTCTAAGCATATGTTGAATGATCTATCAAGGTCACCACCCCCACCTCCCCTGTTCAATCTTTTAACCTGCTTAGCACATATAGTTAAGCATTTTAGCTGTTATTGACAATTTAATCTGTCGTGAATAGCAAGTAGGGGAGATATTTAAGTCAATTTTCTTTAGACTTCGCCTACTACAAGCCGTATTGCCTTATACCCCTGACAACGACCATTCAACTGTAGTCAATGTATTAGTTCATTCCAAGCTAGACTTTGAAAATGCCATTCTGGCTGGTGTTCCGCAGCAACAGTTGTTCCGTGTTCAGGCTGCACAGAATGCCACAGTTAGACTTGTTTTTCATTTACCAAAGTCTTTCTCAATCTCTTGTGTAAATATCTGCACCCTGAGCGAACGGGATCACTGCATGCCTTCTCCCTCCAACTGGCTGCTGATTTGGTCTTATTTGTGAGAGGGATTTGTTTACTCTGAGTGCAAAACTTCGAACTGCACGGTCATCCTTTCTCCCTGTGGCATCCTTCAAAACTAGAGAGGATGGCCCCTGTAAAAACGATCTGAAAAAGAAAATAGACCACCTGCTGAGAACGCTACCTATTGCAGATTGTTTCCTTGGATTTGTACCAGATTTGGGAGTCCTGTGCTGAAGAACTCTGCGTCGATCCTGGACTACTCGTAAATATTTATTTTGCGACTTTTAATCACTTTTGTGTCTTCCACCTTCGGAATTATGTATACACAATGTCGTCTGAGGTATATTATGTCCCAGCAATTCCTTCTGGAATATTGTCTGTGTGTAAACCTGTGTTGAACGCTTTTCCAAAAATGATGTGAAAATATGCACTATGATGATTGAGACTTATGCTCAAAATGAAATACTCTTAATTAAATCAAGACACCAATAATACACCAAACAATCTCAATTTTGTGAATGAGATGGCATTATGAATTGAATTAGTTTCGTATGAAGAAATTGCTAAATAGATGTTGAATGACCACTGTTTGGAAGACCCCTTCTGTGTACTCTTTATTCTCCCCATAGGGGATATCCCTTCTGTAATTCAGTTCTGGCTCCCAATCAAGCAGAGGATCTAATTGCACATTTTGTACCTGGTTTTTAAATGTGTGCATGTTCTTGCACCACCTTATCTTTTCTTTCTTTTTTTTCCGTTTGAGGCCCTCACCCTCGGAACCCTCTTCCTATTGGCTTGCACGTTATTCATTCTGTATCTTTGTTCCATAAAGCCCTCAACTGTTTAACTAATTGTTGTGCTCTTTTTTTCACCCTTTCTGGTTCATAAAATCGCTGACCAGATGCAGTTTATTCTGCTCAGTTTTGCACATTACAAATAAATAAATAAATAGATCAAATAAACAGATTTAGAATTTGAAAAGCAACACTACAAGTTCTAGAATGCAAAGGTTGAGAACCGATCTGGGTGATGTGCTCACACATGGAATGGGGAAACTTGAGAGATTGGTTGAGATGTGCTTTTCTGGATCCTGTAGCTCCCGTGCTGTCTCCAAAGGGAATTCTCCTGTCCTCTGTTGTACAAAAAAAGTGTAGTACATATGTGAGCCACATGTACATTTTAACAAAATATGACAACGAAGCATTAAAATAAATCATGTGCTCTCCTTATAGTAAAAAACAAGTATTACTGCAAAGAAGGGTTGTCCTTTGACCAGCACAGCAGAGGCGTAGCCAGGATTGTCTAGCAAATGGGGCCTGATGCTAATGTAGTTGGGCCCACTGCACTGACAAAAATATCTGTAAATGCCCACACGGCGCAGCTGAGTGGGCCTTTACAGATTTTGGGTGGGCCTTGCCCCTCAGACCCTACCAGCACAGAGATCTTCAAGTCTCTTTTGATGTCGAAGCTACGCATGAAAATATGTCTCAAGAAGCTTGACTAAGAGTCACGGACGGTGTCTATGGACGCCTGCCAGGTGTAGTGAGGCCGATCTCTCTTTGTATTCTGGGACTTCTAGCAGCACATTTAGAATGTGGAAAACCTAAACTACAATTACCAGAATTCAGAGGGTACCAACAGGACTGGATATACTAAACCCACTTGGACGGGTTCCAGCTGAGAGCTACTGAATCAATGAGAGTCATCAGGGAGGCTCTGGAATCGCAGGGGCCCCATTACACCCCAAACTCGTTACATACCAAAGGTTTAGAAACAGCACTTACTGAGATTTGTTTCATTGTAAGAGAGGATCACAGTCACTCTATTGTTGTGGGCGACTATGTCGAGCATTAGCCCGAGGGTTGAAAGCTAGTCTTGGTCATCTGCGCAGTTCTCTTTGAAGACAACATGAAGGGAGAGCAAAAGTACATTCAGTATCTGCCCCGTGTTGCAGAGGACAATTGCTCCCCTGATTAGCCAGGGTCCCTCAGCCCCAGTCACCAAAATGCTTCTGTGAATGAAAGCCGGGGGCTAGCTGTACACGATGAAAGGTCCGCAGGAAGCCGGTCCACCTGACTAACTAAGCCTTCTCTTGCAGGCGTCACCGTGGCAGCAAAAGGTTACTTTGATGCCCTTGTCAAGCTTGGAGAGTTGGCCAGCGACAGCCAGGGGTCGAAGGAGCTGGGTAAGTTCCAAGCACCCAGAGCATGCTGGGAATTAGACTGTGTGCATGAAATGTAAACGTACTGGGGTTATTTCCCCAGGGAGGAGTTGGTGGGAGGAGGAGGTAGGGCATCTCGTTGGGGAATGGCAGTGAATGAAGACTTGTTCTGGGATTGTTGCCATCCAAGGTGAAGATATATTTTGCCACCCCTGTTATTTCATAATTGCCTCACATGTGCTTCTTGTAGGACCATTCTTGGGACACTATGGCTACCCTCTGATAGTGACGGTATAGGCAGATGCCCTGTTTGGCTTCCTCAGCCCCCAGCTTTCCACCATGCAGGCAATCCAGCCGCTTGAGCAGTGCCTAACACACACTCTCACCATGAATCACTTTGCCTGCTCTCCTATCACTGCGCATCTCTCGTACCAACCCATGTTTATAGGACGAAACTACAACAGCGCATCAGGAGACCCGGGTCTCCCCTATAGAAGCACAAACCTCATATACCCCCAATCCAACTCGCATAGAATCTCACTAGCACACACAAATCGCACAAACATCCGATCTGCACAGAGGAGGTGGCATCATGCTTCCTCCTTGTTCCCACTGACTCCAGCCTCCAGCCCTCTTACAGATCCAAGTGCCAAGAAGCTGCCAAAACGGTAGCAGCCACTCAATACAAGACATAGGGCCTCATTATAACTCGCCAGGTATGGAAACAACGGTGGCCGTTGTTTCCATGCCGCGCGATCACAACTCCTGCAGGCGGAGGCGTCAAACCCGCCAGGTCTGACCTGGCGGGTTTAACACCGCCTGCCTGCAGGCGGACGAGGAAACACCGGCACCATCACGAGATGGTGCCGGTGTTTCCACTTCCCCATTCCCATTGAGTCCTATGAGACTCAATAGGAATGGGGATTTACACCATTCTGCCTCCGGAATTCCCGGGTCACCGGGGTTGTAATGCCACGGTAATTCCGGGAGTCACGGAGGCAGAATGGTAATACGAGTCCGGCGGTAACCAGGCGGTTTTACCGCCTCGGTTACCGCCGGACTCGTACTGAGGCCCATAGTTACATTACATTGCCTTACCCTAGAGCCGGCCTTCATTATCTGAGAAAAGAGTGATGCTTATTAGGAAGTGACGTGTCCATTCATCACTGGACATCTGGCTGTGTTAGTAGCCTCACTGCAGAACTGAAGACACCGTTGTTTCGCAGGGCACATACTCCCCAGAGATCAGAGACAATTCTTCTCCAGACGAAATGAATCCTTTTACAGTATTTTATTTATTTATTAAGCACTAACTAAACCATCCATGGTGTCAGAAAGCTGCACAGCTATTTTTGTTTAAACTGAACATAAAAACAGCACACAAAAAGGTAAAACATGGTTGATACATTACCCATATTCAAGCATTTCAAGTGATTTACGGTGTTGAGGGAGAATTTGCTTTGCACCCCAGAGTTTCTGGCGCCATTATTCTGATGTAAAATCCTTTCAACATCCCAGTGGAATGGGCGAGAGGGTGAGGGGTTGTTGTGTGCCCTTTTCCTGAAAATCCATCTTCCATCCCACCACTGCACAACTTTCAGACCCACCCATGCTTGCAGGCCGAACCCCAGTGACGTCATTACACCAAAATGCCAGGGGTAGTGGAAGTGACATCACATGTCCTTTGACCTATGATGACATCACAGTAAGTGATGTAATTTGACCCCACCCTGAAGTGACATCATGGGAAGCGATAGAGCATGACCTTGCACCCCTTTAATGAGTCTGGCAATTATTGTATACAATCCCAGAAAGACACATTATTTGTTATTCCTATTATTTCTTATTTATGGTCACTACTCAAACAAAGTGTTACACTTGTGGAACCCCCTGTTTTTTTTAAGAGTCCTTAACATACATTCCAGCCACTCCAAAAACAAAGAGCCACCTGGCACTTTCCACAGCCCAGGAGCTTCAATGTGAAAAAAGATCATGTTTTTAGGAGTAGCAAGTGACACTCCAGTGGTCACAGTTGCGACCCCCTGGCGTTCCGCAAATGACCTCCCTGCCGAGCCCCATTGGTAAGCAACAGAGCATAACACCAACTCCGGCTCCCCTATGGCAACAACACCCTAAGTGTCCAACCGAACTCACCCAGAAGCCCACTAGGGGACTTCCGATCTGCATCCTCGAACGAACAGCTCAGGGTTCCCTGATTTTGTTTTGCTGTTTCTATCACTGAGCTGAGTGGCCATAAGCAAAAATAAGGTATTTCTCTGTTCGTGGTTAGAATGCTTTAGAGATGGGAAGGGCTCCATCAGGGGAGTTGCTAGGTCTGGAAAAGACCCGGGGCTAAGTTGATGTCGGAACTGTTGGGACTGGGGGCTAGCTAGTCTTTTGGCTGTAGCTCCTGAGATTCTATCCGGGGCTACAACCAAAAGATCAGGGGCTACAGCCCCCTTAGCCCCCCCTAGCAACGCCCCTGGGCTCCATGTTTTTTTTTATTTTTAAAAGGATACTTACTTTGTTATTTAATTGTATTTTGTTGGTACAATCGTTGTGCAATATTGGTCTCAAAGTCATGCAACCCTCAGGATTCATATTAGTATGTGCTTGGCTGGCAATGTCGAAGATACAGCTTTCCAGTGTTTAGTTGCAACCACATTACTTAGCGTTTAGTCGCTCATAGTTCATGGAGACCACATTGAAAGCTACACCACTCCTAAAACACTTAAGGAAACATATTCCTGTGGGTGTGGGGTCCTCAATCTGAACTTAGAAACACAGAAAACAATATGCCACCATTTTCTGCCTGAATGTCACACCCTGATAATGGCCAGTCCCCTTTATGATATCAGTAAGCAACTAATCCCCGTGCAAGCTGTGTATGATATTTAAAAGTAAATTGCTGGAGCCAAGGCTGGGACTCCTTGCACACTTTAAAAAGCATGTGTTCAGAAACACAAAATACATTTTCTTCAAACTTTTTTTAACCTATGGATGGAATCTCAGCCTTGGCTGAACCCTGCTACCTTTACATGAACTGATTTGAAGTGTAGCTTTCTTCTCTTACTGGCAAATTGAATGTTCCTAGGAGAAATGGGGCAGTCATTGTTTTTTTTTTTAACCAACTTTATTTTCATTTTTAAACTTAAGACAATGGTTGAGCTTTCGTCACAACATATGTTAAGAACATTGTTATTAACATGAACCTTTTATTCAACTCCCTTGAACTTTCTTGTAGAGTCTAGTATTGTCTTCATACTCCCCCCCTCTGCTCCCCACCCACCACCCCCCTTCCTTTTATTAATTGAGCCAATCAAAACCATGGTTGTAACCAGAACAGTTCCAAGAGGCAACCCCTCGCCATATCTTCTGCTGCCTTTATCTGATATGGATGTTTCTAAGAGCCCGGGGTTTAAAGTATTGATTCCCCCGCTCCCCCACATAGTCCTGAAGTGGGTCCCATATGGCTAAGAATTTCAGATATGACCCTGATTTTGTGGCGCAAATGTTTTCCATTGCCATTACTCCCCACACTTTCACCCACCACCATTGAGTTGTAGGGCCCTCCACTGTCTTCCATCGTTGGGCCACTGTCATCCTTGCTGCAGCCAGAAGGTGGGTTATGAGGGCTGCTCTGTTCCCTGAGGCTGCATAGTTCCCTTCTGCCACTGCCCCCAGCAGAATGACTTTCGGGGACCATGGTAGGCTGTATTTTTACCAGCAAAATATGCGCTGGTTGAAAAAAAATCCTAGAATAGCGTTAAGATTCTTTTTAAGTGCAGGTGGCGACCGGGGTAACTAACTCTCACTATCTTGCTAACACATTTCGTGCAGTGTTGTATACTCTTGGAAGAAACTTTCTACAAGTTGGCGCACAATATTGAGCAAGAGAGAAGGGGTGTGTATGAACCTAGACAGCCATAACAGCGGGGAAGTCATGTCTTGGAAGAAAGGGGCCCACAGTATAAACCGGATTTTGCTCATTTTCTAAGGTCCAAGGATTTAAAATCAATAAATCTAAAACAAAATGTATGGCAATAGGTAGGAAGGGAATCGCAAAGAACTTTGAAAATTGAGGGAGACGTCACAGAAAAAGTTAGAGCATACACATACTTAGGTCCTCCTCTCTTCCCAGCTAATCATATAGCAGCTTGACTGATGTGCAGGGCACTTATGTGTCCTCGGGTCCTTGACCCCCCACATCACTCATCCCAGCCTCTGTTCTGCTGCTGGACTTACTTGGCTCACCCTACCCATGGGTGGTTGCAATTACGCTCTTCTCCTATTAGCACTTACCCTGAGCACTTCTAGATGAGCATCAAAGCACTTATCCCCCAACCCTCCCCCCTCTGCACTTGCACGTTCTGAACACTCACAAGGCATAGTAGGTTTGTCTCCCCTTCCCTTTATTCTCATTATTTGTTTGTACTAATAATTCAATTATTTATCCTTTGCTGTAATTCATTGTCTTCCTCTCCTGTCCCCACACTGTTTGACATGTGGGCGCTTTGAAACAGTTTTGCTAATTGTATAAGCACCTAACAAGTGACCAATAAATAAAATAAATAATATCCCCCCTCCCCTAATGCTCCACGGAAGAAAATAGAGAATATGTCTCCTCAAGGGCACTTAGAAAATGTGCTATGATAAAGAAAATGAACCTTGCATGAAGCTGGTTGCTTGGTTAGGGTTTGATCCAGATATATCAAATGTGTATGATACCCAGTATTCTCTTTGGCCTGGAGATGCTTAATGATAAGGAGCTCAAATGGCTCAAAATAATTGGCTTGCCACATTGCACTCCAGTCGAAGTCATCAGAATGGAATTGGGTTTGGTATCTCTAACAACTCTGCTTAACATAGGAAAGAGTATGCTCATGTTTAAGATCACAAACGATGAAGGCAAAACTCAGTTTGGGTGGTATTCCTATCTTGAAAGAAAGAAGGGGGCCTCCATGCTAAAATATGGAATAATGATCTGGAAGACTTTTATTCAATGATGGGCTTCAGCAAGGATTACTCTGGCAAACAAACTCTTACAAAGAGAAGCCTTATCAAGAAAGCATATGAATGGGACCGCATAGACTCCATTGATCATCTACAGGGGAACAATTCCTATGCAAAATATGCTGAAGAAAAATGTGCGTGGTTGAAACCCCTCTTTTATCTGACAGAGTGGGACGATCCTAAACTTAGATGTTTTGCAATGAAAATGAGATTGAACCTTTTGCCCATATTCCCTAGACTGGGAGCTCTTTGCATAAACCCATGGAGAAAAGCCTATGCAGGCTGTGTGGCTTGGAAATAGAGACTATTGATCATCTCATCACAATATGTGTTAAATTAGAAGAATTTGATTTGAAAAAAATGTGGAATTATGGGACGATTAAGGTCTATACAGAATGAATTGTCACTTTGGCAAGCTATTTTTAATATGTCATCGAAAGCATTAACACGAGAATCGCTCAAGGTTTGGCAATACGCAATAAATCAGATTGATATGGAAAACAATAACGAAAAGGGTAAATCAGAATGCGGACAATTCCTGATTAGAAAGGAATGCTGAATAATGAAGGAATTGTTGTTTTAGTTCTGGGTTTGAGGGATTATTGTTTTGACCAATTTTGAATAGTCGGTGAAGTTCTTGGTTTTCTTTTGCTATAGTGATTAACTGAATTTTAACTATGATCCTGTTTTAATAATGTAAAGTTTATTATGAGCTGCAGTGCAATTATACTAATACTGTCGTGTCTGTAATGTGTGCAAAAGTTTGAATAACCTAAACCGCACAATAAAAAAAAGAACATTTAAAAAAGTATGTGCCAATGGCACAGGGTCGGGCGACGGATTCAGAGACCCTCCACACGCACCTTTTGCAGAATATCTTTCATGCAGCCAGACTCTGCTCCAGCCCACAAGTTAGTCAATAATCAATGAAACAACTTAATCAGAAATGCGATTTTAGTAGTCAAATTGCGAGGCGAGTAGTAGTTTTACTTCTGCACCCTCTGCTGAATGGCAAGTAAACTCCTGACCCGTAGACTAGGGGCCTCATTACGACCCCGGCGCTAAACCATGCCGGAGTCCGCCATTCCAAGGTTGGCGGGGCGGTATTTCCCCATTCACCATGGGCCCTTCCCCATTCCCATTTTTGCCCTATAGGGCTCAATGGGAATGGGGAAGGCGCTAATTACGGTGCCGTAATTAGCTCCTAGGTCCCTTTGCGGGTTGGTTTTTTAACGCCTGCTAAAAGCAGGTGTTAAAGTGCAACCCGCAAAGGGACCTCGTAATCAGGCGTTAAGGGTTTAACGGCGCCGACACCTTTTATGGCGCCGTTAACCCCTTAACGCCTGGGTTGTAATGAGGCCCTAGGAAAGGAACTTGCAGCTAGGGCTCCAGTTGGGCATCTTCGAGGGCTTAATGTTGCACGACATTTTCTGAACCATCTGACCTTATTTTACCACTTTCTCGGAGGGGCTCTTGCGTGCAGACTCCTGACCTTTGGGGCCTGACAGAGTAATGTGAACTTAGGTCAAAGTGAAGAGCTCAACATAGATATTACATTGATCAGCTGCACCGTTGCATAAGCCCTGCTTCCTATGCAGATCGCTGTTTGGTATTTGATCAATATTATTAGCACCCGGGCAGGGGAAGCCAGCCAATCAGGTGGCTAGGAATGTGGAATGTGGAATTCCACGTGCCTATGCAAGCCCACATGCCAGCCTGACAGCCTGCTCCCCTGCTGCTATCTTCCCCTCACTCACCTCCCTCTTTTAAAAAAAAAACCTTCACACTCCCCACTCACCTTATTTCGGCTGCAGTGGCCACTGCAGCCACTCCTTCTTCCTGGCTCAAGCTGGCTGCCATGGAAAGGGAAGAGGGGCTCCATACAGAGCCCCGCCTTCCCTTTTCTATGGTGGCCATCTTTGTAAAGGGTTTTTTTAAAGGGATGTGCGCGGCGTCCCATTGAATGAAGGAACATCCTTTTTTTAGCACACCGGGCTACCACTTTGGCAACCTGGGGTGGTAATAGCCTTAAGCCCCTGTTCCAAGGGCTGAAACGAGGTTTAGCGGCCCAAAGCCCTCATTGTCCGCCCTCGCTTTGCTCAGGCCGATAACTTGAGCTTCCGGCCTGTTAACCCCTGTTCCAGCCTTTGGAACGGGGGCTTAACACGATCATTTAATATAGTAATGCTTTGCTTTCATGCTACTGTTACCTCTTCGCCTGAAACAACATTTAAAATAGGACACTGTCTATGTTTTCATCATCCGCACTAGAACATACTTTCATTAATTGCCACTTTGCCTTCAGTGGAGAAGAATGCTACTCCTGACCGCACCACCCACCCAACTGGAAATCACCACTGAAGAAGGCAAATCTCATGCATTCCTGGTATCGTGTTCACTCCTATGCATGTTTGGGAATTGTACCCAAGTAGGTGTAGGCTATAATATCTCCAGGTTATTAAATGTAGGCATCTGGTCCTCTTTTTTTGTCAGGACAATATTGCTTCATGTCTTCTTTTCTGGTCTGGGTGAAGAATTAATTTCTTGGAGGGTCTGAGACTGCATGGAATACTTAAGGGATCCTCAGTGGTGGTTGAGAGGTGACAATGAGACAGGTTCTAGAATCTGAGAGGTGTGAAAAGGTATAAATGCACGTCGCCCCTCCTTATCCCCGAGTAGTGAGGCCTTGTTATTCTCAGCAATGCGGAACTGGCCGACAGCGAACTCTGGATATTGCTTTGTGTGTCTAGCTTAGTTTTCTGCTCCTCTTACTCCCATCCACCCCAGCCACATCTTTCCATCTCTCCGCATCCCCCAAATCCCTTCAAAGTAAACAATTTGTTATAAAGCTTCTTATATGTGGATTATCACTCTTAATACATTTTATAAGTCCGTTTTTTATGTCAAACTATTTAATGTTTGTATTCCCTGTACAGGGAAAAATGTATATTTAAATTCACTATTTGGACCCATTTTTTCAAATTGTCTTCTGGGAGAAACCGCTGCTCGGCACCCAAACCCTACTTAAAAGGGTTGGGTGTAGGATGGGAATACTGTGAAGAGCATTTCTAATGCCACATTTGAGTCCCAGTTCTCCCCTGACTGTCAGTCGACAAAGAGCTCCAAGCCACTATCGATTAATAAGGTAGGACTATTGGAAGGGACATCAGTTCTGAATTTTTGGGCCTTGCCTCAAATAAGAAGCCCACTTGTCTCAGAACTCCTGAAAGGGAATATTTTATAAAGTGGTGGCCTTGTGGACCTGGGCGTATGATGCTGACCCTTTCATGAGTTATCAGTGCACAAGCCTTTGATGGTGTACCTGGTCATATAGTAGCTGTACCTGGGCATATGGTCGCTCTACATGCCATCTGATGAAGTATCTCTAAAAAGGAGGCTGAGCATGGGATATAATGGTGTGATCTCAGCACAAATAGCTGTAAGTGTATATGTGTGTGTGTACTTGGGCTTGAATATGTATCTCGTCACGTGAGGCTGTACTGGGAATATTTAGTTGTACCTGGACATATCATGAGGGTACTCGTCTATGTAAGTCTTTGACTTGTTATATAATGTTGGGCCTGGGTATAAGAGGATATACTTGGCATTTGAGGCCATACAAGGTGTCCGGTTATAGCTTCAGCTGTGTAACAAATGTCAACATCTTTGTACCGAAGCATCATCCTTTGCAAATTAGGCTGTTCCTATGGATACGGTGGACATAGCTGACCAAATGAGATTAGTACCCGACGGGGTTGGGGGGCAGCCTCTTAGCCAATGAGAAGGCTCAGAAAAGGGACATTACCACATGGTAATCCTGCTACTCTGAGCCTCCTCAGGGCTGTAGAGGAGGCCGCCTTCTTCTCCTGCCGGGGATTGAACTAAGTGCTCCCCTCCCACCTCCCCCCTCTCTCCCCTCCACAGATACTCCCACCACACTTACCTTCTTTTTGGTTCCCTTTCTGGAGAAGACGCACTGGGGACACTTATGTCTCCAGTGCGTCCGCTCCTGGTCTACGACACCCCACCTTGGAAAGGAAGAAGGAACTACCATGTAGTCCCGTCTCTCCTTTCCATGGCGGGCATTTTTTAGTTGACGTTTTTTGTATTTCTTTAATGGCCGCCATGGAAAGGGATAAGGGACTACGTGTAGTCCCTTCTCCCGTTTTCACTGTGGCCATTTTGTATGTTTAATTTGTTTTTTATTATCTAAAATTGTCGCCTTGGACAGGGAGAACAGACTATGCCCGCCCCTTCCGTGGCGGCCATTTTTTTTCTCAATTGCGAAAGGCTGGAGAGTTTTGCAACTGACAAACAATGCTATTAGTATCCCAGTCTTATGGGTCGGGTACTAATAGCAATAAAGTGCATGTGGACAAACTGGGCTGAACTTAGAATAAGATGACTGTACCTGGAGAATATGACCATTGTACCTTGGCATGGATGGTAAAACCTAGGATATGATTTTAATTAATATAGCACCGCTCTATCTCGGTATAGGAGGCTGAGCCTGGCTGAAAATGACTGACCTGTGTATGTGATGACTGTACCAGGGTCTGAAACTATAGCTGACATTTTATCTGGTACAGAATGGCTATATCAGGCATGAGATGAATATATCTGGTAATATGCAGGCGAACTGACAATTGATTGAGGTGCCTGGGTATATGGATCCACTCCTGGCATACAATGTCTGAAAATGGTTAGGCTTTGACTGTAGCTGCTTATGCGAGGCTGTACCAGAGAGGCGATTAAAGTGACTCACAAATGGGGTTGTATGATGAAATCTCAGTGCTTGTTAAATTCTTTTACTTGGGATTGTATAGCACGTCTCTGCTATTTACATCCTGGTGGTGCTGATCTTCTAGTGTGACAGCTGAATTCCTGAACTCAGAGGACCAGTCATCATGCATATCCGATGGGCATATCTGCCACTTCCACGCTTGACTCCTAAAGCCAGTCCCATTCCCACTGAATGCTGGGAATTATAGACTCATCCTTGCAATGGTAAACAAACCACACGTTCCAGCATGCAACTGTAGACAAAAATGAAGACTGGCTTAAGGTGTCATGCATGGAACTGGGAAACTTGGCATGGGAGGAAGGCAGGTAAGTAAAGGTTCTGACAGTGGGTCGGAAAGATGAAGGCCCTCCCTATCTCCTACCAGTCAAGGTTTGATGAGGTGTTGTACGTCTGTTTAAATTCATGTCTATTGGGCACTGATATGGGGCTAGGACGAGTCCTGTATCATCTATTCAACGAAGTGTCGTGGTGTTGATATTGAAGCAAGTCCTTGAGACCTTGGTGGGGGAGGAGTTAATGCAGGGGGAGATTGATACCCTCAGGCACTTATTCATCCCATAGTTAGTGGCTTTGAGCTAAATATTGTGGAGTGGTAGATACTGTGCGCATATATATTGCTTGCAAAACGGTATTTTCACTTCATTGCATTCAGCATAGAACAGCAAATTGTCAGAATGTGATAGGATGTCCCTGCCAGCATAGCACTGCCATCAGTGCCATCTAGTGTTGGTGTTGACCATGTCAGTTGCTAGTGCAAGCTGTTTGTCCAACTGCATTGTGTTCTCAGCCCATGTAAGGCTCATTGGTTTTGTCTTTGGAATATATAAGGGGTGTTAGTGGCCAATTGAAAGGGAGGCCTCAGCTAATTGACTGCTATTTGCAGGGCCTGAATTTGCGCCCTGTCACAGCATCACCCTACATAGAATGATGAAGCATGACATAGAAGGTTTTTACCTGGATATTTGATTGCAGCACCTTGCATTGTGACCGTAACTGGCTCTATGAGATTCATCTAGACATATTTCATCTATAGCTGAGCATATGTAGCTGGCAAACAATGGTTAAACATGGGTTCATTATGCTGCCCATGACACAAAATGGCTGTAGGTGGACATATGATCGCTGCACCTTGGCATATGTGGAGTTATTTAACAGAATATGGGAATAGATGGAATATAAGGATGCGCCACTCAAATAAAAACAGTAAGACTCATTACGAGTCTGGCAGTAGCTGTGCTGGTAAAACCGGCTGGCTGCCGAAGGACTCTTGGGGATTTACCGGTGCCAGACTTGCCAGAATTACCGGGGCATTACAGCCCCGTTGGTCTGGTAATTCCAGCGCCAGCATTCTGTTACTCCCATTTCCTGGGGGCTGCGGTAAAACCAGCACCATGCAGTTATGGTGCCGGTGTTTCTGTGTCCGTCTGCGGCCGGTGGCATTACGCCCGCCAGGTAAGACATGGCCAGAGAACTCGGAGTTAGCCGGTCCGGAAAACGGTGCCGGTACGGTTTTACCAGCACCGTTAAATCCGGACCGGCTAACTTGTAATGAGGCCCCCTGAACTTGCATATGGTGACGGTATTGACTATAGGGGTATACTTAGCAAAGTATAGCTTTACTTGGGACACATTCTAGCAGGAATTGGGTCTTCATAGATTGCTTTACCTTAATGATTTGCCAGTACATTGATGCGTTATAAGAGAGCGTCCTATGCAGGCAGACTAATAACCCTGGACTCACTGTGGACCATTCTCCTGGTCTCTCCATATTCGCTCCCCTTTTTAGTGACAAGAGTCAACACTAGGGTAGCATGTAGCACTAAATATATTTATATAATATATATTTAAATATAATATTCAGTGAAAAACCTGTAGTTGAAGCACTGTTAAGGTGAAACAATCTAATGCAACGACACCCTTGAAATTCAGTGAAAATAAACTTTTGCTAAAGTCACATTAAGGTGCCGATTACTTGTCACAAAGCCCCTGAAGTTCGGCAGGTGTTGAAAGCTACGCCACCTTAAATATGGGGCCCCCATTGTGCCGTTCCTAAGCACACTGATGGCATAACAAATGACATCACAGATGACATCAATTGTGCAGCCCCTAAGCACACAGATGACATAACAAATGACATCACAGATGACATCACACATGGCATCACTTCAGACATGTCAGATGCTATCAATGATGACATCATATGAGAAATCAACTATGACTTCTTCAACTGCCTCTCTGGTAATTTCCCGCCATGGGGAAACATTTTGGACTGTCTTTAAAGATATAGTACAGATGCAATATACCCTGTCTTTTATGACGGGCCAAACCATTTGTCAAGCATTGTAAATAATGGTAGGACAACTACAGATAATTGGTCTTGTACATAGCAGTCTACAACTTCAGATGCATTACAGCAGTAGTCTGCAACTTTTGGATCGCCAAAGGTCTTACATTCCAAATTCCAGTAGCCCAACCCAGCCTAGGCAATAATACGAAGGGGTCAATGGAGTCATAGCCCAAAATATGTAGCGAAACGCAGGCTTCATACACTGGCACTAAAATGATTACAACTTCCACCCGTTCTACCTTACCTACACTTGTCCTGAGAACCCTTGTCCTAGCAACATGAGAATAGTTTTCCCCTTGGTTGACCTTTGCAGGCCACCTGCCCTAACCCTTACCATTTTACATGGTCAGGGCATACATTTTTATTTGTTATACTGACAGTAAGTTGCCTGATATATGCACATATGTTGATTTCGGAAACTGTTCTCTCTCATGCATGTTGTGTTCTGTGGTGTTCTGGTGAAAAGGTATAATTGTACTTCGTTTCACAGGGGACTGCTTTTAAAACAGAGTAATAAAGGTACTAGAGTACCTCAACATGGCAAATGCTCATTCAATGCAGAGTAACTCTGGTGTGAATACCATGGTTGTAAATGGACAGAATATTTAAATGCTAACTCCAATCAAACTTTTCACTTGAATCCACCCTTATATGCC
The DNA here is from genome assembly GCF_040938575.1 of Ambystoma mexicanum. Taxonomy (NCBI): domain Eukaryota; kingdom Metazoa; phylum Chordata; class Amphibia; order Caudata; family Ambystomatidae; genus Ambystoma; species Ambystoma mexicanum. The sequence goes on from NC_090922.1 coordinate 192,954,462, forward strand.
GGACTGCGCTTTTTCAATGTTGCATTTCTCTTACTTATTCACTTGATATGCTGTCCCAGTGTTGTCATTGATGACGTCATATGTGAAGTCATCAGTGTGCTTAGGGGCATCACAATCATAGTTACGGTGGTTTAACTTCCAACACCTGCCAAACTTAAGGGGTTTTGTTGCATTAAGTTTTCACCTTGATGTCACTTCAACACACAGGGCCTCATTAGGATTCTGGCGCTAAACCATGGTGCTATTAGCACCATGGTGCATGCCGGAGTCCGCCATGGCGGAACGGGGAATTACCACCCCATTCCGAGGTTGGTGGGGCGGTAATTCCCCATGCCGCCATGGCCCTTCCCCATTCCCGTTTTTGCCCCATAGGGCTCAATGGGAATGGGGAAGGCGCTAATTACGGTACCGCAAATTGCGGTACCGTAATTAGCACCAAGGTCCCTTTGCGGGTCCCTACTTTAACGGCTGGCAGCCGTTAAGGTCGGGTCCCGCAAAGGGACCTCGTAATTAGGCGCTAGGTGTTTAACGGCACCGCAGCCTTTTAAGGCGCCGTTAAACACTTAGCGCCTGGGTCATAATGAGGCCCAAACACTTTTTTCCAGAATTTTCAAAGGTTTCCTTGCATCAGATCGTTTCATCTGAACGGTGCTTCAAATAAAGTTTTTTCACTGAATTTCAAGGGTTTTCTTGCACTGAACTAATTAACCTTAACTGGCGCCGAACAAAGGTTTTTTCAATTAATGTCAAGGTTTTTGTTTTGCCATACCTCCCACCCCCGGTAATTCTGCCTTTTTCTGATAACATAAATGATTTCATATCGTTTGTTAACAATAGGTGTTCTTCAGATGTTCAACATTAGTTTTATCAAGAATTCCATCTTATTTTCTGTCCACTAGATTAGAACGGATTACTAATGTAGTACTGGCGCTATGAAGAGGGAGGTGGTTTAATGCATTGGTTTAGTATTGGGGTACTGGAATGAGGAAGAGGGATGTGGGGGTAATGCAACAGATTACCTATCTAATACTGGGACAAAGAAGAGGGAGGTCGTAGTAAAGGAAGGATTGCTGATGGGATAATGTAGAGGGAAGTGGGATAGTGGGAGACTGTGATGGGGAAGAGTGAGGTGGGGTTAGTGGGGACTGTAATGAGGAACAGTGTGATGTGGGTAGTGGTGGACTGTGATGAGGAAGAGTGAGGTTCAGGTAGTGGGCTACTTTGATGAAGAACAGTATTTTTAGGGAATGGAGAATGTGACGAGGAAGAGTGAGGTGGAGGTAGGGGACTGTGAGGAGGAAGAGTGAGGTGGGATACTGGGGGAATGTGAGGTGGTGGTAGTGGGGGACAGTGATGAAGAAGAGTGAGGTGGGTTAGTGGGTGTTTTTGCTGAGGGAAAGTGAGGTGGGGTAGTGGTGGACTGTGATGAGAATTTGTGAGGTGATGGTAGTGGGGTATTGTGATGAGGAAGAGTGGGTTGGGAGTAGTGGGGTTATGTGATGAGGAATAGTGAGGTGGGGCAGTAGGGGACTGTGATCAGAAAGAGAGAGGTGGAGTAGTGGGGCACTGTGATGAGGAACAGTAATTTGGGGGTAGTGTGGGACTATGACGATGAAAAGTGAGTTGGGATAGTCTGAGATTGGTATGAGGATGAGAGAGATGGGCGTAGTGGGGGACTGTGAGGACAAAGAGTGTGGTGGGTTTCTTGGTGATTGTGACGAGTGAGGTGGTGGTGGTGGGGGACTGTGATGAGGAAGAGTGAGGTGGGATGGTAGGGGATGTGACGAGGAAGAGTGATGTAGGATGGTAGGGGATGTGACGAGGAAGAGTGAGGAGGGAGTAGTGGGGGACTTTGAGAATGAAGAGTGATCTGGGGTAGTGAGGGACTGTGAGGTGTGAGGTGCTGCGGGAGTGTGTCGAGGAAGTGTGGGGTGGGGTAGTAGGGGATTTTGATGAGGAAGAGTGAGGTGGAGGTAGCAGGGGACTGCGATGAGGAAGAGGGTGGTGGGATAGTGGGTGTATTGCTCTCCCAGAGTGCACAGACAGTCATAAATCACCAGTGCAATTACGGCGCCAATACTTTGAACGCAGGAAGACGCAATAACTTGCAACCACACACTCTTAGAAAATAATGAGCACTTATACGGCTATTTATTCAAAGTTTAGAAGCAACCAGTGATAACATAGAAATAAATCACAGAAGAAACAGGGAATTCAAAAGAAAATACATCACCGTGAGCGTAACTGGATTCCTCATCTCGCCAGAAGCGGCTGGAAGACCCCGATAACAGCCAGGCCAAGAGAACAACAGCCCACAGGTATGCCGGACGGAAGCGTCCCCCCTCTGGCTGAAGTCTCACCTGACCGCTTAGGGGTTCCGCATATATGCACCCTTCAAAAAGGGGTGGCGATTTCTCAAACCTTCTGGCAACGCACTTGCGCATTGATGAGCAGCCGTTGGTTGCCAGCTGGGTCAACCGACAGTAACCTCAAGGAGCAAAGTCCCTCCCTCCTCTAAAAACAAGCATCACAGAAAACAGTCCCATAGCTCATAACAAGACATAACAAAGTTAGCTTTCCCAGCAGAAATGTCCTTGACTGCATACCAGGTTTGGAAAGCATGTTTTCTTCAGCATCGTGAATCTAGCTCTCAGCAAAATGAGTGCAGCTTTTCACTGCGGCATGAATTAAATATCCATCATGGCTCCGAGCGCTCCCAGAATGCACTGCGCATCAGCGCCATGTTTTAGCTCAAGCATAACAGTGGGGGACTGTGATGAGGAAGAGTGAGGTGGGTAGTGGGGGATCTGTGATGAGGAATAGTGAGGTGGGGTAGTGGGTGACTGTGAGAAGAAAGAGTGGGGTGGGATTACTGAGAGTCTGTGATCAGGAAGAGTGAGGTGGGTATAGGGGACTGTGGTATGGAAGAGTGAGGTAAGGTGGTGAGGGGACTGTGAGATGGAAGAATAGTGTAATGTAATTTTCATTTGTATAGCATCTTTATCCCATTGCTAGGGCCACTAAGCAGTGTAGGTGAACGCCCCTGTGGACCGTAGTCCAAGGTTTGGGAGAATTTATCAGAGGAGCTTAGAATGCGTGTGTGCATTTTAGCCAAAGCGAAGTTGGGAAAGTGTGGCCAGGTCCTTCCTAGCTAAGTGGTTGGGTGCTTTGAAGTTGACAAGAGCGAATGCAAGACTAGTAAACTCATTATGTCTCCAGCTAGACCACATTTTTCTCGTGGGGGATCGCTGCATTCTAATGGCAGAGGTCTTGTGCGATGTGTCATTGGGTGGCCTTGACTTGAGCTATCTGCCATAAGCATGGAGTGTGATACGTACCTGTGTGCTCTGGCTGGCATCTTGGCTTCATAGATGTGGCGTGGACTCTCCCATGGTCTGCTGGAGATTATTTGAGTATTCTTATCATCATTTGGTGATTACATGGAAGATTATTGCTGCCCGGACAACCTGAAGTGGTTCAATAACTAAAGAGGGCAGGGTTCCTCAGGGTGCTGTGGGGCGTAGCCATGTCTTGAGGGCCCTCCTGAAGGCGAAGAGGTCCACTATGCATCAGATGTAAAGCGGCATTGAGTTCCAGATAGTGGGGGAGGAAGGATCCTCCTATTCTAGTCAATTTGAAGGAGGGGATCACAAGAAGGAGTGCAGTGGCAGAACGTAGGTTTCTGTTGGGTTGGTAGCAGCAGTGTCATATTTAAGCTATCTGCTGCCTTAGTGGGCCCCAAACAAACCTATGGGTGCAACATGTACAGTTCTGGCATGGCCAAAAGCTAGTGTGCCTAAAGAAACCTATTGGTGCAACATGTACAGTGGCAACGGCCGAAGCCGATGGCTAGTGGGCCCCAAAGAAACTATATCATGACAAAACCCTTGAAATTCTGTGAAGAAACTTTGGTTAAGAGATTGAACGTGAAAAAACCTAGCAAAAAAAAACCTTTAAATTACGTGACTGACGAGGAAATTAAGTGAAAAAATCTTTATTAAGATTGAGTTAAGGTGATCAGATTTAACACAACGAAACCCTTGAAATTCAGCACCCGCATTTCAACCAAGACCACCTGTGTACCCCTTGTTGCGCAGGGTATGACCACAATGATGACATCACAGATGACATCACTGATGACATCGCTGGTGACATCACTAATTACATCTTGCATGTTATCACTGATAACATCACTGATGGTATCGCCAATGGCATCATACACAACATCATTGAGGAGATCAATAATTACTTCACATACTACATTGCTGATTATATAAGTTTAAATCTTTTTTTTTGCCAACTTTTGATAAATATTTGAATGAATTACTCTTAATAATAATAAGAACATGACATGGAACAAAACAGACATACACAAGTATCATATGATTACGTGTGGAGCATTAATTTGTAGTACTTATCAACATATAACATTTAAAATAAAAATGTGCACCCTTGTACAAATAGTTTGAATTTCATATATAAGTAAGCAATTACAATAATTAATTGCAGGGGAAGTACCTGGTCCAGCTAAATATATTTCAAGTATTTCAAAGAAAGTATAATATGTAGATGTAGTAGGGAGAAGAAATAAGAAGACTAGAAAGAAGAACCAACATGTTTATTATTAAGTGTTAGGATAATAGCCAATGATCACACTTAAATGTACAATTCTCATTATTGTAATAACATTACATTGAAAGCATGTTTTTCAAGAAATATTTCTTTTGAAAAATAAATTATGAATTATTCTTCAAATAAAACAGATTTCCTTCCAAAGTACATACATGCTTATATTGTATTCTTCTTTTTAAATAATGTCTGTTTGTGCTTAAAATTGTGTACTGTGTGTTACATTTAAAGAGGGCAGACTACAAAGGGCAGACTACAAAGTACTGTGTAGGTATGAATTATGTACATATATGGCGTGTAACAGAGCAGAGTTGTCATATTCCAAATTGGTATAAATCAAACCAGTGATACCAGTGAAGTCATGTATGATGCCATCAGTGATGCCATGAGTGATGTCACATAGGATGTAATTAGTGATGTCACCAGTAATCCCAAACCAAATATATAAATGTACATCAGTAGAATAGTCCATTTGAGCCAAGTCAAACATTCCACAACACCACCTCGTAGCTATGGCTGGAAGTTCACCTGGCAGCACTGCATTGAAAACATGACAAGCATACTCTGAAGGTGCTATATATGTAGGCATTCAGAGTGTGGAAAGCTCATGTTATTTTCCTTAGGGTTTGGCCAGGGCCAAAGATGCATCACGGTGGCAACTTTATCCCCAAAGCCGATCTCTGGTGGCCATGGCCAGTGGTCAGATTGTCCAGGCATAGCAGAACAGGCCATGCTCAGTCACTAAAATAACATCAATATTTTTTGGCACCTGCATTTTGGCGTTTAAAAAAAAGAAAAACACTGGACTGATTAACAATAAAATTTGAAAAAGCACGTTTCCGGGGCCAGCTGGTGAAAACCCGTTGAGTGGTTCGTGCTGTGGGTGTAACCGACTTTTTTCCCCATTTATGTGAATTGTGTCCATTTTGGGACCCCACCCCTAAATTTGCCGACCCCCCCCCCACCCCTCTCTGATGAGACTGCACCAAACGTTCCCAAAAGAATCAGAGTTGGGTCTATATTTTGTTTGTAAAGTTCTGTGCAAATATGTCAAACGGCATCAAAATTATAAGCCACCCAAAAAATGCTCTTCCTATGGGAAGGCCAACTTTACCATAACTACAGGGTTGCTATTGCTGATCCCGTAAAATATATATTAAAAAATAAAATAAAAAAGATGAACCTGGTATATGAGGGCACTAGCCATGGCATATCACGGGGGAACCCCTAGAACCAAACAGAGAAAATAAATGCATAGAGTCTGATTCACAAAAGTATTTTATAATGGTGCAATCCCACTGAAAAACAATCTGTCAATCATGCCCATATAGTCCATATATTGGCTTTATCAATACTTGTTTATATAGCAATAATTCTGCTGACCAGCCTTGTACTGATTGCTTCCAATTCTGCACAAAAGAAAACCGAAATGTAGAAGTACGGACTGTGAGCATGACGTAATGCTTGGGCTTTTGGATCTCTTGGCAGCGTTCGAGTCGCTCAGCCTTTTCTCCTTGCAAGACTGGGGAAAGTGGCCGGCCAGATAAGCCAAGTTAATATCTAATCCTTTGCCTGAGAGACCACTCATCTGAGGTAGCATGCCACCCCCCCACCACACTCCGTTCGTTACAACATATACATCAAGCCCCTGCATGATTTGTTGATTGCCCAAGACATTGGGCCTCATTACGACCCTTGCACTCCCGGAATGAAGGGGGCCGGTACGGGACCAGGCCCCTTCATTCCGGGAGCGCGTATTACGAGGTTCCCTTCGCGGGACCCAGATCAGACCCTGGTAATCTGCCCCTATTACCTCCCTCCCCATTCCCAGTGAGCTCTATGGGGGCTCAAATGGGAATGGGGATGGGTTCCTGCAAGGAGGGCTTACCGGGTCCTCGTATGTCGGAATGACCCGGTAAGTCCTCATTGCAGGAACCCGGTAAAGGAGCCCGGTTTGGAGGCAGCCATGGAGCTAATAGCACCATGGCTGCCTCCAAACTCGTAATGAGGCCCATAGTATTTAAAAACTATGCAGACGATACCCAAATGGATTTTGATTTACAAGGTCAACCAAAATACTGCCTTCATTGGATCCATTTCATCTTTAATTTTGTAGAAAAATGGGTCTCAGAGAGCTTTCTCATCTGAAACCCCCTAAAAATGCAATCCCTCCTAGTCTTTCTTCGTTCGGCCCATCAAGGTGCCACAACCCTCATTAGGACCCTGAATATTTATGGGAATTAAACTGTGGCACAAGGCAAAGTAAAAACCTTGGGAGTTATGTTTGAGTCCACACTGCCTAGGTCTTAACATGGAAATCAAGCCATTAGTACTACTACCTACCATCTCATGCTCCTCCCTCGGGTAAAACGGATATTAAACCAAAATCATCTAGGCCCATGCAATCATAGCCGCAAGAGGCAATGATTGCTACTCCCTGGGCCTCATTACACGGACGGCGGTAAGGGTTAACGGTCACTGTTAATGGTACCGGTGACCGTTAACCCTTACCGCCTTACTACGAAGTCCCTTTGCGGGTTGGAGACTTTAACGCCTGCTTTTTGCAGGCGTTAAAAACCAACCCGCAAAGGGACCAGGGTGCTAATTACGGTACTGCAATTTGCGGCACCGTAATTAGCGCCTTCCTCATTCCCATAGAGCCCTATCGGGCAAAAATGGGAATGGGGAAGGGCAATGGGGCAAGGGGGAATTACTGCCGCGCCAACCTTGGAATAGGGTGGTAATTCCCCTTTCCACCAAGGCGGTGCCGGTATTTTACCGGCATGGACCAAGGTGCTAAGAACACCTTGGTCCTCCGCCTACCGTGTAATGAGGCCCCCTGTTCCACGAGCACCGCATTGGGTGATCCACCTCCTCCAGATGCTAATTAATGCCACTCCTGATCAGTACAAACACTCCCGCAGGGGGCAACATGCCTCGCCCATTATACAAAAGTTGCATTGGCTTCCTTTTGCCTCCAGGCTCAAGTTTAAACCTATAACCCTGGTTCCAAAGGCAATTTATGGGAATGTGCCATCCTACCTTAAACACTAGCTCAAAATCTACACCCATAGTAGACGCCTGCAGACTCGGGGTAAAGAAGAACAGTACTTAATTTGTAAGAAAATAAGTGCCAGGACCCACCACTGCTGCCATCTCCCATAACTGCTCCCCACAGTGTAAACATATTTGGGTTTACGCTACAGCTCCCACCTGCTCATTGTAGTTGATGGATGCACTGACTATCACCACTTCACAATTAAGGTGAGTCTTAGGGAATAAGTGCAATAAGTGCCAGAGGTGAGCCCTGGCAAACAGCCCTCCCCCACCCCAAATAAGCACTGGTAAGATATGCCCGAGCCACGGGTCACTCTTTTACTGTTCGAAGCAGCCCTTCTTTGGAACTCTCTCCCTGAAGAAATCTGCATGATCGAGAATCTGTTATTGTTTAGAAGGAAACCTAAGACCTTGATATTCTAATAGCCCTTCTTTCTGCCTAATAAGAAATCTTTGATTAGGCCAATCTGGAAACAAATATGTACATTTTTGGTTCGCCCCTAGATACTCACACTGGTCACAAGCGCCTGACTATTAAACAAATCAAATCAGATCTAAAATGATTATCAGTGACTCTGCTGAGACCTCTGCCCACCCTGCAGGCCATGGATTTTGTACCGGGCAAGACCACCTTAGGATTTATTCTTTTGATTCTGAATAATGTAGTGGTATCGCATAAGGTAACTTTATCCAAAGATTGTGATTCGTGGACCACTGGCATTGCTCTGAGCAACCTTCCACACTGTAGCCCATCTGCGTCATTGCAGAAGGAGATCCCCCATATGCAAATGGGTATTGGAATAGCCACCAATAACTTTTGTTGAACATTTGTAACAAACGGAATCACTAATTCTTTGATGCAACCTCAACAGGTTGAACAGAGAACACAATATTATACTCACAACTAAACATAGAACATTGAAGTCGTTTTCACTACAAATAGGGCGTCTCCAAGCTCAGTAAGAGTCTCACGGAGCAAACCCTGCCTTGGGCAGACCAGCCCGACCCACTAGGCCAAGTCCCCTCTGCCAAGTCCCCTCTGCATGGAAGCACAAGCCATCCCAGCCACCGACCTTCGTTTTTACATTGAGTAACCGTAGCACCTGTCTGCTGTAGTGATAAAGAAGGGATATGCTTCAGTAGCTAGCTATACATTAAAGTCATCATTTGTGTTACTACTATTTTTGGTCCAGCGCCTGACAACAAAGAGCTGGCATGACTGAGCGGACATGAGATTTCACTTGACTGCCAAAGCACAGAGGGCATGACTGCGAGCATCGGTTCCACCAGGCACTCTGCCAGGTAGAGGCCTCGGGGCAATCCTTCATGCGGAAGTGAAAAAGCCACTGTGGTGGGGACGGGCGGACTGCGATTACGCAACGTGCGGGCTTCAAGAACAGCACTTGCTAAGTCGTCCCACTGTGGGAGCATCTTGGCCACTTTAATGACTTGGTGAGCTGTTCAGCTCATAGTTCTAAACAATGCTACAGAGAAAAACATATTCCCCAAAACACATGCCCGCAGATACCACTCAGGTTGTCGTGAAAAGTCGTGAACGCGGCCCCCTTTTGTTTGGTTTCGTCCGAGTATGAGCCTGCACAAGAAGATTTAGTTGCCATGTGACAGACTCAGCCCCTTCCTGGCCATCTTTAAGAGGCCCCCAATAGCACACATTCCATTCACATGTCTAAGGGTCCCAGGGGAGGGCGCTCAGATCCGGGGTGCCAGCTTTATGCTGGGCCCCCATATTTCTCCAGATACGAGGCGACACAGAAATTCCTTTGGAGGACAAGACAGAGCCTGGTTGGATTTTGCTCACAGAAGAAAACACTGTCATTATTTTGGGGAATGTGAAATCGTGTTTGCCAATCTAGGAACCCTGATTGGATCGCAAAGGGTTATATGGGGTTGTCCTTGAAGACTGGGGTTGTGCGCAGGAGTCCTTTGGCTTGCTATTATATTTTTATCCAAATTTCTCTAATTTACTTCATAGGGTAAATTGCTTATTTGGTCGCTAAGTTAGTTTGAATATGGCTGCGACCACCACTAGAGTCCAGGGGATTGTGTCTCCTTTTTGTGTGCCATTTGCCAAACAATTTTGCCACAAAACCCCTCCATAACAAGCCCTACAGGAGCCCCTGTTTCCTTTCTCAACAGAGAGATCCAGAAGGATTGAATGGGCATTTCGTTAGAACTCTGCTGTGACTCACTGAGGCAGGCTTGAGGCCCTATACGGGTTGTGCTATAGTGAACGCACAAAATGTATTTAAAACAGTAGACATAGAACACATTACAGGATGAATTCATTCGATTGGAAGTTGGTTGTCACCAACAGACAAGCGGTTAACTATACAATAGCACGACGCGCTATTTATAACGTCTACCCAAATGTTCACTGACTTCTTTGCATCAGGCTGCCAGGTTTGAGAGGCTGTCGGATTCCCCTTTTACCCACCTTTCAGACCTCTCTGAGCTCGAGAATATGGAGGGGAAACGCGGCATTGTACCCCCTCCACTTGGGTATCTGAGAGGGATTTTCCCCTCTCGCCCCGCCAAGTTCCTGCGTCCATGCTGGAGACCCCGTTCACGCAAGGTCCACCCCTCTTTTCCGCTTCCATGGGTTTCTTAATAGAACCCTCCAAAGCATATTGCAGTCAGAACCAATGACTGAAGCCGCCTGTCCATGTCAGGGGATTTTTATTTATTCATTTGAATTAATAAAGTGCACAGCGGCGCTGAGGCATCGTGGCACTGTTACAATATATTCACTTAGAATTAGATAAAGGGACCTTCATTGTCGATAAAGTTCACACTTTTAGAGGTGCACAATAGAGCCAATGAAGCTGCCCGTGTGGGCAGTCTGTTAGCCCCGTGTGGGCAGTCTGTTAACCCCTACCACGCTGCGGGATTTAGAGGCCAGATGAGTATTCTGGCCGTTCTCTCTCCGCAAACATCTAACGTCGCTCTAATCTAAACAGAAATATCTCTCCATCAATAATCCCGGCGGGCGCTTAATATCTCCAGAGGGTAATATGGCCATGGCACGATTTCCCAGAGCCCGGCATAAGGTAATTTATGGTACTGCATCACTCACATCCGGAGGCAGGTGGAGAACACTTGATGGTGGTTTATTTTGATTTTTAAAGCTGGCATTAGGAGAATTGTGTTGGTACTGTAGAATGTAGAGCTGGCCAGAGGGATTCTTAGCGCCCCCTGCAATCATGGAGCCCACCTTAAATATGTATGCAAATGCCCCATCCTGATCCTATATTTAAGGGATAGGTCTTCAGAGGACACAGCTCCATGCCAGGAAGTTCACCTCCAGCTGCTTCTGGCATGTGAGTGGACAGCGCCGTGCATGCTGGGACGTGTAGCCTCTTGCTTTTTCCCGAGTAAGCAGTACTACAAGTCCCAGGATGCAGAGTGCTGGTGCATAAGGTGGCGCTCAATACACGGGGACACTGGTCAGCTATGAACCAGACTCGTTTCATCTGAATGTGTAATTGCTTTGCATTTCTAAGGTCCTCTGAGTTGTATCTGTTCTTTCACTCTCTCGGTGTTAATAGTTCACAGTCGGGCCAGTATGTTTGAGTGTAGGTGCATAGTGCGACTGCGATGCTGTGATGCAAGTGTCTTGGGAAACAGTCACCCAGCGCACCCTGCAGATTGACATCAAACCCCTGCCCTTGGTGTGGCTGTGGCCATGCTCCAGCAGCGGTATGCCATGAGGGGAGAGAGTAGCACATGTCCAGTGACCAGAGGCGTTGCTAGGGGGGGAGAGGGGGTAAGGGGGCTATAGCCCCAGGTCTTTTGGCTGTAGCCCAGATAGAATATCAGGGGCTACAACCAAAAGACTAGCTAGCCCAGAGTACCAAAAGTCCCGACATTAGCCTAGCCCCCGATCCTTTCCAGTCCTAGCAACACCCCTGCCCCGGCCCTTACTCCCCTGTGCCCAGGTCCCCCCCCCCCTCCTCGCGCTTCGGGTGCTGGGCTCTCACACATTCCCATGTTGGGTGTCTGGGCAACGGTCCGCGTTTCCCTTGGCGTCCAGATGAATGGCCGGTGGTGCCCTCGGATTCTGTGCACTCCCTGCCAGATCCCCTGGTTGCCCTGCTTTGCATTTTCTCACACGCACTAAATAAAGACCGTGCTCGCTTGCCCCTTTATTTCTCCCCCTTTCCTTAGGCCTTAGTGCTTCTTTCTCGGTATAAATCCTTCTCTCTCATTATACATCGTGTTTTCCCTTATCCGTGCCCCCTCTCTCTCCCAGCGGGCTCTCACAAGGCATTTCCTGTCCGCTCTCCGGCAGCCATGCCACCACTCCCTTCCTGACTGTTGTCCCCATTCTGTCGCTCCGGCCTCCTCTGACTCACCGTCTCGCACAGTTCCGCGCGCACACCCCAGCCACGAGCGCGGGCCTGCAGTGATTCCCAATGCAACTGGGACAGAACACATATGAACACCTTCAGAGCTTACGGAGTGGAAGCTAGAAAGACGACGACTTGCGGACACAAAAAGTCTGCCGGTGGGCGAACAAGAGAGTGGATCAAGCGAGCAAACCTTCCACGGCTTGTCTGTGTGGATAATAACCTCCGCCGCAAAAGTTCTTTTTCTTCTTTTTTTTTTTAAATAGCTTTTTTTTTCCATGTAAACCGGGTAAATCTGAAGCGTTCCTCCTCTTAAGAAGGCATTGCCTGTGCGCCATTTTCAGCAGTGCACGCTACTGGAGTCGCTCGCGTTGGCCATATTTGCGTCTGCACTCCTTTTGCACGCTTTAACTTTCAGTGCAGAGTCAGTGCTTGCCGGCTGAGCCCCACAGCCCAGATTTGGATCTCCTTTAAACAATGACTAATTTATTGACTTTGTCCCACACAAAGTACTCAACACCCAACACAACTGTTGCTAAAGATAGCTTTCCAGAGCAAAATCAGTAATTTTCCTGCAATGTAATGTACAGTGTCTAATTGAGCTTTCAGGCTAAGAAATTCCCAGACCTCTCAGAGCACGCCATGGTAATTAGGTGCTATACAGACTCCACCGCAATCCCTTGGCCTGAGGAGATGGGCCCTTGCCCAAACCCGCCAATCATAGTAAGGAATCTTGGAATAATGGAACACACGCTCTCTCTTGATCTATGGGCCAGGAGCCATTGTCAGGTGCTGTTTCTCCCAGCTGCATGCTACGTTGCTTCTTGCCTTACGTAACCTTCACCCACAGGGCCAATACAGTCCAAAGTAGACTATGCAGGTCTCCTTCTCAGACTCCCAGATTAACTAATGGGGATACTTCAAAGTGTTCAAAACGCAGTGGAAAATTACTTCTCAGAATGAAGCGATTTGAACATATCGTGCCAGCATTACGTATTCTCCACTGGCTCCCCATGAAAAAGGGTAAAGGGCTTCAAAACGTATGCATTGCCCATCGCTCATGCCACAGAGGGGCACTTTGTCCTTGAGAAGTAAGTCTCAACAATACACTCCCTCCAGAATACTTAAGTCCAGAAATGCTGTACTAGTTAGGGTGACCAGATTTCCAAAACAAAAAACCGGGACGACCAACAACATAAAAGAGGGACTACCCTGTCACAGCCGACCAATTACTGCCCCCCCACATACCCTCACAACCACCACCCAATCATATTTCCAGCACTTCTCCTTTCCATAAACTGTATATGATCTCATTCGTGCAGTTTTGTCTGTGAATCTTGGCATGCTAATTCAAAACAAGCCTTTTCTCTAATTGCTATTACATGGCTTGCTGTACAATCATTTATAAGCAAGTCTCTGTGGCACAGTCATTAGTTTAGTTTAGTTTAGTTTATCATTTGATAATGCGCTCCAAACCTAGGGGTAGCCGGGCGCAGCAGTTCCAGGAACACTTAGGCTTAGGTTGCATACATATAGATGATACATACAGAGGATACATTATGTGAGTTATTAACAGATATACAATACAAATATGCAAGTATACATGAGATACAAAATGCAAATCTCTCTCATTGGTCAGGTGTCATATAATCAGATCAATCAGATAATCAGGTGTCAGAATCAAGGTAGTTATGCGCCGTGATAGGACCGGGTTCAGTAAGTTAGATGTTGTTAATCCAGAGCCAACTTTGCACCTTACATCTGAATCTAGAGTAGGGTAGATTAGCTCTCAATGCCGTAGGGAGTGCATTCCAGGCACAGGCAGCTCTAACAGGGAAACTTGCTCCACCTGCTTTAGTTAGTCTAAATCTGGGAGTTTTAAGTAGGGAGTGATTAGAGGCTCTGGTGTGGCGAGTAGAGGATTTTCTGGTCAGTCTAGCCGAAATGTATGGGGGCGAAAGTGTTGTACAGTCCTTTACGTGTGAGAGATAGTGTTTTAAGGAGAACTCTGTCACTGGGCCCTCATTACAACACCAGCGCTAAACCATGGCGCTATTAGCACCATGGTTGGTGCCGGTATTGTAACGAGTCCGCCAATGTTCAATGGGGAATTACCACCCCATTCCAAGGTTGGCGGGGCGGTAATTCCCCATATAAGGCCACTGTAAAGCACATTTGAAAATATACATTCTTGGAATACACAATGCAATAATTTAATATGTAGAAGAAACCCTAGTACATTCATGCATACATCTATCACAAAGCCCACGCGTGTTATTTTTCTGCCCCATCAGTGACATGTATGGGATACGCTAAGAAATGCGGACACCTGACAAAGTCAGGAGCTTCACAAAGACTGGAATGCACAAGCAGAGCAAATGCTCTGCACAACGTCAATTAGGGCCCATCTTAAACATTGTGGACCAGAGCTCAACAAATGGAAGGCACGCAGGTGTTCATCTATTGCATACAGACGGTGTCATGCCTCTCCTTCTCGTGTCAGAAATGGTACCTCATCAGAATGTGTGGGCTGGAAAGGAATTGCATCAGAGTTCTTGTGCCAGAGGATGTGTCCACTGCGCATGCCACATTATTATAAATTATTCATGCCGCAGACTTTTACCATCTACCTGCCTCCCTCTCCAGGCTACTCTCCTCCAATCTTTTCTATCACATCCTCCCCTCTCCCCTCTCCATCCCCTTTCTCCTGCCCTTCTTCACGTCCATACTCACTCACCTCCCCCTTTGCTGCTGTCATCCTCATTTTCCTCTCACACACCTCTCTCCACTATGGCACTCTTCCACACCATCACCCACCACCCTCTCCCACACTCCTTTATTTTATCCTTCCCACCACATTTTTTCTCTCTCTCATCAATCATTCTCCTACACTTCACTCTCCCACACGTCTTTTTAACCCTTCCCATTTCTTTCTAGCCCTTTCCATTGCTGTGCGGTCCCATACTGCTCATTTCCCTTTCTGTGCTACACCGCCCTCATTACAACACCGGCACTAAACCATGGCGCTATTAGCACCATGGTTGGTGCCGGTGTTGTAACAGGTCCGCCATGGTTCAATGGGGAATTACCACCCCATTCCAAGGTTGGCGGGGCGGTAATTCCCCATTGAACCATGGCCCTTCCCCATTCCCATTTTCGCCCCATAGGTCTCTATGGGAATGGGGAAGGCGCTAAGTACGGTACCGCAAATTGCGGTACCGTACTTAGCACCAAGGTCCCTTTGCTGGTCCCTACTTTACCGGCTGATCTAGACCAGCCGTTCAGGTCAGGTCCCGCAAAGGGACCCCATAGTAAGGTGCTAAGTGTTTAACGCCGCGGCAGCCTTTTACGGCGCCGTTAAACACTTAGCGCCAGGGTCCTAATGAGGCCCACTCTGTTTTCTTTTACTCAGAAACTTCCGAATGTCTTCCATCCATGCTACCCTCTTCCCATTTTTCACTCCCCACTTAAACAGCATTTTCTTCTTTCTTCTACTTCTTGTCTTGTTATGTAGCCTGTATGATTACACCGTTTTGCTTTGTACCGCACTTTGACAAAAGCACTGGATGAGTTCAACAATCAAAGGTGAACTAGACTAATAGAAGTAGTGATGGACCCAAAGCTTTTAATTAATCATAACCGCTGCCTTTGTCCTGAGCAGAGTCCATTGCATGATTTGTTATTTCATCTGCGCCATTGCAGACCAATCATACGCAAACTATGCATGTTTTTCCCTGCTCAGGTCGCCTGAGAGAGGTGAAGGTGCAGCAAGCCGGGGACTCACTTCTGGCCATACCCTCTCTCACTTAGGAAGACAAACTGAAAACCAATAAGTGGTGAATGCAACACTTCAAATTAATTATAGTGAAGGCCATTAGCCTGGGCAGCCCCCACACCACCATCTGTTAGCCCTTCTGTGCCATTACAGACTGGGACAATCCATATTCAAATCAGTCTTGGTCCTGCCACCACCTTTTTCTTGTCCTCTCGGTTTCTATATCTCTCAAAGCCCTTGCACACAACCGCTCTACCCCCGATTTTCCCCCCTCATCTCCCTAGCTCCCACAGTCCCTCTCATGCCGTTATCTCTCACCCACTGCTTGCTCACTCCCCTCTGCTTGGCTCCCTGGATCTCATATGACTCCTGACCCTGCCTATCCATCTCATGACATCTGATGTTCATTCTTAAACTTCCAATCAAAGCCTTAGGTCCCGATTCATGGAATATTTTGCAGAGTGCAAAGTGACTCTTCACTTGTGCAAAGTGACTTTGCACTGCCAACCAACACCCTGATTCATGGAACTGTGCAAAGTGTATTTTTGCAGTGCAGAGTGACTTTGCACGGTAAAAATACACGTTGCACTGTTCCATGAATCAGGGTGCTTGTTGGCAGTGCTAAGGGAACTAGAATCCCCCATACTCCCACCAGACAACATAATCAAGGACAAAGCATGGTGCACCAGCGTCCAAAACGCCCTAACTAACAAAATCAAAACTCTCCAAACCAAAATTGCCCAAAAAAAAGACTCTCTCACCACTAACGAACCACCTCCCAGCAACCAAGCTAAAGCAACTAACTCACTAGGTCCGAATCCCT
Source organism: Ambystoma mexicanum (assembly GCF_040938575.1). Taxonomy (NCBI): domain Eukaryota; kingdom Metazoa; phylum Chordata; class Amphibia; order Caudata; family Ambystomatidae; genus Ambystoma; species Ambystoma mexicanum. The sequence goes on from NC_090922.1 coordinate 192,971,113, forward strand.
TCAGGTTCACCAAAATATCTATCCCAGAAACAGAAAGAGTTATAGCCTCACTTGAACCATCAAACTGCAAAGGCGACAACTGCCCTCCCCAGATAATCAAGGATGCGGCCAGGGACCTAGCCCCTTTTTATAACCAAATTGATCAACGCATCCTTCTCCGCCAACACCATACCAAGTAACCTCAAAGAATCTTGGGTCTTGCCTCGCCTGAAGAAGCAAACCCTTGCCCCTGCTATCCCCCCCAATTACAGGCCCATCACCACGGTGCCGTTCCTGTTAAAGATAATAGACAGAGTAGCATACCTGCAAATTCAGCAATATCTTGAAACTCACAAACTACTAGGCGCTCGTCAATCGGGCTTCAGACCACAGCACGGTACTGAGACAGCCCTAATTGATCTTAAAACCCAGATCAACGAGATTAACGACAAAGGGAACACCACCATGCTACTCCTCCTCGACCTGTTGGCAGCGTTCGACCTGGTGGATCACGCAGTCCTGTGCGAACACCTGGCCTCAGCTGCCCACTTCTCGAAAGAGGTCATAGCCTGGATCCAATCATTTTTGGACAATCGAACTATGAGGGTCTTCTCCACTCTAGCCTCAGCAGACCCCATCAAAATAACCTGCGGGGTACCCCAGGGCTCCTTCGTCTCCTCCACCCTCTACAACATCTTTACCAAGCCCCTATTTGACAAGTTGGACAGACTGGGTGTCTCCTACACAAACTATGCAGATGACACCCAGATCCTCATACCCCTTTCGGGCAACTTCGAGTCAGATACGGCCCTGGTAAACAAAATATATCTCATCTTTCAGGCATGAATGGCCACACATGGCTTATGCCTGAATGATGAGAAAACCGAAATCATGCTCCTCGGATCCAACACCAATATAAAAAAACTCAGCCCCAACTATAAGGCCTTCAACATTGATGGCAACACTATCACAGTGGCCAAAACAGTGAAAACGTTAGGTTTTCACCTAGATACAACCATGTCGCTAAAAAAACAAGTCAACTCACTAGCATCCTCTACCGCCTACACATGCAAGCTAATCAGGGCAAGCAGAGCCTTCCTCACCCAAGCTAGCTGCATCATCATCGCCAATGCCCTAATACTATCCAGACTCGACTATTGTAATTCCATGTACCTAGGTGCCAACAAATGCATAATCAACAAACTACAGACACTACAAAACAACGCTCTCAGAACAGCCCTTAACCTACCATCCAAGGAACACATCTCCAATAAAAGGAGAGAAAACAAATGGCTCAAAATCTCTGACCGCATCTCTCTCAAAACAGCATCACTCACTTTCAAATGTTTAAACAATGCAGCCCCCCCCTATCTAGCAGCCAGAATAGCTAAAAAAAACTCCACCGCCCTATCAGATCGATTAATTCCCACTGCCTGCAGGTACCCAAATTCAGACAAAAGAAAACCGGTGGCAGTAGTTTCCCTGTCTTGGCAGCCCAACACTGGAATGCCCTCCCACTCAACATTAGGACAGACCAATCCTACTATTGCTTCAGGAGAAACACCCTCACCTGGTTACGGTCCAATGATCCCCATGACTAAGCCCTCCCACATGCCTATGCCCTTAATCAAACTTGACCGCCTCTATGCGCAGCATCAAATATGTAAATATGTAAGTAATTTATTTTCTGTATGTATATATGTACAGTTCACACAATGTAATGCTATGCCTCTTATTCATGTATGCCGTATCCTGTAACCAAGTTTTTACGTAATCTTACCCTCCTGTTCTCTGTTGCGCCCTGTTACCTCTGGGTCTTGTGCGCCATACTAAATAAACAAACAAACAAACAAACAAACAAACAAAGTCACTTTACACAAGTGAAAAGGCACTTTGCACTGTGCAATACATTCCACGAATCAGGCCCCAAAGAGCCTGATTCATGGAATTATTTGCGTGTAAAACAGGGGGTGGTGTGCATTTCTGCCTGCAAATCCCTGTTTGACGAATGGGGATTTGCGGGCAGAATGACACACAAAAACCCCGTTTTACACGCAAATCATTCCATGAGTCAGGGCCCAAGTGTTTAACTTGGTTAGTGCTGAGGACGAGTATGATTTGCACAGAAATACATAATAGCCTAGCAGTTAGTGCATCTAACCAAGTAGCACCTTTAAAATGGATTGTGAAAGCAGAGAAAGGAAAGACTATTTGAGGGGTGAGGATAGTCACCGTCACACCACCCGCATGAGCACTGCATTCCAGTGCCACCGACATTTTTCATGTGCTCTTGTGACGGATTACCATCTGCAACAGTGTGAAGGGCCTTGACTTTTTTTATTTTTGTCACATAAAATGATGCAGGTAATTCTGTTTCTGAAAGGGAGGTCTGCTGATCAAACCCCCTTTTCATGAATGCTCCCTGGCGAATTTATTGTGCACACGTGTGCCTTTGCTGAGGCGGCCTACAGGTACCTTCTACCACTGCTCTATAGTGGCACAGGGCAGGTTTAAAGGTCACATTTGCAAATATGACAGCTGCTAGAACCCAAAGGCTAGAACCCAAAGACCCACATGCGTGGGTGACATTGTAATATTTTGCACCTCTGTTCTAAATTATATAATGTTATGCCTCAGACTGGTGTTGTGTTCATCTTTAAATGTAAGCCATGTGGCATTGTGACTGCTAAAGACAACATATTATACCACCACAGCAATTTGATATCAACCCAGTTTCAGCTCTGTGGGTGGGGCCAGCTATGACAGAACTGACATTGTCTGGGCTGACTGTCTCTGCAGCTGCTATGTGGAGCAATAACTAAGATGCTGCAACTTTGATACTCCTGCAGGAAGGGTAACATCTTCCCCAAGGGCATTAAATCTTACCTCAGGTGGACTCTCAAGAACAGTGCTTCCAAGGCAGCACTGACATGACAAAGCCAGCCAAACACCAGGGAGATCATCACTGGAATCTCGTTGAAGCCAGCAGACCTGGGAAGGGGACAGAGTTAGAGTATACAGTGATGAAAGGTTGGGCTGGAGAAGGGCCTCGCCATCTTGCTTTCTGTTGGGGATCTCTTCCTTTTCCTCTCCCCTCCATTTCCTGCAGAAAAGGTGCACACAGTGCACCATCATAAGGCAAAGCACTTGTCGCAACAACAGGGATGTGTTCCCTTTAAGCAAGCTTGCTTGGAACAAATCCTCTGGGGCATTTTGGTTTTAAAAGGAGAGTGGCACCCCCTCATTGCTTCATCCTTCTTTGGAGCATCAAGAGGAGAAGAAGGGTACACCTTTGGACTTCTTTTGGGACATCAGTCCATTCGAAAGTCCTCTGCCATAGAGGTTAAGACAGTAGGCATTCAAGGCAGAGGAGAGCTCTGTCCCCAAATCATTCCCAGGTAGCAGTAGGGGTGACGGCAGTTGGACCAAGGCCTGCCTGCTGGTTGCACTGGAACTCCATGTTCCTGTTCACTGGCGGTGAAGGATCCCCTGTACATGACAGCCAAGCTACCAGGAGTCGACGTCCAGAACAGAAGGAGTCATCCTGTCCTGCAGCCCCTAGATTTGTCTTGGAGCAACCTAGAAGTCCAGAAGCAGCTGAAATCCTGTTTTGATGCCTCAAGATGTCTTTGAGCCGGATCGACCAAACTCACTGCCTTCGAGCTGCCACAGGACTTGCTGTACTGCTAGTGGCAATCTAAGTGAATTTCAAATCACTTGGTACACTACTAGCCATCTAGAAATCAGCTCGATCCATTGCCCTGGATCATCTCGCACAACCCTATTGCAGGCTCGGCATCATGGGAATCAAATGATGCAAGCACCAACTCGACTGCTGGAAGCCATTGAATTCATGGTCTTGAATGTCGACTGGACGCATCAGAACTATCGTCTTGTCACCAACTCGACCAGTGCCCTGAACTGATGAGAAGTCATCGGTATGCCAGCGCGATGCTGACTGATAGTGAGATTGCATCAACATTGTCTCAATCGCAGCTAAAGTGCTAACAAACCTAGCACAACCCCGTCGAGCACTCAAAGGCAACATTAAAGGTACTTGAAGAGACCCTGTCCATGTGGTCCAATTTTGGAGCCATAGTGACATTTAAGCCAACTTGTGCGTCCATTTTCTATATAACTTTGAACATCCACATTGTAGCCCAGTCGGATTGACTGAACGCTTCTGCTCAGCTAACCACAGTGTCCTTTCAAAAGTCTGCATTCTCAGGTCTTCCTAATGCTTTCTAATGAATTGCTTGCATTCTATTGTTTGATTACAGGTCTATATTTGTATAGAGTCTTGATTGAACTTTCTTTTATTTTGGACCTGTTGTACTTAGGGTGTTTGGTTTGCTGCATCTATCAGCTCACACCCCTACTGAAGATGTAGTCTTTCCTCAGGGTGCACTACCATACAAGGTGAGGGATGTATACCTTATGGGCTGCACCTTTTCCACCTTTATGATTGCAATCATGGCTGGTTTAGTGGTAGTGTGGGGCTGAGAAGAATTAGCCACTACTCATTAACTTTTGGGTCAGTAGTAATGTAGTAATTTCATCACATCCCTACATTTACTCAAAATGCCTGTAGCACAAGAATGGGAAGAATTGGTTTACGGAAGAACCTGGCTGAAAAGGATCACAGCCTAATGTCCTTATTGTTTCAATTCATTCTTAACAAGTCTCATGTTGACATTTGGAGTGAATTATGTCATGGCTTTCTGAAGGATATTGGAACAAAATCCAGGACACTGCAAACCAATCAAGATCCAATGCAGTATAAGGCCCTAAACACTAGAACAAACTTTCTATCGGCCTGAAAACTGAATACAGCCCAAAGAGATTCATGAGAAATCTGGAAGGCTAGTTTACCAATTGCAAACCTTAAACCGACAAGCATTGACAATGCCAACAGTTTTGGCTTTTGTGTAGGCAAGGTTAGGCATTTGTCAGGCACTGCTGTATGGGTACTAACTAGCCATTAATGCTAGCAATTACAAAATGGTGCAGTTCCTGTGCACATAATAGCAGTGGCTAGCAAATGAAAATACCCATACCTGTATGAAATACCCATACAAAAGCCAAAACTGTTGGCTTTGCCAGTGCTTCTATTTTTTTTTTCCAATAAATTTTTATTAGCATTTGAATGAACCAAAAACAGCAATCCCTCTTGTCCCTCTGTCCCTCCCTCTCCCCATCTTCCCTTCCCCCCTAAAACGTACAGGTTTGGCAACAGAGCAGGTTAAAGAGATAAATCAGGTACATTGTTCTCATGAATACAGCCCAGTAGCCCTGCATCCCAGGTGAAGTGATCTCGAAGAGAACAGAATGTAAGCCATCACAAGTCCAATTCCTCTTCAGGTTGTACAATGCCCAATAGTTCCATGGCCTTGGGGCACCAAGCTCGGCGGGATCCGGCCTTTAAAAATGCCCAGTCTGAATTAAATCGCCTGCGAGACCCCTGGATCGAGTAGGTAAGCCATTCCATTGCCACCAGAGCCCACAGCTTCGATACCCACTCGTGTTCCCGTGCAGGGTCCTTTGACTTCCACTTCCTGGCCAAGACTAATGCTGCTGACATCATCATTATCGTGTACAATTTGCGGTCCGCTCTGGTTGGCAGCGTTGTGAGCACAATATTAAGGCCTAGAAAGTCCCGCGCCCTGCTACCTCCCTGTGGGATCTCCACCACCGGGGGATTGCCCGCTGAACTAAAGACCAGAAGGGACCAATTTTTGGGCATTCCCACCAAATGTGCGCCCAAGAGCCCACTGCGCCACATTCCCTCCAACAATAAACAGAGATCTTGGGGTATATTTTATTTAACCTGAGAGGTGTTAGATGCCATCTCAGTACCAGCTTCAGCCAAATTTCACGAATTTGGAGAGATCTTGCTAGTCTCGGGATTTGGGACCACAGTTTAATCCATTGCTGTTCTTCTATGCCCTCGTTTAGATCCTGCGCCCATTTGCTCATATAAGCTCTGGAGTGTACAATTTCCTCCCGTTTTATGAGTTTATAAATGGACGAGACCACCCCTCTATCGCCCGTATCCGTATCGAGGTACTTTTCGAACTGGGTAAGGGATCGAGACCCTGCTTGTCTTACTAAAGGATGGGAGATCCAAAGTCTAATCTGGAGATAGGAAAACCTCTGTTTCTCCCCCACCCCAAAGTCCTTCTTGCAGTTTTCGAAGTCTTTCACCTCTCCCCCCCCCGCTACCATATCCCGTAGCATCCTACAGCCCCCTGAAACCAAGGATCAAAGTCCGGCTCGTTTGCTGCCGCCGGAGAGAATTGTGGGTTACTGTGCAGGGGCGAGAATGGTGAGGGGAAAGTGGTGGTTTGAGCCCTCTCATGCCAGTGCTTCTATTTAACAATACTTGAGTTAATGACACACATATTGCTTATAAACCAGGTGGCTGACAACACACTTGGTTAGGACATTGTTATTACAACAGCAGCACATGTACAGCTCTAATTAAGCCATTAACTCTCGGGGAAAAACTGGCAGGCCCTTAGAGTACAACAACATTTGATGCTTTTGCTTGATAAACCTAGCTCAAAGAGATTGCAAGAGGAAGTGTTTTGTGCGTGGCAACGGGCACTCAATGAGTGGGTAGATAACCAAACAAGACCTGAAAGCTTTGTGTCCCCCCTCCTCTTATCCCATGTCCCTTCTAGCTTCAATAGTATCTAAGGGATTCCACACTAGCTCCCCTCCCTTACACCTGCAAGGATGTGACCTTTTTTTTTCAAATCATACACAAGGGCAGAGATAAAGGAGTATCAAATGTTCCTTTTGCCGTATTCAAACAAAATTCATATTTTAATTATTATTTTGTATACAAAACATTTCACAATAAAAAGCAATAAAACATCATTTATTATAGAATGTCCGAATGAAAGCAATTAACACATTTTCCTCATAACCACCTTCATGTTAGATCGTTTTTTGGAACAGGGGTTTGTGAGTTTAGTATTGGATGGTGAGGGCAGATGTTCAATTCTTAAGCCATAATCTACAAAAGATAAGGATAAAGTATTGTCCTTTCGTGTGTCAACACATATTAGTGTTTCTGGGTCCACTGAAGAATGCCACGTGTTCAGATAAGTATCAATCGAGTGGAATTGTGGGCCCGTCTTCAGGACGTATTCTTTTCTTCCCTTGTGCATACATTCATGCCATAATTAACTTTTGGGTCATAACCGTTCTAATTTATATGCAGCTGTAAAAAAACAAAAATCATTTTTGGTTACTAAAAGCGCTTAAAAAGGAGCGCATAACTGTCATGCTATAATATGAACATAGTGCATTAATGCGCGAATAATTCAACATTTTCTTTATCAGTCTTTTTTATTATTGTTTTTACCTTGTTTTGAAGTGAATGCATGCGCCATCGACTATGTTTATCAATTTTCTCGCGTTTATCTCCCACAAGTTCTTTTTTCTTGTTTGGTGATTATGCCTGCAAGTACATTGAAAATATTACTAAAGAGTAATGGCGTTTGGTTTTTTAAGAATATCTTTTGGAAAGCGGGTTAGACTTACTTACTTAGCCGCCTTCCTTTCTTTCGCCGTAGTCTCCGCGTTTGAATCCTGCATCAAGAGGTTTGCGCGGTCACATGATCAATGTTTTATCAGCGTGACAGCGTTCACGCGTCACGTGTGGTATCAATTGTCTGGTTCAGTTTTAAAGGTGTATGACTTCATTTCTGATGTATTTTGCTTATTGTCATAGGACTTTGATGTAGTGTACTAATTTATATTCACGTTTTCAAAAACAATGTATGTTTCTTTTTCCTAATCAGGGTGCGGACTTGAAAGAGGACAGCCTTGTTGAGATCCTCTATGTAGTGGAAAGAAGGATGGGGATAGACGGTTAATACAAATCGATGATTTGGGACACGAGTAGAGCAGTTTGACAAGGGAAATAAACTGATCGCCACATCCATGCCATTGGAGAGACTGAAACATAAATTCCCAGTTAAACCGGTCAAAAGCTTTTTCCGCATCGAGTGCGATCGCAGCATATCCTTGTCGATCATTCTTGTCTTTGGAGACTATGTTCAGTGCATCCAGTCATAGTCTGGCATCAGCAGAAATGTAACAACCTTTCACAAATCCAACTTGGTCAGATTTAAACAAAGCTGGGAGAGATGATTCAATTCTATTGACAAGGATTTTATCAAATCTTTTACTTTCAACATTAATGAGAAGGATTGGCCGATAATTACTGGGAAGAGTGAGATCTTTGTCTGCTTTAAGGAACAACATGAGAAGAGCCTCAGAAAAGGAGCCAGAAGAGGATTTTTGAGATATAAAGAAGGAGAACAGCGATTATAGTTTGGGAGTGAGGGAATGGGCTAAACTGTCATAGAATTCTGTGGAAAGACCATCCAGGCCACGGGTCTTACCTGTACCGAGCCCTTTAATGGTGCGAGAGATTTCAGAAGGTTCAATATTGCCCTCTAAATGAGATAGGTTAGTTTGAGGATATGAAGATCTATTAATATTGTTGAGACATTAATTAATATTCTCAGGAGGGACAGAGTTGTCAGGAGTATAAAACAGTTTAAAATATCTTCAGGGTGTTTATGAGAAGTGCCATATGAATTCTGAATGTGTGATATATATGATCTTTTTTTTCTAGTCTTGAGATAAGAGGCAAGTGATTTGCCGGCTTTATAAGAGGTTTGGTAGATTTTGGTTTTATATTTCAATATAGTTCCTGCAGCCAATTCAGTGAGCTCCTTGTTGATTTGGAAGCATAGGGCCATAACCAGACGAAGGTTCGTAGTGTTGGAGTCTTGATAGTAATGTTTCTCAGCACAGAATAGCTGAGTGTAAAGGTCGTCAAGATTTATTCTGCGCAGTTTTTTGTTTGTTACCTGAATAGGCCATGATATGACCTCTAAGTGCAGCCTTGAACGCATCCCAGTTGTTCACTACAGAGGTGTCACAATCATGATTCACGGTAAAGAAATGTTGTAGGAACAACTGAACAGAATGAATAAACTGCGGGTCTTGTAACAAGTAATTTTTGAATTTCCATCTAGACGACGGTTATTTAATATTATCAAAGTTAAAGGAAGTGCAAACCCGGGCGTGATCAGAGATAATGATATTAGAAATTGAAGAATCAATAATAGTGCCGGAAAGGGATTTGGAGGAGAAGATGTAATCTAGACGGGGAGTGTATTATGTGGAGATGAGTGAAAAGTGTACTCTAACTGTGTAGGATGGGAAAGCCTCCAGGAGTCGATGAGGCCTGTCTCAGAAAGACATCCTGCAAAGGATTGGTGGGATTTGGATATTTGCAATGCGCAATTAGATTTCCTGTCCAGGAACGGGTCAAGGACCTAATTTACGTCCCCACACATAATAAGATTAGTGAAGTTATTCTTAAGAATCATTTGTTTGATGGAAACACAGAAGCTGGGATCAGGCCCATAAATGTTCAGAATGGAGACATGCACAGATCAAATCAAAAGCTTGACCGTTACCCACCGCTCATTGGTGTCAGCATCTTGGCCCAGAATCTTGAAAGATAGTTTTTTACTGAGCAGAATAGCAACTCAATTTTTATTGCCCACCGCCGGACTAGTAATGACCTCTTTGATCCAAAGGGATTTGAGCTTCATAGCTTCGGTACAAGATAGATGAGTTTCTTGTATGCATGCTAGTGACGGTTTGAGGTTATTGAGGTGCGATAGGATCTTACATCTTTTAATAGTATTGTTACAGCCTTTAATATTCCAGGTAACACACTTAAATAACATTTAGACCATTAGGTAATAGTAAGAACAGGATATAGATCAGTAATGGACAAAAAGTTTGAGTAATCCTGAAGGAAGTATGTAATACTTGAACAATAAGATTCAATGAGGTACAGGTGCAATTGAGACCTCCCACAATAGGAATGAGATACACACAGAAAACACAAGAGGATAAGGGAACATGGAAGGGAAGTCTGATCTAGGACTGCCAGATTAGAGTCAAAAAGTGAGGTGAAAACCACGAATTTAGAGAGAACAGAAACAGTAGCATCTATGGTTTGAGTGCAAAAAGGAAATCAGAACAGGAAGTGGGAAAATAGGCGAAAAAGTTAAAGAGGTAGGAGGCACCTACCGAGCCGTCAAAAGGAAAATGATGGCACACAGCAGGAGAGGGATGCAGAAACAGCACCCTTATCACCAATGGTATCAAATATGGATAATAACGGCATTAAGTAATGATCAAAGTAGGCAGGAGAACAGAGAAAAAAAGAAAAACACTTCAGGTTCCAGAAGAGGTAGAGGGATTAGCTGGTGATGAAGTATCAATGCCTTCAGTTTTAATGGAACGTATGAAAACCTTCAGGTCAGCCATATCATCAAACATGGAAGTAAGTCCCTCGTGGGTGACTTTGAAGGAGCGTGGGTGATACAATCCGTACCTAATTTTGAGCTGCTTCAGAGCAGGGCAGAAGGATAAGAATTATTTTCTGAGTAGAGCTGTATTCCTAGCCACATCTCGTGAAATGTGTAGTCTGCTTACATGCCCAGTAATAGATTTTTTCTCCTTAAATGATGAAATAATTAAGTGGAGCTGGGTATATTCCAGTAAGTAGAATATAAGGGTTCAAGGAGGAGGGTGTGGGGATGCAGAATTTCTTACAGGGCCAATTCTGTGACCTCATTGTATATTGAAAGAAGTTTCCATAGGTAGATGAAGAATGGCAGGTGGTAATTTCTGAAGAAATGCTATGCGGTCTGAGCCATCACAACCTTCTGATAGATCTGAAATACCTAGATTGTTGCATCTGCTACGATTTTCTAAATCCTCGTTATGTGTCTGGAGGACTTTGACAGTTTTTTCAAGCTGTGCAACTCTAGGAGACACATCTTCTATGTGACCAATTCTTCTCTCCACCTCCTCCATTGTATCTTCGAAGCCCTTCCATCTGTCATCCAATTGTTGAAGTTTTTGATTGGTGGTCTCAATGAAGGGTTTTAGAGCTCTGATTTCCTGTAGAATGGTATCAATAGCTGGATCTGTCAAAGAAAGTGCAGGAGGTAAGTCGCTTTTAGGCCTTTTCAGATTAGTTGAGGAGAGATTGGGGTCTTTGATGGCAGGTACAGTTTTCTGGTTATTTTTGCTAGTTGCCTTTGTGACTAGAGGTACAAATCAGGTAGATGTTGGGAGTAGAGGCCACTAATTTAGAAGTACTGTGAACACAGAGCTGAGCAGTAGGATCCAAGAGAAGCAGAATGTTCAATAATGTAGAGGGTAGTGGCAGGGGCTACTCAATACCCAAAAGTCGGCTACAGAGAGTGCAGTAGATGTAGCATATGTAGATACAGCGTTGAGTTAGGAAAAAGATTCAGTTAATATAATAAAGATGGACCAAAATGATCGTGTGTTGAACAAAAATGCTACCTCTGTGCTAACAATTCTTTGGGTACAGTTTGCAGTAAGTTCTCACCACCTATTAGTCTTTTATTTATCCTCTTTCTCTGTTATATAAGCAAAGTTCATTCTATGTAGCAGGGCGTGAGAGAACATATAATCATTTTTCCAATATTCTTACACCTCTTACCACATGTTTCAGATGTAATGGATCTCAGTATAATTAAAAGCAGAATTACTGAAATGTCTTTTCTTTCCTTCTTTCTCCTCTTTTTTCCCCCCTTCTCCCTCCTTTCTTTCCCCCTCCAACCACACATGGTCGTGAGAGCTGTTTATAATCAACTTAAAGTTATATTGTGGGAGACACTTAACTTGCGTCCATCCAAATGCTGCAGCCGTGCAATATTCAAGTACCACAGATGGTGGAGTTGTTGTGCAGGAGGAGGAGCTGATAAGGCCCACGCCGGTGCACCACAGTAGAAGGAATACCGAGCGTCGCCTTACACAGCGCGGGCACTGCAAGAAGCAGTTGATGCAGGGATGACTCAGCCGTAGGTTACAAACTCTCAAAACACCGGAACGAAGTCAGGACTCGCTCTCAGAATACACTGTACTTAGCAGCGATACCTGGGCAGGAACACTGCAAGGAAGTACGCCGTAAAAGAAGTAAAATGCAGATTGTTATATAGCGGTGAGACGGAGCGGCGGCTTCAGGCGGCCATCTTCCACGGCGCCAGGCCACCCAGCACCATTTTGCTTTCTACTGTATAATTTCTGTATCCCAGTGATTTGACGTACTACTCCTGTAAGTTCATACCTTACAAAACTCCAAAACAAACATACAATGCAATCAGGGAGCAAGCTACCTCCAGGCTCAAGCAACCTGGATGCTCTGCAATACATAGAAGAACTGACACAATGAATACACGTAGCCCTAATCTTCTGGGCCGAGCCTCTGCCCTGTTTACAAACGTGTAAGAGATGCGCAACGTTGGAACCCAGGACAGCCACTGGCTGCAGCACTTGGCCAGGTTTTCAGTTCATGGCAATAGAAGTGCTTGCTTGCCTAAGCGAGGGGACACTTTAACCATCCTGACTGCCACCACAAAGGCCTCAGGTGCATCATTTGCTGCTTGTAGGGGCGATCTGTCTATTTCCCGCTGTTAGTGTTACTCTATGCAGCAACCAAGGCCCCAGGTGCATCATTTTCTGCTTGTAGGGGCGATCTGTGTATTTCCCGCTGTTAGTGTTACTCTATGCAGCCACCAAGGCCTCAGGTGCATCATTTGCTGCTTGTAGGGGCGATCTGTCTTTCCCGGTGCTAGTGTTACTCTATGCAGCCACCAAGGCCTCAGGTGCATCATTTTCTGCTTGTAGGGGCTACATGTCTTTCCCGGTGCTAGTGTTACTCTATGCAGCCACAAAGGCCTCAGGTGCATCATTTGCTGCTTGTAGGGGTGATCTGTCAATTTCCCGCCGCTAGTGTTACTCTCACCAACTATTTAGTCACGTCTCACCCTAGAACCTGTCCTGCCCTATTATAAGGGCAGATGCGGCCACGACGCTCAAGGACCCACCCCTTTATAAGGCAATCAATAGCCTTCAATGTGCAAAAGATCCTGGCATCTGAAAGGTTGGCATTGCAGCGAGCAGCAGAGGCGGCTACCCGGACATATGGCCATCTCTCCCCCAAACTCCAGGACTTTCAGAGTTCCTGCGGAGCTCGAAATTCTCCCAATTTCTCCACCTCAATCTGTGTTCAAGCTCAGACTGACATGTCAGGTTTGAAATCTATTGCACTGTGTAGCCGGTGGTTTTGACCAATGTTACTGACTCAATGGGCCTCATTACACGGTAGGCAGAGAACCAGGGCGCTATTAGCACCATGGTTCATGCCGGTAAAATACTGGCACCGCCTTGGTGGAAAGGGGAATTACCGCCCCATTCCAAGGTTGGCGGGGCGGTAATTCCCCCTTCCCCATTGCCCTTCCCCATTCCCATTTTTGCCCCATAGGGCATAATGGGAATGGGGAAGGTGCTAATTACGGTACCGCAAATTGCGGTACCGTAATTAGCTCCCTGGGTCCCTTTGCGGGTTGGTTTTTAACACCTGCAAAAAGCAGGCGTTAAATTCCCCAACCCGCAAAGGGACCTCGTAATAAGGCAGTAAGGGTTTACCGGTACCGGTAAAATACCGGTACCGGTAAACCCTTACCGCCTACCGTGTAATGAGGCCCAATGTGTCTTTAAAATGCACTATTTGTCCACATTTCTACAACAAATGTGGCACTGAGTACTACTCAAACAGTTGGATGAAAAAAGTGTGGGAAAATATTTTTCAATTGTGATGTCACGTTTATGTTGGTGCCCAGACCAACTTTTGATCCAATCCGATGATGCCTAAATCTGTTGTTGTGCCCTCACGGAATGCTCTCCTTCATTAAACAGCAGCCCGATGGGGCATTCTCACTGTTGGGCCGGGCACGCGTGGCAACTAACCCAGCCTTGTACCATCACTGAGAAGATGCGGGGAAGAGCGACCCTGTGACCGCCTGCAGCCAACACGTAAACCCACATCTCCCAACACAGAAAACAAAGTGCTGGGGCTCATTTAACACACATCGAAAATTGCACTATTGCACTTGAGGGGACCATGTCCATTTATTTGCACTTACAGGCAAAGAGAATGGTAGTTATTATTTTGGAACGAGGCCAGATGTAGGGGTGTGTGAAATTGAACAATATGGAATTTTGCACACAAGGGAAATTTGCTAACTTTTTAGAATTTTTAAAAAATAGATTGGTACATTTGAGGGACATAAAGTCTTCAAAAATAGTTTCAAAAATAAGTCAGAAACTGGGATTTTTCTCAGAAAAAAACTCTTTCATTGGATTGTCCTCTACTCTGCTGATAACAAATCGCCCCAAAAATGTCGCTGGACATTTTTCAACAATTTTGAAAAAGACATTTTCGCTGTTTTGTGAAGTGAAAAATGATGACTTTTGCCCAATCATGACAGTAGAACCCAGTGCTTTCACGCCCTTCCTGGAAGCCATTTTCCGCCAGGCTGTTTGTGAGTAGGGTATGGGGACATGCACGGAGGATGTGTTTGGGTTACAGCCTGACATGGGTTCTCCTATAAATTAACAGTTTTGATGGGGCGAGGAGATGGGCATGTTAATAGTCCGTAGCATGGCCCTCTAGGGCCCTCAGATCAGGGAGCCTCTGTCCTTAATGTTAAATATTAATGTTAAAGGACATTTGTACCACGCACTATCACCACCGTATTGGTCCCCTGGCGCTCTGGCGGCTCTGAAAGAGGGAGGGAGGGAGGGTGAGTTAGTGGGAGGAGGCTGGAAAAATTCAAGAGTGCAGTGATGTGCTGTTGGCGGCCTCAGCCCGGTGGGTCCGTTGGCTGGTCCTGGGGTGTTTGCGGCCAGTAGTCGTCGTGTACTGTTGTGCAAGTCTACGCGTGTCTTTTTGTTTTGTTGTTGCAGTGTAGTGAAGTTTGTGCGGTTTGTTGTGTTTGGTTTGGAGTTTGAGAGGTGTATGCAGAGGAGGAAATTGTTAGTGGAATTGGTTAGTTGGCATCTCTATTGTGAATTGAGGGGTTGGGCTTGCGTAATCTCTCCAGATGGGGTGCGTGTGCCTCTGGATAGGTCTGTGCCCGTTCTGCATTCAAGGCCCCTTTAACATCTCGCTGCCACCTCAACCAGCTTTGCCAACAGCCCCACATGTTCCTCACTCCCACTTATATGGCCAGTGCACCTGCCAGTGTCCACACCTCAGTTAGTGTGGTGATTGGTAGTATCTCGACAGTTCCACAACCAAGTGATACCTAGTAGCAGCTAAGGGGCGGTTGAGGATGTTGGTTAGGATTGGCTGGGGTTGTTGACTCAGTCTCCATGGGTGTCGCCTGTGTTCCACTCTGCCCAGGTGCCGTGGGTGCTTCTCAGTCTGTTCTGGGAGCTTGTCAGTGTCCTTTCCAGTTTAGTCATTCTTTTCCTTTCTGTTGTTTCGGTTTTAGTCTCTGGTATTGAAGAGCCAGGTTTTTATTCATTTTCTGAATTTT
The DNA here is from genome assembly GCF_040938575.1 of Ambystoma mexicanum. Lineage (NCBI taxonomy): Eukaryota > Metazoa > Chordata > Amphibia > Caudata > Ambystomatidae > Ambystoma > Ambystoma mexicanum. The sequence continues at coordinate 192,986,556 of NC_090922.1, forward strand.
TCGGTGATCTTTGGTGTTTCTTATTTTTTTTTAGGGATGTTGTTTCAGGTTTTTGTGGCTAAGTGGTAGAAGGCGGTTCCTCCGAGTTTTTTCTTAATGTATGGTTTTATTTCCAGGCGGATTTCGTTGCTTGACCCGAGGGGTCTCGTTGGCTTGTAGATTGTTATTTTCTTTTGTAGGAATTCTGCTCCTTGTCCGCAGATTGCCCTGTGTGTTATGCACATTGTTTTGAAGGTGATACAATGTTTTACTGGGAGCCAGTGTAGTGTTTTTAGGGCAGAGGTGATGTGGTCTCTTCTGGATAGTTTGAGGAGTAGTCTGGCTGCTGTATTTTGGATCCGTTGTAGCTTCTTCAGGAGGTATTCTGGTATTCCGAGGTAGAGGCTGTTTGCATAGTCGATTCTTGACATGATGAGGACGACGATAGTGAGTGTTTTGTGTGTGAAGGAGAGGAAAGGTAGGATTCTTCTTGCCGTGTGGAGGAGGAAGAAGCATTTCTTGACTGTTGCGTTTATTTGCGGTTCTAAGGTTAGGGTGTTGTCCATCAGGACTGCCAGATTATTTACTACCTTAGACGGTGTCGGTGCGGTTCGCATTTCCGTTGGCCACGGGATGGCGGTTTCGTTCTCTTGGTCTTTGGATATGATCATGATTTCTGTTTTTCCTGGGTTGATTTTCAGGTTGTTGGCATTCATCCAGTTGAAGACTTCTTTTAGACAGTCAGTTACGTTTGAATGATCGGCTTGGGTGTCTTTGATTTTGTAGATGATTTGAGTATCGTCTGCATAGTTGTAGCATGTAATGTGGTGTTTCTTGAAGATTCTGATAACTGGGGTTTGGTAGATGTTGAAGTACAGTGGTGATAGTGAGGATCCTTGTGGCACTCCACAGTCGTTAACTCGTGGGGTGGATTTGAAGGGTTTAATCCATATGGTTTCTGTTCTGTCTGCTAGGAATGATTTAGTCCAGCATAGTGCTGTGTCTGTTATGCCTATGTCTTCTAGTCTTTGGTTAGGGTGTCATGGCTAACTGTGTCAAAGGCTGTGGAGAGGTCAAGCAGAATAAGGGCTGAGGTTGTGTTGGAGTCTGCGTTTCTTCTAAGGTCGTCCCAGATGGATAGTAGTGCTGTTTATGTACCTCTTGTGGGTCTGAAGCCAACTTGAGCTTGGTCTAGCAGGTGGTGTTTTCCAATGTGTTTTTGTGTTAGTTTGTATATGTAGGTTTCGAAGAGTTTTGCCGGGTAGGGCATGTTAGAGATCGGTCTGTAGTTGGAGAGGTCATCTACGTCGCTGCTTGTGTTTTTCAGAAGTGGTTTGATGTAAGCTGATTTGAAGATCCTTGGTACGGTGCCTGTTGCTAGTGATAGATTTAGAAGGTTTCTGTAATATTCTGATGGCGTTCCTTGTGCAACAATTGATTTGTAGATGTCCGGGGAAAGGGATCCATCGGTGAACCAGCTTTCTTGCTGTGTTTTACCAGCATTGCGAATGCCTCTGCTAATATTTCAGGAAAGTGTTTTAGTTTGTGCTGCGGTTCTGAGTTAGGTTTGTTTGGTTGTATGTTACTGTTGGTTGGTTCTGTTGAATGGTTTGTCGGATGTCATTGATTTTTTTTCTTGAAGTGGTCTGCCAGGTCGTTGCAGAGTTTCTCCAAGGGAGCTGGGGTGTCGTCACAGCCTGGTGGGTTTCTCATTTCTTTAAGATGTGAAACATTTCTTTTTGTGAGTTGGTGGCATTTGTGATTCTGTCATCATAATGCCTTCTCTTTGCCTTTTGAATTTCGTTCTTGTATTCGTGGATTTGCTTCTGGAACAGTGTTTTTTTGTCTGGGCTGTAATCTTTCCTCCATTCCAGTTCCATATTTTTGTTTTCCTTTTTCATGGTGCTTAATAGTGGGGTTAACCATTGTGCCATTGCTCTCTTTTTTGATGGTGTGAATGTTTTTTCTGGGGCCAACTTGTCAATTGTATCTGCAATCCATTTTTGTAATATCTCTGCTTTCCAGTCTAGGTTCTGTTGTTGAGGGTTTGGTTAACTCCAGTTGTTCGAATAGGTTGCTTCCTTTGACGTCTTTCCAGTTTCTTTTTGTGGTGGTTGTGAGTTTAGGAGGTTGGATGCAGACTTGAGTAGGCAGAGTGATTATGAATGGGATGATGAGATGGTCGCTCCACAGTATTTCTATCGCCGGTGCCGTGGTGATGAGTTTTTCCTCAGTGAAAATTGCGTCCAGTGTGTCCTGCCGAGTGGGTTGCCCCTTTTACTAGTTGTCGTAGTTTCATGGTGGTGAGTTGTTCACTCAGTGAGTTTTGGGAGTTGGCGTGACTGTCTTCGAACCAGATGTTGATGTTCCCCAGGATGATTAGGTGTTCGTGGTTGATGGCTATGTTGGTGATGGCTTCTTTGAAGTTGTCGACGAAGGATGCATCATAAGTTGGTGGTCGGTACACCAGGATGAATGTGATGTTGGTTTTTGGGCTCGCTGTTAGGTGTATGGCCATGGATTCGCATTTGAGGATGTTGAGTGGTTCGTCTGGTCTTATTTTTAGGTGTTCTTTGAATGCTATTGCGATGCCTCCTCCTTTTTTGTTTTTCCTGTTTATTTGAAGGCATTTGAAGTTTGCTGGAAGGAAGCTTTGGAGTGTGATTTTGTAGTTGTTGTCCAGCCATGATTCTGTGATGAATAGGATGTCAATGCCATTGTTATCAAGTAGGTCGAAGATCTCTGTAGAGTGTTTTTACATGGATCTTGCATTTATTAGATTGCAGTGGAGTTGGAGGTGTAGTTTAGTTTGGCTTTTCTTGTTAGGGTCGTCTTATGATCTTGTTGAGGTGTAGGTTTTGGGTTGTCGGCGTCCTCGAATAGTTCTTCTAAGTTTTGTCTTGGGTTTTTGTTTTCATTGGGTTCGTCTCTTCCAGGAGTTGTGGTTGTCGATTGGAAGTTCTTTTAGCTTTGGTGATGTAAGGTGTTATCGCTTCGGTCATGTGTTTGTTGTCTCTGGTGGTGTTCATCATTCTTCTTTGTGATTTTGTTAGGTTGTTTAATGTTGCTGCTTCTAGCGTTGTGTTGGTCCGGTCTGGTGAGCAGTTCTCAGCGAGGTATGGAGTTAGGTAGAGGGATTTGTCTTTTCTCTCAGTCTTGGTTCGATTTTTGATCCTGTCTGTGGGGGTGTTTTCTGTTGTTGCGGTTCTTAGTTGCAGTTCCGGAGTGTCTGTTCTTTCTTCTCTTCTTTTTTCCCTCAGGATGGGTCGTTTGCGCAGCATTATAAGATTTCGAGTTGTTTAGTCTTCGTTTGTTTGCTGATGTCCAGTTGGTTCTGTTTTGGTCTGGTTGTCTTGTGGTGTGGTACTTGGTGTGGATGCTGTACGCTACTGGTTTTAGTCTTTGTCTGTAGGTGGTATTTCCGGCTGATGTTGCCTATTCGTTCAGACGCTGTCTTGGTGGGGGTATGGGAGGTGGTTAAGGGTTATGTAGTTATATAGTTGGGTGTTAACGGTGGCTCTCTTTAGTCTCTGTCTCCCTGAACGTGGTTCACTGCGGTGAGTTAGCCATGTGGGTTTAGGAAGGACATGTACTGGTTGAGGAGTGACTGTGAGGGCGGAGCTAGGACTTACTCCCTTGATGCAATCTGGACATAGAAGCACTGCTAGATTTGAGAGACAGCACTATCAATGCAATCTGTGTATCATACACTGTAATTTGGAGACAGAACCATACTAGATTTGAGAGACCTGTATAGTGGGAGAGAGGCCTATCAATGCAATCTGAGTATCATACAATGCAGTTTGGAGACAGAATCCTACTAGACTTGAGAGACCTGTATAGTGGGAGAGAGGCCTACCAATGCAATCTGAGTATCATACAATGCAATCCAGGGATAGAACCCTGCTACATTTGAGAGACCTGTATAGGTCTATAAAGACGTGGGGAGGTCTGTGCCTAGCCGGTCAGATTGGTACAGTATTAAATAATGATTAACTGTTGTCTACGTTGTGGTTAAGGGAGAGAGATGCAGTGGGGAGTAATCTCCTTGTTAGCTAAGGTCTTGGTAAGTGGCTCTGATTCTAGGGTAGAGTGGTTGCTCTACTCCTGACCCAGGCCACTCCTACCTTACTGGTCCACTGTAGATGATGGTTGATGGCTGGCCACTGCTTCCCCTGCAGACACCTGCTGAGACTTCTTGGAGCCGCCTCTGTTGAAGCCGCCCTTGGCCTTAGGGCACTTAGCCGCAGGGCTGCCGTGGGAGGAGCGGTGATGAGGGCAGAGAGGACCAATGGGTGCAGGGGGGGCTGGACGGGAGGCGGGAGGGAAGGAGAAGCAGGAAGAGGGCGCAGGTCTGCAAGGGGCCTCGGGCCTTCTCCAATCCATACAAGAACACCAAAAAAAACACTTGCAGCAGACAGGGGCAGGACTCACCGCGCTCTGATGGAAATGCTACATCGCTACAGTGCCAAACTTAAGGTCAGTATTGTTACAGACTTAAGAGTTGGAAGCCCCCTTACTCTGTGCCTGACCTCTTACCAGTCTGGCAGTGATATGCTGGCACTGTACTATGTTGGCCCGTGGTTCAACAGTGTTTCCCCTCTAGGTTGGCAGTGATACAGGTGTGAGTAGACTGATACCATGTTATGTATGCATTTATTTATTTATTTATGTGTTGTGTTGGCCAGCCCTAGTTACCTTGTGGTCACTTTAAAGTGGTGGTGTCAAGATGAATGTGTAGAACGCATGTTGAGTATTTGATGAGACTATGAGCTTTTTCATCTGGATTTTGAAGGTGTGCCACCAATCGAAAGCTGTGTGATTGCCATGGCCTAGTCCGTAAGCAGAGGTGTGGAGGAGGGGTGTAAAGCCCGCAATTCAGTGCCCACCCATATCTGTACATTCTAAAAGCATGTAGGCATGGGACAGATGCTTTTATACAGTCTCGCAGGACGAGACAGGGGGCGGTGTGTCTCTCCTAACCAAGCCCTCCACTTTCACATTCCAACACTGCTCTGGTCAGGCGTTCAGGTCACGTCATAATGCTGTGCCTTTCTGCGGGCTTCATGCCCACTTTAGTGGGTGTGATTGGGCTGTGGCAATTACCAGAAGTGGATAATCCAAACCCTCTTCCTAGTGCAGAGACCTGCATCCTACGGATCTCCAAATGTTTTGGACTACAACTCCCATAATCCTGCAACTGGACCATGGGCGTTCTAGTCCAAAGCATCTGGCTAGGTGACGTGTGCAGACGCCTGCCCTAGTGACTTAGTTCACAAACATCTACCAACTGCTGGGCTCCAAAGAAACACTCGCTATTTGGAACTAAGGACTCTCTGAATCAGTGCCCTTAATCTGCCTGCTTAATAGCTCCTAGATCCTGCTAGAAGAGTTACAGGGATTTCTTTGGCTGTGTGACAGCCTCAGTGTGAGGTGTGATGAGTGCCTGGGAGCAGAGGTCTGGTGGTGGCACTTCCTCTTCAAGTGTCCTAAAAAGTGGAGCCAATAACTCACTTGCGTTGGACCTCTTGCACTTTTTTTCCTTGTCCTTCTTTGCCAGCGTAAGATCAGGGATAGTTTTCCACAGAGAGAAAAAGCCGAGCCAGAGCTGGGAAGACTGAGAATAGCTTCCTATTGCCTTACTTTTTTTGAGAATGGTAAACACCTTTGCAATCAGTTGCTAAGAGGACCTGGCATTTGTTAGCGGGCATTCATGATTACTAGGGAGCCTCTGCAGGGAAAGGCACTGTGCGTAAGCGAGCTACTATTCAGAAATGCTGGAAAGGTAAAGGGAAGCCGCTTTCCACCACAGAAGGCTGACGTGCCGGATTGTGAAGAGCACAACATTCTGTCAGATTATTAAGCCACTGTACCTGGGATCCCTGCCTCTACGTCATCACCAAGCGCCTGAGCTGGGACAAGACGGGGAGATTTGCCACAATTAATGGGGGGATTCATTGAGCAGAGAAACAGCGGGTTGTCTCTGTGTGCTCGCCTGCACCAGTGCCATTTTCCGTGATCATGAAAAGCATACTTGCCAACATTCTGTGACCAAAAAGATGTAGAATTTATTAAGTTTCACAAATAATAATTCCCATAACAATGCTATCACAGGAAAACACAAAACATACATTGTTGGCACCATTGAAAAATTCTAAAGTACACAACCCAGTGTCATAGGCAGATGCTGTGTGATGGTGTTACACTCTGCCACTTGCCTTCACTGGTGGTACATCTAAGGGTTGTCTCGGCAAGAGTGCAAGACAGAGTCAAGTAGCTGTCAGGTCAGTGGATTGGTCCGAGCCCAATCAAAGTAATCACCTACCAGCCCACTGTACAGACAGACTAATTAATGTGTTGCATGCTATGTCCTGCAGCCTGCCTTAGAGTCACATTCATTTTCTGCCACTGTAAAAAGTAGAAGGATCTGTCACCCAGATCTGTAGGTGGTTGGACTGTTTAAAAAGCAGTTGCCTACTGCCTAAATCTGTAGGGTTGACAAGTATGGAAAAGTAACACTACAGATGCCGTACTCATTCGAAGCATGGGTTTGTAATGTTGCTCGTTTGGGGTTAAAACAGCTGGATTTGCATTCTCTCTCACTGTCAGCGAATGTCTGTCAGGCTGCCATTTCCGAAAAGCCCCTCTCTACCCCAGTGGACATGCTGGCGTTCTTCCGCTCTGCTACACAGTTAAAATAGGCAGACAGATTTCTACTTTCCTGGCGACTGTCCACTAGACGCTAAACTTGGATGGCCTGCAGGGGTAGACTGGCCTATAGAGAACTCTGGAGATTTCCTGGTAGGCCTCTGCACCCTGGGCCTCTTTTGTGTGGTTATCTATTTTATTTCCAAATGTTCTCACAGGAAAAGGGTTGGGCTTGCTGAAATTGTGTGATATGGGGCCATTTTGAGCATTATTTCCAGGGCCTCTTTTGGTTCCCAGTCCACCCCTGATGGCCTGTAGGGCAATGGGCACCCAACATGCTACCGTGGGCACGTTTTTTTAGTCAAAATGGGCCTGTTTTTTGGCCACATTGGGCCACCTGATTTACTTCACTCTGTAGGAAGTAGTTTTGCCAATATGCCTTAAAATACACAATTTGAGACACATTTTCACCCAAAACAGCCCCTTGCGCACTACTCAAATTGCCTATCAGAAAAGGAATGAATTGCCATTTGCGTCTCTGGGACTCTTTTTCATTGGTGCCTGAGCCTTTTTTTCTGGCCTGCTAGACGCTCTTATCATCTTCCCTGGGTGCTGCTCTGGCAGTGTTCTGCTGCCTAAGGGATCCACCCGCTTTTTCCTCACCCGCATTTATGGACCAGGTAAGCAGTGTGAATTGGTGTGTGAGTGAGAGCAGACTTTAACAAGTCTCAATAAGAACCTGGTGTGTGGTGCAAGGACCTCAGATAGTCGGAAGTGGGAACTGGGAGGAGGGGGGAAGATCCTTCAGGAAATCTGCATGATCTGGGCATTACATCAGGGCGCTGAGGGGCACTGCAAAGGCATTCACATTGATGGGCTGATGAACAGTGAGCAAAACATGCCATGCCCTTGTCTTTTTACCTGATCTGTGCTGTTGTGGCCCGCCTCCGGTCACCGGGGCGGGCCACTGATGCTGTCAGGATCACCCGATACAGCTGGTATGCTGGGGGCACCCAGTGGACCAAAGGTAGGGGACACCCTACAATGCCCGGGTCACTGGGCGGACGCTCCCCAGTGGAGGGGATCACTCCAGCTACCAGCCGTCGCGGCTCCAAGGGCACTCGGGCCGCGCTGCACACCAGGCCACGAGCACGTGGCCGACAGTCACACCAAGCACTGACACAGACATGAGTTGCTGCTTCCTGGGGCTCTGCTGCATTGCCGTCTGCGTGCCAGCAGAGCCCCTTTTATTAAAGGAGCGTCATGACACAGTCATGACGCTCACGCAGAAAAGACCACTAGACCAACACACAACATCCCTCCTATATTATAACAAAGAAAAACCACCACCCACTGCAAACGAACAGCGACCCTCGGCGGGGTCTAACTTGGTGCATTCTAGTCCGCGCACCCATTGGACTCGTACATCATCACTGCAAATATAGGGTGCATTCCAGCCTGCGTACCACCTAATAGCTACTCATAAACTTCAACTTTTGGCCTGTGGCGCTGCTGCAGGACAGAAAGAATATATTTTCTACATCTGCTTCCTCTCCCGCATCATACTGCAGTTTCCTTTGATCTTCCGTCGCTTGGACCGCAGCCACCTTGGGGGTCCTTTTCCCCTTTGACTCAGGGCGAGGTACACCCGTGCGAAGTGATCCACCTTCCCGCATCTCCCACAGATGTGTCCTTTCGCCGGGCAGTCCTGCGGGTGTGGAAGATCCCACCCGCACTGATGGCATAGTGTGGCATTGGGGTCTCTCCTTGGCCAGTCTCCCCTCCTCACCGGCTTTCTTCCTTGCCACTTAACGACAGCTGCCACCTCCTCCAGCTTGACTCGCTGCATGGGGGCCTCCAGCTTGAATTGTTGTCTGGATGAGTCCATGGCTGTGGCCCGTACCTCTGCCAGTTCCTGGGCGCGACCAAGTTCCAGTATACGGTCGAGGGTCAGTGCCGGGTCCCTCAGGATTTGCTTGCACAGCTTGGAAGAACTGCAGCCGTAGATGATCTGCGCTCTGACCTCGTCCTCCTCGAAATGTACCAGGGCACAGGACAGTGCGATGCTGCGCGGCTTCCCATGGAATGCATCAAGGCTCTCCCCTTCTTCCTGCCTCGCGCACCTCATCCTGAACCGTTCGTAGTCCCTGTTGACCATGGGTCTGAAGTACTCATTCAGGGTCGTGATGGTTGCACCATAGGACTGGTCCGCGGGCCATAATGTCTTAAATAGCCTCTGAATAGCCAATCCAGCGGAGTACATGAGTGTTGGGCATTTGGCAGTGTCCTTGATCTCCACCGCCTCAAAGTACAACTCCAAGTTTTCTACCTAGGCTGTCCACCGGTGTCCCAGACTGGCAGGCGCAACCAGGACATCAAAGTGGGGTATTGGTGAGAGCTGTCCTCGACATGTCCCTTCATCATCCGACATGATTATTGCTGTGGGAGATGTGGGAGATGTCAGCTGTGGCCACTGCGGTTGGGTATTGTGGAGTGTTCCGCGTCACTGGGCCGCAGGTGATCTGATCCCTCGTGGTGGGTCTACTGAAGGCGCACAAACGCTCCCCGGGGGCAGGTGTGTCAGGATGGGTGCAGCCCCATTGAAGTGTCCATTGGACTGTGTTCAGGAGTGCTTGTCACTGTAGGCCACCCCTTGGCACTCCTTGGTGATTGTACTCAGTGGTGCCAACCCACGTACCCCTGCCCGTGGGTGCACGAGCACTCCAGGTGGAGCCGCTACCCCTTGGGCCTGAGGGAAATGCCGAAGTCAAGATGGGCTGATGACCTCCCTTCTCCTAAGGATGGCCTTCTGCTGTTATATTCCCTCCCCCTCATGGAAGGGAAGAAGAAAACCACTGTTTCCTGTATTGTTGAGGGGTTGTATTGGCGCTATTCCTCTGGCACTGTTGATTTGGCCATGCCCCTTTTTGGGCCCCACCCTCTGCCCAGGGCAATGTTTCCCCACGCGTTCCAGACTTGAAGGGCTGTGCGTTCTGCTTGCGTCCCGCAGATGAGAGGCTCCGCCCCTTTCATTTGTCTCCGGGGCTCGTGATTAGGCCACGCCCCTTTTTTGGCCCAGATTCTGGGGGCCAGGGAGGCTTGCAGAGCTGCTCCCCTCAGTGGAGGTCACCGCTGGCCACTGCAGCCCGGCACACACCGCGCCCCCCACCGACTCCTTTGTACATCGGGCTGCCTCTACTCCACTGGGGCCATGCCCCTTTTCTTTGTCGGGCCGCCGCTGGGCCTGCAGGGGCCATGCCCCTTCCTTTGTCGGCCCGCCGCTGGGCCTGCTGGGGCCACGCCCCCTTTTCGCGTGCAGCCTCTCCTGCCTCCCAACCTCTAATGCGCCTTCTTGTTACGCACTGCCGGGGCCGGGGGCCGGGTGCTGGTGGGTGCTCGATGACACAGGGGGTGCGTGAGCACAATGCTCCACCCGCCGCACCTTCCACACGCAGCCGATGCTGTGACATGGGCTACTACAGGGCCACCCTCGGCAGGACACACCGTCTCCGCCCACGTGGGCTCTTTACTCGCCTCCGTCAGAGGCGCCTGGCGACCCGTGCACCCCAGGGTGCACGGGACTGAGACCTCCTCAATGTTGTGGCCCGCCTCCAGTCAGCGGGGCGGCCACTGATGCTGTCAGGATCACCCGATATAGCCGGTACGCTGGGGGCACCCAGCGGACCAAAGGTAGCAGACACCCTACAATGCCCGGGTCACCGGGCGGAAGCTCCCCAGTGTAGGGGATCACCCCAGCTACCTGCCATCGCAGCTCCAAGGGCACTCGGGCCGCGCTGCACACCAGGCCGCGATCACGTGGCCGACAGTCACACCAAGCACTGACACAGACACGAGTTGCCACTAGACGAACACACAACATGTGCGGTGCCAAAAGAGAACAACTATGTTTCAGCACTATCAAATAACAGGAAACAAACCTACATACTATTCACTTCATACAAGAAAAATAAATGTAACCTTCCAGAAGGCTCTGGTAAATTGGGGCGTCATAATAAAAAAGCTGGTTCGAGGTTGGTCTACTCCGAGAGTCACACGTTCCCGGATACTTGGAGTTTTAATTGCGTTTGTTCAACAATTTTGAATGCACGTTTGCTTACATTCCCAGGCACAAGTGTCTTTGGTACATCTCAGAATTGGAAAGGGGGGCCAGGCTATATCGATTCCATCACTCCTCCGCTGAAAGCATTGCATTGGCTCCATTCAACTTAAAATCTTTGTCGAGACGTCTACATAATCCACAAAAATATCAATAGCACTGGAACCAGGTACCTTGCCTCGTGTATCACAACCCATGCCCCTTCCAGGAACTTGAGTTCTGCCTCTGTGCAAATGTTAACACACACTGGAATAACATACCTTTCCTCCTGCACCGCAACACATGCCCCTTCCAGGAACTTTAGTTCTGCCTCTGTGCAAATGTTAACACACACTGGAATAACATACCTTGCCTTCTGCACCGCAACACATGCCCCTTCCAGGAACGTGATGTCTGCCTCCGTGCAAATGCTAACACTGCAACAACATACCTTGCCTCCTGCACCGCAACACATGCCCCTTCCAGGAACTTGAGGCCAGTCTGCCTCCGTGCAAATGCCAACACTGGACCAACATACCTCCTGCACCCCCACAGATGCCCTTTTCCGGAACCTGAGGACTGTCTGCCTCCGTGCAAATGCTAACACTGGAACAACATACCTTGCCTCCTGCACCACATCACATGCCCCTTCCAGGAACTGGAGGACTGCCTGCCTCCGTGCAAATGCTAACACTGGAACAACATGCCTTGCCTCCTGCACCACAACACATGCCCATTCAAGGAACTTAAGGCCTGCCTCTGTGCAAATGCTAACACTGGAACAACATACCTTGCCGCCTGCACCACATCACATGATATGATATGATATGGCATTTATAACGCGCCTATACTAAGTGTTTCGAGGCGCGACAAGGCAGGGAGGGGAACAAAAGGAGGACGGACAACGATCCTACTAGGCCAGGTGTCATTCAGATCGCACAAGTGCGTGGGAAGAGGGCAGGGACAGTGCTGTACATGGGAAGATGATGACAATAAGTAAGTAAATGGCCAGCAAGTGGCAAGGGTAAGTGCGGGCGTCAGGTGTCAAGGGCTGGTAGGGGGAGTGTAGGGATACAGAAACAGTCCCCCAGTGCAGGGGTTGCCAGGTGGGCAGTACAGGTGTGTGGCGCTGGCGGGAGAAGGACCTGGGCCCGATATCAGAGGGTGTCCAGGTAGCCAGTGCAGTTCAGGCCACATCCAGGAGGTCAGCAGAGGAGAGGAGGAGAAAAAGCAGAAGCAAAGAGAAAGGTTTTGAGGTGCTTCCGGAACCAGAGATATTTCTCCTCAAGTTTGAGGGAGGCTGTCCCAGAGAGAGGCACCAGTCGAAGAAAGAGATCTACCACCACCTTGTTGCTTGGCGAAGCGAATGACCCTGAGGGAGTTGGAGGCGGATGAGCGAAGAGCTCGCGAAGGAAGATATTTAGGAAGAGAGAGTTGAAGGTATTGAGGCCCCAGGCCCGAGAAGGCCTTGTGAACGATGCAGAGGGTTTTGGACAAAATCCTCGCAGCCACTGGGAGCCAGTGCAGAGATTTCAGTCCTGCAGAGATACGATCCCTGGGCTTGAGGCCAAGGACAAGTCTTGCAGTCCTATTCTGGATAAATTGCAGAGGGCGAAGAGTTGAAGCAGGCAGATTTAGAAAGAGGCTGTTACAATAGTCCAGCCTAGAGAGGACCAGAGCTCTGAAGACAGTAAGCTTCTGGGAGAAGGTGAGGAAAGGAAGAATACCTCTGAGGAGGTGCAGCTGGTAGTGTGACTTCTTAGAGACGTCCGAGATGTGAGGAGAGAAGGAGAGTGTGGAGTCGCAGATGACTTCGAGGCTTTTTGCCTTGCAGGTGGGAGCAGGAAGAGGGCCAAGAGAGGCCGGACAGAGAGCTACAGGGAAGGAGGGAGCGGTGTGCCGATGAAGAGAATCTCAGTCTTACTGGTTTAAAGCAGAGGTCATTGGCGGCACACCACTCCTGGATAGCACAAAAGACAGTCAGAGATGAGGGAAGGAGGGGATGAGGCCGAGGATAGCCAGGAACTTGAGGTCTGTCTGTGCAAAAAATAACACTGGAACAACATACCTGGCCTCCTCACCACATCACATGCCCCTTCCAAGAACTTGAGAACCGTCTGCCTCAGTGCAAATGCTAACACTGGAACAACATACCTCCTGCAGCACAACACATGCCCTTTTCTGGAACCTGAGGACCGTCAGCCTCCATGCAAATGCTAACACTCGAACAACATACCTTGCCTCCTGCACCACAACTCATGCCCCTTCCAGGAACTTGAGGTCTGCCTCTGTGCAAATGGTAACACTGGAACAACATGCCTTGCCTCCTGCTCCACAACACATGCCCCTTCCAGGAACTTGAGGTCTGCCTCCGTGCAAATGCTGACACTGGAACAACATACCTTGCCACCTGCACCACAGCACATGCCCCTTTCAGGAACTTGAGGACCATCTGCCTCCGTTCAAATGTTAACACTGGAACAACATACCTCCTGCACCACAACACATGCCCCTTCCAGGAACTTGAGGTCTGCCTCTGTGCAAATGCTAACACTGGAACAACATACCTTGCCTTCTGCACCACAACACATGCCCCTTCCAGGAACTTGAGGTCTGCCTCCATGCAAATGCTAACACTGGAACAACATACCTTGCCACCTGCACCACATCACATGCCCTTTCCAGGAACTTGAGGTCTGACTCCATACATAGTCTAACACTAGAATGACATACCTTGCCTCCTGCACCACAAAACATGCCCCTTCCAGGAACTTGAGGTCTGCCTCCATGCAAAGGCAAACACTGGAATGACATACCTTTCTGGCTGCACCGCAACGTTAACGTTGTGACACCATGCTTGGCTGAGGAATGTGTTAGGCAGAATCCTATGCAGTGCCCTTAGGGACCACTACACACGATTAAGACCACAGGTGGTAATACAAGTTTTACTTTGGTACAAACCCGTACTACTAAGTTATAGTGGTATCAGCAGCAGAGCAGCCAGGCTTATCTCAAGAGTATATGAGCAGTAGCAGAGATTACACAAAGGGACCACAATTACTGTGACTCAAACAAACACTGATTCAAGGTTTCAGGTAAAAAAAATAAGTACATTTATTTTTAGACCATCAGTTATAAACACAACACTTCTATTAACCTTTAAACACAACCACACGTTAAATATACTACAACTAACCAATTTACTTTGTACAGTATGTCTCAAGGTAAGTACCGTGTGTTTGAATGAACCGGTGTTATGAACAAAACAAGATACCGCGGATACGGTTGCTATCACTTTTTGACAGTTCGGTCTACTAAATAAAAGCGTATCCCTGACATGAAATGCTACTGGGGCAAAAAAACACTTAGCACCTGAGATACCCAGAGGGAGTTGGAGACAAAAATAACAGGCAATATTTAGGTTAGGCAGACAGCATCGAGACACACTCAGAAACAGGAGTTCAAAAGTCAAAGGGCCGGAGCCAGGGTTAAGTGACACCGGAGACCTATTGCCGAAGATCACACCGTTAGACAGTTCACAATTCAGCGTAGCCCAAAAGTACTTTGATATTATCAATGTTCGGAAACAAAAGTTATAAGAAGGAGGGAAGACAAGGACGAGCCTTGAAGATGAAGAAAAGGGATTCACCCAGTTTCCTTAAGCAGAACACAGTACCTTATTCCAATGGTGCAGCTGGTGCCATGGCAGTTGTTCCTGTTGGTTTCCCGCAGACCCACGATTCCTGGAGCTTCGTTGTGAAGGAGGACGTCTGAAGGGGGTCTGCACCACACAGGGATGAAGCCGGCAGCAGCGGCTTCGAATAAAAGGTGCGCTCCTTAAAAACAGGAGAGGCTCAGCAGGCGGCTATCCGGACCACTACAGCAGTATGCAGCGATTTCGACCACGACAGAGACCTCTGTCTGACGAAGATGAGCTGGTTATCCCCACCAGGCTCAAGGGAAGAAGACTCCGGACTGGATCGTCTCTTAGTCATGGAAGGGTAGATATCTCAGGACTACAGCAGGGCTTCACCAGGACGGTGTAGTTGCAGCAGCTGTCGTTCTCTCCACTCTTCTTCGGTTCCTTGTAGTTCCAGAGGCGACTCTGACGTCTAGCCCAAGAGACCTGCCTTTTATGCGCAAACCCCCCATTCACACAGCCTGGCTGTCAATCGCGCAGCAGGGGGATTGTCCAGCAGGGACAACCACCTCAGCCAATCATGGCAAAGTGCGACTTGGGTTTCCTAGGATACCCTGTGCAGGGGGTGACTACATCCCTTCACCACATTCAGTCTACCTAGACACCTAGGCGCCAAGAGGAGGGCTTCTCTGCGAAGCCTGCCAAAAGACCGTTAACAAAGAAGGCGAACCTAGTTTGCCACGCAAAGTAAAACACAAGAAGGACTTTAACAAAAAGAAATGGCGAATAAACCCAACCAGAGCCAAAAGAAAGACGATTTGGTCAAGCGGGT
The DNA here is from genome assembly GCF_040938575.1 of Ambystoma mexicanum. Taxonomy (NCBI): domain Eukaryota; kingdom Metazoa; phylum Chordata; class Amphibia; order Caudata; family Ambystomatidae; genus Ambystoma; species Ambystoma mexicanum. The sequence continues at coordinate 193,001,751 of NC_090922.1, forward strand.
TTATGCTTAAGGCTGTTAAAATAGCCAAAAGTATTACCACGTTTATCTAATATAATCGCAGTAGAAAAGTTAGGGTAGATACCACTGCCACCAGCCAAGTCTAAATGTTAAAAGAGCGAAACAATGCTCAGGGAGGTACAGACAGAAAAGGGGTACAGATTAGCCCTTTATAGTACTCCATGTAAGATGGGGTGTACTGGGTCTGTGGTAAAAGTGACTATGTAAAGTAAATGGCAACTTTACCTTTCTCTGGGGACAGTAGTCAGCCCCAGCAAAATGGAGTCAGAGGGCAGTCTAAAAGACCACCCTGGGTTACTACACTGAGGGTGCTGTTTAACCCATACAAGAACAGGGGCATCTGGAGTGGTGTGCTCCAGTGCCCAAGATCACACAATGAGTAAAAACACATAGGGCAAAACACATGTAAGAGTGAAAAAGGATGTACACTCTTACCAGGTGGAAAAAATAAACTCCAGAAATCCAGCAAAGCTGCTGGGGGACTCACTCGGTGAGGGAAATTAGCCCTAGAAGGAGAATTCTCCCTAACAGAATGCACACCAGATTCCACAACCTCCATGTATTGAGGCACAACCTCTAAGGATAAGCGGCTCGATATGCTGGCCAGGCTGTACCTGGGCAAAGGAAGCGTACTTGGCATATGATAGCAGGGCCTGTGAATGGGAGGCCATACCTCGTATAACATGTGTGGCTATAGCTGGTATAAACAGGCAACACCTATCCACATAATAGTATACTCTCATGTAAAGATGGTGCCACTGACCTAGGAATGTTTTGCAGGATATGTTGTTGGAAACACATGAGTTCACACAGGGTATTTTATGCCAGTACCCTGGGAAATATATGGTTGGAAACATTAAAAAAAAAACTTTGTTACCTTTGGAAACTATTTGTTATTTGTTGCTTCATTTATGCTTATTGCAGTTTTTTTTTATATCGGTGACCTGTGTCAAAGGCCATGTGATATCACTTCCGGGCATGGAATTTAAATTGAAGTGAAAAAAAATTACACTTGTTGCATGGCACCCCCTGTAGGGAGACATGGTATCTCCCGGTGTGTGGTCCCCATGTGACCAACTTAATAAAAGTTCCGAGCCGCTTCAGGCTCGGCAGTCTGACCATCCCAAGGCTCCAGTGTTGTTCTTCAAGCACCATGCTGGTGCCACACTGCATGCGCTGGGCCCAAGGACGGGGCCCAGCACGAGGACGGTGCCCCTGCTGGGCAACGCCGTCCCTGGGTGAACCCAAGGCCATGTGAGCATGGCCACTGGTGCGACCCTGGCCTGGGTGCCCCCAGAGCCGGGGCCGTCATGTGCTGGGTGCCCCCAGCCACGTGTGTGCCTCCAGTGATCTGGAGCGCAGTGGGGGACCCACTGCATCATCCGCGCCGTGATCGCCGTCCTGCCAGACCCCGTCGGGTGCTCCCAACAAGAGCATGGGGCCTGACCGGTGACCCGGAGCAGGCCCCCAACAATGGCGACGAGAGGGCTGGAGCCCGTGTGTGCACAGCGGCGTTGGCTGTCGTTCATCGATGCGGAAAGCCTGGTGCCTGCATGAGAGCCGGAGGAGTGTGGCTGGTGCGGCCTCGGCGGCCCGCTCTGAGGGGCGTGCGGTCGGGTCGGCTGCAAATGGGGCCGCCGAACAGCTGAGCGTGGCCCCAGGCCACGAGCGGCATCGGCCGCAGCACTAAGGTAGTGCTTGGGCCGCCAAACAGCTGTGGCGGCACAAGGAAGGTGGATCAGCACTTTCCCCCAGAGAAGTGGAAAAATGGCAGGCCCCAACTCCAACTGGGCCCGCAACGACAATGAGGTGAAGAGGTGGCCCCAGGAGGAGGAGCAGCTGCCCTTCCCGCGTGGGAAGGAGGATCTGCGGCGTAGGCCGCGTGTGCTGCCTCGCTCCCGTCTGATGGGGATGACTGCCCGTGGTTTTGGCCACAGCAAACAAAGGAAAGACGGCCAGGCGGACCGCGGCGGTGCGTGTGCCTGCTCCGACGAGCAGGATAGGAGGTGGGGCTGCCGCACAGCTCAGGCGGCCCCAGTCCAAGAGTGAGGTGCCCTCCACAAGAAGAGATGTGGCGGCTGCGGCCGCAATAAAGAGGGGAGCTGCCGTCCCCTCCCCCACCCTGGGTGAAGAGCAGCGAAATTCGCTGCAGTGTGAAGAAAAAAAAAAACGTGATGCGGGCCAAAATCTAACTGGGCCCGCCAAGGCAATAATCGGGAGCCGCTGCCCCCACCCGTTTGGAGGGGGATTGCCAGCGGCATCGGCCGCAACAACATGCCCAGCAGCCCTGCCGCAACTGCGCCGATGCGGCTCGTCACCCGCAGATGAGAGGGATAGGAGGGTTGCTTCTCTCCCCCACCAGGAGGAGGGGTGCTGCCCGCCCACTAGCTGCGCAACAGAGGACCAGCACGCGCGGCATCGGCCGCATGGAGAGGTGCGCTGTCTCTCCCCCAGTATGGCTGCCCACCACAGCGCTGCTGCCCCATCGGGCCTAAAAAAAAAAAGGGAAACATCGGAGGGAAAGTGGCCTGAAAAGGCCCCCATAAATGGACCAATGAGGCGGGCACATCACCCCCCGGGCCCGTGAAAAAAAAAAAAAAGAGTGGAAAGGCAGGCTGTTGAGGAACAAAGAGGACAAAGGAGAGGGGCGGGGCCTAGACAACACGGCCCGCGGCGGTGAAAGAAAAAAACATAGCCCGCTGCCCAACAGTGGGAGGCAGCTGCAGCCACCGAGTGACAAATAAAAGGGGGCACACCACAAGTACCTTGCCACACCGCAGGTATCCAGCCCACATTGTCATCAAGTAGGGTCCCCGTTGTCACCAGGGTTATCTCGCCAGCAGCCCCACAAGAGGAAGGGAAGCGAAAGAAGTGGCTGGTCGGCCTGGCCCCTCCAACTTGGAGCCTACCGACCCACCTCATGGAGACACATGGACCATGGTGCCCCCAGATGTGGTGCTGCCGGCCGGTGAACGCTGAATTGCCCTTAAAAGCTGCCAAAAGAAGTCGGACCGTTACCACCATCAGACTATGGACTCGGCCGATGTGGCCCCTGGGCCTCCCCAGGTGCGGCTTTGCCGACCCGTGAACTGTATTGTGACTGCCCTAAGCGAACCCGGGTGAAGGTACAACCTGGGTTCTTCTTGCTACTCCACAGGTGCGCAAGATGGACACAACCGAGACTGGGACCCGGCAGGCGGTGGACTTGTGTAAAATGGCCCAGTTATTGGGAATTGTGACGTGGTAAACACCTGTATATATGGAATGTTTCATGGGGTGCCAGGAGCCTTTGTTGGTGCCGTCTAGTGATATGAGACCCACTCACCCAGGTTAATAAAGGGTGCATGTGTGTGGGACTTATGGTTTGTAGAGTTAGTGTGTTAAGTGTGTTATGGTGTTCCATTAATTTCGTTATGAAAAAGAAGAAGTGTTGCATGGTACCCCCTGTAAGGAGACATGGTATCTCCCGGTCTGTGGTCTGTGGTCACATGGTTCCCCATGTGACCAACTTAATAAAAGTTCTGAGCCACTTCCGGCTCGGCAGTCTGACCATCCCAAGGCTCCAGTGTTGTTCTTCAAGCACCATGCTGGTGCCACACTGCATGCGCTGGGCCCAAGGACGGGGCCCAGTACGAGGACGGTGCCCTGCTGGGCAATGCCGTCCCTGGGTGAACCCAAGGCAATGTGAGCATGGCCACTGGTGCGACCCCGGCCTGGGTGCTCCCAGAGCCGGGGCCTTCGTGTGATGGGTGCCCCCAGCCACGTATGTGCCTCCAGTGATCTGGAGCGCAGCAGGGTGACCCCCACTACATCATCCGCGGCGTGATCGCCATCCTGCCAGACCCCGTCTGGTGCTCCCGACAAGAGCGTGGGGCCTGCCCGGTGACCCGGAGCAGGCCCCCAACAACACTGAAGTCAAATGTCATGTGATGTCACTTCCTGTGATGTCAGTGGGTGAGTGTCGTAATTTCAGCTAGCCCTGACTTTACGGTGAAATGACATCCCTGCACTGGTGCTCCACCTCGCACTGCATGGTTTATTCTTATTACTACTATTTTGCTACCTTTTGCTTTGTGACTAATAATGAATGTCGCTTTTACGACCATTTTTAGTTTTTGCTATTGGGTGGCGCTAAAGCGCCATCTGTCAGCTGACACGATTGCATTAGTGTACAGCTAGTGCGAAATGTCATATAAGGAGGGACACAAAGCTTTTAGGTGTTGTTTAGTTATTTACCCACAAGTTGACCGTGCATGGCCATGCTAATTCCCATGGTCATTTCCACCCACTTCCTGCCCCTCCATGCCCAAAACACATCCTCCTGGGATCTCTCATTGATCTGGCTTTTTCAAGCCTTACCGTCAAACTGTGCTCAAAGTGCCTGCCACTGTTTTTTCAAAGCAGTCTTCTGAGAGTTAATGACTTAATTGGAGCTGTAAGCACGCTAGTGTTGTAATAGAAAATGTCTTAACCAGGTCTTCCTTCAGCCAGTCGATTTATAAGCACTATGCATGTTTTTCACTGAAGTTCTGTTAAAACAACAATTTTGGTTTTTGTAAAGGTATTGGGCTTTTATATTATACATGCCATTACTATTGTATGCCCAGGTACTCGCATCATTTTTCAGCTTCTATAATCGATGGCCAGTTAATACAACTGCGGCAGTACCTGGCAAATGCCTTTCCCATGGCTACACAAAAAACCAAACTGTTGGCATTTCCGATGCTGTTTTTTTATGCCACCAGATCCCTTTCCCCCCTCCTCATCTCGGGCTTTGAAGCAGTTTGGCTGCAATTAAGCGCTACAATACAAAGCTCAACATGTGCTTCAAATGGCAACACAAATACCGTGTGAGAATGCAAAGTTCTGCTGTCTAAAACACTGGGGCTGTTCGCATGACATGGCGCCCCTTGGCAGATTACGGCTCGCCATCACACTCCCAGGAGCCCACTGATGCCAAGTATAAAACGCCGGAAGGATCAATATTCCAGCTTTTCCCAGCATCTGCCCACCCCTGTCTGACGACGCTTTCGTGAAAAGCCTCATCTGGGTGATGACAGACGTGGCTGGTAACACAGCGTTTGCACTCAGGCTGCTTTGCTCTAACAAATCTCATTGCTTCATTTCCTGCCATTGATGGGGACTAATTCAAAATATCCCCTTCACATGATAGGGATGACGGCAGCAGCTAATGAGCCTGTGCCGGTGGCCGCCCGCCCCGCAGGCACTCACTTCTCCAGCAGAGAAGCAGATTAATGCGAGAGCGCGTCAGCACTCACCAAGGAAAAGAGGAACCCAGCGCCGCCTTCAGTGCGTTTCCTTCCAGATATCCAAAGGAGGCTAACGAAGCATTTCACGCGGCACAGGTCGATAAAAGGAGTGCACATGGTTTGGGTTAACATAACACCTCCTATTGGAGCTCTAAAACAAAGACGGTTCCGCCTGTGCTGCGCTCTTTATAAGTGTTAATGTATTATGCTGGTCACTGCAACCGCTTGGCTGCCCCTGTCATAAATGAAGGCTCTTGCCCAAGTTAACTCCGAGCAAACTTTGGGCCCTATTCATGGAAATGTGCGCAGAAATCCTGCAGGGGGCCGCGCCCCGAGAAGTGCGCTGCGCAAGCCTGCTTGCAGAAAGAAAAGTCTGCTGCCTGCATACTCATGGAATTGTTCTTGCAAAGTAAGTGTATTCGCAAGTCACAGCTGGAACGCCCCCGACACGCCCACACGCAAAGCATAAACAGCCAGATCAGCTGCCTTTGCACGCTACCCTGGGCACGAATACATGCACCCTTCACAGAGTTTGTGGGGTGCCCCGCAAGCAGGCCTGCATCTCGGGGACCACCGATAACTGTTCCCAGCACCCGACAGCATGCGTATGAAAAATCGTAACTCGGTCTAAACACAGAAAATGTGCATGCAAACGCCCATGAACCATTCATGCACACCGCTGCACTGCTTACACGCACCACTAAGTAAGTATTTAACCCCAGTTGCGTTCACGCACCCCGAAATTCGACATGCAACCACACCTCTGTGCTGCAAATCATACGAGCAAGTTTACTTATGCCTGCCTTCTGGTGGCGGATCGTATAAAGGATTTGCGTGGCCTTTTCCCAGCCGAGAGGTTGCGCGATCAAATCCATGAATACGTCTCGTGCTGCCCAATTGTGGGCGTGCGAGAGACTGCCTGCAGGCCGTTCCTCGGAATGCCCATTTTTGGGCAAGTTCTTCCCCATTTTTGGTGTTCCGCCCCCTTCCCAGCCATCTACGCAAGCCACACCCATGCTGTGCGTGGAGTCTCGGCCAAGGCCAAGGCCCTCCACAGCTCGCGGAGACGTGCCGAGCATGCACAAACTCCTCGCAAGACCAGGAAAAGTACCACACATTCGATTCCACGAATCGACAAATGGGGATTTGCACACAGAATGGCGCGCAGGTACCCTTTTTTCTGCACAATTTATTCCATGAATCGGGCCCTGAGGGTACAGTGCACCGGGCCCAAAACCAGTGTTGTCACTGCTATATTGTTAGAAAAATGTACCGCAAATTGCCATGAATTCGCATGGGCAGTACCTGGTAAAGGACCTCTTTATTCCATTGCCAAAACCTAATGCTCAGCGGCCTAATACCAGTACCTTTTTATGTAATGGACATTTAAAAAATCCAGTGTGTGGTCTTGGTGATCTATCATGGGTGGGAACAATATAATATTGAATAACATATGTGGCTTGCTAGTCACACTAGGCAAATTGGTATGTGAGTATTGCCAAAGGCAAACAGTTTTGTCTTTCATACGTCAAGTGCGTCCTCAGACGCCTCAATCAACTTCATGCCATGACTACAGGACACAAATAATGGCCACACCATTACAAGTGATAATGATCATTGAAGCACATAACACAAAGCAGGCACACAATTCAAACAAATACATAAAGCTGACTCAAAGAATGTTCGATTAAGCCACAAAGGCACATTCACCATTCAGCAAACCACAATGCCAGAAACCTGAAAAAAACAGGTAATAACGACACACCACCAAGGTAAATGTGTATACCTACACATGTTATGTTATCATGCATTTGTATAGTGCCACCTGCCATCGTTTATGACTTTGAAGTGCTTTGCCTGTCTGAGAGGCAAAGGAGGAGTATGATAGAACATTCAGTAGTTACTCTGTACTGTTAATAGGGGGCATCATATAAATGTTAGGTCAATATCGAGGTATATGGTCTAGTTAACAGATTAGATTTCCAGGTCTACCTTCTGTTTTTTTTGTGCATGTTAAGGGTGTTTCTTTTGGCTGCTTCAAAAGCACTTGGAAATTAGACACTTAAAGCAAAACATTCTAATGAAACCTCAACATAATATAACATGACCCAACCAGCTGGCATAAAAGGAAACTCACATCATATTCTCCTGCCTTCCCCCAAAAGGAGTGAATGAGTACATACAGAAGACCTCAGGTAGATTCTAGTTAACATGCAGTTAGCTTTGGGAAAAGAACACTTTGATCCCAGCAGAGCAAGGCCTTCAAGAATGTTTCTACAGCTTAAAACATTACATAGCGTAGCATAACATAAGGGTGCAGTGAGCTAAAATGTGGTTGTACACCCTCCTGAGTGGGAGAAATTCCAGAGAACAGGGTATTTGACCCATGATCATTCTCAGTAGAGGGGCTCCCACACCCTTGTTGAATTTGTAAAACTTGGGGTTTCACCCTAAGTATCCCAGGGTAATCCAGACATGGACCCCTTGCTCACGGTGCCTTAGAGAGGCTCACCTTCACCTCGCTGATGAGGCCCAACCAGGCCAAAACGCATGTCTTGTGTTGCTTATGGTACTCTTGTTCAGAGGAGAATTGCCTAGCATTTGTCAGCTGACACAATTGCGGTTTATGCAAACAAGAAAGCACAACCCTGTTGAAAGCACAACCTAAATACTGAAATCCAAACATGCACCATGCTCACTTTTTATGATGTCCACTGGATAAAGAACACCACCTTCTTGTGAAAATAAAAGGCATAAGTCGAGATAAACTATGCAATTTAAAATATATATGTTTGGGAACTGAAAATACATGTTTATCCAATCGTGTAAACTTTAACTGCACAGAAAATCTCAGTGTTGGCTACAAACAAGAAAATGTGCCTACCATCAACATCTACGCCTTTACAGGGCTGAAGTACTCAAAGCGAAGAAAGGCCACTGCTCCAAACGCATCGATTTGCCACATCACATTGAAAAGGAAATGTATTAGATGATCAGAGAATTCAAAAACCCTACAGCCTGTAACACAACCCTTATGCTTACACAAGAGCTCTGTGACCAGATTGCTGCATATTTCAACCAAAAAATCCTAGACATCCTGGATTACCTTGACAATAAAGAACGCTCCCACCCACAAGCCACAAAGATCCCTCAAATACCTCTCACTACCTCCACTCTATTGTCTTTCTACCTTCTGTCTGCAGAGGACCTACAGGCTACCATTAACTCCTGCAACCTGTCATGATCTTCTGAGGATCCATGCCCCCCCAATATTTACAAATCAATCATGAAATCTCCAGATTTAGCACTCATCTTCCTATTTCTTGCCAACGACTCCATCAGCACTGGAAGGGTTACAGCTCGGTTGAAATCTGCATATATCAGACCTTTGCTTAAAAAGCCCAGAGCAGAGCCATACCACCAAGCAAGCTATCTCCCCATATCTAACAGGCCTTTCATTGGGAAACATCTGCAAACAAGTATATATCACCAACTCCGGGACTTCATCGAAACAAACCAACTCCTGAATGATGCACAGCACCTTCTTAGACCTTCTAGGAGTACAGAATCGGCTCTGTGCTTCATCTCGGATACACTTAAATACAATGCAGATGAAAACTCAGAGAGCTCATTCTGCTGGAAATCACAGATACTTTTGGCACCATCAGTTGCAAGATACTCCAAAAACAATTGGAAGATAATGGTATTAAAGAACCAGCTCTAAACTGGATCACCTCCTCCTCAACGCTACAGCAGAAACCACAATCTTGAGCCACTGTAATTCCCGGCCTCAAGGTTCCCCACTCTCACCTCTGCTTTCCAAAATCTACATGATACCCCTACCTGATAACATCAATACATCTGGTATCTCTTTTTACAAGTATGTGGATGACACTCAAATAATCGACAAATATGTGAACCAATCATCATCAAACACCCCAGACATTAAAAACTGCCTTGCACGGGCGGATGCATGGATGACAGCAAACCGACTAACTCAACCCTACCAAAGAAGAGCTGATGCTGTGCAATCCTACAGGTTCTAATCCACCACAATACCATGGCCTGACAAGATGGGACCCTGTACAAACCTGTCAACCTTGGTAACGAATCTTGGAATGAAAATGAACAACACCCACACTCTTGATCCATAGGTCAACGCCATTGTCAGAAACTGTTTCTCTCAGCTGTGCATGCTAAGCTGCATCTTACCTTCCTTAACATTCCCCCACAGGGCCATGGGAATAATTTCTCTAATACTAGCCAAACAAGACCCTGCAAACAGCCTCTATCTTAGACTCCCAGATTAATTAATGAGGACATTTCAAAGAGTCCAGAATGCAGTAGCAAGAATACTTCTCAGAATTAAACAATTTGATCATAGCACCCCAGCATCACATACTCTCCATTGGCTACCCAAAAAAAAGGGTGCATTTCAAAACATTTTGCAGAGAGCATCGTTAATACCATGGAGTGGGCCCTTCTTCCTTCAGAAGTAACTTTCAACACTACACTCCCTCCAGAACACTTAACGTCCAGCAATGCTTCCAGCCACACAATTGTGGAACACTCTACCCAACCCTATGCACCAGCAGGAGAACCAGCTGACTCTCAGGAAACAGTCCAAGATTTGGTTTTTTAAACAACCACTTTGAAAGAAATGAAAAATAATAGCAACTGCCTAAAAACCGTGCATCAGAAATGTTGGTGCTAATTTACGACAAGCATTTTTTGAAACTCTCTGCACTATTACCTAAAGCAAAGCAAGCAGACGCATGGAATGTCTCCTTTGTGGCACTGGTCCGCACCTTTGATCTCAGTGAAATCTACCACCAAGTGCAAGGTAGTGACAACACCTTTGCCCCCACTCTCCACCCTCCTCATCCCTCAACTAACCCGTGACTACTAAAATCTTGCATTCTTACACCTCCCACACTTGGACTCTTAGGTCTAGTGTAATGATAAGTGTTATTTATATAGTGCTTTCACAAAAGCACTTTACAGAGTCCATACTTACATGCAATATAACCCAAGTGAAGTTGGTACTAATTTAACTACCTCGGAAGGAGGAAAAGCTGAATTGGCCTTGCCAGGATTTGAACCTGCAACATGCAGATCACACACTGTAAGAGGATTCAATTCAACACTACAGCTAAGTCAACGCCTAGTCTATAATACTGAATGAAAACCCTTATTGATATATCTTTATGTCCAGTTCATGCGTTCTGGATGACTACCCCTATATAACACCCCTCTGTTGGAATCCCCCTGACCCCACTGAGCCAAGAAGTAGTTCTGTTTTGCAAGTTAAAAGGTTTATTTGAGACTTTAAACAATATAGATATATATATCACACTTTATAATAAATTAATAATTGAATATCACACTTAATCTGATATGATAAAGATTAACAACGGAGAATCTGGCACTAGCACACTTCTTTATAATCACTAAGGAGTTGACATGAAATGGATAAGGTAGCACACTGGTAAATAGGGACAGAAGAATAATGTGGTAGAGAATGCTTTATAGATTTCAAATGGATGCAATGTTGAATGAAATGCAGTACAGAAAATACTCAATATGATTTCAACAAAACAATGTAATCACTTTTCTCTGGCAATTCACCCCCCCCTTTTATGCAATGCAAGGAAATGGAAGGAAGCACACAGTTCTCAGAAATGCAATTAAATGTGATTCAGTTCACCCCAGCAACTTAGACTACAGAAGTTTACAACACAGGCAAAATGCTTTGATATGTGCTGGCAATGGAGTGAAAATATGTTAAAATGCTTTTAATTCCCTCTAGCGGTTCAGGGTGAGTGGTATCTAGTTAATATTAGTCCAGGCTCACTCTTGCAATGATTCAGGGATAATTAGCAGGTTAAACGAATTTTTGTCAAATGGAAGGCAAGCAGCTGCAGATTTTTACACGTGGAGGAATTTGCAAATCGCGGTAAAATTAGCGCGTGCGTTTTACGCGATTGCGGCAAAACTATAGGGGGTAGGAATGCGGTTCTAGGTTCGTAGGAAAGCCACGATTCTCAGCTTTCAGAGGAAAGTTACTGCAAGTCTCTAGCACAAACGGTCACGGAGATATGAGCGATTAAATAAAGGTCGTTTTTCAGATTTGAAATTTAAAGTTCAAAAAGACAAGTGCAGCTTGCAACTAGAAAATGACAAGTGACAGCTTTACAAATGACAGGTGACAGTTAGGAGACAGTTCTACTTAGATTAAAATAGGATTGAATTATATTATTTTAACTAAGAGATTGGTTCTGCACAGTTTTGCTAGGTACTCACACTATATTCTTGAATTAGAATGGGCCTCGCCACGGATCTGGTCAGGTTTTAGACTGGACTCTGGTCTCTGCACTTCACAGTGATCTGGGTCTGCTCTCTCTCTGGATTCTGGAGATTGATGGATTTAAAGTCTGGATCTCTGTATGTTGATGGAGATAAAGTATGGAATTTTCCAGCAGAGCGTCCCGCAGCAAATGGATTTGAAGGTCCCTATCTGTCCTGACTCTCTGCTTTTATGTGTTTTGAAAGTGGGTGTGTATGCAGCATCACTAGCCCCTACCTCTCTCTCAGCTTCTAATTGGTCAAATTTCCATTTCTCACTTGATTGGGGAAGGAAGTGTGTGTCAGCGTGATGTCATTTTATGGCTTGCAGAGAGGACACTCCCCTGCCAAATTGCACACAATCTATATATGATAAAAAGAGACATATTTGCACAGGTAAACATTGGTTTAAAATTACATGCACCCCTCACATAACACAGGAGGTATCCCCTGTTCAAACTTTGCTCTTCCTGGGGGCTTGCATTCAGAAATGGCACATATTTCACTTTTTAACTGATTTTGCAATTTCAGACATTGACCCAAATTTACAAACATGTGCGCAAGGAGTATGGACATTAGTTGATGACGTGTCAGATTTTTCACATGCACACATTTTGAGTAATATCCTCTTTTCCGCTAAAACTCCCCTGAACATACCACCGGTTCTAAAAACCTCTTAAAATGTGGGCAGAAAAATCACAAGAATTATGGCATCATTTATAAAATTTTCACATGTCCGCTCTATGAATGATCCATCTTTTTAGAGTTATGTTCTGGCCCCAAAGGGGTGTGGTTTTCCTCCAGCACAAGGTTGAATTTCTGGTTTTTCCAGTTCTGCCAAGCCAGCTTGCTCTCACAGGCAGTGCCCCTCCCCTTTGCTTCAGGAGGAAGCTACATTTACGACATCTGCAATAAACCATCTGTCTGGGTCAGGACAGGGCTTTGTTCAAAGCTCCTGTATTCTATGGGGGCTCCCCTTAATTCAATTATCAGAGAGATGGCATATCCTTAGTGTGGCCAGCAAAAGGCAGATAGGCCTGGGAATACAGCTGTGACTCAAGTTTCACTCCTCATGGGGTTAGTTGCCAGGCAGAATTCAGTTTCTCAAGCCAGGTTTCAGATAAAATGTCACTTTTTGTTCCCCAGTTTAAGTCAAGACAAATTTTTACATATGCAGCTAGAATGCTGATTCTAAGTTAAAAACTATGACATTTAAACAATTGCAACCTATGTGACACTCAGAAATAGGTCACTCATTTCTTTTAAACATTTAGATTTTTAGTGTCTTTCAGTCCAAATTTACTTAAACTGCTGAAATCCACAGCTCAGCCAGTCTTGTTATAAACCTTCAAGTCACTTCAGAATATACTTTACATTGGATCCACCTCTCAGTAAGTCTTTCTTTGGCCTGCTTTGGGTTCATTTATTCAGTTTTATAAAAAGTAAAATCTGGTGTTGTTTTAAAATGCCGGCTTTTGGATAGTGGTGAGTACTGGTACTGCACCCATTTTTGGGATTTAAGAAAATGAATTCCCCACAATTCTAGGTGGCTTTTGGCAATCAGCATTTCCATTCCCAATGGTTTCAGGCTACTGTGTGGTTAGTCCAATGGGGTTTTTAGGCAGTGCCATTCTGTGCCCATAACATCGGCAAAAATGAGTGGCAGCCTATTCTTCATGCATTTCCCTGTGCATTTTCTGGGAAGCTCTGGCCATCATGATGTTTTCCATGTCAATACTGCACAGTTTTGAGGTAGGGCTCGGATGCATGGGTAAATACATCCCACAACACAGATCACAGCAGCAGTTGCTCACCCTGCTGAAACAGAGGCATTGCTAGGGGGGAGGCTGAGGGGGCTATAGCCCCAGGTATTTTGGTTGTAGGCCCGGATAAAAGCTCTGGCGCTACAACCAAAATGCTAGCTAGCCCCGAGTCCCGCCCGTCCTGACATTAGCTTAGCATCTGATCTTTTCCAGACCTAGCAACACCCCTGCACTGAGCTATCGTACCGGCTAGTGTACGTAACAGATTCCGACCCTATCCATCTTCTATGAACAACCATTGCTGGTAATTGTTCCTCTCCCCAATCCAGGAGATGCCCATGTGACTAAGTTGCCCAGTCGATAACAACCACAAACAACTTAGAGATTTTCATATCGACACACAGGTAACAGGTACTTCTGACCTGCTTCCATCAACACTAAAGGTTCCTGCATCTGCCTTCCTGCTATCTGACTAACACACTCTACCCTCCTTTCTTACAGATGCATACCTCACTTGGACTCACATGTTGCCCTTCTTTCGGGCAGGGCCCTAAGTGGTCTGGGGCCCCAACAGGGTTTTTAAATTGACCCTTGAGATGGGTCCCTGCTGGTCCCCCTTTGGTCCCTCTTCACTATCAGAGCCCCCTTTTCTCCTAACGTGTGACAACTGGGCGTATCCTTCAATGCCTGAAGCCAATGAAATGCTAATGGAGCCCAATCGACACGTTAACACTTGCACTGTCACTGATCACTGCAGAATGCTACTAAAATGATTTCTTTTGTTTTCCTACAACCCGCCTTTCTCCTTTTTGCAATGTAATGTTCGGTAACATGTTCTTGTATAATGCACCTCTGGAATTTTTGACAAGTTCTTTGCAGGTGGATCTGCAAAAAAAGCAGAGAGGGGTGGTCAGAGGGAAAAGCAGGTGCCAATCCTGTGGTGCTGGTGAGTGTATGCCAAAACTATGCATCTCTTCAGAGCCAGTATAGTAAATGCTTTAAGTGGGGTAAGAAATCGAGTGGGGGTTCAAATGCGTAGTGATGCAATAATTGGGGGCAGCTTCAAGTAGCTAATAAAGCTTTAAAAGAGGAGTGGCTTGTGCAATTAAAGGAGTGACCTAAGAGAGCCAATCGAGTTTACATATGTGCAATAGAAGGGCAAACATTCTGGTTTATGAGATGTATTTAAATATGGTTAATGTGTGTAACAATATTGACCAAAATAAATATATTCAAATACGAAACATAACATCAAATCAAAAGGGGTCAGATCACCATGCAATTCCACAGTTCCTCTGAAAGAAATTAATTAGTCACACACACTAATTAAAGGCATTCTAATGATAATACTTTAATACAATGTGTGGCAGAAATCAAATATTGCATTCTCTTATAATTTCCTCTTCCTGTTTGAAAAGTACCTAATTTCACATTTCTTTCACTGATGTGTTTCTAAACATTGCTGGAGGTGACATCTACTGGCAAAGAACAATATTTCCAACCTTATTTTTAAGAAACTAGCTGTTCTCAGTGCAATGCTGTTCTAGCATATCTTAAGGGTTATTCATTCAATAATATCCCACTTGTATGTATTTATTCAGTAATATATTTAATTGTAAACACAATTAACAATCTCGTCATTCTCCGATACAGCACTTAATGAGCCGAATGATCGAACTCTTGAGAGAGCAACGGGTGGCCCGTGACTGAATACAGGTTTCAGAAGGTATAGGTATATTCTGTTAAAAGTCTGCCACTATGGCTTATTAATGGTCATTGAAAAGGATAAATGTTTAGGAAAGTGTCTTCTTTTGAATTTGAAAGGCATATTTGTATCAGATGGATTGAGAGTTATGCGCAGGTAGGGCGGGAAATTTGGCAGCAAGGAGTCTACAGGCAATTCAGTCTCAGATGAGGTCGGTAGTGACGGGTGTGTGGATCTAAGTGTTAGGGTGTTAGGATTTGAGGGTCTTCAGCTCCTTCCTGAAATGTAGATGGGAGGGGGTGAGTCTGGTGTTGGCACAAGGTTCCAGAGACTGGGAGCATCTACAGAGACCTGTCTTCTGGCTCTTTACTTCCTGCAATGGTGGAGTTCAAGTCTGAACATTTCCTTTCTTTTGTTGGATAATAGGCCTCCAGAAATGCTAAGTTTCTCAGTGAGGTAGCTGGGGGACTTCAGGGTAAAAGCCGTGTAGATGATGCAGCAGGATTTGAAGACGAGAGCCAGTGCAGTTCGGCAGTGGAGTAACTTTGCTGAAAATGTTGGGGGGGTTATGACAACTGAAATAAAGGGGCAGGTTGGAGGAAGGGCAGACGGTGGCTCTGAGGGATAACACTAAACTACTACACCACAAGAGGCCATTGCCGACGCACTGTTATAATTTTCATAAGACCCGTGGCATATCTTTAAAAGTTAATTCTAAAGACACTCGGCTCTTCTGAAATATATTACACTACAGTTGGTCTTTAGAATTCACTGCATTGACAACAGTTAAAAAGCATGCGCCCCCTCTACCTAAAGAGGACCTGCTGAAGGGAGCTGGTGTTTGATTATTGCCACCAGGGCACTGACTTAAACAAGCATATGGACATAATACAAGATGGATGCCTGCAAGATTTCAAAACAGCACATTGGGTTGCTTATTCTGATTTCATTAATTACTTGCAACATTCTGACTCATTAAAATTAAGGTATGTTTTCTTGTGTTCAAATCACCCCAAGCAGTGGCGTAACGAACGAGTGGGAGATCAGACCGGGACATTCGTCAGTGGGACATCACTCCCGTTCGGCACCTCAGAAAGGGTGCCCAAAGGAAACGTTGTCCCACTGGTAGGACAATGTGTGCCAAGCAATTCCTGCTCAGCACGCTTATTGTCCTGGCAACAGGACACCTTACCCTTTCCGAACGGTACAGGGGTCTCGCTGCCAGGACAATGTCCCAAGGAGCTCCGGGAATCTGATGGTCCTCACGTTGCTCTATGTCAACAGAGAATTACACTGCAAGCCATTAGGCACTGATTGGAGGGAGGGGGCGACTATTTGTCCCTTTAGTAATGTGTATGTGAGGGAGTGATGAGAAGTGATAAGGGTGCATAATGTTGCACGCTTTATGAAATAATGACTATGGGCCTCATTACGAGCATGGGGGTAGCCGTGTCTGTATGGGAGGCACAGCTACCGCCATGCTCGCTACCGGCACCGTCTCCCACGATTGGGCAATAACCGGCCCATTACAAGTTGAATGGTCTGATAATTGCCCATTTGGTAAGACCTGGCGGGCTGTCTGGCACCCGCGAGCATAACTTGTAATTCGGCAAGACGGTATGAACGGTGCCGGTGCCTTACGGGCACCGTTCATACCGTCACCGCCACTCTTATAATGAGGCCCTATGGCTTTAAATCCCAAGGGGTATTTGTTAGGCTCACGTTTATCTGCATGATGCTATTGTGACTTTGCATTCAGGATGGGGAGAATAAAACTAAAGCCATACTCTCATTCCTCAACATTTCTATGACAATGTATATAGTGTACAGTTAGTTTACTATGAAAGGCTAGCTTATTATGTAATGTGGTTTGCTTCCAAAGCATTGCCAGAAATAATTATTTAAGCACATGAAATGTAAAGCAAAACCTTACTAAACCTTACTAAATATCTATATGAACTAAACCTGGGAAGAAGTGCACAGTTGCTTAAATTGTTCACATCCCAGTTTCACCATTTATCCAAAGTGTGTGATCCTGGGCAATTAATTAAATCACATTGTGTATTATCTGAAGCTTTGTACGTGATTCTGATTAACTTAAAAGCTTATGTTAATATATCATGCTATTACAATAAAAAAGCCTAATGACTATAGAGTTGCTCCATATATAACAATAGTGTAATATAGGTATTGTGCACTACAAAGTACTTTGCCACTTGGCTTACTTATGGCACCTTATTCTAAAGTCACTTCCATACACTTCCATGGTGCCTCTATGGATCAAAGACTTTTCTGTGAAGTCACTTCTGTTGGTGCAATCCATATGCAAATTAGGAGGCTTCCATGTATTTTGCGCCAGAGGGCCTGGACAGAGCTCTAATAGATGACTTTCTTGCATCTGCAATGATCCTGCAGTTTTATTTTTTTTATCTGTAAAAATGCCATCTGCCACTAATGTTACCAAAAAAGTAGATTGGGCCAGGAGTGAGCAGTTTGGGGTGTAAATTAAAATGTTTACACGCACTGCCTGGCTCACCTCACCCCTCACTCTTGCAATGCTGGATGCTGCCCTGACCCCAAATGTGATTGTCCAAATGTGCCCCCTCACTAGGGTCAGCCTGCAACCCAGCCCTCCAACAAACATACACACAGCTGACCTCAGCCCGGCATTATGTAATGAGACAGCGTGAGCCTGGCTGGGCACCTCAGCCAGGCTCGAGTTGTCATATTACATGATCAAAGAATGTAACGGACACAATGAGGCCCCCCGGCCCTCCCACCAAAAGATCGGGGGGAAAAATGCATGCCACAAAATTTGGGGGGGACTTGTCCCCCCCCGTACACCCCTATAAGTACGCCCATGCAGTTCGGTAAGGGATGTAGTAATGTAGTTGAATTTGCAGAGTCCTTTGTTGAGTTGTACTGCATCCTACGTTAGACAGGTAGCCAATATAGCTTTCATGGCCCCACTGGCAGTGGACATGGGGCCTCATTACTAATCCGGCGGTAGGTGTGCCGGAAAAATAGGCAGGCTGCTGCCGGACCCATAATACCATTCCGTCTCCGTGATTGCCAGAATCACCAGAGCATTACAACCCCGGTGACCCGGTAATTCCGTAGGCAGAATTCCATAAATCCCCATTCCCATGGAGTCCCAGAATACTCCATGGGCATGGGGACAATGGAAACACTGGTTCCGTCTATGACGGAGCCGGTGTTCCATTTCTGCCTGCAGGCGGGTGGTGTTACTCCCGCCAGATCAGACCTCGCGGGAGTGACACCTCCTGCCTGTAGGACTCGGAATTAGCCGGTCCGGAAACAATGGTGGCAGCGGTTTTACCGCCACCGTTGTTTCCGGACCGGCTGACTTGTAATGAGGCCCATGGACTTTAACATTCCGCCAGCCCGAGCTTTGGTAGGCCCGAGCTGTGGACTGCTAAAGCCCATGTCCTCCCCCCAGCCGGGCCGTGAAAGCTATTCGCACCCTGGGATTTAGCAGGGTGTGGATAGTTTTCTCTTTTTTTCTCCATCCGACAGGGGACCAGCTCATCGCAAGCCCATCTGCTGTCAGAGAAAAACATGTTTTAAATGTAAAATGTACGAAAAATAGCAGCCACCACTGAAATGACTAGGTCCCTTTTCGAATGGTAGCAGCCATTGAAAACATAAGGCGAGGCAGGGCACTAGAATCTGTAGAGCACTGCGCTGATCATTAGCTATATATTGTTATTGACCCTGCTGCCGGTTTTAAGGTTCTTGGGAGATGGTGTCCTTCCATCTTGGGCATGGGTTGGACAAAGACTGGCTAGGACTTTATTCACACAGGCGCTGGGAGAGTGTTGAAGGAATTCAGACACTAATATCCGTTCTCAATAACTAAAACATAGTGGTAGGTCACGGGTGGATTTAATGATAGAGTTAAGCCAACACATGTTTCATCACTCCAGGGACTTTTTCAAGGCTCTGTGATCTGGCACACCAGAATAGCTTGCCAACTTTGAAGAATACTTGAACAATAACTAACTTGGCATCCAGATGACTGTAAGTCACAGCTACGAGACAGTTGATTTTCTGGACATAAGAATCATGCTTTGTCCCGACCGACTACAAACAAGAACCTTCAGGAAACCAACTGAGGTGAATTCGGTCCACTTTGCCACAAGCTGTCACAGAAAGACAGTCATACAAAACATCCCAAAAGGTGAGTTCATTCAAGGCAGGGGAAATTGCAACAATGAAGGCACTTATCTTTCTGAATGTCGGCTAGTTAAAGAAAGATTCACAGCCAGTGCATACCCCGACCAGTCAGTGGAACTAGCGGGAAGATCATTGAGTGTTATCACCAGGGACTCACTTTTAACCCCAAAAGAGAGTGAGAAGCAACGGGACGCCACCCTAAGATATGTAACTCAATATAGCCAGGGCAGCTATAAGCTCCAAAAAATCCTAAACAAACATGGCCACCTACTAGCAATAGACCAAGACATCCAAAAATGGATTGCACCCTCACCACAATTCTTCTTTACCAAGGCACCAACATTAAGAACCATCCTAATCCCATCGCACATAATATTAATTGCAGACAACCGCCCAAACTGGCTCACAGCGTTACAAATGCAAAACCTGTTCCATGTGTCCTTTTCCTCAAAATTCCAAACAGGTTAGCTTCAATGACAATCAGTGCCTCAATATTGACCAACTAATCAACAACAAATCTAAATGTGCTGTATATGTAATCATCTTTGTATGCAAGCTAACATACAAGGACAGCACAATTTCAGAGCTAAGGACATGGATCCGGGAACATTTGAGCATGCTGAGCTCCTAGGATGCAAGATATCCCCTGGCCACCCACTGTCAAGAAAACCCTCAACTACAGAACAAGAAAGTCATCTGATTCATGGGCCTGGAAATAGTCACATGTGACTCAAGAGGAGGAGATTGTGACCTACGACTCCAACAAAGAGAATCCAGACATATCTGCAAATACAGATGTGTCAACAATGGGCTCAATACTGACCATGAACTAAATATGTTCTTATAAAGTATCTGCACCCTCTCTTTCCATACACCAACCTTGGGGCTGCCAGCACCAGCTCCATGCAGCATATTCCAGAACCTATACACAATGGCACTGACCAGAATTCGCCTACCCATCTGAGCCCAAACACCGCCGTTGGGGCTGCCAGCACCAGATCCATGCACCATTTTCCAGAATCTACACACACCGGTATTGACCGGGACTCACCCCCACCCATCTGAGCCCAAACACTGCGCCCAACAACAAATGTGCAAACTTAAGTACACAGTGAGACTTTGTACCCATCATGCACACAACCTGTGGACCTCCGCACCCCAGACAGACCACCTACTTTCCTCTCCATGATATCCCCTATGGTAGACAGCATGCATTAATCAGAGACACTTGCAACATCCTTATCCTGCTCTCCCTGCCCTCCAAGCAGGCCCCACCCAGGTATATCCACACCAATTGCTCTACAACACCACCCCTCGAGCCTACAGGGAGATACCTTCAGGTATCAGACCATCGCTCCCCTTGTACAATGGCCCCCCTGTCCTCCACTGTACAGGAACACACTGCAGCTTTTTCCTTTATTATGCGCTGCCACTCATACACGTCCCTTGGGTATCAACAGATACTGTGACACATTGCAACATTAGCCGGTGTAACTCGTACTCCTGTTCAACACCAACCATCCGCTCCACCCCCACAACATTTGCATGTATTAGGTTCATAAATGTTTGACACTAATTCAGAGCTTGTCAATTCGGCAGTGATTCAACACAGCTGCTTCCACTCTTATCACTTCCAGTACACACCATTACGTTAGGCTTACACGCCTTTATATGCTCTTCAAAGATCGCAGAGACCGCTCATTCGACTGCAAAAGGCCTACCCGGCCTGACAGGTGAGATCCCCTCTCCCCACCGCACACAGAGCTTTAGCTTCACGCGCTATTCAGATAGCTCACACTATAGGCACTTCACTATATAGAGCCCCCTTACATCCTCTGATGTGGCTCCAGCGCACCCTCTATCCCGAGTGACACCAAGCAGCACAGCCCCACTACACCCAAGGATGCCTCACCAGGTGCAGACACCACCATGTCCTATCCCCACTGGGAAACCACACAATGACCGACCGCAGACTTCTGCATACCAATGAACATGCGTCTCTATACCAAATCATGGATGGGCAGATAGCTGCCTCATCACCACCCCCAACACAGACCATCCTTTAAAGCCGACTCAGTGGCTCACTGACTACTCAGTCTCTGACCACATCCCACCCCCAATATCCACAGCAAATGCCGTACACGCCTGCCGTCTCCACGGTAGGGACATCCACCCCCCACACTTTGTGAACCAGTGCCATATGCTCTCGCATGCCCAAGCACAACCGGGGTTAGGGCTAACTTGCCGAAGTCTCACTATACTTGATAGGGCTTCAAAGCCACACTGTGTCCTGACACAAGCTGACCCACCCCGGTCACCTTCATCCTGTTCACACACATCTATCCCCATACCTAACACAATGGAGGGTGGACAGCTGCATCTAGCCACACGCTGACCCAGACCATATCTCCAAGCCCAATCAGGGGCATGCTGAAAGAACCGCCTCACACCATCCCTATTTCCCGGCAAACCGCCCCTCCAACCTGATGCCTCATTGATGGGGCTCATCCCCCTCCAAAGCCAACCGGTGCCAGTCACACACTCATGCCCAAACACAACCCGGGCCTGGGCCACATGCCCCTTATTCCACACAGTGACAGGGCCTCCCAGCCACACTGTATCCTGACTGCTACGCCCCAACATAACACACTACCACAAACACTGCATATTTCAGGCCTCAGACACACTCTAGCATTCATCCCCCATGTACCACATGAAACCCCTAACTGTACCTTAACCAAGCAGGCACCAGGACTAGCAGGGCACCACTGGGTATGACCACCATGCAGCCACAATCATGCGACGCTGCGCCTATTACTGGCTATTGTCATTCTACATCCATTGTCCTAACAGGGTTGCAAACCACCCAGAGCTTACCTAATTTTGAGCTCATCGCCTACACTGATGCAGCCAATTACCCACCACATGGCAAGATTTCAAAATACTTACAATTGATTCATACACCATTGATGGCACACCAGGGCCACCTTGCACTCAAGAGTGAACTAACACTATCTCTCGCTTTTTCTTCCCTCTCCCTTGATGCAATTAGTCAGTGCATATTAATGTACTAATGCTCTCCTAATGTGGCAATGGCCCATGTCAATGAACAATTGTGCATATGACTGTAACTCCAATATGACTAATGTAATTTAATATATCAACATGATGTCACAATTGTAAACATGTTTCAATCTAATTCACATGACACATGACACTTCACACTTATGGTTTGTCTAACAACACTTTCTTTTGGTCGTTCCAAAATGGCCACCAGACAGGAGGAATTTGGGGACCAGAGTGCAAGGCTACGCTTCTGCAGGTAAGTGGGGGGTGGTAGAATCGGATGATTTGACGGTTGCAGGGAGGCAATATAGAGTGGCATCCTGTTGCCTCCCCACATTAAGCAAAAAAAAAAGGAAAAAAGTACCACATGGGGAAGGGCCTCAGGTGGCTGGAATGGTATTGACATAGTTGACCTAATGGCAACTTGACCTACTCCGATTTGACTGCATCTTTTTGGTCGAATTCGGTAGGTCAAATTGTATATTTTTATTAAAAATAGTTGTGTGGTGGGGTAAGGGAATAGGTTGAGGTGGGGGGAACTCAGGGCCGGGGATTGTGGGGGGTCTACCCCCACATTAGCAGGGGTTGCCGGGGGTCTTCCACTGGAGTAGGTCAAAATAAATTCAACCAATATAATTCAGTCAAATCAGCAGTAGGTCACGTTTTTTAGGTCAAACAACCCATATCCAGCTGGAACAGCAAGCAGAGATTGTGTATTCTTGAAGGCAGTTCCAGCCACCGGATTGGTTGTCTCACCCTCCCTGGGTGCAAATAGAATATTCGGAGTGCTGAGGTGATGTGTTCCTATCTTTGCAGTCTCACTAGTAGACTAGCAACAGCATTTTAAGTTCTTTGTAGGCAGTTTAGTTTACATTCTAAGGGCCCAGATCGAGACCCCTGGCAGAGTACCGGGGAGATCATGCCATGGTTCTGTGTGGGACAGTTAGGCAGGGCATGATGCATTGGATGGTTTGCAGTTAAAAGAAGACGTTTCTTACCGTGGCTTTAATTGGAGATTCAAGCATGAGGGCCATTATCCATGCATAGTCTGTGGTTTTTTGATCATCGCAGCAGGCTGTGAACAGAGCCCCAGTCCTTTGGGGCCAAAGTACCAGTGTGCATAAAGATTTAGTGGTGCCACATAACAAATTCCCTTTTTGTTTCAGTTGACTTGTTGTTTTCATTCATGAGTCAGTCTACAAGATGTGGTAGGCAAGGTCTGATTTCTGCGCGATTGAACTGCAGGCCAGTTTGTAGATGACTTTGATACCATCCCTGTAGTTGAGGCATGTAGGTCCCGAGTCGCTGATAATTTCAAAGAGGGGGTCATGTAGATGTTGAAAAGTAGTGAAGACATGCTGAATCCATGGGTTGCTCTCTGGGCTGTTTGACAGGGGTATGGACTGAAGGGGGATGCGTCAGTAGTCTCTAGACTCTTGCAGAGAATACATGTGATCCAACTTAGATCCTTTTCTTCCAGTGTAAGAACTCTGTGATGCTCTTCAGCAGAATTCTGTGGATGACAGTGTTGAAAGTCACATAATTGACCGGAAGGATGAGTCCACTTTGTATGTTTGTGTCAGAGTTGCTTTTTAGTGTGCTCCAAATGGAAGAGTGGATTGTATTGGGTCTCAGTTGTGCTGTAGGTTGTAGATCTGTAGAACTGTGCCCCTAATGCATGAATATGTTTAGTGGCAGAGTTGTTGGGATAGGGTTAGTGAATGCAGACTGAATTAATTTTGAAATCTTAGATTTTGGAAATTTTCTTCTGGGTGTGTTGTGTGGTGTCTGTACAGATGGCTTGGTTGCCCTGTATTGTTTCTGCTTTGGAGATCCTAAGTTTAGTGGTGAACCATTTAGTAACGTGATTTTCTTCGTATCGTTTGAATGTGTATATTTGGTTCCAGTACATCAAGACTTTGTGAGCTCCATTCATGGAGGTAATGCAGATGTTCATTTGGTGTCCCATACTGGTTTCAGTAGGAGAGGGTGGGGTTTGGAAGTGTCACGCTTGGTGAGAAGGATCTCTGGTTTGATCACCTTCCAAGATTTGATGAAAATTGACAAGACCTTAATAAACTTAGTGATGTAGGTGGGTTCAATGTGGTGAACTGTGTTGGCAAGATTGCTGCCATAACCTACCAGTATGTTAAGATGTTGGCAGTTTACCCTGAGGTTGGTTACTGCATCTGTGAAATTGTCCAGGAATGAAGGGGGTGTATTAGAAAAGCTGAGTGTGGATGCCTGTAAGATGGAAAGGAGCAAATCGCAACCCGGAAAGATATATTATGGTGATATTGTAGCATTGATTGAGTTTTTGTGTATATCTGCGACTCCACCTCCTCGCGTGCCTTTGCAGTTGGTGGAGAGGAATGGCCTTGTGTATTACTGCCCAGTAGTTCTCTGTAAGTCAGGTTTATGTAATGAATAGATGATGTGTCTTGTCTACGCAGAACAGGTCAAAGATGTTTGCCGTGTCTGGATACGGTCTGGTTGTTGATGAGGCTGCATCCAGTGCTGTGGTTCATTTTGTTTTTCTCATTTTACTCTGTAGAGCTTCTTCATTGGTTGCCTGAAATCAGGGCGTTCGGTTTCTGGTGGATGGCCCATTCGTCTTTGTAGAGGCTGAGCAGGTTCTTCTTTGGTTGGTTTTGTCTTCTTGACTCCAGTGGAAACTGGTAGGACTGTGTATTTGATGATCAATGGTGTGATCTGGGGCTGTTAATACAGTGATGTATTTTCCAGGTGAATGGATATTTTTTTGGTCGGTGGTTGGTTAGCTTGTTCGATCTAAGGTTTGGGGTTACATGAACCTTGCTATGAAAGGTTTTTGCGCTAAGAAAGACACTTTCAGTTGATATATTTTTTATTAGCCACAACTTGGAGTGTTGCATTTTAACTTGCTGCTCTATAGCCCGAAATATGCTTTGCGACTTCAGGTCCTCGGCTGTTTTGGAGGAGTGAGATTTCACTATGTGCAGTGGCATTGACAAGGTGTTGCATGGAGTGCAAGGGCCACAGTCATGCCCAAGGGCCCAACCTACCATTGTGGCCACTACTCCGCTATATTCAGAGCTATTCCTGCCAGCTGATCAGGGTGCATATTTTTGGTTCTAGGTGAAAATGTTGCCAGGAAAAGGTTTTTTTTTCCTGATCCCTAAAAAGCCTACCCCCGCATATTCGAGGGATGGTATTATTTACGATTTTAAACTTCAATCTTATAATATTTGGGGAAAGTGCTTGATTTCCTGCAGGGTGCACATTTGGTTAAATGTCGCTCCACGTCAACCTTTTCCTTGGCGACCATAACGCTGCATACCATATTTTCTTGTTTGATGTGCAAAACTCATGTTTGATGTATATGGGGAACTGAAATTGTATGCACAAAAACAAGCTTCATGCCTGTGTCAAAAATGACTAGGTTTGTCACTTTTTCATGCAGGGTCTTCTGGGGTGAGACTGAGGGCCTCATTACACGGAAGGCGGTAAGGGTTAACGGTCACCGGTAATGGTACCGGTGACCGTTAACCCTTACCGCCTTACTACGAGGTCACTTTGCGGGATGGTACTTTAAAGCCTGCTTTTTGCAGGCGTTAAAAACCAACCCGCAAAGGGACCTTGGTGCTAATTACGGCACCGCAAATTTGCGGTACCGTAATTAGCACCTTCCCCATTCCCATTATGCCCTATCGGGCAAAAATGGCAATGGGGAAGGGCAATGGTGGAAGGGGGAATTACCGCCACGCCAACCTTGGAATAGGGCGGTAATTCCCCTTTCCCCGAAGGCGGTGCCGGTAATTTACCGGCATGGACCAAGGTGCTAATGCACCTTGGTTTACCGCCTTCTGTGTAATGAGGCCCTGAGTCTTGAAGTCAGTACAACTCACTGGGAAGGATGTCAAGTTGTATGTGTAACATAATCAACCTGTTTGGGCTTCATAAACTGTATAGGAATTAAAAACGTGAGAGCTCTTTCTCAACATATTGAAGTGGTAGGGTGAGAAATGTGGGCAGTGCACTGCTAAGTTAAGGATTCTATACTCAGCAGTTATTTTGCATGGAATTTACTGCTGCACGGCATAGCATTGAACCCTAACTATACATCTATGTATGCCTATATTTATATATGCATGTGATGCGTATGGCACAAACCAAACTACCAAGAAACTGAGTGCTGTAGAAAGGCCGTGGTGGGATTAAAAAATCGAGCACCTGGATAGCTGGAGGAGAGGAGGCCAATTAAGGGATTTTTGTGAAATCTGCATACATATAGTACAATTCTGGCAGGTTCTTTTCTGCCTCTCATCCTTACACAGTTGATCAAATAAGTGCCATTTACATGTTCATGTTTGTGTGCAAAACGATGCCGATGCATGAATACCCATAGAAACCTTGCATTCCCTCATCCACAATATTTTGAATTGGATTCACTCCCACAGTAGTAAATCCGTTCTATGTGGTTTCGGATTCTGTGCAGGGAATCCAAATGCATCTGTGCCTGCATCATTATTCTAATGTGAGCGGGGAGGCAGGGATGCCCACAGACGCTGCCTGCTTTTTAGAGTTAAGAGTCCGTAGGGATCCACTGAAATGGTCTCCACCATGTTTTTTCCCATGAGAGCCTCCATTGTGTCTGTGCGTTCATGGCAGAGATCAAAGCGTATTTAATGCGTGATAGGTACAGGAGCCATGGACATGCCTGTGTTCCCCATGCCTGAATACCACATCATACAATGAAACATTGCAGTTGTTGGGAAAGAGCTGCATAGAAGCCCCCTGTCTGACAGATTCTACAACTCCATCTGAACTAATCTTTTGGTTCTGTAATAGTAACACCTGGCACTTACAATACAATGAAGATCCTGTGTATATAATTCTCTTTGGATGTCTGTACATTGGGAACAGAGCATGTGCACAAGCCATTCCTACCCTGAGACCATGCTAACATTATTCAGGGGGGAAGAAGCCATTATCTCCAGATGGCCGCTGGATGCCAATGGAGTGACTGATGCCACAGCCATTTCCCCCTCACATCCATGTATATATGCGTGTATGTTACAAAGGGTTTAATGTTAGGGTGAGTGTGTGAAAAAGTAAGCGGACCCCAAGGTGAATATAGCCTTATGAAAGGGGTGAGGGGTCTTTATCGTGGGATAATGACCCACTACCAATTTTGGCCTGAGGAAAGCCGAGGGCTATACGTTGGGGAAGTCTTTTTATCCTAAGAGATAATTACCCCTCCTGAGGGCTATAAGGCGGTTAGCACATAGTTTTGGAGTTTTGCCGGTGAAGTATACAATGCAACTTTGACAGTGAGTAAAGTAAAAAGACAAACTGATTTAATAAATTAAATGTGGTTTTAGTTTGTAGCAATGAAATAACATGACAGTCTACATACGCATTTTAATTGCAAACTTGGATGAACTGAAACAGGTTTAACATTAACATGCATTAGGAGACATGTAAAAGTAAACAGTTTCTCTATGCGAAAAAGAAAGCATCTTCCAATGTTTTAGCTTTCTTTTTCCTGTGTTAAATAGGATGTTGCAGCAAAAACAAATGCCCTCTCAGGGAGGAAGTGTCTTGTTGAAAGAAAACTTAACTGGAAATTGCATTGTTGTTTAAATGTCTGCTTTTGAAGACAGAATGTTCAAAATGCAGTCAATACCAGTAGCTATTGACTACAATCTAAATATTCTGATTGGCTGAGAGGAGGTCAATAACAATCTCCATGTGCTAATAAGCATTATATAACACTTTTTATATAAACACATGTCAGGTATAGAGAGCTGTGTTCATTCTTATGTTAGCAAAATGTTATTTGATTTTCTTCAAAGCAGTCTGGAACCTTCATAATTGCTGTATAAATTAGAACTCTCTCCAAATATTCTGGGGCTCGTGCTTAGAATAACCATTTATGTCTGCTTATTCTTGCAAAAAGTAAATTCTGAGCACCAAAGCAGTCACAGAGACAACCTTCTGTTTAGTAGGGCAGTTATTATTTCTTCTTTCTGGTATATTGTTCTTTTTAACGAGCTTGCAGTCTTCCCTAAGCCTGTTTGAAAGCGCTTGATACAAATACTAAACATGGCGTTCCAGTGTTTGTGTATACATAACCCCATACTCAACTGTTTAGTACAGACCTGGACAGATAAAACCCTACATTCAGAAGCCTGGTTTTGTGGAAACTGGAAGCCTCAGGCACAGACCCAAATTCGATGGCAGAATGAACACCACTGATGTCCCTGGCGCTCAGGGAGCCCCCGGGACCTCTATTAAGGGGCCTCTAAATTGCCCTAATGCCTCTGTATGTCTATATGTGATGTGAAACTCAGGTTACATTTTGAAGGGGCACCCATTAATTGTGTTCAGCTAACAGTCTGCCTGGTGAAAGGTTCCATTGCAGGCAGCCCCCCTACCCATCCCAAAAAATGAAGTGAACTGAAACAAGGCAATATGTTGTATATATATATATATATATATATATATATATATATATATATATATATATATATATATATATATATATATATATATATTTGGCTCTTAAGGCACCACTTAAAAGCTCAAACTATTGCATTGGAGTACATCTAGAAGGGAGGTGACACCCAGCTTGTGGAGGGTGTTTGTTCATTTACCCACCCATTGATTGCCAATGGCCCTGACAATCTCTATAGCCATTCCCTCCCACTACTACTATCTCACTGCACTATTTAATGTTTCTCTTTTAGCTTAATCTTTTCCTTCCTCACTTAAGCATGCCACTATTCTCCCTATCCTTAAAAAAACCTTGACTTGACCCTAATCTCCCTTCTAATTTCTGCTCAATTTCATTTCTGGTATATCTTTCCAAATTCCTGGGACGTCTTCTCTATTCTCAAGTCTCCTCCTTTATTACCACTAACTCTAACCTCCCCACTTCCAATCTGGCCTCCTCCCTTGTCATTCCTGCAAGGAATTCGACCATCCACATGGTGCGTGTGCACTCGCCTGCTCTTTTTCTAAATTTGATATGAAACTGAATTATGGTAGATCAACCTTCGGAAAATGCATAGGACTAATCACACACATTTACCTATGCTTACCGCACGACAAACACATAGACCCATGTCATCTGGGTGGACAACATTTAGTTGGGATGTGACAGCAATGAGTAGGTACATCAAGGCATCTCAAAAGGGGGAGAACAAAACCTTCCTCCTGCCTTGGTCAGTATGATTAAATAACAAAGGTTCCATGGATCCACCCTATCCTTTGTTGAGCCTGCTGGTGGCAGCTACGCATACTGATGAGAGTTAATTCAAGCAGGCCCACAAGAGGCCTGGTCACAGGGCTAACAAAAGACAAGAAACCCTAACACCTCTGATATGTATCTGTGTCAACCTGAGGCCGGCTCTTGCCTCTTAGTATCAAGGGAAGTGAAATGTCATGTCTGTTTACAGTAATCAATCCCCCCTGGGGATCCAAATCTGAAGGTACGAGTATGTAGTTTGGCAGCAACCAAAAGTATGGTTTGGCCACAGTTTCAAGGGAGACCTGCTAGACCTGCTGCTTTAATCAGGAACCACAGAGAGCTCATTTAACCAGAGAGACCCTTTGATCCACAACAGACAGGAAGATGGGTGGGACTTAGTAGTACATGGTTTCACCCCTTTACTTTTCCTGTTGCAAATCACTCTGGTTATGACCTCATGCATACAGAAATTGTTGGTGGGGACCCAGGATTGGCTCATTAAGGTAGGCTTAGCCTACACAAATCACTGAGGTCCGTTTGGCTTTAAAAGAGTGTTGAGCCTCTCTTTTGGCAGATCATCTGAAGACTTCCCAAGGAGTAACAAGAACTAATTTGGACCCGGGTTGAAGGTACAGTCTGCCTTACAGCTTCCGCCAGTGAACAAAGGCCAGGATTTCCAAAGGAGGAAGATCCCTCTCCTACACATCTCCCAAACAACAGAGGGAGATCCTGAATCCAGAGACCCTCGAGCGGATCCAGAACCGGTACCCAGTCAGCACACAGCATGCTGTACTAGTCTCTGCAAGCAAGCTTCCTAGGTGGAAAGTGACAGAGAGTCTCTGAACCAACCAAGGACAAGGCAGGTGCCAGCAACACTCTCCTCTTCTTTGAGCCATCAGCATTAAAGGACGACACAAGCCCAGTGAAGAAGCTAGGAGGAGTGCATCGACAAGCATCAACCAGCCTCCACCTTAAAGGACATTTTTGAGCCAGTCGATCCAATCGAGCTGCAACCTACTGTGCCACTGACTGTTGTCATGCCGCAGTCGCTACCTTCGTCTGAGACAATGATTCCTGACCCTGAGCTGCTATGTAGGTCAGCCTGCAGTCATCCGTCCAGCCTCACTCGCCAAACTACCTGTTGCCTGATACCCATAGCTGTCTCCCATCTTGAACTCTGTTGCAGAAGCTGCAAAGTGCCCTGAAACCGACTCTACACTTTCGAGCACCAAGAACCTTTACGAACACAAAGTGTGGTGCTGTCCCCCTGGACCTTCTCCAAAGGCCCCTAGTCACATTGTACGACCCATTGCTCCTTTTGTGCTGAAACCAAGTATCCCTTGAAATAGTGCAATGAATTACTTTACCAACTACCCTCCTGTCAGTATCCACAGTGCATCCCCTTTCCTTCTTGAAATTTTCCTCTGAATTCATTTACAGGATGGGTTGTATTTTGTATTATGTTACAACTGTCTGTTGTGATAATAATAATAATAATAATAATAATAATAATAATAATATAGACATTTTTATACAAACTTGAATGGACAGCCCCTTTTATCACTGGGTAATAATTGTATTTTTGTTGTGTTGCAACTAACCAACGATCCACAATCTTGTGGAGATAAGCCTGCCGTTCCGCCCACGTTACCAAAATTGGACAAGGAGGTTTATAATTGACTTGTGTTTGCAATCCGTTGAGATCCCTTCTGGTGTAATAGAGGTGTGGGGCTGATTGATGGTTTAGAAACCGATAGTCATCCTTGGACCACTGGTGGCCTGGAAGTTGAATGATCACAATTCCACTGAGACTGACCTCCTCTCCATCTGTGATTCACTTAAATCTGTACGCATTGTAAAACATTCTTCCCTCTTTATTCTTCTTGATTTCACACCTCTTTTGACACTATTGGCCACGCTTTTCTTCTCTTGGGTTTTCTGGCACTGTCCTACACTGGTTCCAGTCCTACCTGTCTATCTGCACCTACTCCATCTCTTGGGCTGTCAAATACTCCCCCACGCTCCCTGCACCACAGCTTTCCTCTGGACTCTGTCCTAGGCCCACTTCTTTTCTCCCTGTATACCTATCCTCTTACCATTCTCGGCCCGTCTCACCCCCTCTATGCTGATGACACCCAGCTTTTTCAATTCTTGTCTCTAAGTTGTTAATTTCTTCTCTCCTCTCGTCTTTTCTATTGCTGTTGTCTTCTTTTTGGATTTCGTGTTTCCCATCTAAGCCCGCTCAAATCCATCTATAACTCTTCTATCTGCGTTCTCTTTCACTCCCCCATGACTACATTTCATCAGCTCTCTCTAATCTTCGATGGCTACCTTTCCACTCTTGTCTTAAATTCATTTTCCTTTGTCTTGTCTTTAAGTTTCTTCACAATCTCGCCACCCTAGTTTTCTTCTCTGCTCTCATTTTATTCTCCCCCTCGCTCTCTTTGCTCCCAGTCTCAATTCCTTGAATCTGTTCCATGTCCACCCTCTGCCCAATCCTGCTTTCATTCTTTTTCTCTCTTGGCCCGATTTCCTTGGAACACGCTCCTGCTCTCCCTCCGTTCTCTTTCCTCCTAGCCTCTCTTTCACTCTGGCCTTAAGGACCATTTACTACCCCTGTAACATTTGGACTCTAATGTCATTTTTCTGGACTTTCATGTCATTGTACCTTTTGATGTGTGCTGCTCTATAATTTTTGTCAAGCACTTTCGCGTAAAGTGCTATAGAAATCGAAATAAAATACATACAGACAAAACAAATACTTGCCCCTCACAGGCCCAAAGCACATCTTCCTGGGATCTCTTTGAGCTACCTCTATGAAGCAGTAAGTACAAACCTTGGCCTGCCAGTGTTATTTCTAAGCAGAGTTAAAGTCTTAATTACAGCTGCAAATGGCAACTGGTGTAATACAAATGACTTTTCAAGTGTTCCTTTAGCGACTTGATTTTTATCTGTTCATCACACTGAAGTCTTGTCAAAAACAAGCATTGACAAAGACAACCGTTTTGGCTTGTGTGTAGGTATTAGGCATTTGCCAGGCACTTCTTTTATATGCATGGGTAATTACAACATTTACTTGCGGCCAGGCAGTGCCATTAATTCAGTGCCTTGCAATTACCACATGCCAACACAAAAGCCAAAACTGTTAGATTTGCCAATGCTTGTTTTGTCTTGTGAAGGGTTGATGGTCATAAACATGCAGTGTTTAGGGTGACAATATATGAGAATGAAGGGATTGATTGATTGTTTATTTATTATGCGCGCATACACAAGTGTTTCAAAGCGCAACCATGCATGGGAGGAGAAGACATAGGGAAGACAAGACAAACGATCTTATTAGGCATGAAGGTGAACAGAAAAGGAAGTGTGTGGAGGAGGGGGGCAATAGGGACCAGTGCACCTGTCCCGTCAGAACATTTATTTATTTATATCACACACATACAACATTGAGGCATTGAGGTGCTGTTGTAAGAACACATACATTGACAGAGTAAGGTGTACTGTATTTACAATATTGTGGAGTTGTAGTAGTTATGTAATACCGCAGGGCAAGCATAACATGAATTAAGTGCAGAGAGATACCACTCTCATGGGTCATAACCAAAGTGCAGTAGTGCTGCGGCAAGTGCAAGACCCGGGGGCAAGTGCAGGAGACTGGTGAGGAAAAGCTTGGGAACTAGGAGGCTCTGAAGGTACACCAGGCAGCCAGTCAGCAAAACTGAGCAGAAGTAGAGGAGAGAGAGCGAGAGAGCAGTGAGAGGTGGTTAGCAGGGGAGGGGAGAGAGAAGGAGGAGGCGAATAGGAAAGTCTTGAGGAATTTCACACATTTCAGAATATACGGTTGAGAGAGACAGGGAGGCTGTTCCATAGGGAGGCACCTGCAGAGGATAAAGATATTGCCCAAAGTCTGTGCTTGCAGAAGCAGCTCATCTGCAAAGAGTTTGAGGAAGACAAGCAGAGGGCTCG
Source organism: Ambystoma mexicanum (assembly GCF_040938575.1). Taxonomy (NCBI): domain Eukaryota; kingdom Metazoa; phylum Chordata; class Amphibia; order Caudata; family Ambystomatidae; genus Ambystoma; species Ambystoma mexicanum. Next base: position 193,035,315 of record NC_090922.1, read on the forward strand.
GGTATGCAACTATTTAGGAAGAGAGCGTTGCAGATAGAGTGGGCCCAGGCCCCAGAAATGCAAAGGGTCTTGAACTTAATCCTTGCAGCCACGGGGAGCCAGTGAAGGGATTTCAACGCTGGAGAGATGCAGTCCCTGGGCTTGAGGCCAAGGATAAGTCTTGCGGTTCTGTTCTGGATGAGCTGAAGAGGACGGAGGGTAGAAGAGGGCAGGTTGACAAAGAGGCTGTTGCAGTAGTCCAGGCTAGAGAGGACCAGGGCTCTGGAGACGGTGTTTGGTTGGAAAGGTGTTACTGTACATTTTGCAGCATTTTTGCAGTGGTTCAGCTGAACGATGCTATTTTGTCTTTAGTACCTAGCGATAGGCAATGTGAAGGCAATAATTTAGGGGCACAAGAAGTAAGACTATCAATTTTGCTTTTAAAATGCACCCCAATAATAGTAGATTGTCAGACTTATTTGTATACGTGGCATACGTTAATAAAAACGGGGAGCAGTATGCGGGAGAAAAATAAGGAGATTAAATTGGAGTATTTGAGGGTTTCATATAACAGTAAAATCAATGGGTCAGATATTGGCAAATTAACTGGTAAATGGTTATGTTTGCTCTCATTGCGGTGACTGCCCGTCGTCACCACACCAGGTCTGCTCTGTTCTGATTTTTTGTTGTCTCTGCAAAGAGTGCAATGATCCTGTCAGGAGTTTGTACTAATGAAAATGTCCCCCCAAATATTGTCAACTTCCGTAGAAGCCAGTAGTTGTAAATTGGCATTTGCCTTGTCAGGTAACTAAAGAGGAAGAGAAAAGGAATTCATTTTTAAAGTACTGCACACACAGGAAACATAGAATAGCATACCATACTTGGGAGTGACATTTGTACATATCACCCTTTTTTCAGTTGAATCACGCATCTCGCCAGCACATCTCGGCTCTAAATTGGCTGTGATTTATCTCTGAAACGTGCCGGACAAACCCTTCTGAGATGCTGTTCAGCATTTTGCCACTGGGAGACTCCATGCCATTCACCTGGGGTTGAAGCACCTGTACCTGCATGCCCTTATCACAACACACGTGGATGCACCACAAGGGGGAGAGTGCGGTGGAGATATGCTTGCAAGCACTACGCGCTCGGGTGCGCGCCGTTCTGTGTAACCTCAGTGGCGCGCGCGGTTGGGTTTCTGCCTGGTATACCTGCAATAGACTGGGAACCGAGAGTTTGATCCTGGAGAACCCTGGGTGAACATCTCCCCGATTTGAGGGTCAGGTTTTCGATCTGCTCCACCGATCTATTAGTGTTGTGCTGTACATAGTTGACACTGCTCGGCGTTTTGTATTTTTTATTATTTATTTATTTTTTAGAGTTTCTATTTATTCCCTCCTTCTTTTGGGGCCAATGTACTTACACATATAGGCCCCGATTCATGGAATATTTGACCATTTCAAAGTGAAGTTGCACTGCTGAAAAGTGACTTTGCGCTGCCGACACAAACCCTGATTTATTGAACCGTGCAAAGTGTATTTTTGCGGTGCAAAGTCTGGGCAAAGTCAGGGCATAGTCATTTTTTGCAGTTCAAAATGACTTTGCCCGGACTTTGCACAGCAAAAATACACTATGCACAGTTCCATGAATAAGGGTTTGTGTCGGCAGTGCAAAGTCACTTTTCAGCAGTGCAAATTCACTTTGAACCGGGCCAATATTCCATGAATCAGGCACATAATAATGTCTAGTTAAACTAATTTTCACCACCAGTGCTTTTTTAATCTAAATCTAATACTTCTTTACTGTGTCAAACTCATGCAAACTAATAGAATATAAGCACAGGAATCCAGTGAATGCATTTAGTACTCATGTTTAATGTATGTATGTATTATTTATTGTTTTCATTTTGTCAATGGTGTTTTTTCGGGTCAGTGTAATATGAAGGTCGGTCGAATGTGTTTAGTACATTTAACACCTGAGCTGTGAAAGGATTTGACGTTGAAGCAATTTCAAGCATGCAGCATTCAAGCCCTCCTCATTCCCCCCACGCTTGTAGGCCCCTGGTTCAGGTCCGAAAACCCTCAATCAACTGATGCCAGCCCATCACTATTGTATTCCACTTGCAAGCATTGACATTACAATCATATTTATTTCCTGAGGCATGGATTTTTCAGAGAAGTATACACATAGCTCTGCATTTCTGTGAACATGTCATGGTGCAGGGCTCTCAGCCCAATTTCCTCCTTCTTTATAGGTGTATCCCATGCCTTATCAACTTCCTCCTTTCTCCTGCTACCCCTTCCAAAACCTCTCTTGCTCCTCTGCCACCCCGTCCCTCCTCCACCGCCTCTCTGGCACCCACCTCTTCCTCCACTCTGGCCTGTATGCCACCTCTGTCTACTGCCTCTGCCCACTCTCAGGCCCTTCCACTGCCTCCACCGGGTGTACCTCACTCCTGCACCTCACCCTGGAAGTCTTTCAAGTGTGGCAACCTGCTCCACATCGCTACTCTCAACTCTCGCTCTGCTGTCAAACACTCCTCTGACATCTGCCACCTCCTGAAAAATCTTGACCTGGATTTCCTGGCTCTTACCGAGACATGATTCATTGGCAGCTCTGTCACGAGCTTTGACACTCTCCTCCCTAAGGGCTACAAGATTTTTTCTGAGCCCAGAACCAACCAGCCCGGAGGCGGAGTGGCCCCCATTTTTCTGGAGTGGGTCCCTGATTCTGTCATTCCTATGCAGGTCTACTCCTCATTTGAATGCCTGGTTTGCAGGCTCTCTATCTCTCCAGGCCTCTCACTGACTGTGGCCACCATCTACAGGCCACCTGGCCAGGTCGCCCTCTTCCTCTCAGAATTGGATGGCCTCTATTCTTCTCTGCTTGCCTCGACCTCTCAAATTCTCCTCCTCAGAGACCCTAATATCCGCCTGAATGCTTCTAATCCCGCCTCTGGGCTCTTCCGAAACCTTTAGTTTAGTTTAAATTATTCATTTATAAAGCCCACCAAACCCTCAGGTATCTAGGTGCATAGATTACAGAAGCATTCAGACAGTTAACAGGGTACAGGCAATGCAGGTAGGCACAGTGATGATATATACAATATGTACAATAAAGGCACAATGAAACACATATATATATATATACAATGATACAATACAGGTAGGTATCGTAGTGATAAAGGTAGTGTAGGCACAAATACAGTTATGTACAAGAGAGATCATTATGTCATCCCCTAAGGGATCTTTATGTCTGCTCTTGGGTGAGAAGCCAATTTGTTATCTTCTTTCTGAAACAGAAGAAGGAGGGTACATCTCTAAGGTGTGTAGGTAAGGAGTTCCAGAGTTTGGGGGCTAATACGGGGAAGCTGCAGCCCCCTGATGTCTGGAGGTTGAATCTGGGGACTCTTAAACAATTCTGATGGGTCGCTCTAGTGGGGCGGGCAGAGAGGTTTTTTGAGAATTTGCACATCAAATATTTGGGAGCAAAGTTAGCTAAGCATTTATGGGTAAGGCCTAGTATTTTGCCGGAGATTCTGCTCTTGATGGACAGCCAGTGGTGGTTACGTCTGGTGGCTGAGATGTTGTTCAATCTCGGAATGTTGAGGGCCGATCGGAGAGCGTTATTTTGCAGTGTTTGCAATTTATTTTTATTTTTTTGGGAAGTTCCAAGATAAAGCGCGTTACAATAATTACGTTTTGAGAGAATGAGAGCTCTAGCCAGATTCAGTTAGCCAATGTCAGAAAAGGCCTGCAGGAGTTTATTAATTTACACATGTAAGCAGTGGCTGAGGCAGTCACATTAATCTGTCTGTTCAGGCTTTGCGACTCTCTCTCCCTTTCCATTCTTCCTTCTGGTCTGGCACACTCTGCTGGACACACCTTGGATGTTCTCATCTCCTCAGACATCACACTCTCTAACCCTCTCATCACTCGTCTCTTTTGGACCGAATACTTTCTGCTCTGCTCTCACCTCAAACTTCTTGTCCCTCAAGCAAAGCCTATCCCAGCACTGCCACCCTCCATCTCAGTCATTCGGCCCAAGAAGCAATTGTCAGTGGATGCCTTTGCCTCTACTTTCTCTGCCCCTCCCACTCCTGCGGCAGACTCACACTCTGACACAGCCCTCTCTAACCTGCATCTTTCTATCTCAACACTCTGGACATCCTTGTGACTGTCATAATAATCCATCTGAAGCCTACCTCCAAGTATGATTCTGACCTTGCTGCCCTGAAATGCAAGTGCAGAGTGGCTGAGAGGAAGTGGAGGGCTTCAGGCACATCCTCTGACAATCTTGGCTGCTGCCTTCTCCAAAGGCAATACAGACTCTCTGTCCTCTCCAAGAAGAGGGTCCATATCCAAGCCCACGTCTCTGCAGTCTCTAACAACACCACCAAACTCTTTAAAAGCTGCAAGGAGCAGGCCAATCCTACTGTAGTCTCCACCTCTCCCGTTCCCTCCCAGGCAATATATACTGCTCTGGTTTCTCATTTCACCACTAAAACTCAGGATATCCTGTCCTAGCTTTCCTCTTCCTCTCCCTCTCTCAGGCCCCCTTTGGCTGCCTCTCCCTCTCCTCTTCCTTTTTTCTCCTTCTCTTTGACAACACCTAACAATATTTCCAGGAAAGTCTAATCTATGAAAGTGTCGTTCAACCAGGTGCTCCCCTGCTCTTCCAGAACCATCAGGACCACATTACCACCCTCGCTGCAGCCTTGGCCGATTTCTTCTATCACCCTTTCACCACTGGATCATCCTCTCTCTCCTCAAGCACTCCCTTGTGCACCCCTCTTAAAAAAGGTTTCTGCTGATCCTACAAGTCCGGCAAACAATCACCCAATTTTGATCACTCATTATCTGGGCACACTCCTGGAAAAGCTGCCCACCTCCCAGCTCACTCTTCACAATGAATCTGTTGGTTGTCTCCATGACCATCAATCTGGCTTCAGAGCAGCCAGAGGCACAGAAACTGCTCTCCTGAACACCCGTGCAGACCTGCCCTCTAATCTTGATTCCAGCTCTCTCTCTGTCCGCATTCTCCTCGATCTTTCCTCTGCTTTTGACACAGTAATTCACACCACCCTGATCAACTGACTGTGTGTGAACCTGGGCATCATGGATCAGGCCCTGGCATAGCTGACCTCCTGCCTCCTGGACTGACCCTCCCAGGTACAACTTGGGTCCTCTCTCTCCCCCACCTCTGTCTCCAAATTTGGTGTCCCCCAGGGCTCCATCCTCTCACCCTGGCTTTTCAATGTCTATCTGGCCCCTTTGGGCCACTTGATCTCCACCGTTTCTTCTAACTTTCAGTGTTGTGCGGAGGACAATCAGCTCTCCTTCAGGCTACCCTCAGCCCCCTCTCCTCCTTTGCTTATTCCTGTCTATCCGCAATTCAGGATTGGTGCGCCTCCAATGAACTTTGCCTCAATGCCGGTAAGACGGAGATCCTTCTCATTTGGACTCCTGCCCCTGCTTTCCCTCACTCACTCTGGCTGCACTCCTTGGGCCCTCTACCCTCGCCTTCCTGTGAGGCAAACAACCTTGTTGTCCTCTTTGACTCCACCCTCTCCTTCTCTCCTCACATCACAGACCTTTCCAAAAAGGTCCCCTTCCAGCTGCACCTCCACAGAGGTATTCTACCCTTTGTCACTTTCCCCCAGAAGCTCACTGTCTCCAGAGCACTGTGTCAAGGATGGCACTCTGTCAAGAGTGGCACAGGGCACCAAGGTAAGGTTTGGGTGGCTGTGCTGAAGTAAGGTGACAGATAAGCACACACACAGCAGGAAGCTCAACAAGAACGAAGAGTAGGCAAGTGTAGCAGGAAATAAAAAGGTACAAACAAACTGGATCCCCTCTTGGGGTGTATGCAGAAATGGGAAAGAGTGTTCCACGGACCTTAGGAAACTCCAGCCTTCTGCACAGATTGCTATAACAGAGGCCCACGCTGTATGCTCATGGCTAGGAACAACAGCTGTGGGTGTCTGTAACACTGAAACGCGACAAGGGAAGGGGCAGAGGTTGCCTGCCGGAAACCAACAGTCAAGCTCTGTACAAAGGGATCTACATACAATACAAGAGAAGACAAGAATAGAAATATCCAGGGGAAAAGAAGTCGATGAGTAAACTAGCAGAAGGAAATGAAGGAAAAGCAGTATAACAGAAATGGACAGGGATCAAGAACAGAGGATTGAAAACAAGGAAGAAAGCAAGGGAGCAGCAGCCAGAAAACAGGGGGCCTGCAATAACCGATGGCACAAAGTGCAGATAAACTGTTGTGGACTGCAGAGGACTGTAGTAGGATGCAAGGCAGAGAGTCCCGAGGAGCAGGACTGAGAGCTGTAGTAGGCGGCCGATAGAGAGCCCAGAGGAGTAGGGCAGCAGGTAGCGAACCCAAAGGAACAGGGCGTTGAGGCAGAGAGACCAGAGGGTCAGAGCTGAAAACAGAAGAGAGTAGTAGGCTGCAAGGCAGGGAGCCCAGCGAGCAGAGCAGCAAGGAGCGAGCTCAAAGGAGCAGAGCAGCGAGGCAGGGAGCCCGGAAGGCTATGGCTGTAGGCAGCGGAGTGTAACAGGCTGCAAGGCAGGAAGCCCAGAGGAGCAGGGCTGTGAGGCAGGGAGCCCAAAAGGCTAGGGCTGTAGGCAGCAGAGTGTAGCAGGCTGCAAGGCAGGAAGCCCAGAGGAGCAGGGCTGTGAGGCAGGGAGCCCAAAAGGCTAGGGCTGTAGGCAGCAGAGTGTAGCGGGCTGCAAGGCAGCGAGCCCAGAGGAGCAGGGCTGTGAGGCAGGGAGCCCAAAAGGCTAGGGCTGTAGGCAGCACAGTGTAGCAGGCTGCAAGGCAGGAGCCCGGAAGACAAGGGCGGTAGGTCGAAGGCAGCAGAGCGTGATCAGCTGGAAGGCAGGAAGCCCAGAGGACAAGGGCTGTAGGTAGAAGGCAGCGGAGGGTGATCGGCTGCAAGGTAGGAGCCCGGAAGACAAGGGCGGTAGGTAGAAGGCAGCAGAGCATGAACGGCTGCAATGCAGAGAGCCCGGAAGGGCACTGGATCGAAAGCATGATAAAGCAGGAACAGCATACAAAATTCGTGGCTCAAAGCAAAAAGGTGCTAGAAGGACTCTTAATGCAAGAGACTGAGCTCCTGCAGGCAGCTGCTTAAATACCGCCCTGCCCTGTACTGAGGCAGGCTAATTGGCAGCACCTAGAGCAGCACACCTGAATACAATCTGCCTCCTCCCTCTCTGGTACCTAGATGGTGGAAGCAGCACTGATCCCTAGGGCTTCTGGGGATTTTGGTTCCGATGCTGACGAATGGGAATGGCCAGGAATAGATAGTTGTAGAAAAGTGCATTGTGGTACGTATAGTTAGTTGAGTAAAATAAAAAAGCACCAAAGTCACGCAAATGGGAATTAAGGACCAAAATGTGAGTAGGGGTTGTTCCAAGAGTATTCTGTAGGTAAATGAATAACAATTAGTCCATGATGGTCGCCAATGTGTGCGCCCATGGCGCAGGCATGACAGTATGCCCCTCTCCAGGGCCCTCTCCAGGCACCCTGAAGACTGACCAGCAAGAAGAGCAAGTCCAAGGCCTGTCACACCGTGAATGAGTCTTATACCAAAAAGGCACATCATGAAGCACCAAAAACTATTAAGGCTGAAAGGTGAGAGTCTTGAAGGGAGGAGACATTACCAATGTTCTGAACCTTTGAGGTAGAATTCAGAAAAGACAAAGTCTTAGGGGCACCAAACCCAACAGTGTGTTAATGAACTGAGGAACTGTGAAGATCTGCTGCAGGCTCCATGGCATATATGTCTTTGAAAGTAGTGGTCTTCCTTAGGGCCAGCAACAGTATATTGCTGAAAGATGGAACCAGAGATATAGCTGAATTGGTTGCTCTAGGAAGGTTTTCCAAGGCGTCAGAAGCAGCAATGGCAAAGTCAAGATTTGCCGCAGAGACTTCAGGAGTCCCAGTGGCGGGTTCTCCATGAGTTGCAGGAAGTTCAGAAGCCAGAGCAGCCGGGAGATCATGAATGGCAGTAGGTAGTTCTGATGCTGTAGCAACTGGGAGGGTAGGTGCCATAGGAGAACCAGCGGGCAGGGACGCACCTGAGACTGATAGTATAGAGTCTGGTAGTTTAAGTGCTGCAGAGGCACCAGCAGGAACAACCGGAGCTGTAGTCTTAAAAGAAGAGCTGTTAACTGGCTTAGCAACAGGTACTGTCCTTGCAGGCAGAGAGGAAGGGGGTGCTTCTACTGCAGTAAGAGTGATGTGAGATGCTGCGTCAGTAGCAGATTTAGAAGTACTAGCAGGAGAAGCAGCAGAGATTGGGCTAGCAGATACTGTAACAGGTAGCATGACAGATGTGGGGTCAAGATAGGGTAGGCCTTCTGATGGCTGGCCTTCAAAGTCTGGTGTGCAAGGCAGGAAGCCCAGAGGAGCAGAGCTGTGAGGCAGGGAGCCCAAAAGGCTAGGGATGTAGGCAGCAGAGTGTAGCAGGCTGCAAGGGAGGAGCCCGGAAGACAAGGGCGGTAGGTAGTAGGGAGCAGAGCGTGATCGGCTGCAAGGCAGGAAGCCCAGAGGACAAAGGCTGTAGGTAGAAGGCAGCGGAGCGTGATCGGCTGCAAGGCAGGAAGCCCAGAGGACAAGGGCTGTGGGTAGAAGGCAGTGGAGCGTGATCGGCTGCAAGGCAGGAGCCCGGAAGACAAGGGCGGTAGGTAGAAGGCAGCAGAGCGTGATCGGCTGCAATGCAGTGAGCCCGGAAGGGCACTGGATCGAAAGCAGGATAAAGCAGGAACAGCATACAAAATTCGTGGCTCAAAGCAAAAAGGTGCTGGAAGGACTCTTAATGCAAGAGACTGAGCTCCTGCAGCCAGCTGCTTAAATACCGCCCTGCCCTGTACTGAGGCAGGCTAATTGGCAGCACCTGGAGCAGCACACCTGAATACAATCTGCCTCCTCCCTCTCTGGTCCTGAGATGGTGGAAGCAGCACTGATCCCTAGGGCTTCTGGGGATTGTGGTTCTGATGCTGATGAATGTGAATGGGCAGGAATAGATAGTTGTAGCAAAGTGCATTGTGGTACGTGTAGTTAGTTGAGTAAAATAAAAAAGCACAAAAGTCACGCAAATGGGAATTAAGGACCAAAATGTGAATAGGGGTTGTTCCAAGAGTATTCTGTAGGTAAATGAATAACAATTAGTCCATGATGGTCGCCAATGTGTGCACCCATGGCGCAGGCATGACACACTGGTTCTCTCCAGACTAAACTACTGCAACAGCCTCTTTCTTAATCTGCCTACCTCTACCGTTCGCCCCCTGCAACTAATCCAGAACAGGACTGCAAGACCTATCCTTGGCCTCAGGCCCTGGGACCGTATCTCTTCAGCCCAAAAAACTCTCCACTGGCTCTCGGTGGCTGCAAGGATCAAGTTCAATAATCTCTGCATTGTCCACAAGGGTTTTTGGTGCCCGGGCCCGCACTACATCCAACTCTCTCTTCCAAATTACCTTCCTCCTAGAACCCTTAGCTCAGCTACCTCCAACTCCCTGATGGTCAGATGCTTCTTCAGGCAGAGAATGGGGGGTAGATCTCTCTCCTCTGCAGGTGCCTCCCTCTGAAACAACCTGCCTGCCCTTCTCAGACTTGATCCGGACCACCTGAAGTTCCAGAAGCAGCTCAAGACCCTCCTTTTCTACTCTGCCTCCTCCCTCTCGCTTCCTTGCTAACTTACCTGTCTGCTGTGCCGGCTGGTTGCTTGGTACCCTCAGAGTCTCTCTGGGCACCAGGCTCTTCCATGACCTGTCTTCCTTGCACTGAGTCCTGGCCTACCACACACTTAGGGGCTGTAAATGTAACCCCTACAGCACCCCTGCCTCCTTTCACTTACCCAGAGCTGTGCTGCCCTGGCTGCACGTATTCAGAGCCATGCGGCCCTGATTGCACTTCCCCCTACACTCTTCCTTGCACTTCCCCATCTGCCTTCCCCCTGAACTTCTCGTTGTCGCACTTGCACAATCCGAATGACACAAGGCTTAGTAGGATTGTTTGTCTTGTGTTCCCTCTGTCTTCCCTCCCTTGTCTTTTGGCGCCTAGAAACACTTGTGTACAGGCTAACTATAAATGCCATACCAGATCATGTACTATTCCCAGGTTCACTGTAAAAACATGCATTTTGGGCACAGCACCCAGAGAAGTGGACCTACAATGTCCCTTCCCTTGGTGACTACCCTTCTCAGAGAACCCACTCCCCCACACCTTAAGCTTATTAAGCTGCCCCCTCCTCCCCCACCCTGACTTATTCACACCAGGCTACCGAAAGTTACAGTAATCAGTTGTAGTTAGACCATCCTTCAAGGGTAGGTTATGCTGCTCCCGTACACCATGCTCCAGACTGAATTGTAATGGACTATGCAGTCAGAAGTGGCATTTGTTTCTGCTGTACTTTATCAAACAACAGGTGCCTTTTCCCTGAGACTTTCCTTCTGTGTTTTCCAGACAGACCCTTTTGTAATAGAAACCTCTCCCCTGTTCCACACCCGTCATTCACTACCAAGAAGCTTTACTTCATAAACAAAGCAGGTTATAACATATCTACCTATGGGTCCATTTCTATTAACAGCCCTTCTGTGCAGTGTGTGTCTTTCTTTCAGTACTCCAGTACAGTACTTGCTAGTACAGTTCCCATCCCTTGTGCACAATACGGTCCCTGTAATATTGTGTCCAAGACATGCATATACTGGATGTTTGTTTTCTCTAGCAACAAGACATCAGCAGTTCAGTCCATACTGGTGCCTGCAAAAGGGCCCCGCACGCTTAAACTGCTAATGCGCTCCATGTGCCGTGATAAGTTTCAGTGGACTCAGCTGTTCGAAGAACCATCTGTTCCTCTTTGGAAACAATGGGCCTCATTACGAGTATGGAGGTAGCCATGCCGCTTTTAGCCATGCCGCTTTAGCGGCATGGCTACCCCCATACTGGGTACCGGGTCCGGGTCCGGGTGCCAGGAATAGGGAATTACCGGGCCATGACGACTTTGGCGGGCCCGGTAATTCCCATTCTCGGGACCCGAGCCCGGTACATCCCCATTCCCATTTGAGCCCCGATAGGGCTCAATGGGAATGGGGAGGATGCTAACAATGGGCCCGTTTATGACGGGCCCGTTGTTAGCATCCTGATCTGCTAGCGGGTCCCGCTAAGGCCGCCTGGTCTGACCAGGCATTCCAGAGCGGGACCCGCTGAAGACCTCGTAATAGGGTGGCCCGGAATGAACAGTGCCGATCCCTTAACGCCACCGTTCATTCCGTGGCCGCCTACCTCGTAATGAGGCCCAATGTATCCTTTTTAACAAAAATGGTTTCTCAGTCAAAGTTTTTCCACATACTTTTTTTAGGGTGAACTCAGCTCCTGCACCTTTTAGAGCGACTCTTCCTCGATCCCACCCCTATCTCCTCTATTACTACCTGGAAGGTTGCGAAAAACTTGAAGCTGACAAAATCCCTGCTATGTCACCACGAGCCAGCCTCCTGCACCATCCCTTGTCCCCCTGAGATGGCTCCAAGGTGATAATGATATGCAGTGCCTGATACAGGATCACGTGTTTGTTTATTTCATCAAAGTTGCCGGCATCTAAAAAAAAATAATCAGAGTCATACAGCATCTATTGAAATAACCTCAAAATACACACATTATGTATTCGTCACTGACCCATTCCTTTCGACAACCACTGGCAGGATCTTTTCAACATGGGGAAATGACTTGTGGAAGCATTTTAAATCAAAACGTGTTGATGCCCTTGATTAGCTCAACTTTGTTTGTGGCTTTACAAACCCACTTCAAAACCCATTTGTGCTGCACCCACACTATTTCCATTGGATTTAAATATCTGAAGACTCAAATGGAGTCCAATACTGATCAAATCCCGGGCTCTCAATTGATCAAGCAGGCGAGGAATGTTTTGCACCGTTGTCATGTATTATTCTCAGTTGTCAGTTGTCCTGGATATAACACCTGCACACATGTGGGACCAGCACCCCACAGTGTTCCTTGAAGAAGAATTTGTTCATTATCTGTTCAAAGATAGCTATGTGTCCTTGGCCATTCTTGAAGATGCCAACTAGGCATTGGGCATCGTTATGAGTCTGGCGGTAACCCTGCCGGTGCTACCAGAGGGTTGCCGCCGAACTCATGACATTTTACCAGCACTTAACTTGCCGGTGTCTCGTCGGACCGGCAAGCAAGGTGCCGGTAAATGTTGTTCCCCATTCCTGTGGAGTCCCATAAGACTCCACGGGAATGGGTTCACGGAAGCACTGGCACCGTTACTAATGGTACCAGTGCTTCCGTGATCAGTCTGCCTACCGTGACCATTGCACCCGGCAGGGTCAGACCTGTAGTGCGCAGCGGCCCCAGCAGGCTAACTTGTAATTTGCCGGTCCGGAAACAAGGGTGTCGGTAAGCTTACTGGCACCCTTGTTTCCGGACCGGCAGGGTCGTAATGAGGCCCATTGTCTTTGAACAAGTACATTGGCTGTTGTTTACCAGAAAGATGCCTTCTCATCCAAAATGACATTCTGTTCTACCGCTAAAGTGAAACAGATGTTGCAGCCGTAATCACCATGTCTTTGAAAGCCTTGCCCGTCTTGGTCAACTGTTTTACGTGCAGCACCCGCTTCTCCTTATTCGTATCACAGATTATTGGTGACGGCTTAGAACACAGCAGAAAAACACAATTAATGCACTTCACAGACACACACAGACGCGCGCACGCAAACACACAATACATCTCAATACTGTTTTTTTCCAGCTGATCATTTGGCAAGTATGTGTACTATAGAAACACGACAAATGCAACAGAAACCACCCCCGGAAGCCCCTCAACCACGAGCAACTGTAAAACTTAACCCAGCGTGAATTCCACCATTTCCAACCCAGAGCTCACCAAGTATGGTAGATGACTGTTCAAAATCACCATTTTGTGTTGAGAGAACAGCAGAGTTTTGAGCTGAATCATGCGTTGCCGGCCTCGCTTGGCCCTCCTCCTATCCCCACCTGCGAGGCTAAGAACCTCGGGGTCATCTTTGACTCCACACTTTCCTTCTCTGCCCACATCTCGGAGGTATCTAAAAAGTCAAACTTCCTACTGCACCTCCTCAGAGGCACTCTTGCTTTCCTCTCCTTCCCCCAGAAGCTCACTGTCTCCCAGGCTCTGGTCCTCTCTAGGCCGGACTACTGTAACAGCCTCTTTCTAAATCTACCTGCCTCTACTCTTTGCCCTCTGCAACTAATCCAGAACAGCACTGCGAGACTTATCCTTGGCCTCAAGCCCTCGGATCGTATCTCTCCAGCTCTGAAATCTCTCCATTGGCTCCCAGTGGACGCCAGGATTAAATTTAAAACCCTCTGCATTGTCCACAAGGCTTTCTGGGGCCTGGGTCCAAAATACCTTCAGATAACCCTCTGCAAATACCTCCCCTCTCGAGCCCTTTGCTCCTCTACCTCTAACCTCGTTTTTCAAAGAAACGAGCTGGAGGGAGATCCCTGTCTTCTGCTGGGGTCTCCCTCTGGAACAGCCTCCCTGCCACTCTAAAACTTGAGGAGAATCATCTCCGGTTCCGGAAGCACGTCAAGTCCTTCCTCTTTGCATCTGCCTTTTTGCTCCCCCTCTGCCCTGCTGATCTGCTCTCTTGGCACTGTGCACCTGGCCACCCTCTGTCCCCCGGGCCCAGGTACCTGCTCATCCTGCCACCCTTCTGCACTGCCTCCCAGCCACCCCTCGCACTGGGGACCATATCTGTACCCATACAGTCCCCCATCCCTCCCATTTTCTTCTTTTATGCACTTATCAGACTTACCCAGCTCTGCTGCCGTAAACACAGCAATTGCCACTTGCTGACTGCACTACCCCTGTTTATTGTTCCATTATCTATGTATTTGTATTTATGACTATTTATCTGTTTCTCCGCTGCCCTGCGCTTTCCACTCTCCCCCTTCCATGCACTTTTCCCCTTTCCCATGCACTTGCACGTTCTCAATGTCACTTGGCCTAGTAAGATCGTTGTTTTGTTCTCCCCTGTTCCCCTCCCTTGTCTTGTCGCGCTCTGAAACACTTGTGTACAAGCGCGATACAAATAAAATATCATATCATATCACTCTTAAGCAGCGAGTCAACGATCTCAGGAAGCCGCCTAAAAATACAGCAAACAATGAATGCACTGGAATGTTAGTGTTCAGAAACAGGCAAACATTTTCTGAAATTCTACAAAGGAAACTGTGAGCACTGACTATACCTAGTGACTTCCATTGGGAAGAGTGCTATTTTAGGAGGGAGAAAGTAAGGAGAAAGGACATATCTTTGACAAATAGCATGAGCGCGTCATCTTCTATGGCATACAGTGCACCACCACATCCTGATACAGTATACAGTACAACACTTACTCGTCATCATGCTTAATTCTCCTCTTCTGTGGGTGTGATGTGTCTGGTGTAGTGGTAGGTTGCTAAATGTTTGAGAGAAATCCCAAGAGTGACATGTTTTTGCTGGATTTCTATAATAGAATACCCAGTATCAAAAAAATCCATCAGCTTGGCATTCATCTCTGGGACAATGATTTTAAGCATTGGGCAGTACAGAACATTAGAGTGTACCATACTTCCATCCAGTATAGTAGCCCATGGGTTGCAATGCACAGGAAATTATTGTTTTACATGTGTGGAGAGGGATATGTGTGAGCTATTTGTGGTGATTTCTTTGATCCAGGGGGTGCGTTCAGGTTTCAACCTGCGGAGGCAGGCGAGGAGGTATTCTGTTCTGGAAGGGTTGAGCTTGAGAGAGTGGTTGGCCATCCATGTGGTGATGGTGGAGACACAGTATTTGAAGATGTGGAGTTGTGATGAGATTTGGAAGTATATTTGTGCGTCACAGGCGCATTGGGGGAAGTGGATGTTGTGTTTGCTAAGCGTCTGTACGAAGGGTTTCAACATATAGGTTGAAGAGCTGTGGAGATAGCAAGGAGCTTTGTGGGACCACGTTCTTGACTAAGGTGGGTTTATATCAAAAAGGGGGCATGGAGACAAAATGTATCCTGTCAGTAAGGAAGGAGGTGAACCAGTCAAGGATGGTGCCTGAGAGTTTCATCCTGTGGGGTAGAATGTTGAGTAGAATAGAATGGTCGATGGTTTTGGAGTCTGCAGGGAGGTCAAGGAATACTGGTATTGCTCTGTTGCCTATGTCAGTGATGTTGTGGAGGTCATCGAGGATGTGAAGTGTAGCATTCTGAGTACTGTGTCCAGGTTGAAAGCTAGATTGGAAGGGGTTGAGTAGGTTGTTTGTGGTGATGTGCTGTTGAAGTCAGGGAGTGATGAAGTGTTCCATGATTCTGGCAAGGTATGTCAGGAAAGTGATGGTGTGGTATTTTTGGGGCGTGTGAGGTTGAGAGAATGTTTTTTGGAGGAGGGTTGAGATTTGTCAAGTTTTAGGAGCCGAGGGGTAAGTGCTATGTGAGAGATGGGAGTTGATGATATTGAGCTAGTGGGGAGCAAAGGTGGTGATGCAATTGGATGCGACTGGAGGTGGGCATCAGTGGCGGCTGGTGAGTTTGAAAGCTGGTGGGGCGTAAATTTCCCAGGGCGAATTTAGGAGAGAGCGCGCGCAGCGCGCGAGCCCCCCCACCCAAGAGGGGTGCGGGGTGTTCTCCCCCCGCAAAATTTTTGGAGAAAATGGCCTACAAAATGTGCAATTTACTGTCCAAAAAACCCACCGAAATATGAAAAAAGCATTTGGTTTTACATATTAAGGTGGTACACTATTCTAACGTGTGCAAGTGTGATTGTGTATTTTACAGCAGCTTGTATTGAGAATGGCTGGTACTATGCTGTTACTGGCATTGACATGCGTTCATCCTCTTACTAAGGTGGGATTTTAGGCATTTTCTGAAAGGGGAAACTAAGCTAAAATATTACTTTAGTTTTTAAACACTTAATCAATGCGACATTTGTCCTACCTCTAATGGCTGTCTGCCTCGCTGAGTTGGCATTGCTTCAGTGCTAGGGGTAGTGTAGTGTAGTGCCTGGCTGCCTGCAGTGCCCCAAGGCCCGCTCTGCCCACTGTGGCCGTGTGAACATGGCATTACTCAATTGTTGCAGCATGCTGGTGCCTGCATTAGTGGGGTTCTCCATCTTGTGCTCTGGCATGGGTCTCCACACGTGTTGGGCAGGCTACTACCCTTATGTTGGTGGTTCTACAAAATGGACTACACACTGGCCCGGCCGGGACTGAAAGCCAAGATTCCCCAATGGATGAAATTCTGACACAAAAACAAACAGGAAATCATAATGTGGCCTCTAAACGTTCATTGGCAGAAGTTGTCACCACTCAAAAGCAGGAAGTGAATAATTCACAGTGGAATATGTCATCACAGTTGTCAAATCCTTCTGGACTATCGATTGATGATTGTGTAACTTTTTGCTTTACATTAGGGACTGAATTTGTTGAAACCCAGAGGGCAGTCAAAGGGGAGCTTTCAGAAGCATGTCTCTCCCACCAGTGAGTCACCTGAAGAAACAGGAAGCTCATGCTGTGGGATAATCCACAAACTATTGGTGCATAGAAGGGCAAAGCTGCAACCTGGGATGCGTACTTTGTTTCTCAGGCGCAGGCTTCCAGCTGCAGCTACACCCCCCAGTGTGGTGCCAAAGGAATAAAGTGTGCAGGCACATCACATTCCACAAGGGACACCCAGCAGTGGTGTATGTGGCAGGACAAGGAGCCTTTGTGAATAATACCCCCTCCGTTGCAGCAAAGGGCATGCTGATTACTGGCAGACTCAAGGTGGCATTTAGTGCATTTTGTAAATTGTTAATTTTGACAGGGAATGCCTATACAATTGGCATTTGTGTTAATTTAATTTCTATTAATGTATGGCTTCTGATGTTAAAACAACGTAATACATGTTTTGCATTATTACTATATCCACTAATGACTTTTCTGGCAAAGGAAACGGGGTGTTCTATTTTCAGGTCCTGATTAACCTACCATGAATGCACATAGCTGTGTGCAAGAACGTGATTTAGTGGCAGTGGTTCATAGATTCTAAAACTGTCTTTTCTATGCCAATTCCATACAACAATGATCACCTCCTTGAGCCAAAACAAAGCTCCATTTGCCTGCAAGACCAAGGTAACTGCAGCAGCCTCCTATATCTGGCGGACGCTATTTTCAACATTTAGTTTTGCACCGGAAAGGTAATTTGAAAATCTCTGTGTCTCTGTAATAGCAATTCCACCGGGCATCCAAAGCGGACATCCAGTGTCAGGAAATAAACGTTGCTAACCCTGTACCCAACACAGAAGGTCCAAGAGGGAAGATAATAGAAAGTGTCACCCCTTCCTATCCCTTCTGCTCCACTCTCATTTAGCACTGGTAAGCACTACCTCTCTGTGCCTGCCCGTCTCCATCAGCCAATATCTGTTTACTGGCCTCTTTTATTCTCCTTCTGTCATGGTCTTCCATAGCCCATCCTCATGCTAGCCATACCGTACGATTCCCAAGGCTGGGTAGCCCATGCACTTCCCCAGGTGGTCCCCAAAAGTTCCTTATTTCTCCCTCTTCTCAAACTATCACAATCCTCCTCCACTCTTGACTTTGGCACTCTGCTCCATCAATGTACTCCCATTGCAACCTCATATCCCGGGAGGATAGCTCAATGTCAACGTGGGTGCCTTGGAAGCAAGACAACACGAAGCAACACAGGGTCTATCCCCGGGTCTGCACTTAGAAACCTCTGAGTGTTTAAGCGTGTTATAAATACGCAACTAAGACAAAAAAAATTACGCAACTAAAAAAAAAACAAATCCTGTAACAGTGCCTCGATGTCCGCGGGCTGTGTAAGCACTTTAAAAATGCAAATAAATAAAAAAATATAACCTTCTTAAGTAGTACACTTTCTTTCCTCCACTTTCTTCTCTTCCCCCCACTAAACTCGATCACCCAATCTCTCCGTAAGAAAAGCTTTGTCTTACTGGCCAGTCACACTTCTTCCACTACCCTCATCTTAATATGGTGGCATTACAACCTTGGCAAAGACACTATTGCAACCTGTAACACAGGCTCTGCTACATTCACACTCCACTAACCCATGTAAGAAAGATGGTGTGTAGAATCCTTATCAACAAAGCCAGCCTTTATTACCCCCACTCCTCCGCTGACTTTCTCCCTCTTCCCTTAAATACATTACTGATCAAATTCAAACACCAGTCCCGAAGGATAGCTCAGCGGCAACATGCTTGTCTTGACGACACAAGCAACACAGATTCGATCCCAGGGTCCGTGCTTAGAAACCTCTGGCTACTTAAGCAACTAACATTAGTTATTTCGAAATGCTTTATGAGGCGGGATTCCCGCCTCACAAAGCATTTCGAAATAAGTTACTCTCCCAAACTCTGCTTTAGCCCATGGGCCACACGGCATGGACCGGGGCTAAACAAAGTAGGCCCAGGCGGCCCCCCGCCTTGGTGGTAGCGGGCCCCGCTACCACCAAGGCTCGCCACAAGTTGACGGTAGTCAGCTCGGCAGCAACACTGAACGACGTGTAGGCCCTGGCCTACACGTCGTTCAGTGTTGACTGGGCCTGGGCTGCGTGGTGGACCACATAGTTTGGGCCCGGGGAGGGGAGTGTAAGTGTAACACTCCCGAGTCCCCGGGCCCAAAGAAGAAACAACGCACAATGGGGTACTTACCGCGGCGCCGCTGGACTGGTAGCCTGGTGGTGCAGCAGCACTCCCCATGTGTGCTGTTGTTGACTCGTCGGACTCAGAAAGAAAGAGAGATGGGTGTGAAGGCGGCGCAGGCGCACGCACACACCCTGCGCCGCCAGTCATAGATACAGTAATGTCATTGGCTGTTTGCCAGCCAATGACATTACTGTATCCATGGCAGGGGAGGGATTAATAAGTGCGCTGTTTGCGCACATTTTAATACTGGCGGGGCCACACCTGAAGCGCCCCGCCAGGCCTCTAATTAAAGGGGCTACGTAGAGTCCGTGGAGCTCCGAGCTCCACCACTCTACTATAAAAAAAAATATACTAGATTGGGACGCGCCCCGCTGCCGGCCGGCCTATACACTGTGACTGCTCTATTGTTTCCTTGCCACAGCGCCCCCGCGCTGTTGGCAAAGGAAATGCAGCAGCATCTAGGCTAAAAGAGATTCAATCGGAGAAGTTCTCTGATTGAATCTCTTTTCGCTTGTCTCTTTTTTTCTGGGGGGGCGGCGCCCGGCCACCCTATTATAGCAGCCTCCACTGGTGGGCATGCACCATCCAGGAAGTGTGCAGTTGTTGTTCTGGCAGTAAGGATGATGAGGGTGTCTGTGTAAATGGGCTGGCATGTGTCCCATGAGTTTGAACGTTTGGGAACAGGGGTGGGAGTGGGAGAAAAATGGTAGGGCTTGCCTGATGTTAGGTATTTTGGAGTTGAAGTAGTCCAAGAAGAAGTTGCAGTGGATGAGAGTGTGGAAGGTGTAGATGGTGGTTTGGAGAGGCATTTCACTGAGTAGAAGAGTTTCTGTGAATGATTGGTGGCGAATTTGAGTTCTTGGAGGTAATGGGTGGCTTTGGAATTGAATATGGCTGTTTGTATTTGTTGTGGCGGAGTTTGAGTGGTGTTCTGGTAGCATGGATTCTTCTGCCAGGCACTTTCTAGGCATCTGGCCTCCTGCTTGGTAGAAAGGAGGGAGATGTTGAACCATGGTTTATGATGGTGGCTACAGTGTTTTTGTGATTTGAGCAGGGACATTTTGTTCAGTGCTCGTGTGATGCTGGTGTTGTAATTGTTTAGGAGAGCTGAGGTATGTGCGTGTGGAGAGGAGGGGGTGGTGTGATTGGTGCTAAGGCTGTGCCTGTAATGTGTTTGGTTTGTCCAGCTGGGGGTTTAGGCGGATATGTGGCAGATGGGGCGACCATGTGAGGTAGCGTGAGTGTGAAGGGGATAGAAAAGTGGTTAGACCATGATACCCAGATTCGATATTCGAGAGACATGATTTTTGACTGAAATCAAAAGGTCCAGGGTTTTGCCACCTGTTTGTGTGGGGGATCAGTTATGTGAGGTCATAGGGTGTGAGTGGAGTGAGGATGCTCTTTTCTATGTGGTTGTTGTCTGGATGGGAACTACCAGGGTTGAAGTATCTAAGGTAGACATTGATGCCAGGGGAGGTCTGGTTGTTAGTTGTGAAGTCTGTCCAGTTGGTGGGGAAGTTGGGATTGAGTGTTGGGGGCTGATAAATGAGGCAGAGAAAAGTGGGATAAAGGGGGTGATGGAGGGAAGCAAGTGAGAGAGGGTGCTTCAAAGGATGTGTGTGCAGAGGGGTGGTGTTTCTAGGTGTGAGGGACTCTTTATCTATGATGGCAATTCCAACACCTTGTATGTGTGGGCGATCTCTGTAGTGGGTGAGATAGTGTGGGGAAGCATGTGTGGTGGTGGGGTTTCAGCCGTGTTTCTGTATGGAAGAGCATTTCTGGGTAGTGTATGCTTAGGTGTTCATTGATTTCATGTGTGGGACCAGGTGCAGAGTGGCAACTGAGAAGAATGCGGGCGTATGCAATTATCTGTGTTAGTGGAGTGTTGTGTCTGAGTTCAATCTGAGTGTTGTTTGTGTGCTTTAGTCACCACAAGCGGGACAGATATGCCCAAAAGCGTGTCCTAAGCCTGATGGCCCCAATATACTCCTCACTGAGGACACCCGTGTCTGGGGATGCTTGTGGTCTTGTGCAGAAGCAATGTGATCCAGCAGCGGTTAGGAGTGGACTGCCCTTTTTGGGGTGGAACCAAGCCTAATTTGCATATGGTCTTCCACTTTTCTGTAATGGCCTGGCAGGTGATGCAATTCCACTCACAGCTGCTCATCAAATACAAAGATATGAGTGGCTGTGCTCCTCAAATTAGATCGTGATCACAAAGCTTTGGTGGACTTCTTGATACCACACGTTGCCAAGAAGTAATACAAAGCAACAGCCACGCCCACTGTTAAAGCGACTCCCCTGTTAAACAGAGTCCAGTCTGAAACTCTAACTTAGAACACATAAGAACAAAACCTGAGCGCCTCTTTTGAGGTTTTGTTGTTATAGCGAACTAGTGGGGTGGACGTTATGAAAGGGATTTTCCGTGCTTGCACTGGACCCAGGGAGAGTAAAATAGGACTGAACGGCCTGACCCCACTTGGAGAGGGCACCCACATTGTGCAGGCGCCCCCCAGAGAGTCGGATGCCTGAAGATTGCACACGGGATTCTTCCCTGGTGTACGCACGGGCCAGCAATGGACCAGCTGGAAAGTTCATTAACTTCAGCCCACTGGAGAAACCCCCAAGAACAAAGGGGATGTTAGGAGGGTGGAGAGAGGGCTGGAGGGGAAAGGGCAGTCTGAGGTTACCTCGGGTCTGTGATGTCTTTCAACCCCATAATATACGAGCCGAAATAGCTGCCATGTCACGTGATAATGCGCCGTCATGCAGAACAGCATGCATTTGTGTGTAGACAAACGTATGCCTCGGAGCTGCTCTGTGCTACTCTCGTTTCATGTTTATGGATTTGTGTATACATCCATGTAGCCGCGCTGTACAACGTGGAAGATGGCAGATGTGTCTGTCACTGTCCATCTGTGAGTCAGCCTCTTGCACCCGTATATGCACCCGTCTCGATCAGGGAATGTCTATGTATTTCAGTCTTTCTGCGCTTAACTCTGGGACTCTGTCCCTATCTCGGAGTGCTTTTCTGTATCTTCAGATTTCTTTGTTTATGCGTAGATGCACCTACCTCCGGCCCTATGTGTATCTCTATATACGTGTAGCGTCGCGGGAAGATAGCTCAGGTGCAACGTCTAGTCTTGGAAGCCAAAACACAGAACACCACAAATTCGATCCCCGGGCCCGCGCTTAAATACCTCTGGGTATTAAGCGCGTTATAAATAACCCATTACATTAAACGCCATAGAGGGCTCCTCAGAGCCTCAACATGTTTGTATGCAGCTCTATGTGACTGCACTGTTTCAGTGGTTGTCTAGCACTGACCCTACCAAGAGGGTATCCAACTGCCTTACAAGGTTCTAAGGTTGAAAAGGTGGGAAGTAACTCTGGAGTTATCCAATACTTTTAGGGCAGGATAGGAGGATTAGGATATACAAGTGCTAGCAGGGGACATGGGGGGGGCAGGGCTATGTGTGGGGAGCCAGGTATCCTTGTAGGCACTTTCTGACAATAGTGATGACAGGTACAATGTGGGTGTGTGAAGAGGCAAGGTGTTCCAGGCTCTGGGTGCCCAGTGGGTACATTATTATGTATGCTTGTGTGTGAATGTGGTTCTGTGTAGGCCTGTGTGTGTGCATCTCTCTGTGTATACTGAAGGGGGAGGGGTGTGTGTGTGTGTGTGTGTGTGTGTGTGTGTGTGTGTGCGCGCGCGCACTCACATGACTTGCGCTGTGTTACTTGCTTTTAATACACACTATGAACTGAATAGGCGCTCTAGTTTAAGGCCACAAGACCAGAGCCTGGGAGCAGAGGCAGTACCAGAGTCAGGGGATGGGCACGAGGGACAGTCTCTCCTCTTGGGCTCCTCCATGCTAAGATGTCACTGACCATAATTTGGTACTGTGTTTTGTATGTTTTTGTGCACTGTTATAGGATGCTTATTAGAGTGGTGACAGCCCAGCGCCACTCTACCAACACTGACAGGTTGCTTGGAAACAACATGAGCCTGACCCTTACATGAACATGTTCATTTCTGTCACATTCAGCTTCCTGATTATGACAAGATCAACATGTTTTAATAAAGTACTTTGTACGCATGTTTCGTGTGTGTGTGTGTGTGTGCTTGGCAGAGAGAGATGAACCATGGGAAGGGCTCACCAGTAGTGTCAATAGGTTTTTTCAATGGCGTGATACTATTGATTTTGTATACCATCATGATAGTGTTTTTACAGTGGAAATGCTGGCATATATTTGGAAACAGGTAGCATGAAAATGTGTTTTACAGGGCAATACTGGTCTTTAATGTGGACTGAGGAATTGTGTACATTTGCTTTATAGTTGTGGTGCTTGTTGGGCCCATCATGAAAGTGTTCTATTCTAGCAAAACTGGCATATATTTATTTGGGCCCATCTAGCATGATCTTTTTTTTTACGGGTTTATGATGTCTTATATTGTGGACGATAGCGTCACTGGCATTGTTGGCTTATATTGTGGGCACCATAATGAACGTTTTTTTACACTTGCAATACTGGTATATGCAATTCTGGTATATATTTCGGCACAGGCATCGTGAACATGTGGTACAATTATCCTGTCTATTGTTGGTGACCTGGCATTAACCTATCATATTTTTTGTATGTTACCTCACAGGAACATTTGTAAATGATATGTCTTTTTGTCCATTTTCTTTTAACACATGTGCTGTAAAATGCACCACTCCAAACAATTATTTAAAAAATGTTCTTGGGTCAAATCCCCCCAACACCAGCTATGTTGGTTGGAGCTCTATCACTACACATGGTCACTCACTCTAAATAGGGGAACTATTAAACCACTGCAATGGAAACAAAATCACTGGCCGCCACTTATTGTTAATCATTTATAATGGGGGTGCCCAGCAGGATCCCTTACATGGCACCAACAGATATCTCTGCCAATCAATAGAGGTTTGAGTATGGAAGAGAAAGTGAGCATTAGCAGCAAAAGCAAAAGAAGCACAACAGTGGGTTAGACATTTGGAAGACAACAAGGCTTGTACGAGGGCAGGACATTGAGTGGCGAGGAAAGCAGGTTAAGTCATGATAGTTGCTTGTAGCTAAGGCTTGTTGAACTTCCGCCCAGTTCAAACCAAACGTGAAGCTCAGTGTTAGCAGTTCCTGCGGGGATACCGTGGGACTTGCAGACAGCCAATAATGGTGCCAAAAATCATGCCAGGCATTTAGGCATAGAGGGTTCTGCTAGGCA
Organism: Ambystoma mexicanum; assembly: GCF_040938575.1. NCBI lineage: Eukaryota > Metazoa > Chordata > Amphibia > Caudata > Ambystomatidae > Ambystoma > Ambystoma mexicanum. The sequence goes on from NC_090922.1 coordinate 193,059,259, forward strand.
TGCCATTTAATTGGACAGAATCCCCAACTTGGTCCTATATGCTCTGCGAGGTATTTGAGCCCGATTAAAGGGTAATAACACTTTCACCTTCCCTTTATGGTTTACAACCTGTGTTTTAGATCAATTTTGGTAGATTTTGGAAGAATTTAGTTATCTTTCTTCAACATTAGAATTAAATGGATTTTGGTCTCATTTTTACCTCTTTCATTCATGTGTGTGTTTATTCACTTCTTTTGTTGTCTTTCCTTTTCACTTTTACTTTCCCTCATAAAAATCACCGTAAAACGCTTTCCTGGTTTCCCATGTTCCTTTTCACGTTTGTGTCAGCCGTTTTGTATTCCTTGTCCCATTTGTTGTGTATTTGCCCTACTAGACCGTGTACAACTTGTTCAATTTACTTCCTTTATCTTACCATTAACACCAATAACAGAACGTTTAACTTTTATATTTTTATATTCACACTTATTTGTGAAACCTAAAAAGTCTTCCTATTTCTGTGTGAACCAAAGAATAATCCCTGTTTTAGACAGCTTCCATGTCTCTGTCATTATTATCTAGTGTGTTAATCCTCCCTGAAAAGAAGGGAATTCAAATGATAGACAGATTTGTAGGAAAAGGGGAGGTTGGCTTCTTGTGGGACAATGATATTGATTTCCAGGTGCAGAGCTCGGAGAAAAACGGTGTGCCTTTTGTGGCTACGGGGACTGGTGGAGCCAGATCCCCAAAGCCACAGCAGATTTTGCCAGAGGTGGGAAAGTCTTTGGAAACTCATTGGGGGATTGATCATGAAAAGACGAGGAGGCAGGACTGGTGGAGTGTTATCCACTGACACAGCGAGAGGAGATGGTGGAGGAGGAGGTAAGGCTGACAACAACAGAGGTTTGCCATGGACACAGGAGGAGACAGACGAGGGAGGTAGAGGAGACGGGCCTAAGTAAATGCAGGAGAAGGACATGGTAGTTACACATCGACTAGAGTTGTTGGCGGAAAAACACCTTACACAACTTTGGAGTTGGAGTGGAGATTTGGGGATTACCCAATGGGAGGGAGTGGCTGAGGGGCTGCCAGGCAAAGAGAGGGCGGAAGTAGTGGTGTAGGAGGAGGTGGAAGAATAAAACGTGAATGAGACAAAGGTGGTCCCCAAGCAGCTGTTTCGGAGGGTGACACAACTAGGCTTCTGCACCTGTACCTGCACGTTAAGAGGGGGCAAGGCATGCATACGCGTCCCTTGTCAAGTAACAGGTGGTACAAGGGACATCCGAACCCCCAGCCTGGACAGTTCCCACATCTTCTGCCTGGTAGCACTTACGTTGCACACGGGAAAGGGGCCGCAAGGGGTCAGGGGACAAAGTGATAATCAACCTATGCAACAGACCAGTTTAGTGGGGTACACCAAAGAAGGGCTGCTCATATCGGACCATCGCAATGGACAGGCACATGGAACAGAACAGAAGCATGACTGACTAGTCCAAAATGCCCACCTGTCAATTTGTAGTGAATTCCCTTCCTCTGCACCATCTAGCAGTGTGGATGGCAAAGAGGATGTGTTCTCACTGGTTGTATACAAATTGTTCGTTTTACAACAGTTCGAATTACAATTGACCTTTTCACAATTGACCGAATTGTGAAGGTCAATTGTAACATATATGTGGGGGGAACACCCCACAGCCCCCCACCCAACGCCAAACTCCCCAAAACCCCTATATATATATATGGTCAATTGTGAAAAGGTCAATTGTGACCCTTTAAATTCGGTCAATTGTTCATTCAAACAATTGTAAATGAACAATTTGGGTAATACTGTCCTCACTGTCCCTAGTCACACTGGCACAAGACGCCCTCAGTGCCATCCCTTCTCAGGCTGCCCAGGGGCTTGTGCCGACCCTGCATACCGTGCTAATTGCACCACCAACGTCTTTGTTTTTACTGTAAGCACCACCATCAACAATACAGCAGCTTGTTGTTGGTAGCTGTTATGTCTGGCATTCTTCTTTCCCTGTGAGGATTGGCTATGATATCACAGAATACACATCTGCTGGTAAGAATGAGTGTTTCACAGAGCTACAATTGAGAGAGAGGCCTGCATGATAATGTGGCGTTATGTACAGCATTAGCACCCTGGGTTGCCGATTTTGCAACCAGGGACGATAAAAAAAGTATTTTCCTTCGTTGAACGGGACGCCCATCACGTCCCGTTCAACGAAGGAAAATCCTTTACAAAGATGGCCACCATGGAAAGGGAAGCAGGGCTCCGTGCGGAGCCCTGCTTCCCTTTTCATGGCAGCCGTGGGATGCTGAGAGGAAGTTTCGGCTGCAGCGGCGTGGCCTGCCACAGCCAAAATAAGGTAAGTGTGGGGGGAGTAAAAAAAATGAAATGGGATGGGGTGGAGGGAAGATAACGGTGCTCCAGGGTCAACAGCTCGCTATATAAATACTGTAAAGTAAAGTAAAGTAAACGGCAAGGAAGTTGCGGCTGCAGCGGCGTGGCCTGCCGCAGCCAAAATAAGGTAAGTGGGGGGGTAAAAAAAATGAAATGGGATGGGGGGTGGAGGGAAGATAATGGTGCCCCATGGTCAACAGCTCGCTATATAAATACTGTAAAGTAAAGTGAATGGCAGGGGGAGGCGACTTAAAACATAGGCTTGTACCATCGGTTCAAGCACACCGTCCTAGCCACCTGATTGGCTGGCTCACCCCACCAGGGTGCTAATGGATTTATGGACCAGTGTCTATTATTGATGACTTCTTCTGGTACTTATGACTACTTACAAGACAACATCATTGTTTGTTGTAATCAATAAAACAGCCTTACATGGAAGCTATGATCCCAGAGTCATCTTTGCAGACTTTTCAGGACACTTCAGTAGCCTGCTGGGTGTGCTGCTATTAGTGTAGGCATGAACGACAGAACGATTTTTTTTTATTTTTTATTTTGATAAAATTGTTTTAATTGAATTAACAACTTTTTCAATTTTTTACATTATCATTTGTATTTCATTCTTTTTTGGGTTGTACAATGATTTAACATCGATTCAAACAGTTAAATAATTAAATAGTAATTATCACTAATACATGCATGAAAATTTGAACTTGTCATTTCTCTTAGACCATCATTCATAGTTCAGTATGATACCTTTAACAGTTAAATCAATAAAGTCGACTATAATCCAAAGTTGAGAAAAAGAAGAAAACATAAGCATCAAGTAGGTAAACAAAATTTGATTATCAGCAAACTTCAACATGTGAATGAATTTGACAATATTACTCTCTTTTGAACAACATTTACTCAAACAAGATTAGTTTAAGTTCCCTCAGAAATTGTACAATATCAATGATAAGTGAAGTGTTAGAGGTGTTAAATATTGCGACCCATAAATCATCTTTGGTTAATAATCATAAGTGACAAAAATGCTTAAAAAGATAACGGGTTCTCATATCAGTCAAGGCTGGACAGTCTATTAGGAGATGGCTTGTTGTCTCGATGGTATCCGCAAGTTTGCAATGAGCACAATATCTGGACAGATTCAAAGAATTATTATATGAAGCAAGTTTGTCTTTTGTGGGAAGCAGATTAAATCGAAAATGTAAAAAAGCATCTGCATATTTTCTATCTGGAAACTTGATTAGATATTGCGGTAACACGTTAACAGCACGCAATTGGAGTGAGCCCTTTTTTTACGGCTTGATACAAGTTGATTTGGTCAATAGTACCTATCCAATCACGTCTCCACAGTTTCAATTTTGCTTTATCTGGAAATTCCATTAATAACAGCATTGAAATGTCAGCTTCTTGGGTGATTAGAATACATTATTTTTTCCATTCGTGCAGTGGTTTAAAATTTGGTTTCTCTAAGACCTTCTTCAGTTCGGGAAACAAGTTCCTGGTTAAATCAGAGGAAATTAAACATTTTCTATACATGGCTAACATGTGCCAGGAGACTAATGCATTCAAAGAGACAAGACCGAGCTCATATCTAATAAGGAAGATGGGAGTACACGTAGGCACTGGTAGAATATGTTTCCAGTAAATGCCTTCCACAATATCCCACCTCACAACATTAGGGTTTGTCTTAATTTGGCTCCCATGTGTTATTATTGGTATGATTTTTTTGTGAATAGAATATCGTGGCAGGTAAAATTGAGAATTTTCCATAGTTTTGTTGCAGTGCTTTACCCTGTATGGCAAGTAATCTCATTCTGTCTGAAAGTTCCCCTTTATAAGGTAAATCCAAAGGGTGCGTGTTTATGTTTACTCCAAGGTACTCATATTCTTGTACTTGACTTAAGGAGCACTTTCCCAATTTCCAGTTGAATTTTTAATTGGTTGAGGATCGTTGATGCCGAAGAATAATATTAGATTTGGATGTATTAATTATTAGCTCGTTCTTCTGTGCATAATCAGACAGGGCAGTAAGTTTGCTCTGTAAACCAATGGGAGTTCTGTCTAATAACATAAGATCATCTGCATATAATGAATAGGATATTTCATGATCATTCAATTTTGGCGAAAACGAGCATATGGAATTAAAAGCAAGATACATGTCACTAATATAAAAATTAAAAAGAATCGAGGCAAACGGACATCCTTGTTTTAAGCCAGAATCAGTTTCAATTGGTTGAGATAACAGGCCATTGGTTGTCATTTTGATTCTTATTAAGGTGTTAGAATAAAATTGAAGAATTAAAAATCTAATATATAAAGGATAATTTGCATCTAAAAGTTTACGCCATAAAACTTGTCTCGAAACCGAATCAAAAGCTTGCTTAAAATCTATAAAAGCAATAAAAACAGGTTGTTTGGATAACATGGCTTGTTGTTTTATAGTCGACAAAATGCATAGATTTAATGCTGTTCCAATGCCAGGTACAAAACCAAATTGGTTTATTTCCAGGAGATGTTGTCTTACAAGCCATTTTGATAAGTCACGTAGTACTAGCTTAGCAAATATTTTCCCAGGTGCATCTAGTAGAGCTATGGGTCTATGATTATTGGGATCAGACCTGTCACCTTTTTTAAATATAGGGATAATAATGGCCTGTTGCCAAGATGGTGACATTTTGATTTGTACCTATAACCCTCATAAATATAATTTTCAAAAGAGACACCCATTTCTCATGGTTAGCTTTTAGTATAGAATTAGTTAATTGATCAGGACTTGGAGCTCTTGATGAGCTTAATTTCATTATTATGATTACAATATCTGGTTAATCAAATTTTAGATCAGTTAGAACAGGATTATCTATGAGGTCTACATTATAAGAAAGGTCAGATTTTTGCAAGAGTGATTGAAAATGTGTGGTCCATAGAGATTCTGGAATGGGATTCAATAAAATGGATCTGTGAGCGTTGGAAGGTATGCTGTTGATCACTTTCCATATTTCCCCTGAAGATTTGGAGACTAGAGCTTTTAACATATGTTCTGCTTGTTCCTGTTTATGCACATATAAAAGCTGTTTTATTTTGGTTTTGTACGCCCTCTTTATTTGATTTCTTGAGGAGTTACACAACTTGACGGACAAAGTTCTTAGGGCACGCCTCATTTCTTTTTTAAGAATTGAAATGTGTAGTAATCTAGGGTATTTATTGACGAAAGAAGGTCGACCCGATCCACAGGACTCTTGACTTAACATCAAGATACACTTGTTATAGAAAATCTGGGAAGTAGCAGGTAATTTAGGATCAGCTTGTGTAATTCTCTGTTGTAGTTTCATTATTTGGGCGGGAAACCATTTAAGACGATTGTCAGCATTATTTATATCAAGATTCAAAGAATAGTAGTCAATGTTTTGCACACAATGAGCCACCCAGGAAACTTTGAGTATGTTATGGGCACTGAGCTTGGTTAATAGGACTTGAAATGTTTCTATCAATTTATTTGCATCTGCAGAAATGTACACATAATCTAGTATGGATTTGCTAGAGTTTCTAGTCCACGTGGGATTTGGGGGCGAGTCTTCTGGCGTGGATCCATTTAGCATTGAAAGATTTCTCGCAGTTGCCAAATTTGCCCATCTTGAAGCTCTTGAATTGAAGTTTGTATTTGGGGTGATACAATTGAGATTAAAATCACCAGCAATTATTATCGTCTTGATGTTAGGTTTTAATAAAGATTGATTCTGAACATTTTCGTCTTGATGTTAGGTTTTAATAAAGATTGATTCTGAACATTTTCAATTTTATCAATAAATTGGTGTTCCGTACGAGAAACTGGATTCCAATAAATATTTAGTAATAGACAACTTGGGAACAGAGGATGATATGTATTAGTTGTGGATAGTTCTACAACTTGGATGCCAGAGTCAGGCGAGGGCCAGGTTGCAAGTGATAGCTGACAGTCATTGCGAACAGCAACTAAAAGACCCGCTGCTGGGCACCCCCACGTTGGTTTAGATGCCTGAACTATTTTAATTTGATGATTTGCCCAGATTGGAGTAGTTTGCATCCACGTTTCTTGTAAAAGAACTATATCGTAGCTATTTAGTTCCGATGTGTCAGTGAATAGTAGATGGGAAAAACCCCTAGTATTCCAGGATGCTCGGGAGCAACCATGGTATGTGTTCAAGGGATTATCCTAGTGGGTTGTCGGGGCTAAATGATTCTTCATCTCATTTCTGACCCAGTCCCACTTTGATGGGGGGGGTATGTTATTCGGTCGAGAGTCAGACCTGCATGTACAGCAGGATGCTTCATTATTGCCATTTTGGTTTTGATTAAGATTTGTAGTTTGGTGAGACATATTCACAGGAATAATCTCTTTGATTGAAGGTGGAGGAAGAAAGGCTTCTAGGTGCAGTCCACAAGTGAATAGTTGCTGTCTTTCGCTCCATACTAGATTTTTTACAATTTTGGAGCGAATATTAATCATTCTAATGTCTTGTTGTGCTGTTATTGGGTACCTCACTGATTCTATGTCGCTAGAGTTAATCTGTCTCAGTGATGGAATCGAGTTGAGAATTAGGAGAATTGTTGTACGTTTCGGGAAGGGATCAGAATATACCCTGTCCAGCATTGTAATACAGATGCTCTCATTTTCAAGGGTTATGTCTGATGGCAATTCAGAGAAAAATCTGGCTGGGGCTCATGTCTTTGCAGAAGCTATTAGATCGGATACATCAATTGTAGGCAATTGTAGGTTGAGGTGTCAACTGATGGTGAACCGTATTTAAATGAATACTGGGAAAAGTCAAAAGAGGAGGAACTGATGATGTAGATCCCTCTGTTAAATGAAATGTACTCTGCGGTACTTCATTCTGCCTTTGATCTAAGGTTTTAAAGGCAGTAAAATCCGTATCAACGTTTACATGAAAAGTTGGAACCAACTGACGTTTGTTGCGCGAAGGGTTATGTAAACCATGATAAACATCTTCTGTAATTGGGTTAATGTCGTTCGGATAAACAGACAAATTCATGAGTTATTCATGTGTATTATTCAGATTAGGTTGATTTGGATCTTCATAATCATTATATATATAATGTACAAGTTCGAGCTTCTTACCGTTGGAAAGGCCCAGGACCGTTCCGTTGACTCTTGAGACACCCAATCACAAGCTGCAATATTAGCAATGAATCTCTTAGTTTTGGATTTCGAATTTTTATTTTTCATTGGGATTAGGTATTTTGGGATTTTTTGGTTGGACTTTGGTCAATGGCCCTCATTACGAGGTTGGCGGTCTGGTAATAACGGAGCCGGTAAGGCAATACCGGCATCCATTACCAGTCTGTAGTATTACGACCCCAGATGCCGGTCCTACTGGCATCGACAAGGATCCGCTGTGGCCGTGCACCACCGTACCGGCATACGGCGAGCGCGAGGGTGCCGTGCCCGTAATACCAGCATCCCGCAAGGAAGAGGACCTCACGAGCCACACGGAAATGCACATACCGGCATCGAGATGCCGGTAAGAAGGGCCACCATGATGCCGACAATACTGGCATCGTGGATCACCCGTTAACAGCAATTTGCTGTGTAACCAACTGCCACAGGTGCACACAATCAGCACAGGTGGAGGCAATGGAGTCAGGCCCAGCACAAAAGGAGCATACCCACACACCACACCCTTTCCCAAACCAAAATGATACCACTTGTACTTGCCATACTGCGGCTGGAGGACATGCCTGCACTGCTACTCCTTGAGCAGGCAGTACAACAGGCAACACAGAGGAGACGCAGGAGGAGAAGGAGGGTGAGACTGGGCCAGAAAATCCCACCAGTGCAGGCAGTTGTTCCCCGCAGACAGCCATCAATTCCACATATAAGGGCCAATCCATTTGACTTAACCCCAGCACAGATCCACACCCTGTACCGCCTGGATAGGAACACCATCACCACCATAGTGGAATTAATACAGAAAGACTTGGTTAGCCTGATCAACATCCGCACAGCCATCCCCCCTCTGCTGAAGATTGCATCTGTGCTCCACTTCCTGGCCACAGGCAATTAACAACACACAATGGGCCAAATGCATGGCATGTCGCAATCATGCTTCTCTGTTGTGCTAAACCAAGTGCTGGATGCACTACTAAAGCACGCAAGGGCCTACATATCCCTACCACGGACACCACAGGAGGTGAATGCCACCAAAATAGCATCCCATGCACTAGCAGGCATTCCCAATGTAATTGGTGCCCTCGACTGCACCCACGTAGAGTTGGTAGTCCCACATGCCGTGGAGGTGGTGTACTGCAATTGGAAGCTATACAACTCCATCAATGTGCAGATGGTGTGTGATGCCAGCCAGATAATAACACATTGCTGTGCCAGATACCCAGGATCCATGCATGATGCCATGGTGCTGCGGAACTCCTCACTACCCCGCTACATGAAAGGAGACGTCGTACGACACGGCTGGCTGTTGGGTGAGTCTGCCCACTGGGCCATGGGAGGAGAGGGTTGGGGGGGCTACATGCATATGCAAGGGGAATGCCCTCTGGGCCATGGGAGGAGAGGGATAGGGGGGCCTAAAAGCATCTTGAGTAATCCCCTGCCACACAGCCCTCACATGTGCGTACATAATGGACCTTGACAATGCATCGGGGGGCCTGGTGGCTTCAATGTCTAGGCCCCTAAGTCATGTACGTCACCCAAGACTCGCACCATGGATTGGCAAGTACTGTGCAGGGCAGATAGTCATGTGGCTGTGGCCGCCATCGACGGGATAGTGCATGTGAACTTGAAAGATGTACAGGCTGAGCACATATGGCAACTGAGCAGTATCCTTACACATACCTCCTTCTGCTCCCATGCAGGTGATGCTGGCTATTCTCTTAAGGCGTGGCTCCTCACCCCTGTCAGGAATCCGCAGAACAGGCACGAAAAGGACTTCAATCGTGCACATACACGCACGCGTGTGGTCATTGAGTAGACCTTTGGCCTGTTGAAGGCAATGTTTCGCTGCCTCAGCAGGTCGGGTGGCGCCCTCATATAGGGGCCTGAGAAGGTGGGCAAGATCATCATGGGATGTGCAATGCTGCATAACATGTGCATCCGGTGGAACGTACTCCTGCCACCTGACATGGAGCTGCCACCACCTGGTGAAGTATAAGGAGAGGAAGGAGTAAATGTTGGACATAGGCCTGACGCGATACACTTGAGGGTCGAGCAGTGCGCCAATCGGTCATAGACCAATCATTCTGATGTACTGGGATGCAGAAGGTGCCATGTATTTGGAACTGTGGGCACTGGGTATGTGGGTATATGGGCACAGTGCACTATGAAGCAATAAATTGACACACACCAAAGAAGCAATGTCCACTCATGTGATGTTTTGTACACAACGGGTGTATTCAAGTGATGGTTTGTACAACATGATTTAACACTCCACGCCCCCAAACACCCCTCCCCCTCCCCCCAACACACCTCCACACCCCCCCAGACCACCCACATCCCCCACACGCCCAGTACTACACCCACCACCACCCTTCCCCTAACACCCCCAGCACTACACCCACCACCACCCTCCACCCTCCCCCTAACACCCAAAGTCAACAATGGCACAACATGTGTCTGGATGTGGTGCTAAACAGATTGTGCAGGGTGGCCCTGCTACTGTGGATCCCTCTTCGGAGGTGGGGGTTGGATCTCTGAGCGCCGCGCACTTCGCAGGGACATGCGCACGGGGCTGGTCTGCCTGGAACTTGCTGGTGTGGTCGATTCGGATGAGGTAGATGGTTGTGTCCCCAAAGCAGCAGTTTGCCACTGCTCCATGCTGTCTGCAATCCTGGTGAGGATCTGGCCCAAGGCATTGAATCCATCCCGCACTTGCTGAGCATTTGAGTTGATGGCCTGGATTATGGCCGCAGTGCTATCACGGATGACACAGCGTGTTGACTTGCCTCCAGCAATGTACTGCTTGACATAGCCTTGCATCTCCTCCTGCCGGCCCTCCATCCTGGACAGACGTCCCTCAAGGTCCCGTATAGCAGTGTGGGTGGTGGTTGGTGGGTTAGGTGGTGATACTGCAGGCAATATGGGGCTGTGCAATGTCGGAGACCACTCTCCATGGCTGCCCTGTTCTGATGAATCCTGGCGAGGGGTGTCCTGTGAGGTGACCTGCGGGCTTGGGGTTTGACCTACAGGCTCTGAGTGGAGGACTCCTGTATTGGTATATCGTCAGGGCCAGCTTCCTCGTCGTCACTATGCTGTGCTGATGCAGCCATCTCCCCAATTGTGCTTGCGGCAGCGGACTGTGTGCCATCATTGTCCATGCCAGAATATGTGTCCTCGGCCTGCGTAGGTTGTGTGTCCAGGCGTGCAGGGACAGGTGTCTTCTCGTCCTGTGTGGGTGTCAGTGTGGCTGGTTGGGCACTGGTTGTTGTCTTGCGTGCTGCTTGGCCCACCCTTGGTCCCCTCGAAGTAGATGGCCCGGTGCCATCAGCTTGGCCCCTTGCCCTTTTGGCTGGTGTTGTGGATTGTGCACTTCCCTGTGCGTCTTCGGTGACTGCATCCGTACCTGTAGGGGACAGAGAGTGGCAGGGCATCAGTGATGGTGGTGCTTGCATCATGCATGCGTTTGTCTTTGTGCAGTTGGCGCCATGTGATCAGTTGCATGCCTGGCTTTGCAGCGGACTGGGTACGTGCAAGGTTGGGGGGTGCTGTTTGCAATCATGCAGGTGTTCACATGTACACCATGGTGTCTGCTGTGGGGCCTTGATGTGTGTAGTGACTTGCGTGCTGTGTGACACATGCAGGTCATCTGTGTGTCGGGTGTGTATTTGTGTATGGGCGCGGCATGCAGCATACATTGGGATGTGATAGTGGTGGGCCCAGCATGTGTATATGGATATGTGTAGGTGTGTATGATGCACCATGTATTGGCTGTCATTGCTATCACATTTGGAGGTAAAGGGTGATGATTGGTTGTCGTGCGTTTGTACGGACACTCACCTTCAACTGCCGATGTTGGCACGCCGAACTCAGCTCCACCGACTCCTTCAATGGACTCCACATCTATCACTGAGCTGCAAGTCTCCTCCCATCTGGCCAATTTGATTGGTGAGTGAGGTCCGCCACTTGTTGCCAGTCCCTGGCTCCGATTGGCCGACAAGATGTTCCACACTCTCAGCCTGAGGTCATCCCAGCGCTTTTTACAATCGCGCATTGTGCGTGTGTTGGTGCCGACTGCACTTACTTTCCTAGCAACTTCCTCCCAGATGGCCTTCTTCCTCAGCTGGGCTGGACGCCTGAGGTCGCTGCAGAATACCACATCTGCATTCGCTACTAGGGTATCGGCTAACATGTCCAGCTCCTCATCCTTAAATCATGGTTTCGGCAGTCGGGCAGTGCCTTTCTGGGTAGCCTTTGACATTTTGTCCGTGGTGTGCTAGGAGTTTTGGTGTTGAAGGTCCAGTATGTGGAGTATTTCAATGGATTGTGTTTTTGAAGATGGCCCCCAAAGCATTTCCCGTTCCGGCACGATGATGTTACTTCCGGGTCCGGTAATAACGGCCCGTTCTTAACACTATCTTAATACCGGTACTGCTATTTAGGGGTTGCCGGGGGCGGAGTTCTTGTGTGCGCATTCGTTGATGCCACTATCTGGGGGTTTGAGGGTCGTTACCGGCATGCCGGTACGGCTGTGTCCGGCATGCAGGGGTGCGCGTACTCGCGCACTCGTAATCACCCGCTGTTTGTGGAATTGAGCCAAGACGGACATGTTATTACCGGCATGCCGTTAAAGGCAGATTTTTAGCGCCAACCTCGTAATGAGGCCCAATGTTCTGGTTACGATTAGAATCATTGAAATTTTGGGACGTACGTTTCCTGTTACCTCTCCTCCTTCGCCTACTATACTTTATAGGTCTTGAAAACAGTTCATAGAGAGGTTTTTCTATGATTTGGGTCAGGTGAATTACTTCCAGTCTCATTAGAGTCAGGTATTGGGGGAGATTGAGAAGGTGATTGAGTTTCAACACCAGCCTCTTCGATCAGTGTCATCTCTGAGGGTATTACAATGTGAGGCTCTACAATTAACTCTGGTATAGAACTGTTAGGTCTATTAGCAGCTACCCAATCCATTTTTTTATGGTGAAGTAAAGAGTAATTTTGCTTGGCTGATCTAAGGTCCAGTACTTCAAACAATTTGACTAGGGTAAAGATGCTTGTGTCAATAGCTGTTAAAGCAGCTTCGAAGGCAGGATTGGAGATAGAAGGAAATCCAAAAGAGGGACGCGGGAGTGGTTTAGAAAATTAGGCTACTAAAGATGATTGAGACTCGCCAGGTGAAATGATGCCTTCAGGTGCATCAGTCGGATATAGTTCAGGAGATTTAGAAAGAGCAGAAATGTTTGCGTCATTAGAATGGGCTGTTTGGTATGGGATAGCATCAGAAACAATCGGATCTGCCGATTGGGTAGAGGAAGAAAGTGGTAATGGAAGTGGAAGAGTAAGCTTGTGATGGTCAGAAGAAGAAAGTGCTACTTGAATGTGAGCTGAATTTTTCTCAAACAAGGGTCTCGCTACCTGAGAGTATAATACATGGTGAGCACAATTCTGAGAAGGTTGAATGGAGTTGGTAACTGACGGTTCCAAAGAAAATTCAGGAAGGTAACTAGGCGTATGGAAGTGCTCAGCATTCAGCGGGCTGGATGATAATGAAATGCAACGTTGCATTGTTGAATCAGACAAAAGAGCTGGCCGATTGGCTGTAATTATTCCAACTTGGTCAGGGTCATGCATATGGTTTGAAACACTGGAAACAGCATTCAACGGTTGTGCATTTAAAGAGACCGCTCCGGTGGAATCCGCATTCATCAAAAATTGTCAAATGTCAAGTGAGAACCCAATGTTTTTTTTAGTGGCAGTCCCTAGTTTGGGCAAGCCCGCGCTTATTGGGGATTTCGTCAAGCTTTGGCGCTGAGTCAAATGACTCAGAATACGAGGCATACCGGCAGTGAGCTGATTCATTTCCTCGTGAATGTAATGGAAGTCGAGACGAAAATAATGGGATTGGCTGTATACATGTCAGATTCAAACATCCAGCTTCGACTGCTGTGAAAAAGCAATTTAGATTCACTTATCAATAGGGTTATATCTGGTAAGCGAGGAAAGCTTGGAAAGAGAACAGAATTTCGAGACCCGCCGACAGAGTAACACACTGACACGCTGCACCGCGGCTCAGCAGTCAGTACTCTGCGGGTACTCGGCAGGGTGCGCCCGCGCAGGTATGCACAGGCTCTGAATTTGTAAGTTGAAGGTTAAAAGGGGTGTGGCCACCAATCTGAATGTAAAAGAAAAGTATACATTAGATTACTTGTAGTAAATAAGTAACAATTAACAACTTGTATGGCTTGGAAAAACAGTAGTACTCAGGAGGATGTCAATAGAGTCCAGTTTGCTTCAAGGGAAGCGATAAATCCACAGATGAAGGTTGAAGCGTGGAGGAGCAGAGAGTAGTGCAGATGTGCAGTCAGTACTCTGCGGGTACTCGGCTGGGTGTCCATGTGCAGGTGTGCGCAGGCTCTGAATTTGTAGGTTGAAGGTTAAAAGGGGTGTGGCCACCAATCTGAATGTAAAAGAAAAGTATATATTAGATTACTTGTAGTAAACAAGTAACAATTAACAACTTGTATGGCTTGGAAAAACAGTAGTACCCAGGAGGATGTTAACAGAGTCCAGTTCGCTTAAAGGGAAGTGATAAATCGACTGATGAAGGTTGAAGCGCGGAGGAGCAGAGAGTAGTGCAAACGTGCAGTCAGTACTCTGCGGGTACTCGGCTGGAACAATTTGGCATGAAGGCATGCGCTGTCCACATTGCCAGATGACCATCTGTTGGGCAGCTGAACCCTGTGGCAGTGGGTGATGCCGTGGAGGGGCATGCATTCTGGCAGCACCCTACCCTCTCGTAGGTGTCTGATTGGGCATTGTGCCAGGAGGTAGGAAGTGGAGTGACTGCTAAGAGCCAAAAGGATAGTTACCAAATATTGTGGGTGTGGCTCTCCAAGTGTGCAAGAGAGTCACAATGAGTCACAGAATACACTTAGGTTCACCACTTTCTGCAGAGTTGAAAAGGAAGTAAAACAAGTTGAGGAAGGAGTTAATGGGTTAATTGGAATGAAAGTAGCTAATCCAGACCATAATTAAATTAATTGACCTAATAATTGCAACCCTTCAATTTAAGGTGATGGGAAACTGCTTTAAAATCTTCAGATGGCAGAAATCCAATGGATCATGTTTCTACTGTTCTTACTATACATATTTGCATTTTTCATCAGCTAAGAATTTGCTCCGTGCCTAATTCAGGATTTTGTCATGGATGGAGAAATGGGCATTGTGCATTGGACATGCTACAGACAGTTGGAAAACACATGAAACCACCACTGAATGTAATGGCAATATTACGTGGGAAATAATAAGTAGAAGTAAAAAAGGTAAGCCTTTGAAAAGGATCTGAGGTGATATTACACAACAGACTAGTTAGAAAGGCGAGTGCTTGAACATCCTAGTTGATTACCTCTGCAAATGGACCATGTTGGCTGCAAGGGTAGGATGGGGTGCTTTCTAAATCAGCTATTCAGATGTTTGAAACTTTGGAATAGCACAAGAAAAACAGTTGCTGCCATTCATAGTACATGAAAATGCAACTCGCAGCATAATCAGTAAGTGACTGGAGTAGGCAAATTAAATACTCTCCTTTTTCTGGCTCTCATTTTGCAGTAGCAACTGAAAACATCTAGGCGTTCTTTCGTGTGCCCAGTTAGAATGTTGCTCTCTTGTAATATTGTGGTTATATGACAGTGGTAGCACAAATATTAATGGCAACTGTAAGTAGTCAGTCAGCCCCAGCGTAGTTAGTCATTTGACCTATATTGCAAAGAATGCAGCAACACATCACTCCACCGGAGTTGAAGGTACTTTAATTGAACCAGCACATTTCATGTAACAGCACTTCCTCAAGACACTAGAGCTATGCCACACTAGTGGCTGAATATTACAGCATGAGCAAACTTTGAGTGTCATGGCGACAGCCTACTGTTGTTCTGAGGGCTGCAGCGGAGGCCTTTTGGTTTATTCCCGTCCTCTCCACGATGCTGAATCATATGGCACCACAAAGATGCGGCAACCAACTTAGTCTACCGTTTTAATGCACAGAAATCGGGCCGCGAGATGCTCTCATTCTTTTCCCTGTATTATGAAGAATATCCACACTTCAGATTTTCTTGCTGACCCAAGAATATGGTTCCTCCCACACTCTTCTGACCAAAAAGGGGCTGGTGGAGGAGTTGTTGCTGTGGCTGCCACATGCTGGCCTTGTGGACTTTCAGATCAGAAAGACTGTCTTTGATGGACCATGTGAACGGTGACAACAACCTTCCCCTGGGCACTTGTTTGCCCCAGCTTGCCAGTAGATAGAATCTGCAAATCAGCCGCCCCCACCAATCTGCCTCCCTCTCCCTCACCTATGTGCTCCGGACAACTTAGTCCACAAAATGGCCACCTCTCTGTAGCCACAAGGACATTCCAGATTGCACAGTCACAGGCACTGTATTCACTCGTTTGCCTGAAAACAATTCTAAAATGTGTTATTATGAACTTTGTAAACAACTATTTTTTGTTATGGCCACTCAAAGATGACAAAGTTACTTGCAACCACTGAATATAACCCCCCTGTCTACACCACGAAATATACATATTTTTCTCTGCAAATTGCATTTGGTATGGCCAGTAAAATATGTTGCAGTCACACACACTGAGTATAATCTCTTCGATAAATGACTTTTTCTTTGCAACTAGTATTTGGTCTGGCCACTAAATGATTGCATGCTGATTTATATGCACTATTTCTATTCTACTGTCATACCTGTCTGCTAACAATCATGTGGTTATCTTCTCATCACACTGACAATTAGTACCAAGAGAGGGGTGTGACGGCCTCCCAGCCAATCAGGAAGATCAGAATGGGGGCTTTACCACACAGTAAAACCCTTGCTCCATTAGTGCCACCGGAATTGGAGGCCACCATTTCTTCTCACTGGAAATGAGGTAAGTGTGCCCCCTGCCACCCAGTCCCTGCCTTCCCCAGCCCCAACCCCAATTTCCACCCCCCAACCTGCCCCCAACCCCTCCACACTGACCTTACGCTCCTCCATCCCTCGCCGGCACCAGGATCACCCGGCGCATCACCTTCCCGGAAAATGACCGCTATAAAAGGAAGAAGTGACTTCTCTCCGATCCATGGCGGCCATCTTGTTATTTCATTTTTTGCTCAACTTGCAGGGGGCCATTACCGGTCATATAATTCCACCATGCTAACGTTAAAGCCCTTGCTTCACTCGGGCTTCTAACTTATACTCGGGTTATATTGTTTAATTAAGTCATGTGTTTTTATGTCTTGCAAGGTGCTCACTGGACTGTACTAGAGTCAGTAACAAGATAGCCTATCGTACTTTATTTTACCATCTATCTCCCAACAGACGTCTATTTTAATTGTCTACCACTCCCCCAAATCTTATTTGTTTTCTACCCCTCCACCATTTGATGCCTATTCTTTCAACTACGGTGGCAAACTCATGCATCAGCCAAGCAAGATGGCTCTCAAATTGGAACAGTTAGATTTATCAAAAATTCCCAATATTTGGGTGTTTAGGTTAGATCGTTTCAGAAGGGTATTGAAGGAAATGTTTTGAAATTGCAACATTTCTAGTTGAAGAAGTCATGGAGAGTTAATGAGGGTGCTTGGGGAATAAGGGTGAATGTGTCCCCTACCCCTCTCCTCATTTTTTACTTTGCCCCCCCTTCAGTTTCTCCTACCCCTGACTATATTCCCCACTCCATCCTACTGTGATCACCCATCTGTCAGAGCTCTCCCAAAAACTGCAGCAATCACCCCACCCCCAGTGTCTCGCTCCCGAAATGATATATTCTGAAATGTGCAGAGAAAGGCAACACATTGACAGGTAAGTGGAGGGCCTGAGTCCTGGGAACTCACCTAATTTCCCCAAAAACCTGGGAGCAGTCAGATTTTGGGATTCAAGAGGCATTGCTCCCTATAGTTCTGAAATGCAAAGGTGGGTCCTTCTCTGTCATTGTTGCTGCAGGGACGAGGGTGGCAGGTGTTGTGGGGGCCGGCTATTGGCATCAAGCCAGCCCCGTGGGTGCTATGGGACACCAGCATCTTGGAGGCTCAGTACCTCGGGGGCTTTCCAGGGAACACCTGGTCTTAGATGTAGGCAGGGTGGACTATACGCAGCACATGCGAACCCTGGCCACCTTGCTGGCGAGAGGGCCCATGACACCATGGCCTGCAGGCCCAGGCTCACACGCGGTGGGCCTACAGGCCTAAATGAGACACAGACTCAGTCGTTCCCTTCTGCAGTCTGCAGCCGGCCAGAGGCACGTGCCTGCAGATGCTCCTTTTATTACCTTGGGCCATGACATAGTCATGGCCCATCTTAAAAGGCAATACACAAGTGAGGGGCACACATAACACTGCCCCTCTTAAAAGTGCAACACACTTGGCAGGGTCACACACCACACTCCTCCTTTTTCATAACAAACAAAACAAGTGTTACGGAAACATGACCTGATTACCCCCGTTACAGAACAGACAGACAGCCCCATGTGCCCCCACACCCCCACAGCCCCATGCGGCGTTCACCACAAGAAGGAGAAAGCAATGGAGCGGGCGCAGCCGCAGAAGAAGAAATGGAACTCCCGCCTGGGGGAGAAAGTCAAGCTGTCCCCCGATGGAAAGGAGAAGGTGAGTGTCGGCCTCATGAGAATGGTCGTGTGGGCTCTGTGTTTGCCGTGCTCCTGGAGCCCCGGGCCTCTCAGCGGTGAAAATAGGATGCAGGACCGCTGCCGGCCCCACAATAATGGAGACGAAGAGGAGGAAGAGCCAACGCGATGTGGCCCATCCCCGCCGTCCCTCATTTTCTTTTTTTTTTTAAAGAGTAGGGAGAAAGGAAGATGCAGCATCCACCACCCTGGAAAGGAGGGGTGGATGCCATGACCGGCGCTCTGCTGCGGATCCTCCCTGGCCGGGGCCCTCTGAAAAAAGGGTGCACGTTTGGCCAGGGAGAGGGTCCGCCCCCGCAGCCCCATTCGGCATCCATCACAAAAAGGAGAAAGCAATGGCGCGGCCGCAGCTGCGGAAGAAGAAATGGGGCTGGGGCGAGAGTCAAGCTGTCCCTGATGGAAAGAAGAAGGGGAAGGCTGGTCTCATGAAAATGGGCATGTGGGCACTGTATTCCCCATGCTCCTGGAGCCCCGGGCCGCTTAGTGGTGAAAATAGAATGCGCGCCCTGTCGGAGCATAAAAGAGGGAGGCGAGAGTCCAGCCCACCCCCAGCCGTATCAGCAGCAATGAGGCTGCACTCGGTGCTAACCCGGACCCATCTAGCAGCTCCATGTCAGAACATGGAGAAATGGGTGCAAGTAAGCACCAGAGTGATCCTGGGACCCCGACGGTGAGTTGCTCAGAGCTCCGTGTTGGAGCAAAGATTTAAAGAGCCCGGGGCCAACCCGCAGTGAAAGAGGAAATGGTCCATCATCAGGGCTCCTGTTAAAGGAGAGAGAAGCCCCGCTGCAGAATAAATATTCCAGGCTGCTGGCGGTGAAAGAAAGAAGCGCTCCAGGATTGCACAAAGACAATGAAGTGTATAGCCCCCTTCAAACCCCATGCCATGAAGGCAGTGACTTTTCTGCTAGGCTTTGTGTCAGAGCATGGATCCAAAGATCCCAGGCCCACCAGGTGGTGAGCATGATGGTGTGCTCCGGCTCGGAGCAAAGAAAGTCAAATCAACCGTGGCCACCAGCAGTAAATACTGTGGGTGCTCTGGCGTCGGAGCTGAAAGAAAAATATCCCGGGACAGGAGGCAATGAGCTTGTGATGAGCTCCACGTCGGAGTGTACATAACAAACTGTACATGGCCCTCTGCAGGTCCCAGGCCCAGCAGTGATATACAGCACAACATGCACAACATGGTCCACAAAGCTGCACAACACACCAGTGACAACACCCCCATGCCTGCAAGGGGGAGCAAGAAGAAGTGGCCCCAACACCCTGCCACTGGTGTCGTCCTGTCTGCCCTATCATCCATGGACTAGGCTAATGTGGCCCGGGCGAGGGTTGTGCCAGCTCCTGAAACGGAACACCAACTGCCCTGACATCCTACCACTTGGGTCGTCCTGCCTGCACTGCAAGTGGCCCTGACACCCTGCCACTAGTGTCACCCTTCCAGGCCCACCATCCATCGACCAGGCCAATGTGGCCCCGGGTGAGATTCCTGCCAGCCCCGAACTGGGACACCACCAACTACCCAGTTATCCAGCCAGGAAAAAGGGAAGAGAGGACTGGCCAGGACTGCGGCTCAATCAACAGCAGTGACTCCTGCCTGGGGGAGGAGAAGATGTGGCCCAGGCACCCTTTCACCTGTGTCTGGCCAACCAACGTCTTGCGGCCCTGACACACGCCACCAGAAAGAGGTGTAACAAGCAAGAAGGGTTGCAGCTCTGCACAAGTGCTTGTGTGCCCTCCTGTGCCACTGCAGTAAAGCGACAATCCTGCCTGGGGGAGAGTGGCCAAGAAAAGGGGGGTGAGTAACATGCTGTCACCCCATGCCCTGTCAACATCATGTGATGCAGTGTAGACACCCTGCTGCCTGCGTCTCGCTGCCTGCCCCAACATCAAGGGACTGACTGAGCCTGAATGTGGCACAGCCTAGACACCCTTTTACCAGCGTCATTCTGCCTGCCCCAACATCAAGGGACTAAACCGATGTGGCCCCTGTTGCCCCCAGGGACGTCTTTGCCGGCCTTAGAACTGTACCATTAAAGGACCTGGATCCGTGGTAGTGACTATCCTGAACGGACACTGAAGCAAAGTGAACTGGTCTCCTGCAGTCCTTCCAGTGTTCAGAGAAGACGCAGTAAACGTGTTTAGATGCTGTGAGCCTGCATGTAGATTATATGCCTAAAGTGGTCCCAGTTAAATGGATGTGAAGCTGTGCTCCCGTAGTTTGTAGGCATGCTCTAACTGGTGCAAGCAGCTATCAATGGCGTCATTCAGTGTTTGAAGTTCCACTTACCACACGTTAATAAAGGGTCTAGTTAAATGTGGTAGAACTGCCAACATTCCACCGGCGGGTCACCAACCACGGCTGTCACCCGCTGATTAAGTTTAGAGTGTGTTGATATGTGTTTTATGTCTCCAACTACCTGAGTCCCTATGTATGTCTCAGGGGCGTATATCCTTCTAGGTGTCTACCCTACAATTCCCAAGTGGTAAACGTGTTGTCGTTCTGTAATGGGGTGGAATCATTTTTGTTTCAGCAACATTTGTTTTGTTTGTTATGAAAAAGGAGTGTTATGTGTGACCCCCCTGATGTGTATTACCCTTTTAAGATGTGTGTCCCTCCCACGTGTATTGCCCTTTTAAGATGGGCCATGACTGTCATGGCCCAAGCTAATAAAAGGAGCCTCTGCAGTCACGTGCATCAGAACAGCTGCAGACTGCAACAATTGAAGTCCTTTTGTCCATCACTTTGGGCCTGCAGGCCTATACCGTGTGATCACGGTCCTGCAGCCCTGGCCTGCAAGCCCACACTGTGTGATAACGGTCCTGCAGGTCCCTGCTGGTCTGAGCCCCCCGGACCAGCCTGGTGCCTGGGGTCCATCCCAGGCACCCACCATCCAGGATGCTGCCAGGATCCACGGTGCCCCCTATGTAAGTCCGGTTGACCCCGGAAATCATAACATAGTGCTGGACCCCCCCCAGAACCTGTGAGGCCCACTGCATGACCGCTGCCGGCCCCACGGATATCGGTTAAGTACATTTACGTTTCAATGTTTATTTACTTGACAACATGCACACATTTGTTGCATCCTTAAGGTTTTATGAACAAGGAGCTTTTGAATATGTGTAAGTGTTTCTTTTCTATTGGATTTTATTTCTAATGGAATTCAATGGGCCTCATTCCGAGGCTGGCGCTATCCATGGAGTAAATAGCACCATGGTAAGCAACCATGGAGCTATTTACTCCATGGAAATCCGGCATGGTGAATGGAGTAATTACCGGTCCATTCCAAGGTTGGAGGGACCGGTAATTCCCCATTCACCATACCGGTTCCCCATCCCCATTCCTGCCCCCATAGGGCTCAATGGGAATGGGGAAGGAGTAAATGATGGCACCGTAAATTACGGTGCCGTAATTTACTCCAAGGTCCCTTTGCGGGTTGGATTTTTAACGCCTGCTAAAAGCAGGCGTTAAATGCCAACCCGCAAAAGGGAACTCGGAATATGGTGGTAAGTGTTAACGGTCACTGTTGCCATTAACGGTGACCGTTAACCCTTACCTCCAGCCTCGGAATGAGGCCCAATGACTTTTATGCTAAATGTTAGTATCCAAGGGGAGGACCCTCCACCCCTTACCCCACCCCTTATTTTTGTACAAAGGTAAAGAATGCTATTTTCATACCAGCGGTTGTGGGAGTAAAGGCTAATTTTAGAAATATGTCTTTTGAGGAACTGATTGTGGCGGGGTTGTCCTATGTTGGACCTCAGCGCCCTTAGCTGTATTTCTGATTTGATTTTTCAGGGTCGCATGGGAAAGTTACAACGGAGTACTTGGTTCCTCAACTCCGTTTATGAAAAATGAAACTAATTGGGTTGTTACATAGACTTGTTCCCATGCACCCACATATTACCGAAAAGGATGACAAATGACTCCCTTTTCAGTGCTAAAAAAACTCCACTTGTTGTGGTTTATTTCAAGATTTTAAGAGTTAAGATGGATCTGGGATTTAACCCATGAAATTACTCGAAAGACAAAAAGAATACTAGTAGGAAACAGTACAATTAGCCCTGATTTGAAAAAGATGAGCAAGTCATCGAAACACGTGTAATTACATAGGGCACAAGAAAATCTTGAAATAAACCACAACAAGTGGAGTTTTTTTAACACTGAAAAGGGAGTCATTTGTCATCCTTTTCGGTAATATGTGGGCGCATGGGAACAAGTCTATGTAACAACCCAATTAGTTTAATTTTAGAAATAATTGCCTGGCTGCTCTTGGAATGTGTGTGCTGTTGCATTGCTTGTCGTTTTGAAGGTGCGCGCCTTTTTAATATGTTTCCTCCGAGCATAGTGTGGTGTTTACAGGAAAAGCCTGATATCGGGGGTGTCGCCTGTCACTTGTTAAGTTTTCTGATTGATAGTTAATGATTTATTTGGGTTACTTCCTGTTACTGGAGTTTGTCGGGATCGTACTTTAAAGGCCTGGGTTCTGTTGTTGTCGGCCAAAAAACAGAACGTTAGTAATGCAATGCAGAGTTTAGGGGGGCGCATGTTCATATTGAGACAGCATACATGAAGGGGCACCATGGAGGATCTATGTGACACACTGAGTTATCAGGCAAAGCTTACAAACATAGTGCATTACAAGTTGCCAACATGCACATTTTGACCAGGTAGAAAAGAAGTGGAGTGGATGTTTACTATTGTGCGAGAGGCGTCATTTGCCAATTTCACAACTCTTGTGATATTGTTTCAACTAAGCAACGGTGGCGCTTCACGTCCCCTGCATGTGTTTTGGACAAAGAGCGGCAATAGCTTCCCGCAATTGATCTTCAAGTACCATAGGAACCATATCGCCTTTCGTCTTCCGACCACACAAAATGGTGTCACCTACTAAAACGTAATCGCACCCATTGACTTCAACGGCCTCCTGTTCCCATGGCATTTTTCTTTCACCTCCTTGCGTCCGCAGGTGGTTGCGCCAGATAGTCACGTTTAGCAAACACACGTCTTTCTTCTATCGCTTCGTTCAGGCATGCGCAGATGTACATTGTTGAGGGATGCCAGAGGGACAGGATTCATAGAACATACAAATAACATGATTTTTTTTTCATAAAATCGTGAACTGCCTAACACGAGCGTGCGCAGAGGAAGCGCGGTGGCCACGTGCGCAGGTAGCTGCGCCCCAAAATCCTAGCCCCTATTTGGGCGGTCAGCCCTTTCCCCTCCAACACCAGGAGCATGACTTGCGTAGGCACGCACATATTCGAGGTAGCATGGATATAGGAGGTCGCCAGGGATAGCAGCTGAGACTGAGTGCAAGGTCAATTAGGAATGGTTTCTCGGGCACAATGGCTCTTCGGGATGGAACGCCCATCACGGGCGGATTTCTGGCTGTCAGTTTATGCCATGTGCACCATTTTTTCAACAGCCTATTTCAGTACTTGCCTCACAGTGTTAATAAAAGGGCTCACTTCGGGAGGGTGGTTTCACGTATGGATTGCAAGGGCCGACGACAAAAGCCCAGCAAAATGGAGTAGGCACCCCCGATAACCCGGGCAGTGTCCTCCTGGTGGATCCCTCGCCCTCCCCCCTCCCTTTGGGCGAAGGAGGGGGAGGCGCAGGGACAAGGCGGCAAAACGGGCAGAAGCAGAAAGCGCGGCAGGTACAGGGAAAGCCCGTGAAAGGGCAAACAAAAACAAAAGAAAGGGGAGGGGTTTCCCCTTTTATAGAGAGCGGGGGCCACACAGAAGGCAGCATCCAGCTGCACCCGTGGACCCCCGCTCGTGGGCATCAGAAGAAGGTTTTCGTTTTCCCACCCACCAACCCTACGAACAGAACAAGCAAGGCACCTGGTCGTCAGCGTCGCAGGACGACTAGGCGGTGTGGCGGTGTTTGGCTAGACAAACACAGGAGACAGACTCCGGAGGAGCCAGGAGAAAGCAGGCAGGGTCTTCGCCCTTCTTGGACCCAGCGCCCCTTGGGAGCCTAAGCGGCAGGGGCGTCGGAGAGGAACAATTACGGCTCAGCTTCCCCCAAAGGAAACGGCACTCTCCCCGCCCAGGGGCACCTGCAGGGGCAGGTGAGGCTCGCACAACAAGGTGGGGAGAGTTGGGCCTACTTATGGACTCTCAGGAAAGAAAGGGGGAAGCAGGTTCTGGGAACACGAAGCAGTCGCCACATCTTGCGAACCAATTTTTCCACAAATATGTGCGGTGTGGTTTTTGTTATTGTGGAATAAATTCTGCGGCCTTTTTATGCCAACAAACTACCAGGTCTCATTCTACACTTTTCTGGGGGAAAAAGGGAATGAGTTATGGGTATGTATTGGCTACGGTTATGAATGGACAGATGCCGGGGGCACTTGGGATGTGTGTTTAATTGCTGATTTCTGATCAGCCACCTCGCTGTTGTTCTGACAGCATTAGCAATGCCATTCGTTTGGTGTGATTTTGTTCTCAGCTTGCACATTCACATGGTACTGATTTTGTTCTCTGCTTGCACATTCACATGGTGCTGATTTTGTTCTCTGCTTGCACATTGACAAGGTGCTGATTTTTGTCCCCCTTCGCAGAGGGCTGCAGGAATTTTCCCCTCCAGGCATGGGCGTAATTTTAGTGGGGGGCAGGGGTGTTTGTCCCCCCAACTTTCATGGCACACCATTTTGGTTCCATTCATTTGGCTGGGGCACCTTTTCTTCAGATGTCATGTCCCCCCCCAACATTTTGAGCAAAGTTACTCCACTGCCTCCAGGTGATTAGACACTGGGGGCCTGGTTCATGGAATAGTTGCCCGGTTCAAAGCGAATTTGCACTAGTGAAAAGTGACTTTGCACTGCCGACACAAACCCTGATTCATGGAACCTTTGCAAAGTGTATTTTTGTAGTGCAAAAAGCCGGGCACAGTCAGCGCATAGTTATTTTTGCAGTACAAAATAACTTTTGGCCGGATTTTGCACAACAAAAATACACTTTGCACAGTTCCATGAATCAGGTTTGTGTCGGCAGCGCAAAGTCACTGAACCGGGCAAATATTTCCATGAATCGGGCCCCCAGTGTCTAATCACCGCGTGTTTGATAAACCCCACAATGCGCCTATTGGTGGCCACCGACCACCATCTTTAATCTGGGCAGAATAGGCCCCATCTGGCCTCACACCCTCAAACAATGTGAACAGGCAGCCATGTTTCTTCACTATTTGTTCCTATTCAGCCACTGCCTGAAAGAACAATCGAATGCATCGTTTCTAGCGCCATTTCCCTATTTGGTAACCCCGTGGGGCCTTCACAATCGGGAACTAATGGATTTATAAAACAATGGAATTTGATTCTCAATGATGCGCGTCATTTTCTCAGATAAAGACTACTCACAGGTACATCATTTTGGAGACTCCAATACTATTTTCGAAGCAGCTGCCTGTTACGTTTGCTCCTCGCACAAATCAGTACGAAGAACTCAAGAAGTGTAATTTTATAAACCCTACACCGCTACACTGCACACAAACTAAATTAGTAAACTGAACCCATTTTCTCACGTGCCACTAGCCCGGGAAAGAATGCCGAAGGCCCATTACAGAAAAAGATTACTTAGAAATTATGCGAGACAGCACTCAGACAATACCACAGACCACAGCAAATGCAGAGACAACTATGGACATCATTGCAGCCCACGCTCTGTGGTGAAAGCAAAATATGTATTAAGAACCGGAAGAATCACCATAACAACTGCTCGACGTACCCCGATATGACAGGAATAATTGTCATAATGTTTATGAATAAATGTGACTTTCACACCATTTTCTGGTATGCGGCTTCTGCAGAGAGGGCCAACAACAAGGGCAAAGGTCACCCAGCAAACAATAGTGCCCGGTGGTAAGGGCACTAACGCTATTAGAACTTGTTTAGGTGGGAAAAAAGGGCAGTCTTACCGGGGCCTACTCTACAACAGCTTCTCCATGTTTCCCTGGCCAGTGCCCAGTGTCTACCACGCACCACGGAGGGGAGCTGAGAATGCAGGCTTTACAGGCAGTTAGAGCCTCCACCCCAAGCTTTCTGATTGGTTAGGATGCTGGAACCTCCGAGAATAACAAACGAGAAGAATAGAATGCAGGCTTCTACTAGGGTCAGAGGCTGGATTCCCGAACTTTCTGATTGTCTAAAGAGAAGGCAACATCATGACTGCATGTTGTATTTCTTTAAAAAAAAAAAAATCTCAATAACCCACAATGTGTTATTTCTTTTAAGTGATTAAAAAAGAAACGGACATAAACTTTAGTAGAAAACTGCTGATTGCTAAAGGGGTACTCTTAAAATAAAGGAAGATCCGACCATAAACGACAGAATAATTTAAATTCATAAACGTAAATAATGGAATGTCGAGGAATAATGGAATGTTAGAATGCTGAAATTCTGGAATGTTGAAACCTCATTATAAAGAAACAGATGGAAAAACATGAGAGATTTGATGTGGAAGCAAAATACATAAAGCACATCTGCAGCAACTATTTCTCAAGAAGTCTAGTCATGGAGGACATAGTACTTCAAACAGAACCTTCTCTTTGCCCTTTGGTTCAGAATGTTCCTAGATAGGGAGCACAGTAAGCTCTATCAAGAAACTTCGGCTTGCCCCACACCTGAACTCATTTCTATTGAACCCCAAATAATTCCTCAACGGAAAAAAATAAGCAGCATCATGTTCTTTTTTTTCAGGGGAACGGGGAAAATTGCACAAACCAATTTTGAAATCAAGGGCTTGATGCACCTGTTTCCTGGAAGACCGCTAAAGCCACCTGCTGATGTGGTAGAGGGCTGTACCAATCAGCGAATGGGCTATTGTTCCCTTTACCTATGGTGCTGCTTTAGGAGTAGCGATGGATACTGTGCAGCTCATGCAAAGTATGTAAGTCAAAGCCACCTTGACTGTCCAGGCTCGTGGTATTTAAAGTATGGGTCTGGACAGGGGTCATGTCCTAAAAATTAAAGTGGGGGGACTCATCAAGAAACACAACGGGATGTGATGTCACCTGAAATTAGCATATCAAGGTGAAAAATGCACATTTCATTAAATTGGCTTTGCATAACCACGCAAATTGCACAGGACGAATGGCATTTGCCTTTCATAAAACCAAAACACACACAAAACCAAGAGGGGATATTTTCTTCTAATAGTGTTTTTGAAAACTTAAAAAGGTGTGCATGTTTTAAAATCCAACAACTAATACAAATGTTTTCCCTGGGACTTGCAGTACCGAAATGGGACATTTCACCTTTAGTAGATTGTCATTTTTCATCAGTGGTGAAGTGTCCGGCCTACAAATCTGCCAACTGCAGTTTTCATAAATTCAAAGAGGACATTCAATGTTTCTCATTTTAGCTAGGGGGGTGGGGCTGAGTCCACCCTCTGAATAAAGTGGGTGGACTCCGTACCCCCGGCGTGGACCCTCGACTTGAGCCATGGGTATGTATTCCCTAGGGGGGCCACCGGATGTCCATTGGCGGAGCAAGGCTCGTTTTAACGGAAATATGATGACTACTTTCATTGAAAACAAAAGAACTTCAAGTATTTTTTGGGGCCCTGTCAACGTTATTTTTTTTACTTGGGCATGCCTCTCCATAAAATAGTTGGGAAACCACTGGTCCACAGATAAAAAGTTGCCCTCCGAGTCTCCCTCGATGTCAGTCGGTGCTAACAAAAAATTCTCCACACCTTTTCTGCCTCTGCAGGAGTCTACATACTGCGGCTCTACAGATGGTCTGGTCCATGAATTGTATACCTCCCGCCATGGACAATGCATGCTAGGGCTGATGGGAGTTGTAGTGCAAAATGCCTAAAGAGCTAACGGTTGCAGACCTCTGATCCAAAGAACACAAAAGACACATTGTCCACTTCCTCCTTGCTCATGATATGAGAGCCTTCCCTTGCTAGCCATGATAGTCCTTAAGGTGCACTTTAGAGGGTGCAAATCCTGGGTTTCGGTCTACCCAATGCCTGGCAAAGGCTGGATACTGGTGGTGCAGTGCAAGAGGAAGGATTTGGTGCGTGGGGGCGGGGGGACATAGGGATCATCATTGGACATCGGTCAATACCATATACAGTATTCTGCAGCTGGCAGGGGGCACACATTGGGATCTGAAAGGACCCTGTGGGGAGAGAGTGCAAGCACTCACCTGACGCCCTTCCCCAGCTTTGCCACTGCAAAAACGCCCTTGCCACCAAAAATATGCATCTTAAAAAAAAGAGCGAGTTCTGCGGGGGCCACAGGTCCCATGTCCAGGCTCCCCATATCTGTATTTATAAAAAAGGCATGAGCTACGCACCGCCACCCTACACATTTGAGCTGCATATTTCTAATGTTTGCTAGCTAACCAAACTACCACCCCTTCAACCACCCCCGACCACCCCCGATCCCGAGGAGCAGAGCCTGGTACCCCCCCGTCATTATTGGCCTGCCTGGCCCACGAGACCATTGAAGCAGCAGTGTGACTGTGAACCAAGGCACGTTAAAACAAAGAAAGTGTCTGTGTTTATGAGTGCATGTTTGAGTGCGTCGCAGTGTGTGCAAGTTTTGTAATGTGTGTGTGAGTGCACACGTATACGTTTTTGTGAGTGGGTGTATGGGAGTTAGTGACTGAGTGTGTGTGTGTGAGAGAGAGAGAGAGAGAGAGAGAGAGCGACGAGTACATGTGCTTGGCATGCCAGATAAGGAGAATGGGTGATTGATATGGTTTGGGACCACATCTTCATGCAAAATGTTTTCAGGGGGGGCTTACCGATGTAGGCTGCTTCTGTGGCTTCATAACAGCGATTGTCATTGCCATTAGCTAGCACTGGCACAGCTGCAGGAAAAGGATCTACAGAGACTGTGCCCCCAGGTTCACGCAGGTAAAAATGATTCCGTGGATTGTTCTAGAAGAAGATGGATGCCTCATAATAACTTTAACCGTGTTCGAGATTGGCCTCCCTTCAAGCTTCATTACTTCCAACGCCCAGGGTTTCTTTCTTGGGTGTTAGACATCATGGAGAGACGTCTCTATTTAACCGGACAATGTCACAATATCATTAGAATGCATTAGGTTACATCAATATTTGGAGCTCTACTTTGTAGTCATTGAGTCTGAAAAGTGATCCTTTCCCCGTGAAAATGTACATGTGCATGTCCTACTTCCGCCTTCGTTCTGCAGTGAAAGAAAACCCTCAATTAAGGACTCTGTGAGGGGTTCAGGGGGGGGAGGGGTAGTGGTACATCTCTAGTGCCCATGCCAGTGACTCTTCCTTCCACAATTTGTGTTACTCCAATTTCTTACACGATATTTATTGTGACGCGCCCTTCAACCTGGGCCACACAACTGCCTACTAATGTAGCGTTGTAAACCCTGCTCTGTGCATCCTGTATTATTCTAAATCCGTTTTACAGACTTTAATGCGTAGGCCCCTAAAAACCCTTAGACCCATACGTTACAGTTTGAAATGTACATATGTTATGATGAGGTCCTATAAACAGCCATTTCTTGTCCTTCATAGACATCCTCTCCTCTGCTGCCTTTTTCTGTTCCCAGGCGAGGGACCCGTTCTGGCCAGGACGCAATACGCTGCTCGCCGGACAAGCTTCGGTGCTGTTATACCACTACGGTGGTGACTGGTGCAGCACTAAAACTCTTAACATAATATGACATGCCCTAGCACTGCAATGTGAGTGTAGGTGCAGTTCCTAAATATGATAAGTCATATTTGAGTTGCTCTGTAGCTCTTCCCGGAGTACCGTATGCCAATCTAACAGAAACGGACCGCCGCATATGGACCATGTGCCCTACCCTAGAAACAATATACCCAAAGAGCTATGGGAAATGTGTGCAACATATTGACCGAGTCAAGACCGATCAATATTGGAGCAGCTTATATGGTGCTACAGTCTTGCTCATCAATGCTGCCGCCTTCCAAATATGGAAGATGGCATTGAAACTAACCCTATGAGCTGATCTTCTGGCATATTTAACTTCTTGTTGTCATTATTTTAAAGGAAATCACAGGGAATTTGATTGCATTTGTATTCTGTACAATGAGTTTCATCAGTTTTATATGATAACAAATATATTCTTAATGTTCTTATTATCAATGCATTGTATTAATGTATTAATGTATTTTAATATACACGTGTTTATTTAACCAAAAGCAGAATAAAGTTTTATAAAATAAGTATGGCAATCTATCTAGTGTGCTTCTCTCTCTCTCTCTCTCTCTCTCTCTCTCTCTCTCTCTCTCTCTCTCTCTCTCTCTCTCTCTCTCTCTCTCTCTTTCTCCCTCTCTCTTTCTCCCTCCCTCTCTCTCTCTCTCTCTCTCTCTCCCTCTTTCCCTCTCTCTCTCTCTCTCCCCTCTCTTTTTCTCCCTCTCCCTCTCTCTCTCCCTCCCTCTCTGTCTTTCTCTTTCTCTCTCTCCCTTCCTCTCTCTCTCTCTCGCTCCCTCTCTGTCTTTCTCGCTCTGTATCACTTCCTGTCTCAGTCTCTTTCTTTGTGGGCGAGAGTCGCAATGTCGGAACTGCATTTCTTGCAGCCACCCCAGCTGTTGCTAGCAGCTGCATGACCAGAGAATAAACACAGGTCTCTTGAAGGGGTGGGGGCTGCATTTTGTTTTGCATAAGCAGCTCTTTAAAAAACGAAATGTTTTAATTATACTAGAAATGCAAGCTGACTCTTTTTAAAATGCTACTGTTCTCATTTCATATTATTACTTCCAGAATACATTTTAGTCACAAATAGAACATGTCTCGGGAGGATAGCTCAGGGACAACGTGCTCGCCTTGGAAGCAAGATGACGTGGAGCACCACAGGTCCGATCCCCGGGTCCGCGCTTAGAAACCTCTGGGTATTAAGCGTGTTATAAATAACATATCATATCATTACTGATCTCTCATTAAGCAAAGCACCTTATCAACAACCTGAAATAACCATATAAATTATTTTCGGATTGAAAGTTGACAGTTCAGTACACTAATATTTCCTATTATATCAATTCAAAATATCCCTAAAAGAAAGGGGAGAGTGAC
The DNA here is from genome assembly GCF_040938575.1 of Ambystoma mexicanum. NCBI lineage: Eukaryota > Metazoa > Chordata > Amphibia > Caudata > Ambystomatidae > Ambystoma > Ambystoma mexicanum. The sequence goes on from NC_090922.1 coordinate 193,090,528, forward strand.
AGATTGTTCCAGCAAGGATTCAGGCTGGCTTCCCATAAAACCAGATTGCATTTTGGGAACATAAGAAAGACCCCGGATCTTGACAAATATGTCTATGATGAAAGGGTTGTATGCTTGAATCATTCAGTATCTAATGGGTTTGTTGCCCATTTCCTTTTTCTCAATCACTCACCCCAATATTGAATGTTTGCAACGGGTTAGGGAGGTATCATCGCAGGAGATTTGGTTCAAGCCAAATCCATCTCATTATTTCAGCTGAATTTGGCCGCAAACATATGTGGTGGGTGGGCATGGCTTAAAATAAAATACAATGGATGGATTTGGATTCCAGCAAATCTCCTTGATTAAATCACACAGAACCGTTTGTAACATTGAAGAGGACATTGTGGAAATCAAGGCTGTAACTTTAGTCACTCCTTGTGTCAAACATGGCAAAACAGTGAGTGCTCAGGAAAGCCGTCAATCAAATTGGTTCAATAAGGATTGTCAAGCAGCAAAATAATAGCTTTGATGTGCCATAAAAAAAATGCAAGAGGAGCCTCCAGAGATGACCTTTGTAAACTGAAACACACCTGCAAACAGTTGATAGACTAAAAAAAGAAAGCCACGGGCGACATGGATAACAGAAATATTGTCCACAGAAATATTATGAAAGGGGCCTGGATAAAGCACCTCTTTGTGTTATATACTGCAACAAGGTATTCCCCCATTACCATAGAGAATGTGGAACCAGCAGACCACGATAACAGTAGAGGTGGACTACAATTTACACTTGAGGAGGTCAAGAACCGCAATTGCAAGCCAGAAAATAGAAAAGCCTCGGGCAGGGCACAATTCATAGTGCTTTATTTTTTTATTTATTTTAGTAAGTATCCTATGGTCAAAAATTACTTTTTATACATCAACAATGAATACAATAAACACTAAATACAACACTTTCACAATATTTGCACATTCATTTCATCCCATCTAGCAATATTATAAGAACATAGTGTCGTAGGAAAAATAAAACCAGGAAACATCAAGAATAATATCAGTTGTATCACAGTTCCTCAATAAGTCCCTTAATGTAACCCCATAGCCTTCCTAGATGTTATATTAAATGATGATCATTGCCTCTCATGAAGATATCCCATATATCGTCATGCCCAATATGTCCAATATTCATCTTACCATATGCTAGCATACTTCTTCTACGAATGTCATTAAGACTTCACCGTTCATCGCCAGTTGCTTAGCGGTTTCCAGTTCCTCATTGCCACACAATCTGCACATGCCAGCTGTTTTTATTACATCCTGCCAGGCACCAGTGACCTCCCAAGATTCAACTAAGTTGAACTTTATCTTTATAGCATCCCATTGAATATTACTATTCGGGAATGAGAAAATATATGCAGGGTAACTCGTTCTGTTCAATCGATATCCGTGGCCAAATTAATCATCATTTGCTCTTCTCAATACTCCTTTATCATTCGTTTTGTTGATTTTTTTTATACCCACTATATGTAATATCAACAGCGTAGCAGATGAAAAGACACTGCTGCCGTTTAGCATTTTTGTGTGTGATAAATACCCTGTGATATTGCATGTATATTTGTTCTAAAGAAAGCGCTTAAGCGTAAGTGCTATTTAATAACACATCATTATCATTTGGCCTTGGACGTCTACTTGCATTCACAGTAATTTGGTAATATGGGACTATAAACACTGATATTAACGATGCATATGGTGATCCATTGTTGTATGAAATGTATATTACATTATAGTGATATCGTAACCATATTTGTCATAGTGTACCTAGGACCATTGCTATGTGATGCACTTCCTGTTTTGTCAAGGGGTGAAGGGTTGTGTACCATCGCTTCCATTGATATCACTTTTGGGTGGGGTCAAATGATACCACTTCCTGTGATGTCATCAGAGGTCAAAGGTCATGTGATGTCACTTCCACTACCCCAGGCATTTTGGTGAAATGACATCCCTGTCTTCAGCCTATTCTCCATCGTCTATACAGTGAGCATTCTAAGTTGCTCCTGTAGTCCTCTAGGTGTACTATGCATAAGTGCTAAATCATCAGCGTATCCAAGCCAGTGAATAACAATGTCCCTTGGCTTAGGTGGCAGGATACTAGGGCAAGTTAATGCAGTCCTCTGATCTGATATAGGTAAATATTGAAAAGGGTGGATGCTAATATGCATCTTTGCTTAAGCTCAGTCGATGTGGGATAATTTAGTTGAGGCTTAAATAGATGCATGGCCTGGAGGACAGCTCAGGGTCAATGAGTTTGTCTTGGAAGCAAGACAACACAGAACAGCACAGGCTTGAATCCTGGTCCCCCACTTAGAGAATAGCCTCTGGTTTGAAGCAGGTTATGAACAAATAATGAATGAATGGACCCTGGTACTTTTCAATCCTGTAGTAGAGCTTTTGGTGGTGTTAATTTCATGGATAAGGACAGGCATCGTATCGTTAGCTAGCAAAGTTGCGTGGGAAGACCCAGCTAATAATCGGCCGATTACTCTTTTGGACTAGTCTGGTAAAATGTATGCAAAATTGGTCCTCTCACATTTGTTGAATTGCGTATTAGATGAGGGCACAATCAGCGACCTGCAGGCAGGATTCCAACGGAGGCTGAGCACGATTGATCAGAGTTTTCGTTTGTTTCTCCTAAAACAGAAATATGCGGCCATAAGGAAGCCTAACCTCTATGTAGTGTTTATAGAATTGAAAGCCGCTTTTGATGGCGTAATAAGTGTACAATTATGGGAGGCACTAAAGGATGTTGCAACTCCAAATTGTCTATTGCAAGCGGCCCAGTGCCTGTATTGAAATAATGAAGCATCTGCCCATTGGATATATATATCTGGGCTACAACTGCACCAATTAAGATACATCAAGGTGTAAGACAGTGATGGGCTTTGGCCTGGCACTATTTTGTATTTTCATCATTCGATTCATAATCTACAGATGCCTCTAGGTTTGAGCTAGAAAGGATCCCCTCATTGCTTTTTGCAGATGACCCAATTTTAATCTCATTTGTTCCTGTAGGACTTAAAAACAGATTGCTGCATTTAAATAAGGATATACAAATAAAGGTCCTTTCATATATTTTGACAAGACTAAAGTCATGGTATTTCATCTTTTTCCCAAGAAGCCACCTCGGTGGCAACATTTGATTGATGGGCTAGATGTTGCACAGGTGTTTAGATATGATTATTTAGGTAAACGATTTATGGGCAAGTGCAAGTGGTCTGAGCCATTGGTTAAATCAGGCCTTAAACTGGAAAGAAAAAGCAACGACATTACCCCATTTGCTTCATGGCATGGAAATGGGGCACTTTCGTCAGATATCAATATTTACAGCATGCAGGCTAAGGCAGCTGCAACCAACCCATGGTTCCATCATGTGGGGCTAGGTGAAGTCAAAGACTGTAACAGTTGTTGATAAAAAAAGACTTAGAGTTCTTATCAAAGAAGACACGGAATACTGTGCTATTCATAGAACTGAGCCAGACATGTATATCTGAGGAGGTTGAATGTAAAACCTTATTTAGGTCGAATTGGTTGTGTGCCTCTCCCCATCGTGTACATTTCAGAGTAGCACTGATGGATTTATTGGCTGAAGAAGGCGGTTGGTCTTTGCCTTGCTGTAAACATGTCCCATTGGCTTTATTGGGGTTCTTGCAACTTTGGTCTAATACCTAAGAGATTATGAGGGTACCAAGAGCAGCGATCAAAGGGGCATACATTACTTTAATAAAGGAGGGATCAAACATTTCCTGTGAGCAATCAACAGCGGCTCAGGGACATTGGATCAGCAAGCACAGCAAGTAGGAGTTTGACTACAACAGCTATCTTGATATGATCAAACCCCCATCTTCACGATCTTTATACATAAGGCTTTGCTTTGGAACATTAAAGTTGGTATATTTGTTACAGGTTTGGAATGTGGCACACCCGGACAATTGTCTGGGCTGTAGTGACAGGAGGGAACACGAGAGCATTTTAGGAACATTTATAACAAACCAATTGTGAGATGATGCTTTTTTAAATATTCTTTTTTTTTTATTTAGGCATTTATAAGAGTGCACCAAGCCAGAGGACATCTGGGTGCTGGTTACAGTCGGAAGGGGGTAGTGCAGCGGGCACACAGGGGTTATGCAAGGAGTCTTAGTTGAAGAGGTGAGTTTTCAGCTTCTTTCAGAAGCAGCCATAGGAGGGTTTGTCACGAAGCTGGTCAGGGAGCTTGTTCCAGAAAGCAGGAACATGGGCTGGGAAGCGGGCCCCCCTCCTCTCATGAGGATGAATCGGGGTGACAAGACAGTGTTTGTGGTTGTAGGCCGTGCGGTGTAGCCTAGTTTTTTTTGCATCTTGAGATTTTGGTTGACAGACAGGAGGGCGCATTGTTCGAAAGGCACCGATGAGTGATGGATAAGATCTTGAAGTTGAACCTGTCCTTGACCAGAAGCCAGTGAGCAGCTTTCCTAGCTGCGAATATGTGTTCACACTTATCAATGTCAAGAGCTGCTCTCAGCATGTTGTTTTGGATCAATTGGAGTTTGCAGAGATTTCTGGTGGAGGTGCCGCAAAACAGAAAGTTGCAATAGTCAGGTTTTGAGCAGATTAAGGCTCGGGCGACTTCGAGTTGGTTTTTTGGAAGAAAGGAATGGTCTCCTGGTAGTGATGAGTTTGGTGGCATATCCTGCAGTGGAGGCAATGTGGTCAGTGTGGAGAGTCATATTGAGGTTGAAGTCCAGGTAGACGCCAAGAGTTTTGACAGTAGTGGCAACGGCGGTAATGTGGCCGTCTATGGTGAAGGATTTGTAGTCCTGGTGGAGCTTAGCTAGTCTTGACTGGGGGCTAATAATTAGAAGATCCATCTTCTCATCATTGATACAGAGAGAGCGTGTAGCTATCTAGGTTTGGATCATTTTGTAAAGACGGTTGATCTTGAGTGAGGTCTTGTGCGTGGTTGCCAGAAAGGGGGATCAGGATCTGGGTGTTGTCTGCATAGTTGGTGTATGAGACGTCTAGTGAATCGAGGTGGTCGAAGAGGGGCTTGGTATAAATGTTGTATAGTCCATGTTTGGGTTGCAACCCAGATTGACGGGAGCCAAGGATGTGGTGAGTTTCTAGGTATTCCTGAATTTGCAAGTAGGCAACCCCATCAATGATCTTTAGCAGGAAGGGGACGGTGGTGATGGGGAGGTAGTTGGTGGAGATGGCAGGGTCGAGGGAGGGTTTATTGAGGAGGGGGGATAATGCGAGGACCATGCAAGAGGCGAAGGAGGAGTTGATGATGGCAGTGATGAGGAAGAGGCTGGGTTCAAATATAATATATAATTTAACTCTGTGAAAATTTACAAAAACAAGCAGAGTAACCCTTGAGGTAACCAAATACATCCATAGATCATGATTGAGGAGAAACATATTATTATCAATGTCATAATCTTAAGGAATGTTTAAGTATAATTATATCATAATAATGTGAAGCTGAACAAAATATGTTTTCAATAATGTTAGTGCTTTCTACATTTTACACATCATTGATGAATGTTCTTGCTTTTTAATATAGAATGTAATATATCTTTTATACTTTGTTGTTATCTCTAAGACTTAACGCTGAATAAAGCCTGATGAATAGAATGGAATTCGTCCCTCCACTGGTGTTCAAGGGATTTCAGGAGATTACTGAATTTTAGTCAGGTCTCTGCAGATTAGCTAAATTCAAGTGTAGTGTCTATTGTTACCAGAGCATACTAAATATGATTTCAGTCAATTGGCTGGGCTGCGGCCTGCAACCTAGCTTTTCAAGCCACAAGGTCTAGGCTGCAACATCAGCTATGTTACGAGCTTTGTTGTCGGACATGTGATGCAACTCTGTAACGAGATATGTGCCAGAGGTCTAATACCTGTTCTAGATGTTTGAGGAGGAGGGAGTGGTTGACATCATCAAAGATAGGTGACAGTTAATAAAGGATTAAACTAGTGAGAGATTATTTCATCCTTCATGGACAATATATAATGTCAGACATTCACAAGGGGGTATTCTATGTCATATCCAGTTTGGAAGTCGGATTGGAGGGAGTCCAGCAGGATCTGATTCTCAAGCTGGCAAATGGAGTGGTTTCATGATAACATATTTGAGACTTATTGCAGCCTATGTTGGCCTATAGTGGGGCAGTAATTTGGTAGCACTATCCTCCTGATTGTGGGATTTTAAGTAGAGGGCAGAGAAATGATCCCTGGGGAGAGACTCAGGGTGGAATTCTCTTTACAGTGAAAAGTGGATGGTGTCAATTATAAGGTCCACCAGGATGTTGACACCGACAGCTGCTGGACAGATGTTCTTATATTGTTTGATATGTTTTAGGACTTGTTAAGCAAATGGCAGCTGCAGAGAGGACCCTTTTGAAGGTTACATCTCAGATCAGTAGTGGAATTGTTGAGTCTTGGGTTATAAAGCCTGAGGAAGTGTCTTAACTGACAAGGTGCTTAGGCTGATGCAAAGCTCTTTGGTATGAAGTATGGGAGATGGCAAGCAGCATGGGAAAGCGAGTTTGCTTATTATTCTGAACAGTCCTTTTTGTTTGGTGATGATCCCTAAGTGTTTTTACGAAGAACCATTTCTTGTCATTGTGTATTGCTTTGAAGAGATGCTGACCGTCCAGTTTGGATTCTATATGGTTTTGATCAGTGGGCGATGTGTGCACCTTTGCTAGTTTCTAACTCTTCTGTGAACCAGCCAGTTTTAGGCTCCCGTGTCTTCATGGTTATTCCAGGGTCCATAGAATGGATGATGGACAGAGTACGACCTTTGCGTCTTTCTATAAATTAGACAGCCAAAGTCTCCTGAGGGACGCCCGGAATATCCAGCCGGGTGTTCGTTATGTCTTCAGAAAAAAAGTTTTATTTTGGAGCAAAAGGAGATTTGGGAAGGAAGTTGTTCTTTAGAGGTGCTTGTGCTGAAAATAGCAAGGTGAGATATTTGGAAACAATAATCTCTTAATCAAAGATGTAAGGGAGACATGGTATCACAAGTATGACATTGACACAAAAGGTACAATTTGTAAAACCTTTATTCAATTCTCGGAACTCATACTTTGCCCTATAGTTATGATAGGAGTAGTCGCTACCATCAAATAATAAAGAAAAACACAGTCCTATTCAGTATCTGTCAAATCAAAAGGCATATACTAACAACACCCAATTCCTGCCCTATCTCTTATACAAAACGTGCGTAAAGGGGAATATGTATGCAAAGAAAAGTCAGTATTAGAATATAAAGAATCAAAGTGGCTGAGTCAGCTCTCCACCCAACGTTAGACAGCACAGAGTAAGGTTGTCCCCATAGACAGGATGACACACTCTGGCTCAGGTTCGCAAAACAAAGCAGTTCAAAATATGGATCGAGGCCTGGCCTTCCACACTAAAGTCACTTATCCAGCTTTCGAAAAGTTCTTTCACAGTTAAACAAAAGGGTTCACAGTTCAACCAAAAGTTCACGCAGGTCTCTCTTGATCGGGCTTGGACCCCTCAAAGCAAAATTTCATGTAGGTCTCTCTCTGTTGGGCTCTGACATCTCAAAGTATAAAAAAGTTCACGGCGGTCTCTCTCTGTCTGGCTCAGACCTCTCAAAGCACACCACTTGTAGGTGTTCCCTTCCCCAACCTTTATTTGCATTTGTTAGGGGTTCCCTTCCCCTAACTTATCACACTTTCAGTCTATCTCAGTCAGGCTCAGACCTTTTCCTGTTTTCAGAGACTTTCGAAAGTGCAAGGCTTTTACTATAGACCTCCGCAGGATCATCTTTCTTGGTCTATGTAGTTCACTATCATAAGCACAAGAGTTCAATATTCACTTTCCACTTCCCCTTTTCCTGGGGTCAATCTTTATCATCACACCTTTTTAAAGTTCATTCACTTCATTGTGTTATAAATAAACATTTCACCTTTCTCTGAGACTTTCGAGTGAGCTACTTCCTTTCGCCAGACCACTCTGTATCACTGGCTTCACAGTTATTGATTATTTAAAGTTCACCACTGGTCTGCTTTTATTTGCGTCTCATCCAAATGCGTACAGCCTTCATTTATAAGATATATTGTTGCCTCTTCAACCTTTCCTTAACACACACCAGTCTTTCATCTTGCTCGCCAACTCACCGGCTGTGTGCATGCCTTTCTCGCATTTGCCGTTTTACTTTTTGAATCAAGGTTAATACCGAAGGCTTGGTTTTGCCTCCCCAACTCTGTCGTACACCCGGGAGGCTTGCGGGCGCCTTTGCAACACAATGCAGTGTTCTTGTCTGCGATTTGTCCTGCTCCATATATCTCTTATGTTTCTATGGAGGCAAAAACCTCCTACATGGAACTCCTGGGTTCCTTTAACCATGGTTCTCGCCCCTCTATCCGTCCCTCTGCTCCAGTAGGTTCACCTTCACTCAGAGTGTGTCTCTATGGTCCACCTTTTATCCATGTGGGGAGCGCTAATGGGTATCAGATGTATGTAATTAAAGTCAAGTGCCTGGCTTTGCCTGACCTGATTAGTGAGACATGTCCAATGTGATATCTAAGGGTTAGCCTTGTTACTCTTAGTCGCCCTCTTCCTTGCCCAATGGTTGTGTAGAAAAGTGTGGGGGGTGGAGGGTTGGGACATCGGAGAATCCTATGAAATAGGAAGGTTCATGGGTACTGGAAAGGGGGGCATACCACATCTCACCATCAGTCGTCTCACCCCCCTCACCAAAGACCCCTCACCGAGGTGATCCTCCCGCACTGGTCCACCCCCAGGGTCTGGATACAAAGGTGATGGCTGGGTCCTGGTCAACTGAGAGGGGGATCCCCAGGGACTAATAGGTGAGACACCCTTTGGTTTCTCACATATATTACCTGAATGCGATGTAGCCGCATCTGTTTCACGGGGAAACTGGGAACGGAAATTGATGTTCCCCTGTTCCTTACCTTTTTGGTGTTCCACAGTGAAACAGTTGGGTTGCAGGTCTAAGAACTATTGCATGTTTCGAGGGTTAGAATCCTTTTGTTGACTTATCCGTACCAAAGGTGAGTGGTCAGTGATGAGTGTGAATTTGCTCCCTAGAAAGTAGTACCTAAGATGGACAATTGTTCATTTGAGGCAAGGGCTTCCAATTCCAACACAGAGTAGTTATTTTAACAGGGATTGAGTTTTCGACTAGTGAATACGATGGGTTGTTCTAATCCGTTGTGTATTTGCAATAGCACTGCTCCTAACCCCGTGATGGAGGCATCATTCTCTATTACAAACTCCTTCCAGAAGTCTACTACCTTTAATATTGTATTTTGGCATACATATTTTTCAGGTTAGTGTAACAAGCATCATCCTCATCATTCCAACAAACTTTATGTGGTTCTGCATTTCTTAGCTTGTCTGTCAGTCTGACTGTTCTATCTGAAAAATGTGGGATAAACTTCTGATAATATCCAATCAATCATAGGAATGCATTTATCCTTTGGTCTTCGGTGTGGGAGCATTTAGGGTGGCTTTCACTTTTTCCTGTTGGGGATGGACACTGCCATTCCCTACAGAGAAGCCTAGGTATTTCACTGCTTACTGACTTAGCTTACACTTTGATGGATTGGCAATTAAGCCGGCCTCTCAGAAGGTTTTCATAATAGTGGACAGATGGAAAAGATGGTCTTCCCAAATCTTACTATAAATGACTATGTCATCATCATAGGCCCCACATAAATTGCAATAAGGCTGTAATATCCTGTCCATGAGTCGTTGGAAAGTTGCTGGCGCCCCATGCAATCCAAAAGGGAGGACTTTTAATTGGAATAGTCCTATTTGTGTCGAGAAAGATGTCTTTTCCTTATCAGGTCCATGCACAGGGATCTGCCAATATCCCTTGGTTAAACCTAAGGTTGATAAGAATGTGTAATTTCCAAGTATATCTATTAAGTCATTAATACGTGGCATTGGATAGATATCGAAGACGGAGATGGTTTTGACCTGCCTAAAGTCTATGCCACACCTCCACGAGTGATCGGGTTTAGTCACCAACACAATAGGGGAGGACCATAGACTCGAAAAGGGTTCAATGATGTTTGCATTTAACACCTTTTTAACCTCATCAATCAGTGCCTGCCTTTGTGCTTCTGGGAGTCTGTAAGGCTTCAAATGGACCACTTTCCCTTTTGGGGTTTTGATATAGTGGTACGTACCATGTACTATCCCTGTTTTTTCACAGAATACATTGGGAATGCCGTAATAAGGTAGTTCAAACTCTCTTGCATATGTTTAGATAGTTCTTGTTGAATAAGTTCAAAGTTGTCTATCTCCTTGGGTACCAAACAAGAAAATATAGAAGAGATAGTAGAAGAAGGATTTTCTTTCCACTCTTTCAGGAGATTTACGTGGTAGAGATGGGCCTTTTGCCTTCTATTGGGTTGGGAGATTGTATAGGTACAGGTTCCTGTTTGCTCTAGTACCTCATAGGGCCTATGCCACTTTGAAATAAGTTTATTTTCAGAGGTAGGTAAGAGAACCAACACTTTCTGTCCCTCTGAATATGATCTTAGATTTACCTTCTTGTCGTAGGTAAATTTTTGTTGGGCTTGAGCTTTCTCCATATGAGTGTGGACAAACTCCGGACGAGTTTCATGTGCTCTCTAATCGGGTAGCTGTTTGTTAGAGGGGGATTGGTGCCTTTTCTCTTTCTTTCAGGTCTCCCAGAGCATGTCTCAGACATCTCATGGCTCTCTCCCATAGATTAACTCGAAAGGTGAAAAAACGGTGGATGCCTGAGGGTTCTTTCTCACTGAAAGTGGGCCCATGGGATCATACAATCTCAGTCCTTCCCATCCTCGTTTACTAACTCTCATCAATCATTTTGAGGGTCTTATTAAATCTCTCTACCAATCCGTCCAAATCGCAAGGTCTTGGATATATGCTTTGAAACTGGAACTGATGGCAGAAGGGCAAGCCAAGTAATTATGTTTTGTATGCTGATGCCACATAGGTGATGAGGATCAATGACCAGACACTACAGAAAAGTTGGCTTATTATGGGACTATACCAATGTGGGGCAACATAATGAACAGTAAAGTCCAAAAGTGAAACTGAAACATGTCAGAGTAGGTCTTGTAATTTATACCTAAATTTCCATTGCAACCAAATATAAAAAAAAATATTTCCTGCAGCCTTAGAATGTGCCAGGGATCCCTTCCTGGGTCAATAGTTCATTATAAGCAAATGAGTCATTAAGGTATCTGGCCCCTGCTTTCTCCTTGGAATCACAGATAGTCCTCAGCAATATTGGTTTCATGGGGACATCTTGTCTTGCCTTTATTTTCTCTGCTTTTTTCTTGCCCTGGTTTTACTGGTCGAAGTTCTCTTATTTCACCTCTGGGATCTCCAGCTTCTACACCCCGAAGGCACTCTTCTTCCATGGGAACCTCTGAATCTCAGGTGCAGGGAAAGAGGGGCTTAGGGAGCAGGCATAGTAGGTTCCAAAGTCCTGGATCTGGACAGGAACAGTGTTGTAGGACAGGAGGATAGACAACTACTGTAACTCTCCTTCCTGTTGTTCTTTTACATGTGTTCCCCTCCTCACCAGCTTGCACCCCACTCCTCTGAATCATATGAATCATAAGTTCCCTCAACCAGAGCTGGCCTAGGTCCTCTTGTAGCCATATCCTAGCTTGCCACACCTCTAAATCCTGCACCAGATTCTCCTCTTGGTCTCACGATTTCCCTCTTGTTTGCTATTCCACCACGTTTTTAAATCAACTTCTGTACCAGCTCCTCACCCGTTTCCTCCAGTTGCTTTTCCTTTCGTAACCACCTCTCATGGCTGTATTCTCTGTTCCACCTTTACTCTCTTCCTTGCCTTATTCGCAGTCCCAAATCTCTAATTACCCACTATCTTTCCCAGCTCCATTGGCCCTTCAGGCACCTTCTTCTTTGTAGCCAATGTTCCCTAGGTCCTTCCTATCTCTCCCACCTTCTTCACCCTTATCAGAAACACTTGTCTTCTCAATGCCCCTTCTCCAGGACACAGCTATATGTTGCACCTTCTTCACCTCCCTCCTTGTTAATCTTCTCTGGCTCACAACTGTCCCTCCAAATGTGTTCACCCATTGGGGCATCACCCTCTCCCTCAATGACATTATCCAATTCACAACGATGTCTTACACCTTCCTCACACCTCTGGGCACCATCCTTCCTCAGATCACATTTACAATCTCTGGCCACCACTAACTCACTCCATAACAATATCTCCATTTCTTTTTGCTTTTCAGTTTGGTTTCCTGGCTCCTGCCTCAAGCTCCCAGGCTTCAGTGTGGCCCAGCCTTCTGGCCTTCTCTTCCAGTCTCCTGTGCTCAGCTCCTCTTCCAGGTCCCCCTGGTCTCTCTACCAGCCTGCTCCAAAACAGCTCCTGTTTTCTTTCACTCCACCTCATTTCTAAATCTCAGACTGAGCCCCTAGGCTTTTCTAGGGAGTTAGCCACACCTCCAGCCTCTCTCTGGTGAAAGATGTTTCAGGTATGATATCCTCGATGGGAACTGACTGCTGGGCTCCACCCACTGCAAAGGCTTAAAACCCTGCTGTGGGACTTAGGATTGTGTCCCTCACCTTGGGTCGTCCTCTCTGCCTGGCTCAACCTGATCCTGCCATCAGCCTCTCTCCATGGAACAAGGACAGAGGTGGGTCTCCTCAGGCCACTGAAGTAGGGATGGGTTGATGGACCCCACTTCTGAGGATGGCTCCCAGTTCTGAGATGGTCTTCAGGCTGCATAGCCCCTCCGGTTGGGCGAGCATCTCTCTGGTTGTCACACCCTAACCCCGACCCTGTGGTCTCCCTAAATCTGTCTGTTCCTAACTGTATGACAATGGAAACCTTGTATGATGCATGGCTGGCAGAATGTTCTGCTATTTATGAAACCAAATAAAACAAGAGAGTGACAAACATTTTTTAAAACAGTGGATCGAGTAGCCGGGAAGCAAAGGGAGTGAGAAACTTTGGGCAGCATTCATGGTGTGTTTGTTAATAGGAAGCGTCTGATAACATAGGGTTGCCTTCTGCATGTACTGTACTACATCCAAAGAAACAATGAATCCATTAATGGCCAACTAGCTTGCCAGGTGTTGGACACCAGAGGGGGGCTTGGTACACATATTCTGTCCATGCAGTACAAGCAGTGGGTCTTGGACTGCAATTGAGATGGTATAAAATACATTCTGTTTCTTTTATTTTAGTTATTGGTACATATGCATCATTAGGTAGTATGTCTACTTACATAGACTACGACAGCTGTTAAGACTTGTCTGTAGATGTTTAGCACATTAACTAGGACTAACACGACCAGCACATGGAAAGGCACATGCTGATGTGTTCAAACCTTATGTGAAAGTTAATCTATGGCATGAACATGGAAATTGCTCTGGCCAATAATGTGCAAGTGGGAAAGGAACATCAACTCTCAAGGCTTATGCCTTGGAATTAGTCGTTTATTTAGTATTATTCTGTCATTTTGGAAGACTTAATGCGAGACAATCAGGCCATTAGTTATTACCATTTTTGTTTAGATTTGTTTTTATTCGTTTTTCAAAACAACACAAAACTGAAAAAGTACAAGAATCGTTAAAGAATAATGTACAAAAGAATAAAGTGATACACATAGCAATCGAGAGTGGCATATGTACAGTACAAAAGACAGGTTAAACACACATTCAGCCATTAGACGTCCACCTGTCCCATATTTTGCCAAATTTCTGGGGCGATCCCCAAGATCTGTAAACCCGTTCTTCCAATAGCATGCAATTATCCATATCTCGCTCGCATTTAGACAGAGTAGGGGGTGCACCCGCTCACCATGCCATAGCGATTTAGCGTTTAGTTAAGACCGGTGGAGTGGACATGGTACTATGTGTTACTATCCCCGCAAAAATATCGTCATACAAAAATATTGCCATATTATTGTGGCGATATCAAGGCATGGAACCTGCGGAGGACACCCTCGCAACCCCTGCATTATTTTTAAAGGAGCGGGGAACACCCCCGCAACCCTTGCTCCCAAAAACCCATATACACAGCGATATTTTTGGTGGGGATAATATGTAGTGATACCGTGGACATTAGGATATTTTCATAGCGAGATTAAGCCTTATCGCTCCATACCCCCAACAAAGACAGTTTCGGATCAATGGGATGCTCCCGGTTAAGTATCATAGACATTTGAGTTATGATGGCCCTCCACAAATCATATACCATCAGGCACTGCCATAATAAGTGGAAGGAGGACACACTGAGAGATTCACAGTGCAAGCAGCTTGGCCACATTTAAAAAGGAAATCCTGTGCATATTAAAGCATTTGCAGAGTGTTCAATTGCACCAATCTGGGTCTAGCCGGGATGGCAATCTCATGAGGAGACATTAGCGCCTCCTGCCACTCTTCCATTTCCAGTGGGTCAACATCCATTTCCCATTTCTGTTTAAGTTTTAGCAGGGAGTAAGGTTCAAAGTTGAGGATGACCTGGTATAGAGCTGAAACCGCTCGCTCGGGTATTAACTCTGCATTAATAATGGCTTCCAGTGTCGACTGTGGGGGAAGATCATATCCACTCCAAAATTGTGTAGACATTGCATGTTGGAATTGCACATAGAAGAACTGGTGACATGAAGACAATGAGAATCGCCGTTTCCACTTCTCGAAGGGTATCAAACGACCCTCAGAGAGCACATCGCCCAGTAAATAGACACTTTTGCATTTCCGCCTAACAGCCAAACTTAGTTTACAAACCTCCAGGAGGTCCTTATTACCCAACAAGGGGGCCTTCGGAGAGACTATTCCTTACCAGTTGGTGACCGCTCGATGTGAACAAACTATTTGCTGAGATGTCATTGGCAGGCATGGAACAGAGCTTCCACAGCATAGTGTCTGAAGGGGATTGCCGTCTAGAAATCAAGAGCTTTCGAGTGCCACATGAGGCAGGGACCTCTCACTGTATAGCCTTCGGTTGGCAATAGTCAATTGAGAAGCCAAGAAATAAAATCGAACATCCGTAAGGCTGATTCCGTCCTCCCAGGCAGATGTATATAGGGAGTCTAGGGTCATTCTGGGTGTCCACAGTAGCTTCCTTAAGAGCTTCTCGATCTTCAAAAATTCAGCTTTGGGAATCCTGACCGGGGTGTTCTGAAGGACATACAAATACCTGGGAAGAACCATCATCTTAAAAAGAGCCACGCGGCACAAAAAAGAAAGGGGGAGAACCTCCCAGAATTAAACATCACCAACAAAGCCCCACGTAATGGGTGTCAAATTAAGTCTCATCAAGGATGCAGGTGTGCAGCATATCTGAATGCCAAGGTAAGAAACAGAATCAGAAGCCACTTGTAAGGTGCAATTAAATGGGATTGCGTCAACCCCACCGTGCACCGGGAACAGGGTGGATTTGTTCCAATTAACATGAAGGCCGCTGTAGTGTTAAAAAATGCATAGTATTTCAAACATTCTGGGATAGGAGTAACGTGGTTTACCCAAAGACAGAAGAAGGCCATCACCATAAAATGACACCCGGTCCTCCCTGCCAGATGACCAAGCAAAGCCTTCCCACAAGGGGTGCCCCTGCAGCCAATTCGCCAGCGACTCTACAGCAAGGATAAAAAATGAATAGCGAAAGAGGACACGCCTGTCATGTCCCCCTCTCCACGTGCCGAGAAAACGACCCATTCACCCTGTCATCCGTGGACGCTCATAGAGCAGTTGAACCCTTTTCCAAAAGGGCGTCCCAAATCCCATCTTCGTCATCACAACCCATAAGAAGTCAGGGCAAGCCAAGTTAAATCTGGTCGGTAAGATAGCTCAGAGTGTTGAGCGCTCGCTGCTGCGATCTGAGCGTGATCTGCAGGTTCGAATCCCGGAAAGAGCAACTCAGCCTTTCATCCTTCCGAGGTCGATAAAGGAGTACCAATTTTGGTTGGGTGATATTGTATGTAAATATGTGCTCTGTAAAGCGCTTTGGATTATGGCGTGTATATATAAATAACAGATCATTATCATTAAAATAATACTTTAAAGACATAATTATTCAAGGAATACATCATAACCATATGGAGCTGTCTCTGATGAGCAGTCAAGGAGACAATAACAGTGAAAGAATGAAATAAAACACAGACAGATACCCGAGAGAAATGCTCATTTAAAATAAAATAAGGCTTGAGCCTGTACCCAAACAAGCAAGCAGGGAACTGGGTCCCTGATGGGTCTAGCAGTCCTTATTCATCAATATTTTAATGTTAACTTTATTCAGATTTTTTATCGTTTTCTGCAGTCCTGAGTTCTGTATTTCTCTATGACTCACCATCATTTTTTGTTTAATTTCTTTAATTATGTGACTCTTCTTCTTTATACCTGACAATATTTGATCACATGCTTAGCCATGGACTTGACAATATGTTTCCCTTTTATTACAGGTGACACTTTGTTCCAAATGGCAGAGGTTCACCGTCAGATCCAAGTGCAGTTGGAAGAAACAGTGAGTACCTTTGTTATGTTCTTATGTTAACTGATATTTACACTGCACGCATCACCGACGGCGCCTGAACTTGTCCGAGTAGAGGTGTATTGCGAGCCTGCCAGCCTGAAGCTGAGAAGGAAGAGGGTCGGGGAGAGTAGATACCCAATGTGGCTAGAAGAAAACACGAACCGGCTCAGTGGGGAAGATGGTAAGGGAGTGTGCTTGTTATAGTAGGGAAGTGCGTTCCTTAACTGAGGCTAATTAAAGATCCGCGTGAACTAGAGTTTAGGAGCATTTAGCTAATTTCGCAGCAAATACATTAACGTGATGGCAATATCTAGACTATACAGTGCATGGTACTAGGTGTATGTTGTGTGTGGTTGCGTGATGGGCTTGAGATGTGCTCACGCAAACCCTTGATATTTGGGGGAAAATGGGGGAAATGTGGGGTATGCAGTAGAGTAGTGGAGAAGGAGAAATGGATTTGATTTAAGTTAAATTAGGGTCCATAAGCACATACCTATTTTAATAGCTGTGAGTTTAAGGTGCATGAAATATATACATTAAATATATAATGTCCTCAGAGAGTAGAATTGCAATAGGGTAGGAAAAGTATGTCTGCTGGAGTTGTGAGTGACAACTGATCTACTTGTAAGCACTGCTCTTAAAATAAATGATATTGTGAGTTTTATATATATATATATATGTATATGTATATATTACATAGCCACGGAAGTGGCCATGTAGTTATGGTTAAGTTGCTGTTTCCATAGGAAGAGCACTTTTTGGGCTGCTTATAACTTCGCTTCCCCTGGACGAATCCTCACCAAACTTTGCAAAACAAGTATATGGCCCAGTCTGAATTATTTCTGCAAAGTTTGGTGAGGTTTGGTCCAGGGGGGGCAAAGTTATAGGGGGGTCCCAAAACTTCTTTTTTTCCCATAGATATAATGGGAAAAAAACTTTGCTCACGCCTACAGCCCAAACCGCTGGACGGATTTACACCAAATTTGAGGCCGGAGCGGCAGCTTGGTCCCAAAAGCGTGCTTTTTTTAATTTGGTGTAAATCCGTCCAGTTGTTTTTTTTAAAATGACAAAAATGTAAGTGAAAAAAATTAGTGATATCTATGTCCGCTTCGCGGACACACTTCCCTGTTCGCTTCGCGGACAGGACAGGGATTGGCCAAGCGGCTTGCGTGATGTCCGCGGACATGTGATGCGCTCTCCCATTGGCTGCGGTGAAGCGTGCAGTGCGTCATATTTTCAGAGACACCCGCCATCTTTGTTTATCCCATCGAGAGGCTTTGTTAACAGGAGCGGGATCTGCCGCCTGCACAGTAAGTGTCTCCCTCCTGTTCCCCCCACCCCACGCTCATGCCCCGTGTCTCCCTCCTGTTCCCCCCACCCCCCGCTCATGCCCTGTGTCTCCCTCCTGTTCCCTCCACCCACCCGCTCATGCCCCGTGTCTTTCTCCTGTTCCCCCATCCCCCGCTCATGCCCTGGGTCTCCCTCTTGTTCCCCCAGGCCCCGCTCATGCCCCGTGTCTCCCTCCTGTACCCCCCACCCCCCGCTCATGCCCTGTGTCTCTCTCCTGTTGCCCCCCACCCCCCACTCATGCCCTGTGTCTCTCTCTTGTTCCCCCACTCCCCACTCATGCCTCGTGTCTCCCTCCAGTTCCCCCACCCCCCGCTCATGCCCCGTGTCTCCCTCCTGTTCCACCCACCCCCGGTCATGCCCTGTGTCTCTCGCCTGTTCCCCTCCTCCCCCGCTCATGCCCTGTGTCTCTCTTCTGTTCCCCCACCCCCCGCTCATGCCCTGTGTCTCTCTCCTGTTGCCCCCCACCCCCGGCTCATGCCCTGTGTCTCTCTCCTGTTCGCCCACCCCCCACTCATGCCTCGTGTCTCCCTCCTGTTCCCCCCACCCCCCGCTCATGCCCCGTGTCTCCCTCCTGTTCCCCCCACCCCCCGCTCATGCCCCGTGTCTCTCTCCTGTTGCCCCCACCCCCTGCTAATGCCCCGTGTCTCCCTCCTGTTCCCCCTACCCCCCGTTCATGCCCCGTGTCTCTCTCCTGTTGCCCCCACCCCCTGCTAATGCCCCGTGTCTCCCTGCTGTTCCTCCCACCCCCCGCTCATGCCCTGTGTCTCCCTTCTGTATCCCCCACCCCCGCTCATGCCTCGTGTCTCTCTCCTGTTGCCCCACCCCCCGTCATGCTCCGTGTCTCTCTCCTGTTCCCCCCACCCCTGCTCATGCCCCGTGTCTTTCTCCTGTTCCCCCACCCCCCGCTCATGTCCCGTGTCTCACTCCTGTTCCCCCCACCCCCCGGTCATGCCCCGTGTCTCCCTCCTGTACCCCCCACCCCCCGCTCATGCCCCGTGTCTCTCTCCTGTTCCCCCCACCCCCGCTCAAGCCCAGTGTCACCCTCCTGTTCCCCCCACACCGGCTCATGCCCCGTGTCTCCCTCCTGTTCCCTCCACCCCCGCTCATTTCCGTGTCTCCCTCCTATCCCCCCATGCCCCGCTCATGCCCCGTGTCTCCCTCCTGTTGCCTCCAACCCCCCGCTCATGCCCTGTGTCTCTCTCCTGTTCCCCCACCCCCCGCTCATGCCCGTGTCTTTCTCCTGTTCCCCCCACCCCCCGCTCATGCCCCGAGTCTCTCTTGTTCCCCCCACCCCCCGCTCATGCCCTGTGTCTTTCTCCTGTGCCCCCCCCACCCCCTGCTCATGTCCTGTGTCTCCCTCCTGTTCCCCCATCCCCCGGCGTGCCCCGTGTCTCCTTCCTGTACCCCCACCTCCGCTCATGCCCCGTGTCTCTCTTCTGTTCCCCCCACCCCCGCTCATGCCCCGTGTCTCTCTCCTGTTCCCCCCACCCCCCTCATACCCCGTGTCTCCCTCCTGTTCCCCCCACCCCCTGCTCATGCCCCGTGTCTCTCTCCTATTGCCCCCCACCTCCCGCTCATGCCCCGTGTCTTTCTCTTGTTCCTCCCCCACCCCCCGCTCATGTCCCGTGTCTCTCTCCTGTTCCCCCCACTCAAGCCCCGTGTCTCCCTCCTGTTCCCCCCACCCCCGCTCATGCCCCGTGTCTCTCTCCTGTTCCCCCCTCCCCCCTCATACCCCGTGTCTCCCTCCTGTTCCCCCCACCCCCTGCTCATGTCCCGTGTCTCCCTCCTGTTCCCCCAACCCCCCCGCTCATGCCCCGTGTCTCTCTCCTATTGCCCCCCACCTCCCGCTCATGCCCCGTGTCTTTCTCCTGTTCCCCCATCCCCCGCTCATGCCCTGTGTCTCCCTCTTGTTCCCCCCAGTCCCCGCTCATGCCCCGTGTCTCCCTCCTGTTCCCCCCACCCACCCGCTCATGCCCCGTGTCTTTCTCCTGTTCCCCCATCCCCCGCTCATGCCCTGTGTCTCCCTCTTGTTCCCCCCAGTCCCCGCTCATGCCCCGTGTCTCCCTCCTGTACCCCCCTCCCCCCGCTCATGCCCTGTGTCTCTCTCCTGTTGCCCCCCACCCCCCGCTCATGTCCCGTGTCTCCCTCCTGTTCCCCCATCCCCCGCTCATGCCCCGTGTCTCCTTCCTGTACCCCCACCCCCGCTCATGCCCCGTGTCTCTCTTCTGTTCCCCCCACCCCCGCTCATGCCCCGTGTATCTATCCTGTTCCCCCCACCCCCCGCTCATGCCCTGTGTCTCCCTTCTGTATCCCCCACCCCCGCTCATGCCTCGTGTCTCTCTCCTGTTGCCCCACCCCCCGTCATGCTCCGTGTCTCTCTCCTGTTCCCCCCACCCCTGCTCATGCCCCGTGTCTTTCTCCTGTTCCCCCACCCCCCGCTCATGTCCCGTGTCTCACTCCTGTTCCCCCCACCCCCCGGTCATGCCCCGTGTCTCCCTCCTGTACCCCCCACCCCCCGCTCATGCCCCGTGTCTCTCTCCTGTTCCCCCCACCCCCGCTCAAGCCCAGTGTCACCCTCCTGTTCCCCCCACACCGGCTCATGCCCCGTGTCTCCCTCCTGTTCCCTCCACCCCCGCTCATTTCCGTGTCTCCCTCCTATCCCCCCATGCCCCGCTCATGCCCCGTGTCTCCCTCCTGTTGCCTCCAACCCCCCGCTCATGCCCTGTGTCTCTCTCCTGTTCCCCCACCCCCCGCTCATGCCCGTGTCTTTCTCCTGTTCCCCCCACCCCCCGCTCATGCCCCGAGTCTCTCTTGTTCCCCCCACCCCCCGCTCATGCCCTGTGTCTTTCTCCTGTGCCCCCCCACCCCCTGCTCATGTCCCGTGTCTCCCTCCTGTTCCCCCATCCCCCGGCATGCCCCGTGTCTCCTTCCTGTACCCCCACCTCCGCTCATGCCCCGTGTCTCTCTTCTGTTCCCCCCACCCCGGCTCATGCCCCGTGTCTCTCTCCTGTTCCCCCCACCCCCCTCATACCCCGTGTCTCCCTCCTGTTCCCCCCACCCCTGCTCATGTCCCGTGTCTCCCTCCTGTTCCCCCAACCCCCCCGCTCATGCCCCGTGTCTCTCTCCTATTGCCCCCCACCTCCCGCTCATGCCCCGTGTCTTTCTCTTGTTCCTCCCCCACCCCCCGCTCATGTCCCGTGTCTCTCTCCTGTTCCCCCCACTCAAGCCCCGTGTCTCCCTCCTGTTCCCCCCACCCCCGCTCATGCCCCGTGTCTCTCTCCTGTTCCCCCCACCCCCCTCATACCCCGTGTCTCCCTCCTGTTCCCCCCACCCCCTGCTCATGTCCCGTGTCTCCCTCCTGTTCCCCCAACCCCCCCGCTCATGCCCCGTGTCTCTCTCCTATTGCCCCCCACCTCCCGCTCATGCCCCGTGTCTTTCTCCTGTTCCCCCATCCCCCGCTCATGCCCTGTGTCTCCCTCTTGTTCCCCCCAGTCCCCGCTCATGCCCCGTGTCTCCCTCCTGTTCCCCCACCCCCGCTCATGCCCCGTGTCTCTCTCCTGTTCCCCCCACCCCCCTGCTCATGCCCATGTCTTCCTCCTGTTCCCCCACCGCCCCGCTCATGCCCCGTGTCTCCCTCCTGTTCCCCCCACCCCCGCTCATTTCCCTGTGTCTCCCTCCTGTCCCCCCCACGCCCCGCTCATGCCCCGTGTCTCTCTCCTGTTGCCTCCAACCCCCCGCTCATTTCCCGTGTCTTCCACCTGTTCCCCCCACCCCCCGCTCATGCCCCGTGTCTCTCTCCTGTTCCCCCCACCCCCCACTCATGCCCCGTGTCTCCCTCCTGTTCCCCCACCCCCGCTCATGCCCCGTGTCTCTCTCCTGTTCCCCCCACCCCCTGCTCATGCCCATGTCTTCCTCCTGTTCCCCCACCGCCCCGCTCATGCCCCGTGTCTCCCTCCTGTTCCCCCCACCCCCGCTCATTTCCCTGTGTCTCCCTCCTGTCCCCCCCACGCCCCGCTCATGCCCCGTGTCTCTCTCCTGTTGCCTCCAACCCCCCGCTCATGCCCCGTATCTTTCTCCTGTTCCCCCCACCCCCTGCTCATGTCCGTGTCTTTCTCCTTTCCCCCTCCACCCCCCGCTCATGCCCCGAGTCTCTCTTGTTCCCCCCACCCCCCGCTCATGCCCTGTGTCTTTCTCCTGTACCCCCCCACCCCCCGCTCATGTCCCGTGTCTCCCTCCTGTTCCCCCATCCCCCGCTCATGCCCCGTGTCTCCTTCCTGTACCCCCACCCCCGCTCATGCCCCGTGTCTCTCTTCTGTTCCCCCCACCCCCGCTCATGCCCCGTGTCTCTCTCCTGTTCCCCCCACCCCCCGCTCATTTCCCGTGTCTTCCTCCTGTTCCCCCCACCCCCCGCTCATGCCCCGTGTCTCTCTCCTGTTCCCCCCACCCCCCTCTCATGCCCCGTGTCTCCCTCCTGTTCCCCCACCCCCGCTCATGCCCCGTGTCTCTCTCCTGTTCCCCCACCCCCTGCTCATGCCCATGTCTTCCTCCTGTTCCCCCACCGCCCCGCTCATGCCCTGTGTCTCTCTCCTGTTGCCCCCACCCCACGCTCATGCCCTGTGTCTCTCTCCTGTTCCCCCCACCCTCCGCTCATGCCCTGTGTCTCCCTCCTGTTCCCCCACCCCCCGCTCATGCCTCATGTTCTCTTCTGTTCCTCCCACCCCCGTTCATGCCCCGTGTCTCTCTCCTGTTCCCCCCACTCATGCCCCGTGTCTCCCTCCTGTTCCCCCCAGCCCCCGGTCATGCCCTGTGTCTCCCTCCTGTTCCCCCCGCCCCCCGGTCATGCCCCGTGTCTCTCTCCTGTTCCTCCCACCCCCCACTCATGCCCCGTGTCTCTCTCCTGTTCTCCCCCAGCCCCCGCCGATGCCCTGTTGTGTTCTCTTTATATACCCCGCCTTCCCTTTCCATGGTGTCCATCTTGGTAAAAGATTTTCCTTCCTACACCGGGACGCCGCAGGTGTACAGGTTTGGGAAGAAAAATCTTTTTTTTACCACCCCGGGTTCCCACTTTGAGAACCTAGGATGCTAGTGGTCTTCATCCATTGAAAAGGACATTATGGTTACGTTGCACTAATAAAAACCTATGAGATTCAATGAAAACACTTTGTTAAAGGGACGTTATGGTAAAGTTCCACTAAATAAAAACCTATGAAATTCAGTAAAAAAACTTTGTAAAAGGGACGTTATGTTTAAGTTGCGCTACTAAAAACCTATGAAATTCAGTGAAAAAACTTTGTTAAAGGGACGTCATGGTTCCAAGTAAAACCGAAAAACCTTTGAAATTCACCAGTTATGGTAAGCTAAGCAACCATAACTCGCGCCACCACAGTGCACTGCTAAGACTAACACCCAGGACACTTGCCTGCCTCCATGTCCATACTTGCGCCAGCTGCCCCCCTCCGCTGCAAATGCTGGAAGAAACTAAAGATCCTCCCTGACCTAGCTGAAGCTCTGCCTCCCTCAACCATCCCACATAATGAACCCATAACCATCGACTCCTTTGACTCCTGGCTTAATATCTCACTAATCCCGCTCCCCACCACTTGCCAATCCTCTGCTCGTCGTGGTCCTAATCCCAGATGGTTTACTCCAGAACTGAAGATTGCAAAACAACTGATTAAATGCCTCGAATGCAAAAGGCGGAAAAGTAAAACCAACCTGAGTAGATCCACCCTCACCCTACACCATCGCCAGTACAAAGCTGAATCCGGAAAGCTAAAAAAGCCCACTACAACTCCTGAATTGTCAACTGTGGAAACCGCAGCAAGAAACTCAACAAAATAAATTCTGAATTCGTCAAACTGACCTGTACCTCAGCCCAATCCACCCCATCTCAATCACTCTGCAACTCGCTTTCTCTCCACTTCTACACCACTGCTCTTGACAGAACAACCTCCCTTAACAACAAACTGGCCCTCCTCGCACTGCCCCTTAATCCGTCCGCCCTATTAATCACCCCACCCACCCGCCAGGGCAACAATAACTCCACCCACTTTCGACTCTTTCACTCCAATCTCGAGAGACTAATTTCTTGACTTTCTCTCTTCTCAGAAACCATCTGACTCCCCCCTCGACCCGTGCCCCTCCTCAGTCCTCAAAGAAATATTCTCATCCACCTGCGCAGGGGAGTACGCAAGAACCATATTTAATGACTCCCTCAGCTCGGGAATCTTCCCCGACGCTCTCAAAACTGCACATGTCAAGCCTCTTCTAAAAAACCTTCACTCGACCCCTGACCCCAAATACTACCGCCCCATCTCAAACACCAGGTTCCTTGCTTAATTCATCGATCGAACCGCATACTCCCAACTAAACACCTTTGTCGAATCCAACAACCTCTGGACCCCGCACAATCAGGCTTCAGACCACGACACGGAACCGAAACCACTCTGGCCTCAATCTGAGATGATCTTAAGATCATCACAGGCTGTGCAGAATGCGCTGTACTAATCCTCCTAGACCTCTCTGCTACTTTCGACACAATTAACCACTCAATCCTACTTGACCGCCTCCACTCCCTAGGAATCTGTGGAAACGCTCTCAAATGGATAGCCTCCTTCCTCAACAACAGGAAACAAATAACCTTCCTCTCCACCTTCACTTCCATAGCCCGACCAGTCAATACTGGAGTACCACAAGGAGCATGTCTATTAGCCCTCCTGTTCAACCTCTGTATGTCCACTCTCCCTGGAATAATTCGGCCGCACAATATCCTGTGCTATAACTACGCGGATAACACCCAAATAATCTTAAAACTCCTCAACTCAGACTCCAACTCTCAGCCCGACCTGGCAGCCTGCCTCCTTGAAATAGATTGTTGGATGACTACAAACCACCTCCTCATAAACCCCGCTAAAACCGAAATCATGGTGTGCGGCAACACTGAGCTCCTTCCCCACCCACTACCTTGGTCCACATCCATGGGTAATCCACCCACCACCTCGGCCACATTAAAACACCTTGGATGCACTCTCGACTCTGACCTTACCCTCTCTCGCCAAATCAACAAGGTATCGAAGTCTTGTCATTACCACCTCAACATTCGTAGACGCATTTTTCCCTACTTCTCCTTTCCTAACAGACTTGCCGCTGTTCAGTCTATTGTAATGTCGAGACTGGACTACGCTAACTCCCTCTATCTCGGGGTCCGGGGATACCACCTCATTAAATTACAAAGAGCACAAAACGCTGTGGCCAAAATGCTTCTAGCACTAGGCCCAAGAGACCACACCTCTCCAGCTCTTAGAACTCTCCAAAACTCTTTCAAAACCCTATGCATCACACACCGAGCAGTGCACAAAACCAGCCCGATATACATGCAAGACAAGCATAAACCATACCACCCACTGCACACTTTAGGATCAAGCTCCGCCCTCCTCTTAGTGATACCAAACACCAAATCATTCAGGATAGGAGGATCCTCGTTCTCAGCCTTGGCCCCCACTCTATGGAACTTGCTTCCACCCCACATCCGACTCACCGAAGACTACTTGTCATTCCACAAACTACTGAAAACGTGGCTCTTCCCATAACACCAATGACAGTTGAAAAATATGTCTCCATCCTTCGAATAGAGTCGAAGGATGAGTAAACGGAGTGAATAGTCACAGTAAACAGTAAACAAAAGTAAACAGAAAATCAGAGTAGAACGAACAGGGATAATAAAGGAGCAAATAGAGTGGATAGAATGGATTGAGAGACCAAAACGGATAGACTGAATGCAACGTATAGAATGGAAGAAGCGGATGAAACAGATGAAATGGATGAAGCGGATAGAGCGGAAGGAGCAGATGGAACAGATGACGCGGATGGACCGGATGGAGTGGATGGAACAGATGGAATGAATGGAATGGTTGCAGTGGATGGAACGGATGGATTGCATGGAATTGATGTATCGGATGGATCGGATGGAGTGGATGGAACGGATGAAATGGACCGAACGAATGAAGTGGACTGAACGGATGAAGTGGACCGAATGGATGAAGTGGATGGAACGGATGGTGCGCTGTTACGGATGTTACAGATGGTGCGGATGGTGCGGATGATGCGGATGGTTTGAATGTTACAGATGGTGCGAATGTTACAGAGGTTACGGATGTTATGGATGGTGCGGATGGTACAGATGGTGCGGATGGTACAGATGGTGCGGATGGTACGGATGGTGCGGATGTTACGGATGGTGTGGATGTTACGGATGGTGTGGATGTTACGGATGGTGCGGATGTTACAGATGGTGCGGATGTTACGGATGGTGCAGATGGTGCTGATGTTACAGATTTTACGGCTGGTGCAGATGTTACGGGTGGTGCGGATGTTACCGATGGTGTGGATGTTACGGATGGTGCTGATGTTACGGATGGTGCTGATGTTACGGATGCTGCGGATGTTACGGATGGTGCATATGTTGCGGATGGCGCAGATATTACGGATGGCACGGATGCTACAGATAGCGTGACATGCCATGCAAATTACCAAACTCCCGAGCACACTGGCACATTTGTGGATTTGAACGTCTGAACATCCCGACCCAGCACAAACTGGTTTAGATAGAAGTCAAAGGTACCTTTGTGGGCCCAGAATAGACATACGTGAGAAAAACAGCCTCTTTGAACTTTTCTCTTGATCCACTTAGACAAAGAAAGGCCACACAACAAAATTGCCAGTGGAAGGACCTAGAAAAAGTCTTAGTAACAAAACACTTGAGTATGAGCTCGATACCAATAAAATATCATATTATAGCATAAATGGCTACAGTATAGGACCACTTAGCTACAAGTGTGGTAAAATAAATCTACAACTATGGTGTAGCCGGACCAAAATTACAGCAGCCACCAATGTCCTCGCCAACACACTTGCAGTGTGAGATGGGATCACCCTGGTAACAAAACAGTGTGCATAAATAGCATCCCTAGACAAATAGTCATTGGGGCTACTAAGTCAGCACACCAGAGAAAGGGTTGCCGTGTACAGCGTTATCTAATAACAAAAAGATAATCGAAAAAATGTAGGAGCCTATGTTAAGGTGACCCACAAAGTTTGGGGAAAAACAAAAAAAAATAATTCTGTCTTTGTAGGCGCTATGAGAGACAATACCTAATTGTAAGTAAGGTAGAGGAGGTAGAAACTGACACAAAACATTATTTCCAGAGGTTTTCTCACATCATTCAGATCTGAATTTCCCATCCACAGCTGGAACCCTGGCGGAAAATCCACACTGCAGGGGCTCCCATTCTGTGTGGTTAAATCAAAACATAACATTGGGGTTAGCATTAGTTCCCCGCTGACAGGCTTGATTCTTGTCGACTAGGCATGCATGTTTAGCCAATGCAAAGGACGCTGTCTGCATGTATCAATTGTTATGACGACTGCCATATTTACTCATGGCACCGCCATTACTTTAAATGGAACAATGGCACAATACTTAGTATGCGCTATTGTTAGAGAACTGTCTGGGACAAAAGCGATAGACAACAGGGCTCCCTGCCAATGTAAATGAGTGTCAGTTAAGTACAAATGTGTGCCTTGACATGTTGTTATGAATCGCAACAAAGAGGCCACGTGATTCATTATTGCCTGATTTTGATGTACAGAAAAATTGCATCCTGCTGTGACTTTTGCTAACGTTGTGGTTGTGCACACTTGCATTTTCTCACTGTGGAGTGACCCAGGCCTCGGGTTGCGGCCTTGAGTCTCGCCCTGTCATATTAGCTGTACCTGCGTTGTTTCTTCCTCAGGTTACTCCAGTCTAGAGCGGGCCAGTGAGTCCCACTGCTGGCAGACTGTTCCTGCTCTCAGCACGCTCCAAAATTAGAGGCGCCTAATGGCGCAGCAGAAATACCTCCACTCCACCAATCAGACCCCAACCTTACATGCCACCTCCTTCAACCCATCCTACCATCGACAGGAGCACACGACCTACCCCCCGTCCAGCCTAGGCCCCCCTCCTGCATCACACTTTTGACCACCCCTCCCCTCACCCAGGTGGCCTTCCCAACACTCTCTCCTCCACGAGACCCTTCCCTCTCTGGATCTACCTACCACCACCCCCCCCACGTGCACTTTAACATAGCAATCACACCACTCCGATTCCATGATTTGCATCTCTAAACACTCTACTTGCCGCCACCCCCTTTCAGCCGCCTGTCCAACCCTTATGCACACGCCCCTGAACTCCTTAAGAAGAGTCGCCATGCCTCCCATGCATTTGCCATACAACATACCTCCCCCTACATCACATCCAGACCCAAGACTTCCACCACACCTACACCCTGGCCGCTTCCCCCAAGCCACCTAACCAGGGAAATCACTTCCCAACCTGATAGATACCCCGCCAAGCACACACACACCAGGTACCACTCCCCTCACACCTCTAGAAGACTATCACCAGACTCCACCAGCATCCCCAGAAGATTGTCGACAGACCCCCCCCCCCTTCCGACTGGAAACAAGACTGGAAATCCTACTTTCCTCTCAACCCACTATTCACCAGAGAATCCACATCCACCTTCACACCTCACATGAGGGTCTCCACTCCTCACAGCCCACCTACACTCCCATCCCTAGTAACCACTAGACCCACCTTTACCCAGAGGACTCCTCCCTTGCAAGAATTCTTTATACACACAGCAACAAGGGGCAAGGCCACCAACTCCACTCTCTCCACCGTAAACCACAGTCCACCCCTGAGAGACACCTCACCTTCAAATGCATCTCGAACCTAGCACCCAATCTCTCCGTCGGATTCTACCACACTACATACTCGAGTCATTCACCAGACCTCCCCTAGCAGGTCCCCCGCCCCTCCCCTGCACCACCACATCACCACATCAGCCTTCATCCCCTCCAACATCTATATCATTCCAACCCCATCCATCTATAAGCTCCCACTCCCCGCGATGTCCCCTCAAGATTCTACACAGAATACCTCAAACAATCAACCATTTAGCATGCTAAAGGCCATTCTGATCAATGCCAGGTCCGTCGCAGAAAATAGCTACAACATTTAAAGCCTCATCTCATCTGAAAGCCTCAATATCGTCTTCATCACTGAAAATGTTGACGTTTTAGCATTACCCGTACACCATCTGCTTGTATTGTTTGCTGCCTCCATTTTTAAAATCGAATCTGGAAGTGCTTTAAAAATCAAAAGTTGGCATTTTAGCATTACCTGTGCGACATCTGATTGCTTTGTTTGCTGCCTCTCTTTTTAAAATCGGAATCTTGATCTGCTTTAAAATCAGATTTTTGGCATGTTAGCATTACCTGTGCACCTTAGTGTTTTGCTGCCTCCATTGCTTTGCTGCCTAAATGTGGTTTTATGTGTGTATAATGTATACATTTCTGTATTACCTTTCCACTGTAATTCTATTCCTTCTATATTTCTCTTATTTGCGCCTACTCAACCCACTAGGTCTATGTGAGTTTAACCAGAACTGTGCAGTGCTGCCACTCCTCCCTCACTCCTTGGCTAAACCTCTGCCTTCCTATGGCTCTCTCCATCTCTCCCATATTCTCTAACTGCTACACTATCACCTATCCTGCTTCTCTTATCAGGTCCGGCAGGAAAAAGCACAAAAATATATCCTGATTATAAACCCTGGACTTCCGATTGCAGACACATATGTCAGTGCTAACTCTAGAGAGGTATTCACTGATATCCTTTTATGTGTCCCCTCTCCTGATCTCTGGACCCCCATCTCATCTCCATTCTCTCTCCTACATCACATACTTCTATCAATGGTGGCACCAAGTGGGAAGTCCTTTTGGCTGGCTTCACATCCTCTTTTTGCTTTGTTAATGTCTATGACACTGGCACCATTCTAGTTCAGGGTCCTCAACCCAACCTCCTTCTCTTTGACCCCATCCTGCCTTCTCTCATTAACCTCTTTCCATCGCCTACATCTCCCCCTTGTTCCCTCTCCCTCCCTCCTCTGAATGGCATACCACAACCCTGTACCCCACCTCAGAAATCTTTTAAAAGCTCAGATCACCTCCACTTGACGACTCTCAATTCCTGCTCAGCCAACAAACACGCCTCTGACATCTGTTTCCTTCTTGAAGACATTGACCTCAACATTCTCGCTCACTACCAAGACTTAGTTCAATGCCAACTCAGTCACTGCCTTTGACTCTCTCCTTCCTGATGGCTGTCAAGATCATCACCAAGCCTCGACCTCACCGCTCTGGTGGGGGGTTGCCTTAATCTTCCCTGAGTGGGTTCCTACTTCCATCTTACCTACCCAAACCTATTCCACCATTGAAAGACTGGTTTTCAAGTTGGTCACCTCTCCCACCTCCACCCTGACCATCGCTTCCATCTAGCGGCCTCCAGGCACCCCCTCCCTTTTCCTCTCTGAATAGGCCGACTTCTGCTCTTCTTTACTGCCTTCCACCTCTAAACTTCTCCTCCCGGGTGATTTCAACATTCAACTGGACTCTGCTGTTTCTGCATCCACTCTATTCACTAACCTCTGCTCCTCGCTTTCCCTCAACATTATCCCCTCTGGGCCAACCCACACAGCTGGACACACTTTAGATGCCCTCATTCACTCTAACCTCTCTCTCTGACCCCAACAATCACCCCTCTCTCCTGTACAGACCACTCTCTCCTCACATCCCATCTGGGTCCCATTGGCCCTCTGACTGCCCCCCAAAAGCCGCTCCAACCTCACTCACTACCACTCGCCCTATGAAATGAGTCACTTCAGCTGCCTTCACATCCGCCTTCACCCCCCTGAGCCCTCCACCTCTGACTCTACCCTCCGCAACCTCCATCTTTCCATCACCAACACTCTTGACATTCTTGCCCCAGTCATGAGGATCCATCTGAAACCTGCCTCTAAGCATTACACCTGGTATGACACCGAACTTTCAGCCCTGAAACGAAAGTGCACGGCAGCAGAACGGAAGTGTCAAATCTCTGGCTCATCTCTGACAAGCTGGCCTGCCGCCTGCTCCAAAGGCAATACAGACTCACCATCTGTGCAAAGAAAAGAGCCCATATTCAGGCACGGTTCTCAGGCGCATCCAATAACTCTGCTGAACTTTTCAAAATCTGCAGGGAACCAGCCAACCCCTCTGCAGTCTCCTCCTCCCCTTCTCCATACCAGGCCCTCTGCAATGCATTGGCCCCTCACTTTGCCAACAAAACACAGGACATCTCCTTCTTCCTTCCCCTCCTTCTCTCCTGTCACACCTAAGCAAGTTGCCAGAGTTGTCCGCTCCATGAAGGTCTCTTTTAAACAGGTCTCCCCTTGCTCACCCAGGACCATCAAGGATAACATTGTCTCTCTTGCCCCTGCTCTCACCGATTTCTGCAATCACTCTTTTATCACTGGATCTTCCCCTCCCCCTCAAGCACTCCCTTGTGTGCCCACTCCTAAAAGAAACCTTCCTCTTATCCTTCCTGCCCCGCCAGCTATCGCCCTATCCCCATCACCCCCTTTCTAGGGATGCTTCTTTAGAAGCTGGCCTTCCCCCAACTTATTTCTCACACTGAACTTGTTGGCCGTCTCCACGACCATCAATTCGGATTCCGAGCATCAAGAGGCACGGAAAAGGCTCTTCTGAACACCCGGGAAGAACTGCTTGCATCTCTAGACTCCAATTCCCCAGCTGTCCTTATCCTTCTCGAGCTCTCTGCTGCATTTGACACAGTCAACCATTCCATCCTCATACAAAGGCTCCACGATATCCTTGGTATCTCGGAATGGGCACTGGATTGGCTGTCCTCTTGCCTCACTAACCGCTCTTCCCAGACTTCACCCACCCAAATACTCATCACCATCCCCAATAGAATACAGCTGAGTCCCAGAATAACGTTCAGTTCCGCTGGTCATATAATCTGTCTCCTGGACTCTCCTACTCCCCTGGCAATCTGTCACAGCATCTATCCTCTCATGTGATAAATATGGGCTGCTATTAGGGACCTACCCACTCTCCACCTACCTTCATGCTGGCTAAGAACATGCACGCATGCATTTTAGAAATCGTTCCTTCACATCTCACATCTCGGACTACGGTCCTCCCAAGGCAGTTCATCACCACAGCACTTAACATTGGGAGTAGGTGCTGTACAAATGCCATATGACATTACATAACATAAAATATTGACGATCTAATCCATCAGAACACCCTGTGTGGAACACACAAGCTGGTAAAACAGCATATCTGACAATGCTGATTCCATTTGCATGCCTTAGCTTTGCCTGTTGTCCTCATCCACTAATGTTTGCAGTCACAAGGCACATTACATACGTATTGTGCAGTAATATCCCAACAATAGCGCCATTAGCAAATCAGCCATTACTAACCTGCGTGGAGACCCATTCACAGTTTCCACATAAAGTGGAAACTGCTAAGGTATTAATGCTTTTCATGTGGGAAATCAGGAGAATCTCTTGAACAGAGAGTGCCCAACAGCGGAATTAGTGGAAGGGTCTCTTCTGACAGATGCAGAACCTCTTGAAAAAGGAAGATGGCGGATGCATCAGACTCCCTTTTGGGCCATTCCCACCGAACCAGAGGTGCGGCAGTGAAATGGTTGCCGCCCTCTAGAAAAAAAAAACAACTGCAGGAGGGCCTCACAACATCTCTGGGGTGAATATTAAGCACTGGCCCTTTGCTACAATATTTCACTGCGGCTCAGAATTTGTGTCTTCATTTCTTCAATCCTGATTTATGATCCACTTTGGCTGGATCGGCATGCATCTAAACTATCAAAAACACTATCATTATTCCTTTCACCTCCCCTATCCCGATTTTAAACCCTTGTTTGTTTTATCTGAGCCAGCTTTTTGTGACTGCTGCACCCCTTCCATCCTACTTTCCCCCACAGTCTATGATCTGCCTACCGCGTCAGTGGAAAAATACATCAACTGTGAGACAATCTTCAGTGCTCCGAAACTGCTGCAGTATACACGATTTCTAACTTAACATCACAAGCATCAACCAACCGTATCTGGAATTAAATCCAAGTGTATAACCGATCATAAAACGGCCTAAACATCCTGTATTCCATTACTAGCCATCATCCTTTGTTGTGACCAAGTGTGAACTCAGCTGTCCTTATGGTAAACATTGCCAAACATAAGCCAGCCAGATAGCTTAGCGTGCTAAGAGCATACCCTAGACATATATGTCCAGAATGCAGAACACAGGTTCGATACCCGCTTGGTCAACTGAGCTCTTTATACTTCCGAGTTAGACGAATTAAGTACCTTAACATTGGGTAATAACAACATCGATTATTACAGTGCTTGGAAGTACGAGGACTCGATGAAGTGCTATATAATACACGACAGCCTGCAATACCATTGTAAAAGTTTGCATATTATTATGGCGTTAAGCACCCATGCCAAGGGCTGGATCTGGTGGTAACGGCCGGCGGCCCAGGGCTTTTAACGACGGTCCCAGGCTGTTACCACCCGTTCAAGCCATTGGAACGGGCGCTTAATGCCATTAGCACATGGGACAGCACTAATTTAAAGTATTTTCGTCCCTTTCACAGAAAGAAAAGAATGTTGCAAGGTGGCCACCATGGAATGTACATGTGCCACTAATTATCACAACAACAAAAAAACATATCACCCCCCAGTGGCTCTTATCCCGCCTGTGTTCAAGATGGAAAAACTATCACCAACTCCCTGCGGTCCATAGAGTTTTATTCACCCTCTTTTTTACCCTCGAGATAATGCGGATGTCTTCTATTCCTGCGATAATGCAGAGTATGCCGATTCCTGTGGTAACACAACATTTGCCAATTTCCACAGTAATGGCAAAACACTTGAAAAGTAAAAAGTCTCAACCCGTTCTCCCTGACACTCACCTTGTGTCACCCTCCTGTTGTCTTGTCCCCATCTACCCCCCCGTTTACCTCTCTGAAAGCCCATTACCCTTTTCACTCTTCGGTTTGTTTGACGCGTTTTCTTTTCTGATCGCCTTGTATGCTGCAGGAATCTCGTGAGATTCCTGTGGGATTCTTCTGATAAGCCTAATATGTTTTCAGACGAATTGGCACTCTAGCCCACCCCAATCTCCCCCAGTGCACATGTAGTCCTCTTACCCTACCCCTCACCTGCAGCATGATATGAATGCAACCCTTTGGCTCCTCCATATATCATTATGAGCACATTTAATGTTCTTCTCCCTTGGCATTAACACTGGAATCGCTGGCATTGAGCAACAAAAATTGCGACTTTTCATTTTTGAAAAGGCTCCCAGCCTCTTTAGTGCAAAGCACCATGAAAGATAAATGTACGTTTTTAAGTAGCAAAATATTTTAAATACTTCTGGACGGTCTTACCCAAAATGATTAAAAGGTACATCCGCAGCACTATTCACCCGAGTTGTTTCTTTTTTGGTTCAGATCCATCGAGTGTTTTTCATTTTCACATGACGGGTGTTCTATCAAAGCTCTTTTTCTCGATGGGAAAATGAATGCGACTTTTCCAAAAACAGCGTTTTTTAAAAATGTTCTTAATAACGTTTCCTCTTTTTAACAAGGGGCACTGAGCAAACTTTTCTTCTGTAAAATGTCATCCAAATCCGTCCACTGGTTCAAAGGTTATTAGCATTAGAATGTAGGGAAAAGCCTATGTAAACAGGATGCACCTTTACTCTATAATAGCTGCCCTTTAATATATAATGAGACTCGTGGTTACTAGCTGTACCGGGCACATCATATGCTGCTCTATCTCTCTCTCTCTCCCTTCCCTCCTCCTCAGCCTCCTCCTGTCTCTCTCTCGCACCCCTCCCTTCCCCCCCTCTCTCTTCCTCTCTCTCTTTCCCTATCTCTCTCCTTCCACTCTCTCGTCCCTCTCTCTATCTCCCTCTCTCTTGCTCTCACTTCCTCTCTCTTGCTCTCTCTCTCTCTCTCTCTCTCTCCCCCTCCCCCACTGTGGGAGAGAGGTTCGTTGTCAGGTGCGTGTTTGCTAGTGCCACCTCGCCATTGCTGAGCGCAGCATGACCAGAAGAAAAACGAGATATCTTGAAGGGGGTGCAGTGTGATGGGAGCAGTAGCAAGAGAATCATTCCCTGAGGCGGGGACCAGCCAGCTATTTGGAGACATACATTGTGACTGTGTGTGTCCTGCACAAGTCTCTCTATCACACTAGGGACAGACACATTGTATGAGGTAGGTGAAGGGGAAACAGCGCAGAGTCTATGACCAGCGCACACAATTATACATTGCCTTCGCGCTCACAGAAGAAACAGAACATTGGTGTTAATTTCAGCATGACCTGTCCAAGAAAGAAAGACATTTAACGAGACTAAATTGTGTGTATTTTTGGAAAAAGAAACTATAAAAAAGCAAATCTTTGGTTGTAGTAACTTTGTAAATGTCCTCTTTTTAATGTTTGACAATGACCATATCTAATGATCATTTCCATTGCATATTGTAGTCACAAGGAGAACCTTACACTTGTCTTACTTTGCAAAGCACATTATCAACACTTATGAAAGCCATAGAAACGATTCGGTTGTCATTTTAAGATGGACTGTCTGGTACACATCTATTGTATTCTTTTAAAATATCCCTGTGAAGAAGCAGAAAGGAACAAACAGCACCAAAACGGGCTCCTGGTTGCTTTGAATGACATCAAAGTATGTTTGGAACATAAGAAGGACCACAGATCCTTATATTTGACAAATAGTTCTGTGATAAAATGGTTGCATGCCTGAGTCACCAAGTTCACAATGTACCCCTGAGCTTGTTGCTGAATTGATTGTTCACGCAACCTAACATTAAAGTGTTTCTAACCAACCATCTTTACTCATTCGTACAGCCTCAGGATTTGGATGTAAGAATAAAAGGTTCCATGTGATTTCATCGCCTGCTGTTTCATCACAGGGTTTTTTACTGCAGATTTTTTTTCGAAAAAAAACATTGCATTATTTTTTGGGGGGGTTACGCCCCCAAACCCCATCCCCTTTAATTATTTTTATATCCCCGTACACCCACACCCAATTTATATAATTTTTTAACCCCCCCCAAAAAATTTGATGATTTTTTTCAAACAAAAATCCGCAGCAAGAAACCCTGCGAAAAAGCATCCGGCGATGAAATTACGTCACACCGAAAAAATGGCCAGTCAGGGATAATGATTCCTCTCCTCAGAACTGGGACCATATACACATTTCAGAAGAGTTGGGGCTCAGGCCAGAAACTCGCCTTCAGAGTAAGAATGTTTTCCCATATGGGGCTGTGAGCATTCCAAGCCCCAAAAGCATAGACATTTTTAGAGAATTAAATGCACAGGATTTAATTGCAGTCAGACATTGCAGAATTATGTCTGTGAGAAAAGTATTTTCGTATGAATAAGTACATTTGGTTCCACAAACTGAGTATGGTCTAAATATATTTTTTTTAAGTCTTAATCATTTGTGGATGAAGTAGAACAGATTTTAGAAATTGCAGTAATGATCATTGTTTGAGAAGATTCCTTAAAACCTTAAAATACCTAAAATGGGTACAACCTATAAATAAAACAATATTACAAACACAGTTTAATATCACACTAATCTTGTTTATTATGTACTCCAAGATTGCAGTTCATTATAGTTATGAACTTGCATATCTGTCAAATCCTATTATATACCAATATTTTGTTTAGGTTTTCAAAGAATGATCAAGTGATAGTTATTTATTGTAGACATTATAGTAAACTTTGGCATTACAAAATAAAGTTTTCTCTTTCTTCTGTTGGTATTTGAAAGCAATCATAGTGAAAAAAGCAGCTTTCACTATGTGTAGTTATTAACACAGAACACATTACACTTAATTCGTTTTGACTGTAAGGTGGTGATTAAGCATCAACTACAAACCAAAACTATTGCATTGGCGTGCAGCTGGTAGGGAGATGAAGTGTGGCGGGGCAACTGCTTGTAGGCGTTGTTTGATTATTTACCCACCCATTGACTGACCATGGTCATGGTAATCTCGGTAGCAATTCACACCTACAACCTGCCCAAGTCACATCCTCCTTTGAGCTAGCTCTATCAGTCAGTAATTTAAAACGTTGGCCTGCCAGTGTTATTTCAAAACAATTCATATGAGAGTTTATGGCATAATTGCAGCTGTAAATGTGTGCTGTTGGTGTAATAAAAATGTCCTAACCAAGTGTGCCTTCAGACGCTTGATTTATGTCTGTCCCTTGCGCTGAAGTCCTGTTAAAAACAAACATTTACGTGCCATTTTATGAACAGGAAGGCAGTGCATGGCAAATGCCCGACTCGTCCTACACAAAAGACACACCTGCTTGTTTTTTTTCCACACTGTATGTCAGAATGTATTGCCCGACAATATTTTCCTCTGCTGGTTCACCTTCACTAGATTTTCTCATATATCCTCACAACCAAAGCCAGATGTGCAGTGTCATGCTCAGAATCGATTACCGCCTGATTGGCATGAGTTCATGGCATTCTAACCACTGGTACCCTGAAAAGGCCCGGTAGCCCTTCACTGGGTAGGATAGCCGCCTTTCACCTCGTGTAATGTCTATGCTGATCTGCAAGAAAGGACATTGGTTTGGCGTGTGCTTATTTTCATGCATTTGCTTTTATAACGGGCTACATTGTGAGGAGGCCAGTTAAAAGCACCCAAAGCAAGAATGGGGCGGCAGTGAAGGGAGGAAGGGTAACACAAATTACATTTTAGGTTATACAAGTAACTGACACAAACACAAATATACCAGGAATACTGGAGGCCGAGAATAAGGTGCGGGGAGGGATGAAAAGAAGAGGGAACCCATCCCAGCTAAAGCATGGTCACCTTTAAGAATACTGAAAAGCTCTATATACCACATCTACAAAGTGAATTGCTATACTTTCACTGCAGTACTTAAGTTTGACCACTAGCCGGTGAAGTGCTGCTGTATCCGCCCGGGAGACGGGTGGCAACACTGTCAGGTAAGGGAGCCCTGAAAGCTCTTTGTGTTCGAATGGTTTTTCGTGACTTCCTGAACTTCATATGCTGGGTGCGCCAGTTTCTTCTTTCGGACATGCCGCCGTGCTTTAAAAATGGCTTGGGCTGTTTCCCCAGGATAGGTGATTGTAATGTCCCGTGTATGTTATACGCAGACGACCTTGTCATGTTCAATCATACACTATCAGGTGCACGTGCTATGTTTGAAATATTGGCCAGGTACGCAAAGGAAAATGGCAGTACAATCAGCTGTCCAGTCATTTGGTCGAAAGTCATTTGGTCGAAAGCCAAATGGTCGAAGGAATTTGGTCGAAAGCCAAATGGTCGAATTTTTTTTTTATATATATATATATATTTTTTAGGTTTTCGTTTAGGGGAAAAAAGGGTTTTTTAGAAAAAAAGGGGGTGTGGGGGGAACCCCCCTAAAACCCCCCCCAAAAAAAAAAGTGAAAATACAAAAAAATAAACATTCGACCATTTGTCTTTCGACCAAATGGTGTCGACCATTTGTCCTGTCGACCTTTTTTTTTTTACTAAATGACTGGTAACCATACAATCAACCTGGGAACAATGAAGGTGATGACCATCTCGGCTAAAGGGGTAAAGCACGTCAACTTCATCACCAGTCTAGGGGTTATTGACTACGTGGATAGCTATCCATACTTGGGTCTCGAAGGTAGCGCTAATTGGGCCTACAGTGGAATCAAGGAGGCAAAGAGTAATACAGCACACCGTCTGACCACCCTAGAGGGAAAGTTCTCAGTTAGGACTGCAGGTTACACCTTAGACGGGAATATAACTTTATACAAATAATGCTTTTGCCCTATTCATGGACGATTACCAGTGGTTGGACCGCCTGGAGAGTTATTTCTGGAAGCGTATGTTAAAGTCAAGCCCCTCTACCCCCATAGAGTACCTGCAGCTGGAACTGGGATTGATCTCTTTGAAGGCACAACTGATGATAGGCCAAGGCCAGTTGTATATAAAAGTCAATTCCAACCCGCAATGCCAGTAGCTACACAAGAAGGGGGAGTCACTCCATGGTGGAAATAACATAGATTTTGGCCAGCATATGGCCAGAATTTCTGGGAAGATAGGTTGGAAACCAGGCTTTGACAGAGGGACCAGGCTGCCTGTTATAAAACAACGGTATAAAAATAAAGAAAGTACATGGGTGTGGGCGAATAATTTCATCCACCTAGAAACACTCAAGAATGTTAAATATGCATCTAACATTGTACACTCCTATCTGCAGACACAACGTTTCTTGAGGCAATGCAGGTATTTCGTTTGAAACTGGCAACAAACAAACTGCCACTACTGGTCTTTTTGGGAGCCTGAACTAAGATTCCTGAAGCAGAAAGGACATGTGTAACAGAACTGGGGAACTAGAAGCCCCTAGCCATGTCCTCAGCCAATGGATACAACAAGGGGCAATCTATAGGACACTTTTGGGTGGGTTGGCTCATGATTAGGAATCAATAAAACAGGATTTCTGGAATCACTGTATCAATCTGAATCGGAAAGCGTCAGCATGGCATTGTGTCGTGTCTGGGGTGTGGTGGAGAAGGCCTTGGCGGAAGCTAGCATGGCAAGGCAGGCATGAGACTTGGCCGTTAATGATAAGGCTGCTGATAATGGTTTATTATTTATTGTGAGAGGTCTAGGACCTATGATTTTAACATGTTACGTAGGTGGAGGAATGGTATTGATTACTGTACTGAGTACCTGGGTGACATCAGACAGTAGTAAATGAGTAGTGGACAGAGCTTGATAGCCTATGCCTATTGGCTTGCCTCGAGGCGAAACGC
Organism: Ambystoma mexicanum; assembly: GCF_040938575.1. Lineage (NCBI taxonomy): Eukaryota > Metazoa > Chordata > Amphibia > Caudata > Ambystomatidae > Ambystoma > Ambystoma mexicanum. The sequence goes on from NC_090922.1 coordinate 193,130,198, forward strand.
ATACTTCCGCCTAACTTGGTAATTTGGTATGAGATCTAGTATACCCCAGTTTTACACTTTAGTCCTGCATTGTGTCGCTGAGAGTAAGAGAATGGTGCATTTTAATTGTGTTAAAATGTGTTTTAGCAATATTTCAGAATTTTTATATTAGGTATAGTATATTGTATACTGTATTTTATAAACAATTTTATGGGTTATATTATGTTAATATCATCATGAATAGAATTGTATGCCAATTTTGTATGAATTGAAAGAAGTTGATTATCAAATTTGAAGTATATCATGTATTGCATATAATGTTGTTTGTAAAGGTTATTTGAACCATATACAAATAAATAAATATTTAATAATAAAATAATATGCTGGGTGCACAGATCCTTAGGGTGTGGGTCTAAGACTCAATGAGAATTTGGGAGGTTCCCCACAAGCCCTGGCTCTGTAGGGCAGAGAGGACGACGACCGAGTCGCTTGAGGATTTAACGGACTCGGGGCTGACACTGCCCCATCTCTCCCATCACTTTGTTAGAGAATCTCCAGATGTGTCGGAAATCAATGTAACCCTTGACAATTGCATTTCTGTCTCGCCCACTTGCAGCTGAAACTTTTCCATTCAGAACTCCTGTCCCAGCTGGAGCACAAACTGGAGCTGGACATCAAGTACCTAACTGTGAGTAGGCCTTGTCGCTGTGTCGTTTCAGTGTTACACGTCACTCTGTTCCGATTTTCCATATATTTGATGCTCTGCACGTTATTTGAGGTCATCACGTTCCCCATGTTGGGACGCTAGATTCTACCTACCGTACAGTTTGTTTCACTGTCAAAAATCCCCAACAAATGATAAAGGGTAATTAAACGTTTTACTTTTGTGTGCAGAACTTAGTAGTGGGTGTGTTAGCCTGCTACTAATTTCCCTGATGGCACAAGGAAACCAGCACGCGCACCTAAAGGGACTTATTACATATAATACAAGTTCAAAAGTGCTGCGCTTAAGTTACCGCTCTGTCGGCCAATACCGCCGGCAGTAACACAATTACTCATAATCGCTGCTAGTACGAAATTGTTGGCGGGGTAAACAATGCCGGGGGTAGTTACCACCAGCAGTACACAGTCACTGCCTGTGCAACACTCTTTTCCAGCAGTTACACAGGCACAGCCAGGTTAAATACCACCAGGGACAATTACTGCAGGTGCAAAGGATACAGCCAGTCCTGCATTTCAATTCCTGAGCCTGACATATGACCCGCCCCTCCCTCCAACTTTCAGTTGTCAAACTTAATCCAAGAGTGAGTTAACAATGCCACCCTGTTGCCAAATCGTGTTCACCTGCTGCTCCCATCTGCCTCTATCACTCCTCCCTTTCCCCAGGCAACACTGAAAAAGTACCAGGCGGAGCAGCGGGCTAAATCCGAATCTATTGAGAAGTGCCAATCGGAACTCAAGAAGCTGAGAAAAAAGTGTCAGAGCAGCAAGAACCCTCAGAAATATGGCGACCGGGAAGTCCAGGTAAGAACACGTCATCAGATGGATCTACTGCGTGGCTATTTCAGAGCACTCATTCAAAGAGCTGGAAGAGGTAATAGCGTCTGAGTTTCAATAGCTGCCTGATAGTATATCATAGGGCACTTGGTTGCTTACTTTTGTCCACTGTGATTCCGGCAGTTGAACGGCATTTGTGAACAGGTAGGTTTTCAACACTCTTTGGAATCCTCGCAAAGTTCCTTAGCACTAATCATTGGAATTAAGGTTTCAGAGAGGAGTCCTGTACATCAAAAGGTTCCCTCTACCCCCGAACACTTGCATTTGTCAGGTGGAATGATGGGTATTACTCAAATTGTTCGTTTACAATTGTTCGAATGAACAATTGACCGAATTTAAAGGGTCACAATTGACCTTTTCGCAATTGACCGTATATATATATATATATATATATATATATATATATAGGGTTTTGGGCGGGTGTGGGTTGGGTGGGGGTTGCGGGGGCTTCCCCCCGCATATATGTTACAATTGACCTTCACAATTCGGTCAATTGTGAAAAGGTCAATTGTCATTCGAACAGTTGTAATACGAACAATTCGTATACAACCGGAATGATGATGGCCAATCAGTTCAGCTTCAGATGGGGCTCTTATGGATGACAGCCATTTAAAAATGGCAGGACCTTTACTTTGTCAGGTCGCCTTTATCAGGTGCATTTAGACATGGTCCCCATCGGTGTATTATTTGAGACACAGTTTTCTTTGTGTTGTGTAGGTTTCAGTTTGATGCTTGCCCCTTAATTCTTCTCAACACATTCAGTGTCGCTGGTTATTAGAAGCATACGGGTGGCAGTGGATGTTGTGAAATTAAAAGATGTGTGTGAGCCTGCCCATGAAAATAATACAATGACTATCACTGATCCTTTTAATCTAATAGTTGAGGTTCTACAGAGGAAGGTTTCTAGTTAAGCGTGACAGAATCAATTTAGTGCTTTACAAAAGAGCTGCTGCATGTGTCGTCAAGCTTTGTTCCCTGGCAATCAATGGTATTTAAGGTGGTTAAGAGGTCCCTCTGAAATATTGTGGAAGGCCAATTTGAATCTCTTAATGCTGAAGTGGTCCCACGTTATGAGGAGAAGCTGGGAGTGAAGTAACTAAGGAAGCAATGGGATTCCAGGTGAGTGGAGAGTTGAGTGGTGGCTATTGTCTTGTGCACCTTGTCGATGCATAGAAGGCTGGATATGAGAAGTCGGGCGTGAAGTCACTGAGGAAGCAATGGGATTCCAGGTGGGTGGAGAGTTGAGTGGTGGCTATTGTCTTGTGCACCTTGTCGATGCATAGAAGGCTGGATATGAGAAGTCGGGAGTGAAGTCACTGAGGAAGCAATGGGATTCCAGGTGGGTGGAGAGTTGAGTGGTGGCTATTGTCTTGTGCACCTTGTCGATGCATAGATGGCTGGATCTGAGAAGTCGGGAGTGAAGTCACTAAGGAAGCAAGATCCCAGGTGGGTGGAGAGTTGAGTGGTGGCTATTGTCTTGTGCACCTTGTCGATGCATAGAAGGCTGGATCTGAGAAGTCGGGCGTGAAGTCACTGAGGAAGCAATGGGATTCCAGGTGGGTGGAGAGTTGAGTGGTGGCTATTGTCTTGTGCACCTTGTCGATGCATAGAAGGCTGGATATGAGAGGTCGGGAGTGAAGTCACTGAGGAAGCAATGGGATTCCATGTGGGTGGAGAGTTGAGTGGTGGCTATTGTCTTGTGCACCTTGTCGATGCATAGATGGCTGGATCTGAGAAGTCGGGAGTGAAGTCACTAAGGAAGCAATGGGATCCCAGGTGGGTGGAGAGTTGAGTGGTGGCTATTGTCTTGTGCACCTTGTCGATGCATAGATGGCTGGATCTGAGAAGTCGGGAGGGAAGTCACTAAGGAAGCAATGGGATCCCAGGTGGGTGGAGAGTTGAGTGGTGGCTATTGTCTTGTGCACCTTGTCGATGCATAGAAGGCTGGATCTGAGAAGTCGGGCGTGAAGTCACTAAGGAAGCAATGGGATCCCAGGTGGGTGGAGAGTTGAGTGGTGGCTATTGTCTTGTGCACCTTGTCGATGCATAGAAGGCTGGATCTGAGAAGTCGGGGGTGAAGTCTCTAAGGAAGCAATGGGATCCCAGGTGGGTGGAGAGTTGAGTGGTGGCTATTGTCTTGTGCACCTTGTCGATGCATAGAAGGCTGGATCTGAGAAGTCGGGAGTGAAGTCACTAAGGAAGCAATGGGATCCCAGGTGGGTGGAGAGTTGAGTGGTGGCTATTGTCTTGTGCACCTTGTCGATGCATAGAAGGCTGGATCTGAGAAGTCGGGAGTGAAGTCACTAAGGAAGCAATGGGATTCCAGGTGGGTGGAGAGTTGAGTAGTGGTTATTGACTTGTGCACCTTGTCGATGCATAGGCGGGTGGATCTGATATTGTCGCCCATTTCCAGGTCTCCACTGGGTTTTTTCTGTAGTGTTGCGGCAAGGCTTGTGTATTCTTCTGGGCGACACCTTTTGTGGTGATTGTAGTAATATCGCAGGGAGTGTGAAATCGTCTCGAGCTAGGCAGCCCAAGGTTGTCTATGTTGGCCTTGTTAGTGTCCAGGGGGATGAGTTTTGTTTGTCAGTGGACATTGACATTTTCTTGGACAAAGACAAAGTCTTGGAAAGAAGTAAACATTATCTTCTGTTAACCACAAAATGATCTCGCCATACTTTTGACAGCCACGTTTTGATGGAAGGTTTATGCTGTTAGATCAGGAATTTTATATCAGCAGACCCACATTACAAATGTGCTATGCACCCAACCCATAATGACAGAAAATATGCTCCCGTGATCTAACTGCTCCCTTCGCTGCTAAAGGCCTAACATTTACAGAACGTCCCTGTATATTATTTAAACCTCCACAGAAAGCAGTCATTAGGCCGGGATACATTCGGCAAGAGCTATTATATTAGAAACAAAATGAAGCCAAATGGTGCAAGCATAACGTGCACCGGTTTTTGTTTTGGTTGTTCATTGTGTCTCCTTCCATGAAAGAATGCCTGCAGCAAGATGGGAGGCAGAAGGAGGGAGCAGAACGTTCCCCTCTGATTGGTGGCAATCTCCTGCTTTCACTGGATGGTTCAGAAGTCATGTGACTACTGTATCCATACCCCTCACCCCACTCCCACATTTTCAACAAATGTAAGTCTTATTGGGTTACATTGTGGGTTGGATTGGAAGGGCTGAAAATTCACTGCTGAGCCAGGTGCATTATGGGGCATATGGTTATGTGGGTTAAGAGTCAGGCAAGTTGTATTCTGGGATAATTAGTCATGTTTCTAAGATGGAGGGCATACTTGTTTAGAAATGAAAATTGAAGGTTATTCCTTCCAAGAAGGCTTTATCAAAATGGTGTGATTTTTAGATACACACAAAGTAAAGACACTTCATCTCCCACAAAGCACTACGTATTCTGTACTTTGCTACATCCCGACAGAGCACTTTACAGGTCTAATGGGAGGAGAGGAATCAGGAGTAATGGACGATCATGAATGGAAGTCTGCACTTTTCAGCTTCAGATCCAACACAATGCACCAAGCGTGTGCACTGGAAAGCCTGCAAGTGACATCTGCACTTCTCAGTACCAGATTTTCCACAATATACTGCGCCCGCCTACTTGGGATTTGCAACAGGCATAGGCTCTTTTGAGCAGCACAAATGGCACAATCGAAAATGTTGTTCTCTTGAATAACCTGGAATAACATGATGCCTGTTTGAAACTACCGGATACTGTGATGTTGGACATCATGGAACCAGCAATGACTTCTCCCACACTGAGCTCTTCTGGCCCACAGGAAGTCCTAGGCCTGCAGTAAGCACGCTTCCATCTTACCGATGCTGTCCTTGCTGCCTATCATACAGCCAAACACTAAAGACGTGATCTTTTGAGCTACTGGTATGTGTGTACGTTTCTCCTGCACCTGCACAGGATTCCAGAACTCAGTGTGACAGTACCCATAAACTATTAGATATCGGAGGAGGGACTTCCTGCACAGATAGATGATCTGCGTCATGCACAGTTCAGATAGCACAATGAGTCGGGCACTCGCTTTGACATCTGTGCAGAGCCTGCTTACGCAGGTTCGAATCTTATCAGGGCCAAACTCAGCCTTTCATCCTTCCGAGGTCGCTAAATGAGCACCACACACTGTGGGTGATAATAAGGAGTGCTCAGATGCCTGAGGGTTCGTAGCGCTATATAAAATGCATACAGTTATTATGGGGATGCTAGACCTTTTTGATGTTGTTGTTGCCTGTGCCTGGGAGTCCTGAACAAAGCAACTTCAGGACTTCACCTGCTTTATGCTTGTGTTGTTAAACTGTTTCAGGCAGCGCGCTCTTTGGACGCCTGTGTTTGAAGGTCTGTGCCTTCTACAGTGATTTTTAAAGCAAGTGTTGGATTTGCTGTGCTGACCTCTACATTTTGAATGATCAGCGCTAGAGGCTGCTTTATGAACTTCCAGACCTAGCGGTATATTTAAGAGGTTATCACCAAGGAATCTTGCTCAGGTTGTGGTAATCGGGGTGCCTGGGCTTCTCACATCTGATGAGAGATGAGATTCTTCGTGTTTACACTGACTTTAAAAAAAAAAAGGTTTGCCCTTTCTTCGCGCTCTTTTGTAACAAATGTAATCCCTTTACAAGATAACCTTTGAAAATAGCATAATCAACAAAGACATTTGAAATGTATTTCCCTTTCAAGCATTACCAAGCAATGTTTTCCTCTTTCTCCCAAGTTGTGCTTGAGGGGCAGTGGTTGCACGTTAGAAATAACTGCCTTTAGGGGGTATACGTGTATCGATCGATATTTGCTTTCAAATGGAGTCTCACAACAGATCAATTTCCTTACTCTGTTGCTTTAGGTTGGAAACTTCCAGAACTGGAAGGCATATCTTCAGTTATCAATAAACAGGTGTGAGTTGTTTAGTGGGCACTGTTTTGTGAACCTGCTATTTCTGGATATTTTCCAATTGTGAATGCATGACTTCAATTTCCGGAATGCAATGCGCTATTAGCGTAAAACCAAATAATGAGTTGTATGCTCGGTGCTCTGGCAGAGCAGGTTCTGACTATATATTGAATTTCAAATCGGGGTGGGGGGATAAGTAGGAGAGGCTGATGTTTGTCGTGTCTAGTGTATTGTGTTTTTGTATATATTGTATATACTTATGCTGATATAATGAAATAAAGTTTAACAAACAAAGAAAAAAAAGAATACTTAAATATCCCATACCCAAAACAGGACAATGTAGTCCCTCTGCTACAGATCATATACCAAGCTCGGAGATCTCCAGCTGCCCTGTGTCCAGTGTGAGGGGCTCGCCCACGCCTGTTTTTTTGCATTCTCTAATTCTGGTCTCAAATGGCTGATAAAGTAGCAGAAAAAAACTCCAAGTACTAGAATCCATGCTCTCACCATGAGAGATGGGCGAAGCTCATCCATTCCGATTGGTTTCCTTTGAATTCCGGTATTTTTGCTTTTTCCATCATAACGGTAGGGCTTTGAGTCCCAGAATACAGAAACCAAAGGACTGGGTGGGCCCTACTGACATGGGACTCATGCAGCGCTGTGGCGGGACTGCATGAAGTGCCAGAAACTGAAACGTGAGGGTCGTCAAAAACATGCACGTCTGCTCATGGCCTCCGTATCTCGGCTTCCTGTGGCCTCCAAGCAAGGAAGGTGAGTGCAAGCGGCATTTTCTATTCTGCTGTAGAAAAGATTCCCGGGTGACTGCGCGACTCGATCGAATGCATCCCAGAGATGGAGGAAGTCTGGGGCCAGCTCAATTGAATAACACGGCGTCATGTAAGCGTCCAACCTCAGGCTTCTAGTGGGGTGCCCCTGGTGTTATGGAGTACACTGGGAACCTTCCAAGTCCAACTGTCGCCTGCCTCCCGAACCTTCCCTGGCCCCTTAAATACCCTGGGGAGGCGCTCTGCCCCCCACGGCCACTCGCTGGCCGTGTGCAGCGCCAAAAACTTCCCCGGGGGAAACGCTTCGCGTTCCCCCAGGGGCCCCCCTTCTGGTGTGTAGCTCGGTAACACTGGCAGACACAGGAACAGGTGTAGGAAGAGACTGCATGGTGTTTTTTTTTTCTGGATAACAATATT